>NW_020664393.1:62613067-62715574 GCF_002925995.2 Terrapene triunguis | reverse complement strand
TTTGACTACATTTATTTCAGAAGCATTTTGGCTGTAGAGCAGTGTTATCTATTCACTACATTAGTTCAAGAGGTCTAAGATTCAGTCCTGGTGCAAGTGGGTCCAGTTCTCTTTAAGTACAATTCTAAAACCAAAAGAACTCAGAAGGTGCCTCTGAGTTATAATTATCTACCTGTGATTGTTTTGATCTCTGTGAATCTGAAGTTGATTGAGGAATTCTGGTATTCAGAATGGTATCTACAGTTTCATATTGTAATCTGAGAAATCAAGTCTCTCACACCCAGTCATCTGTTTTGAGATTTGACCTTTATCTGATCACCCAGTGCATTATGGGCATGTCTTGTCTACATTATGGTCATGATTCAGCAAGGAATTTTTCAGCACATGTTTAACTTTAAGCACCTAAGTAGCACCATTGAAGTCAATGGAGCTACTTTCATGCTTATAATTGAACATGTGCTTAAATGCTTTGTTGGATCATGGCATAAGAGTTTGATCCATTTTGTCTGTTTTTGTCCTGAAGAATTCTTGTGAGGTGTTTTAAACTCAAGCAATTTGCAGGACTGAGTCCTCAGATTGTAAGACCCCCCATGGGTAGATAATAGGTAATAAGCCAGGTCATAATAATTAACCATTAGTATTTTTCCTATATTATATAGTAGTGTTGCAGCTCCATAGTTAAAATTGTGTTGATTTGTGCTGAAAGCAGGGATTATATCTCTGTTACTTATTAATATTACAGTAGCTCCTCAAATAAAAATTCACACCACTTACTCTGAAAATACAGCATTTTACAAGGAAATCTATAATTCATTTCGGAGTAATTTTAAAATGGCTGTTTCTAGATGTTTTGTATTTCTCTGAGGGTAAGAGAAATCCACTCATATGAAACTATTGCTTTTCTGCCTTATAATGAGTGCTTTGTTTTGATATACAGTGATTTTATATATCATATAAATGGATATTATATATGGATTTTATATATAACATGCACAATTTTTGTCTTCTGCATCATAATGCATGAGTGGCTGATTTTATACACAGTAACAATGGATGTTATATAGATAGTAACAGATAAGCTTTCATAATTTCAGATTTTTGATCTGTTGAAAAGATATTTCCTATGCTATTCAAGCAGCAGCTTACAGCAAGTGTCATATTCAGAGTGAGGAGATCTAGTAAAAAATAACTGTTGTAGCAAGGCTTATGATAGCAAATTTTACATGTGGGCTTAAGTTTTCAAAACTGCACAAGTTTGACTGGTGGATAAAATACGGAGTGTGCGCAAATTGGGAGTACTTGTGTACATAGCTTTACACGTGTGCAAATCCCTAACTTGAATGCATTGGGAATTGTGCATTGGACACAGTTAAAAATAAAATCATGCTAAAACCCTATGGAACTTTAATGCCGTAAACTTGACTTTTGTATCTTCCTCATTGCTGAAAAGGAAAGGAAAGTCATATTAATTTAAGTGACCATGGACTCACTTATGAGACAACCAATTCCTGTAATTTTAAAAATGTTCAAATCTTCCTAGAACTAAAATGGACTTTTTCTAAGGTCTTAAATGTTCTTATACATTATTTTATTGATTGGAAATACTGAAGGACTGCAAGAAAGATCATTCTTACATCTGGGACTAGAAGTGTGAGTGCTTGAAATATCTTGCAAACATCTATTTTTGTGAGACTTTGAGAATTCCGTAGTCTTCAGAGATTCGGGTTTGGTCTGGATGAGTAGACAGAGAGAGAGATGAAATGATTAGAGGTAAGCTGATATTGTACTGGCTGACAAATTGCTCCCCCAAACATTTGGGTGCTTATCTAAACTAGAATTGAATGCTAATCCCTTTGAAGTTTGTCCTTACTAAATTCAAACTTATTAAAAATGGTGGTCCAAATTCTTCCCTCAGTGATAATGACGTAAATCTGGAGTAACTGCAATGATATATGTGACACAGAAGAATGAGTACACAGGCAAAGGAGGATAAGCAGGCCTTACACAACCCAAGAGAGAATTTTTTGTATAACCTCCAATACAGTACAGTTTTATATGTAATATAAATCTTATTAGGCAGTTAGTACCCAATCCCAAATATGGACAGGATATGTTGTAAGAACTTTCCATGGCCACTACTAGTTGATCTATTTGTATTAGAATCTAGATAGTTTGTTCAGAGAAAGGAAGTCACATGGTATGAGGCACTCTTCATCCACACAAAAAGATGTGCCCAAAGAGCTTGCAATCTAAGTTTTCATTGAAAAAGGGAGTCTAGAAAGAGAATGCATCAATTGAACTATGAAAATACAGAATAACATGACTGACTCCAGAAGTGTGTAACTGTGATGGTCTTCACTCATGGAGTGTGTTGCCTAGTAGTCAGGGCTTAGGTCCATTGACATGCTGGCGGGGGAGGAAGGGGTTGGTAGGGGAGCCTGGGCCCTTCCATTCCACCAGCCTCTGGACCAGGGCCACCTGAGGTCAACCCAAGGGTCTGACACCCAGGAATGCCTTAAGGCTGCCCTCTCTGGGACACTTCCTAGCACCCTGCTATTGTCGAAAGTTCACAGTCTATTGCAGGAAACTATGAAGGGGGTCAGCTCACCTCTTGGCACCTCTTCACACCTGGATGTGGTAGCTCTCTCCCGCTTGGGTCAGCGGCTGCCTCCTCTTGTGCCTTGGTCCTCCGGCCAGGTCAGTTCCAAATCTTTCCCTTTCCAGGGTAGTCTATAAACAAAGGACGGGGAATCAACACTAATAAACTGGGTTAGTGGGTGAGAGGAGGAAATGCCTTCTTCTCTGAGTATAACAGAAGCAGGTCCCCCCAATCCCCTCAGGGAGGGACCTTCAGGAGGTTGTTGAGGGAGAGATCCTGCCTTCCCCATGAGCCCTTTTCTCAGGAGCCACTGAGGGAGGGATAGCTCAATGGTTTGAGCATTGGTCTGCTAAACCCAGGGTTGTGAGTTCAGTCCTTGAGGGGCCCACTTAGGGATCTGGGGCAAAATCAGTACTTGGTCCTGCTAGTGAAGACAGGGGGCTGGACTCAATGACCTGTCAAGGTCCCTTCCAGTTCTAGGAGATGAGATATTTCCATTAATTATTATAAAGGTCCTTTCTCTTTCCCAGTCTGCCCACAAGTGGGCTGTTCTGCTCCCTCCTTTGTTCCAGTCTCTGCATATCTTGCAAGTGTGGTGGGGCAGGGATGGATGAGCCCAGGGCAGCTCCTTAACCCCTGTTGCCCAGTGTGGGCTTTGTATGCCCCATCACGGTAACTAAGAGTAGTTGTCCCAATGTATAACAAGACAGGATTAAAGTTTCCATTGCTCAGGATACTCCTCTGCTGATTTACTGCTTTTTATCAATGTCCAGAAGAATAATTCCATTTCATGGGTGTGAAACATCTGATATGATTTTGACAATACCTTTGGAAATGTTAAGTGCACAATCCATTCCTAGGACTAATTTGTATTTCATGGGTTGCACAGACTATATGACACATGAGGTTGCCTGTCATATTGCCACTGCTTTTCCATGAAATTTCTATTTCTTTGATGTAGAAGTAATAGCTGCTGTATATCTGCAGCTAGATTATTCCACAGAGCAGAACCTTCATGTTGAGTCTTTCCAAGATCAAACACAAGAAGATGATTTATGGCCATGTATTTCTCAGCAAAATTGTTTGGTTTGTTGCTAATAATAAAAGGGCTATTGGAATATGAGGCAATAAATGTGTATTTCCTCACTACATCTTTCAATGACTAGGGCTTTTGTGATTTATGATCAGTCTACAGTGAATTTTTCTCTACCTAGTTTTACGTACTTGTTTTTCTCGCTGTAAGGGGTGGAGCCAGTACTTATGGACATATTTGATTCAATGATAGTGTTTATTAACAGCCATCAGTATTCACTTAAGTAATTCAAGTAAAGCTCATGATTAGGCATAATAAATATAGTGTGGAAGTGAGGGAGTCATTCACATCTGAGACTATAGAAAACTCTGCAGGCTACCTGTTGCAGTTAGTCAACTTAATGGCATAGTGTTATTTCTTAGGGCTCTTCTACTTTGGCCGTGAGAGAGTGTTGCAGGATGCTGTAGTGTTTAATTTCTTACAGAAACCAAGTTTAAGGTTCAATGGTTCTTCCTTTTTCACATCTTTGGAAGATTATGCAATTTACATATAGATGAATTTCAACAGGAAGTTTTCATATTGTGGAGACACAAATTAAACAGTAATCTCATAAAATTAGATAGGAAGCACGCAAATTGAGTCCAGCAGTGATTTATTATGCATATTTCAAATGGAAGTATTAAGGCCTGTTTGTAAATGGTATGTATGTAAAATTGTCACTGAAGATCCATTTATTGGTACTTTCCTTAAAGCTGCTTCATGGCAAAAAGTCTCAGTCTAATCAAAGTGAATTAAAGGCATAATATGACATTTTAAAAAAATGTATATTATAAAACATATCAGAGTTAACTCTTCTCAAAGGTTGCTTAACCTTGCTTCAGAGTGATGCTGTTGAGCAGAATTTTCACTTCAGTAGGTTTCTAGATAGGATATCGCTACATTATCTTAATATTTCAGCCAAAAGACCAACCAAATTACTAATATAATCCGCTTGACTAAATGGGCAAGCAAGCCAGAACAACACAGGAGTTCAGCAAGGGACAGTCTAATATACCCCAATGAACAATTCATAAAACAGTTTATTTAAAATAACAAGATCTAGTTTCTAGGTTTAAAGCTTGCCTGGATTTTCCAATTTGCAATAACTGTAAAACCAGGGAAATCTTCTTATCCTCATAACCTCCGTCAACTTGAAAAATAGCATATGTTAAACCTTTTTTGATACCATCCTATGACTAGCCTAAATTGTGAGCTCATTACTTTTATTGTAATGACTTTTATTGTAAGAGACTTCCTCTGTCATTAAAATAAGAAATGTTTGTCACCTTGTTTTGGGGTGATTAGCATGGCAAAATCTGCCAAATACAATTACGACTCCCAAATGTGTTGTATGCTATTAGAAACTAATATCAATAGGAGTCTATGAATAACCGGGTTGAAGGAGAACCAGAACACATTGTATGGTATTGCCACCCTTACTTCTGTACTGCTGCTGGAGCGATGTTGCCTGCAGAGCTGGGCGCCCGCCTAACAGCCACTGCGGGGTCATTTCACTATCTGCAGGGCCGTCCCTACCCATATGCAAAGTACGCAGCTGCGTAGGGCATCAGGAAATTGGCACCAAATTTCCTAGTGCCCTGCGCAGCTGCATGCTGCTCCAGCCCCTGCTTCAACTCTTCCCACCCCAGCCCCACCTCTTCCCACCCCTACTCTGCCCCAGCCCCGCCCCACTCCCCTGATGGGTGCAGCAGGGCTGGGCCTGCACTCACCAGCGGCGGGAAGTGCAGTGGCCCAGCCCCAGCCGTGCCATCAGTGAGTGCTGGGGGATGGTTCCTCCCGACCTCAAGCCAGCCCCCTCCCACCCCCGTGGAGGCCTGGGGCCATCCTCCCCTCCCCCCATGAGGCCTGGGGCCCCACACAGCCCCCCAACGGAGGGGCTGCGTAGGGCCCCAGAATAGCTAGGGATGGCCCTGACTATCTTGTCCCAAAAATTATATTCTCCATCACAGTGAATTCTTAACTAGGTGGGTTATATCAGAAATACCTCAACCTAATGGAAAAAGATCGCTTTCTGGAAAAGTCTACCATTTTTTTCCCTTTTGTTCTTGGTCCCAAATCTGGGAGGATTTGTATTATATTCCCCTATATTCCTTATACATGTTGAATTCACATATTGACTCTTGTTTTATACTTAGATTGAAGCTCTTCAGCTCATGTCTGTATACCATGCTTAGCACAATAGGGCCCTAATTGTTGATTGGTGCCTTTAGACATTACCGCTATACAAATAAATAATAATATTCCAGCTCTCTTTTCCTTATGGGCATGGGACAGAATGTTTTTGTTTCTTTCAATTCAGATACAATATTTGTATGAGCACAATGACAGGGTTTTTCAGTATTTTTAAAAACAAAGATTGACAGATTAAAAATATGTATGCCAGGCCAATTTATCCAACAAGTCATCAACTGCAATGCTCCGTGAATAGCCACTATGTTTTGTCTGTAGACCTAGAACTATAATATCTGAGCTGCTTTCATCCTGACAAAGTTAGGAAAAGTTAGAACTCTGTGATCCCTTAAAAATATTGTGTGGCTTTGCCTAACAAAGCATATAATACAGACAAGGTCAGTTGGAAAAGTACAATTCTAAAATGTACTTCATAATTGTATAATTTATTTTATTTGGCTCTACAATGTGCTGGAAACTTAGTCTGCCTGGATCATCCACTTAAGTTAGATCACTTACTGGGCCATTAATCTTCCAATACAAATGATTTATTTTCAGCCTTTTTTGGGCTGGATGAAGGGTGGTGGGAAGCTTTTATTCATGGAGAGGGAAATAATCCTCAGCACTTCAAATGCTTCATACGTGTAGAATATAAGCAAACATTTATTAACTGTTAGGAAATGGCAGACATTCAGTAACTCTTACAAAACATATATATGAATATTTTGTTAGCATTCTCCAAGAGTTCCATTTTCCATCTCAGCTGAATAGGATTTCTCTCTTGAGGGAAATTACAATGGTGATAGACTGGAAATCAGTAAAGTTCAAACTAGAAAAAAGATACAAAATGTTAACAGTGAGAATAACCATTGGAACAACTTCCCAAGGGATGTAGTAAATTTTCTGTCACTTGAAGTCTTTAAATCAAGATGAATTGTTTTTCTAGAAAGCGTGCTATTTTGAGTAAGAAGCTATTGAGCATGATGCAGGAATCACATAGTGAAATTCTATGTCTTCTGTGATGAAGGTTAGAATAAATGTTCAGAATAGCCCCCCAACCGTACAATTTATGAGTCTGATTCTTTTACACTAAGGTTCCTTTACATCACTGTTACAGTGCATGTATGGCTGTATGAGTCTTTGACTCCGGGTAATTCCTATTCCTCTGGTCAACACTGGCTGGCGTGTATGCAAAAAGTACGCTGGTCAGCCCACAGCAGGCAGTTCATTTCTGATCCCCACAGGGTTAATACACAACAACAATTTGTGGAGATGACCAGTTATGACAAAGTCAGACTAACTGAAGATTGTACCAAAAGCACACGGCAATGTGTGTAGTTATTCTACTTGTGATATACACATACTCACACATGTGTATTGATATATGCACATACACATATCTTGGGGGTAGGTTGTGAATAGTGACAATTGGAAATACTAAGGGCAGAGTTAAGGTTCTGGGTGGTTAACTGCATAACATTACTGTTATGTGTAATTTGTTATCCAGAATACAATTAAAGGAGAGATTACATTTGCTATGAGGTATTTACTAAAGATGAATTTCAACTTAAAAATAGATGTAAATATAACTGCTATGAAAAGTACTTCTAAAAGCCAGGAAATGCAGAGGTATGATGCTGGGTCAGTGCAACTCATGCTGGGCTAATACTAGATAGCTGGAATTATAGTATTTGAGATTAATTCAATCACAGAATCGTAGAACTGGAAGGGACCTCGAGAGGTCATCTAGTCCAGTCCCTGCATTCAAGACAGGACTAAGTATTATCTAGTATTATCAATGATGCCTTCTGACCTCTTTGTAGTAGCTCTGCTTAAATACTTTTATAAATAACCCTTGTTGAGGCTTTAGGCAGCCTTAGTGGTTAAGGGAAGTCTGAGGAGGGATTATTTTGAAGGGATATAAGCGGTTTACATTCACTTTTATCCTCATACCTAAACTAAGAATACCTCATGAGACTGGGCAGCACATTATGGGGAGAAGGAGGATCCGGGGAACTACAGGCCAGTCAGCCTCACCTCAGTCCCTGGAAAAATCATGGAGCAGGTCCTCAAGGAATCAATTCTGAAGCACTTAGAGGAGAGGAAAGTGATCAGGAACAGTCAGCATGGATTCACCAAGGGCATGTCATGCCTGACTAACCTAATTGTCTTCTATGAGGAGATAACTGGCTCTGTGGATGAGGGGAAAGCAGTGGATGTGTTATTCCTTGACTTTAGCAAAGCTTTTGATACAGTCTCCCACAGTATTCTTGCCACCAAGTTAAAGAAGTATGGGCTGGATGAATGGACTATAAGGTGGATAGAAAGCTGGCTAGATTGTCGGGCTCAACGGGTAGTGATCAAGTCTAGTTGGCAGCTGGTTTCAAGCGGAGTGCCCCAAGGGTTGGTCCTGGGGCCGGTTTTGTTCAATATCTTCATTAATGATCTGGAGGATGGCGTGGACTGCACTCTCAGCAAGTTTGCAGATGACACTAAACTGCCCCTCCTGATTGTTCTGCAGCAGCTGTTTCATTTGGGTGCATTTTGGCAATAGGACATGGCCCATCCCTTTGATTTCCCATGCCCAAATGAAGGGAATTATTTCATTGCCCAAAAGACAGAAATCCTAAGGCGCAGGCCCAAACACAACAATACTTGCAAAGGGTTCAGTGGTATTGGTGTCTTGAAAACATCAGAGCAATAATCATTTTATAATAAATTGTCAGATCTGGAAATAAGAATTATGAATTGAAATTTAAATAGAGATTTGAATTTATTTTTCCCTATGGCACAAATGAATATTTTTCATCCTGAAAAAAAGGAGAGTGGAGGAAGTTTGTGTCTGTTTGTCATTATCCAATACGAAGGAGATCTAGACCAAAAACAATTCAACTTCATGTCAAATTTACTTCCCCAGTGCTGGTAAGGTCAGCTGGGTTACATTCTCTGTACAGTAAGTACTGTCACAGTTCAGGGTAACTGCACCTGTATTCCCCCTCCATGGTCCCTCAAGGACACCCATTTAAAGTCTGCTGGCTCCTAGTTATCACCTCTCTTGGGCAGAAACAAGTGTTCTACTCCCTTCTGACCAGGGCTTTTAAGGCTACACAGCTCCTTGCCTTACACTGTGATATTAGGCTGACTAAAAGACCAGTGCCTGTGCTTTGCTTTTTCTCCGAGGTCTATAACCAGTGTATGGCCCACACACAACTTACCACACACCTCTTTCTAAGCAAGCACACTTTTTCTTAAGGTAAACATTACAGAGAAAACATTAAAACAATAAAAGAACCTACAGACATGCTAAAAGGCTTACCAGAGGTCAGCCCCAACTCCAACCTGGGGCTTTGAAAAAAATCCAGAACTGGGTTTTCCCCATGTTTACAAGTTCATCCATTTTAGAGCCAGAGCCAGAAAAAAAGTCTGTCTAGATCTGCTGTTTTGTTACACTTTATTCTTTGATCTTGGTCTTCCATAACAGGTAATCAGCAGACAGTAACTCTCTTCACAGGGCATAGCTTCAAAAGGCTGCGGTTTTGCATAACTGGAGTTGGGTAATTTGCATTATCTTCTCCCTACGGATTCTCCAGGAAATCCATTTAACACTGTGTGACAGATATGGCAATTTCCTGCCATATCATTGACAAATCTTATTGAATTAAGTGTAAATATCTTTTTGGTCCATTGTACTAAATGCAAAGTTTATGTATTATTGTGGGCCAGGATTGCATGTCACCTCTATGGGAGAGAGATGCTGTAAGGGCTGCATGATTTAAGAACTATATTGAACAATATGCCAGACAAAAGTGGACTTTTGGGAAAATATGTGTTAAGTGGATTTCCTGGGAAATATCTAGGTGAAGGTGAATGCAAGATTCCCGCCTTCAGTTATGCAAGCACCCAGCCTTTGGAAGCTCTGCCCCAGCAAGTGGGCCTTTTGTCTGCTGATCACTTGTCACATGAGGCCAACCTTAAAGCTCCAAGACATGGAAATAGAAAGACATGGTGGTTCTAGTTCTGAATTTGAGAAAATTATGAACTTTTAACCAGAGGACAATCCAGTGTGAGTTTTGAAGGACTGACACCTTCAGAACCCAAGGTTGGAGTTGGAATGACGTCTAGTAAGCTTTTTAGCATGTGTGTAGCTTCTTTCTTTTGTTGTGAATGTTTTTTTCTGTAATGCTTTTTTTGTAATGCTTTCACCTTAAGAATAACTGTGCTTGCTTATATGAGCTGTGTGGTAAATTGTAACTGCTGGTAATTCCAGTGGTTCACAGCCTTTGGAGAGAAAACAAAGTACAGATGCTGGCCTGTTTAGACAGTCTGGCTTGCTGGGGATATCACAGTGTAGGCAAGGAACTGTGCAGCCTGAAAAATCTTGTCAGAAAAGAGAATGATGCAGGTCTCCCCTACAAGAGGCGGGGTGGCTGAAGAGCCAGGAGTCTAGAGTGAGTGCCCTTGCTGGTTCACGAGGGGGAAATATGGGTGCAGTTGCCCTAAACATGACACACTTATTGTTCCAAAAGTCTTACTTGTCTGGCACACTTTCACCATCATCTTTTGAACTCCCAGGTCTTGAATCTGTCACATCTTCCCTGTGGAGAGGATACATGCAAGCCTGATACACAATAATACATACATTTATTACAGTAAGGTCTTTCAAGGATATTGAAGGAAATTACCATATCTGTCACATCTCCCAACTATAGAAGTGGGTATAACTAGCATGCTTGACTGGCATCCATGGGGAACACATTGATTTATTTCCTGGAAAGGTTTATTCCCTGGATGGTGTTTCTGCCATGACCTTCTATAATTTCACATTTCAACTATGTATTTAGATAATAAACATTCTGCAAGTAAGCCAGCATACATCATTTAAAAATCTGTTCAGAGCCATTTAACAACCATCCCATATAATTTCTCTCTTTAGAACATATGGGCTGAGCTCTCGCATGCTCCCTCTTATCTTTATTACTCCAAAACTTTTAGGTGTGAACTTGAGATGTGGTCCTCTGACTCCCATCCAGTTTCGGGGAGTGTCCCTTTGTGCCTCAAGGGGCCAGTTGCCCCAACAATGGGTTGATCTTCCCCACTCACCGTGGAAATATTATAAGTAGCAGTTCTTTGGACCAAAGGGAGAAATAAGGTAGGGCTGCATCCCTGTGAAGCAGCTCTCAACCATGCATCGCTTTCAACAGCATATGGTCAGGCAAGGGAGATTCTTAAAACCTCCCCATAGCCAAATCCTTTTCTCTGCCCTATCCCCCTCAGAGGTCAGGCTAGGGGACTCCTGATGCTAACCTCAGCTTCTTTAGTGGGAGGGGGAGGAGTATTGATCCCTCACCCCACTGCAGTAGCCTTTTGTTCTCCCACACAGAGTCAAGGAGAACAGAATTTCCTCTCCCACATGACTCAGGGCCTTTTACATTTTCATGGACCAACAAGGGGGCAGACTGTGAGACGATGTCCCCCTCCTTCCTGACTATAGTTTCCTGTCTCATCTCCCAAGCGGCTGTCATACACTTTTATTTGGGCATTTCCCATTCTGGGGTAGATGTCAAATTTTCATAGCAGATGCCTCAGTGTTCCTACTTTTGCCTGGAGACACTGCCATCACCATACTCTGAACTGCCCCTGGTTCCCTGGCAAGGGTAGCAGAGATTTTATTCCCCTAGCCTGAGCTTCAGGACTCAGAGAATTTCCCTTTAAATCAGTAGTTCTCTTCACTCACCTCTCCTCGGGTATTTGTTTGCATATAACGGCAAGGAAACTTAATTCACCTTGGACACTGGCAACAGGGATCATCTCCTGTCTTCTCTGTCAGATACCCCATTTACACTTTGGTTAACGCAGTCCCTTGCAGGGCTGGAGCTGAGTGAAGGATCTGATTCACTTCTGAGGCTTCTGCAGCCATACTGTCATTCCCTAAGAGCGGGTTGCATAGAAATTTGTGCTGGGGATATTGTGAAGCCTTTTATACCAGGAACTTTAACCCAGATTACTTACCCTGGGAGCATTTGATGGGGTTTCATTACATAGGGTTTATCTATAGTCTCAGCAGTTACAGTATCTCTCCATCCAATGAACATCTCCCCATTAACTATCATCTTCCACTCCCACTGGTGAACCGATGGATCACCAGTGGGAGTGGAAGATGGAGGGTGCAGCATGACATGTGGGCAGTGGTTAGCAGTGTGAATGGCTTACCATGAACATTATACGTGAGCAGCAGACTGGCTGTATGACTCCCTCCCTCCGTCTGGAGAGTCATGTACATACTTAACTCTGTGAGGTTGGCGTGCAGTTGGCACTTCCAGCACTGGACTGGGCAATCCCTGTCAAAGTGACTCTACTGGCCACATATGGCACACTGCTTTTTCCTACCTGTCCCAGGACTTCTGGGAGGTGTTTTCTCTCCCTCTCGTGTGAGGGGTTTGGATTGGGCCCCATCCCTGTCCTCTGATCTCATTCTCTCCCTATTAGTTTTTTTTTTAATCAAACCCAGACCAACTATACACACAATGGTCAGCCCATTACCCAGCTGTGGTTTACATCTCTGAGATTTTTGTCTGCTAACCATGATTTTAGGTTAGGTTTTAGGCAGAGTTTACAGAATTATTCTATACCCATTAATCTGTAGGCCTCCTCGATAGTGGTAAATCCCAAATGGTTCCCCATTTTCTTACACAACCCCTAATTTGAGTTGAAACCCTCAGCATAGGTCATGTTGCCCTTTTTTCTGAACTCCCCAAAACCTTCTCTTATACACCTTGTTAATATTGCTCATAATATTTATAGTCCTCTGTCCATAACGGTGAAAATGTCCAAGGCCTTTCTCCCTGACAATAGTGGAGCCAAATATCATACCATGTACACCTGCCCTACCTTGTTCAATTCATACCCTATTTCAAAAGTATTTATAAATACAACCATGTCATCCCCCTCTCTAAAGTGAGGCAGTAATATGGAGTCTTTAATACCTTCTGGGACAGGTACCTGGCAATAGCCACCATTGGTGTATTATTATAATACACTACTGGTAGTTCAATATCTTTTTTTTTTTGCAAATGTCAGTTATAAATACAGGTATGTTTGCCTCAATCAATTTTAATTATAAACAATTTTTGTATTGATTAAACTTTTGTTTATCCTATTGTTAATTTTAATTTGTGGTTTGTTAAGCAGTGTGGTCAGTTGTTTGGCATAACCCAGGTTAAAATTCATAAGTTAATTTAAAAACCCCCACAATATTAATGTAGTATTGATAGCTGTATTGTAGCTATAATGTTTCATAATGTAATATTATAGATTGTTTGGTTTTCTGTGCTATACATTGTTAAACCTAATCAATTTAATGCAAATATAAAAAAAAAATCAGGTCCCAGCTAAGTATCGTGGTGTAGGGGTAATGATCAGATTATCACCCCACCCAGGGACATAAGGTATATAATGTAGACCTGATTTGAGAGATTCACCTTGGATCAACCTGTGATTGATATGCTAGGGAGCCTGGACTTGTTGACTATAGATTGAGTCTGAAGGAAGTGATTCAAGGTGATGATGCTTGAAATTCCTTATGGAAGCCGGAAAAAAAGAACCCAGTGTGAAAATTTGGCATTGGGAGGAGTTATGATAAGTACATTGAAACATGCAGATAAAGAAGAATATGAAGCATATATCCAAACTAAATTTGTAAGAAAAAGCCATATCACCAATGTTCAATTTAGATTGGAATTATGGAAACCAGTAGTGAATTATAATTATGATAATCCACTGTAGAATTCTATTAAATGTCCTATTGTAATGGAAATATTGTAATGTAGCTGTTAGTATTAGTCCATTAAGTTTAATTCACATACATTCCTGTTGTGTTAAATTTGTCAAATTGGCATATAGGTGAATTTAACTATTGTGAATACAGCAATGTGGCTTTTTTTCTTCAGTGCTCCTTGTGGATAGGATTAGTACTTAATCAGCTATGACTACAGAATATTGTAAAACATTTGTTCTGCATATGGCAAATATGTGTTAAACACCATCACTAACACCTACAATTTTTAGAATTGGGACAGGTGTGACATTTAATCAAAGATGGGAAAAAATTAAATTGGTATTGTCCAAAAACGCATTCAAAGACATAGGGGAGAGAGAGCCAAATGCTCAATTAAATGTAAAAAGATATCAGGGCAATCAGAAACATAGGATCTTGTAGTTAATTAGTTCATTTTAGCATTTAATGATGTTATCTATCGTTGTGGCATATATAATCAATGTGTGATGAACAGATGTAAGTTGTAGGTTTAGGTATAGATATAAGTAGGTTAGTATTATAGGAATATAAGATCGATAAGTATTTAGGAGTAATGGGTGTGTATTAGGCAGATAAATAAACTAAAGCAGAATGCAAGGCGTACAGGCTAAAGCCTTTAAGATTTCAGATTAGCCATGCTAGGCCTCAGGCTTAAGGAGTCTTGACATAAGTAGATGACCCAGGAATAAGTAAAGTTACAAGACTACTATAAAGAATGTGCCAATAGGTCATGTTCTGGGAAACATGTACCCGTCTAGATGCAAGGCACCTGACTGAACTTTCCATTGAACATCATGGAAAGTTCTGTTCTTTCCTCAGGTTATCATGGAAACAAGTGTCTGTAGATGCTAATAAGAATAAGGGGAACTAAGAGGACAACCTATGAAAAGCAGGTCATTCCAAAATTTATGGGGTGTGGAAGTACAGATAAGGAAAAGGTTGGAACCCTCATGCATATGGATAAGATGTGAGACATGGTCAAAACAACAGGCTAAAAAGGGTTCCCTGGTATGGATAGTGTGGGAAGACCACATGGGAAGACTCCATCTAGAACCACCCCTCTATTGATGGACACCTGTTGAGAGACCCACCAGTCTCTGCAACACCATTGGGTATGTGAGTATGAATACTGTGTCAGCTATTGCACAAGCTCTCTTAGGTTTTGTATACTTATGTGTGATTGTAACCTTAATAATCTGCTTAGTGAAACTTACAATACAGACAAGATTTCTTACTTGTGACTGTGTGTGTAATTGCTGGCCTCATTCCCCATGTGTTCCTAGAGCCTCCCAATCTAAGAGACTCGTGAAGGGTAACTTTTCACTCTATTGATCTGAAAACTGTAGCACCACAGAAGCTGGACTCACTTCTGAGGGTCACCTGTGGTTTAATACAGAACTATTAATTCAATTTTAAATAGGGCCTACAATCTGTAACCCCACATCCTAATCATGATTCATGTTATTTAAAGGAAAATTGTGGTATATCAAAATCCTTGTATGTCTCATTCACGGTGGCTTACCCATGTTCGATCGAAATAAGGATGTGTTTATCTAATTGGTAGTCATTGTATGGGTCATCTGGAAGACCTATACAGAGGACAACTGAATGTGTTTTCTTTAGTGGTGCATTGTCCAGGTTTGGGTTTCTGGACGTATCTTAGTTCAATTTACCTCGCGTCCTCATGGCGCAGGGTGGATTGTCGCGGCTCCCCCGTTGACTTTGCTTCCGCCTCTCGCCGAGCTGGAGTTCAGCAGTCGATGGGAGAGCGATTGGAGATCGATTTATCGCGTCTACACTACACGCAATAAATCGATCCCCAATAGATCGATCGCTACCTGCCGATCTGGCAGGTAGTGTAGACGTACCCTTACACTCACATCCTTCCTGTTCTCCTAGGAAGCCAATGCACCTTACACAGGGGAAGCACTATGGATCCACTGCAGTTCAAGCCTTCTTAGAGGAGTGAAAGCATGCAGGGACTAGCAGTACAGCAGCATATATAGTCTCTCTAAGGCACTTCAGGGCAGAGCCCAAGGATCCACTGCTCCTTAGGGCAGGTCTATACTTACTTCCTGGTCCGGCCGTAAGCAATCAATCTTCTGGGATCGATCCCGGAAGTGCTCGCCGTCGACGCCGGTACTCCAGCTCGGCGAGAGGAGTACGCGGCATCGGCAGGGGAGCCTGCCTGCCACATCTGGACCCGTGGTAAGTTCGAACTAAGGTACTTCGAATTCAGCTACGTTATTAACGTAGCTGAATTTGCGTACCTTAGTTCGAAGTGGGGGGTTAGTGTGGACTAGGCCTAAGACTCCTACTGGCCTCTTTCTGGGGAGTTTCAAGGGCCCTGGATGTTACCCCAACACTCCCCTGTCAGATTCTTGATAGTCCCCCAGTGCTTGCCAGGTTGAGTCAAGGGTAAAATCCTAATAGAATTTTGCCAGGCCAAGTCATGGTCCTTGGGATGGCTGCTGGGGAAAGGATTTGGGGCTCAATGCAGAAATCAGTTCTGTTTGAAAGTATTAATCGGTTACAGACAGTATTTGAAATGTCACTTGCAGGCAATGCATGCCAAAGTACTAATCCTCTCCTTAAGCACTGTGCAGTGATTTTCATAAGTACTCTTCAAAGAACAAATATAAAAACCATCATGGCAGAATACACAGAATCACAGAAATGTAGAGCTGGGAGGGACCTAGATAGGTCATCTAGTCCAGCCTTCTGCATCGAAGCAGGCCATCCTTGAGAGGTGTTTATCTAACCTGTTCTTAAAAACCTCCAGTGATGGGGATTCCAGAACTTCCTTTGGAAGACTATTCCAATGCTTAACTATCTTTATAGTTAGAAAGCTTTTTTTCAAAATACCTAACCTAAATACTTCTTGCTGGAGATCAAGCCAATTACTACTTGTCCTGCCATCAGTGGACATGAAGAACAATTGATCAGAGTTCTCTTTGTAATAGCCCTTATCATATTGAAGACTATTAGGTCCCATCCCCCCACCACCACCCCAGTCTTCTTTTCTGAAGACTAAACATGCCCAGTCTTATTTTTTTAACCTTTCCTCTTATGTCAGGATTTCTAAATGTTTCATCACTTTTGTTGCTCTCCTCTGGGCTCTCTCCAGTTCATCATCTTTCCTAAAGTGTGGTGCTCAGATCTGGACACTGTTCTGTGACCCTAAGAGCCCCTCAATGCCCACTGCCAGAGGGCCCACCATTCTGTAACTCATATCAAGCCTCATACACTCACTACCCCAATATACTGTTGTCATAATATGTATCTAAAAGATAACTTGTAAATTATCATGTATCATGGAGCCAAAAGTCATTCCATGATGTATGTATGGGTTGTGTACAGGGTTATACATGTGTGCTGGAAATATGTTCTTAATGTGTTTGAGGGGACATGCATACATCGAGTGTACCCTAGACAAAGGACTGTGAATTTCCCTATCTGACTGGCTTGATTGCAGGCACAGGACAATGAAAGTACATGTGTGTATATATAAGGTAAACAAAACAATCAAGCTAACGAGCAGCAGAGGAAGTAGCTTAATTAGCTCACTGGGGGTCAGAGTCTGTACTCCAGGAAGCCTTCCTGGCTCTTGAGGAACAGACAATAGACTTTCAGTAATATAAGGGGAACAAAAAGATACTTTAGTTATCCATCACCTAGGTGACACAAGGTACAGCACCCTCTTAGCATGTGAAAGTTGGATCCCCTAGCCTGGAGGGCTAGAGATGCTGGTAACTAAATGTGAGTAAGAAAATTGCTTGAGGTCATCCATAGATTTTATAGGCATATTCTCATCTCCATTATCCAAGTCATTGGACTAAATGACCTCCTGAGGTCCCTTCCAACCTGATATTCTATGATTAATGAAAATACTGAATAGTATCAGACCCAGGACAGACACCTGTGGGACCTCACTAGACATATCCTCCCACTTTGACAGCAAACCATTGAAAACTACTCTTGCAATACAGTCTCTCAACCAATTTTGCACCCACCTTTTAGTAAGCTCATCTAGACCACATTCCCCTCGTTTGTTTATGAAAATGTAACGTCGGACTGTGTCAAAAGCTGTACTAAAATTAAGATATTGTATCTACAGCTTCCCCCCATCCACAAGGCCAGTAAGCATGTCAACGAAAAAAAAATTAGGTTGGTTTGGCATTATTTGTTCTTGACAAATCCATATTGTCTATTTCTTATACTTGCCGCAGTTCGCCGCTCCAGACCAATCCTTTGGCCTATGCCGCTTCCCGCAGCCCCCATTGGCCTGGAGCGGCGAACAGTGGCCAGTGGGAGCTGTGATCGGCCAAACCTGCAGATGCAGCAGGTAAATAAACTGGCCCAGCCCTGCCCGCCAGGGTAAGCACCCTGGCAAGCCGCATGCCAAAGGTTGCCGATCCCTGACCTATAGGAAAGAAATAGATAAGATGACAGAAACTATCATAATGCCAATATAAATCCATGTTATACCCAGACCTTGGATACTGAGTGTAGTTCTGGTCACCCCATCTCAAAAAACGATAATTAGAATTGGAAAACTACAGAGAAGGGCATCCTTATGTTCTTATTGTCTATACAGGTTATGAATTCTTTATAATGAAGGACCTAGAACCTAATTTTCCACTGTCTTGCCTCTTGTATAGTTATTTATACTTGTCCAAAGTAAGCACAGAGTGGAGATGTAAGTGCAAAATCCAGATTTGGTAGTATTTCACACAGCTATAAATAACTTACCCTTGTCTTCAGCTCTAGTAGAAAAGACCTA
The DNA here is from genome assembly GCF_002925995.2 of Terrapene triunguis. NCBI lineage: Eukaryota > Metazoa > Chordata > Testudines > Emydidae > Terrapene > Terrapene triunguis. The sequence goes on along the minus strand of NW_020664393.1, from coordinate 62,697,117 downwards.
GTGTGCTTTTTACAAATAAACAAATAATAAACAGTCATTAGCCTGTGCATGCACCTCCTGTGTGTTCTCACATGTGTATAAATACAGCCATGCAAAAATGTATTGTAAGAAGGCCTCATTTTAGGAAAATTGAACCAATTGTGTCTATGTATGTATAATAGTTTGCATATCATAGTTATACATTTAGCTGTTTAAATGCTCATTGGCATATCAAACACCTCATTATGCATTGCTTGTAAACTTTATTTTATGAAAATCAGGTCCTTTGTGAGTATTCTTTTCTAAGCATGCATATTTTATCATTATCTATCATTTGTTTAATCAAAAAACAATTACTCTGATTCTCCACTGCCTTGCAATATGTGTAGGAATCTACAGCTAAACAAGTTGAGTGAGTGAGGGTCTAAAAGACTACCGCATCAGAATGGTAAAGTTTATATTCCCTCTGCATAGGTGCAAGATGACTACACAATATGCAAGGCAAAAGAGACTCAGGCCCACAAAATATAATTAAGGGCTATGTGACAAGAAAGGAGCTTGTCTCTTTAAGCCTGAACTATCTTAGCTGTGACACAGAAATATTCTTTATCACTACATCTTAGTTTCCTAAATCTGCTCTTCTGACTGTTTGTCCATATTACCTTGGAATACAATCATATGCAGCTAGTTACATTATTTTGTACATTTGCCTCTGGTTATGAACTCCCTTCATTGTTTGAGTTAAAAGAATTATTTCCCTCAGAATTAGGGTTTAAATGAATAGATAGAGTAGGTTTTTTATACAACTTAAGCCTTGAAAATTTGATGATTATTTTTTCTTAATATGTCCCTATAGATGTTGGATCATAAGTAGTAAACTCTTCTTTGGCTTTCATCAAAGAGATTTCTGGGTTAAGGTTTCTTTTTTACCTTCTAATTCATTTGCTTAATAGTGCCATTATTAAAGTTCTTGGCATCTTTATTTGAATTGAGCTGTGAACAAGTTGTCAAGAGCTATTTGCCTAGATTTTTTAAATGTCCTATGTTGTTCTAATTTACTTTCCTTTTTCATTTTCTATATCTAGAAAATAGCTCATATCATTTTATTCCAAGTGATGGTGGGAATGCCCTTTGTTATTTATTTAACGCTTGCTTTTCAAGTGTGATGTTTTGCCACATGATAAACGTAAGAGGTGGATAAGTACTGCACAGAAACATCCACAATATTAATTGATTATTTTGTAATGAATTATGTCAGGATCCCAACACAGGCAGTCAGGACCCATAGTCAGAGCAGGGGCAAACCTGAAGTGGGCAGTGCATAGTCAGTTTCCAGGCTAGGGTCGATATTAAGGGTCAGAGTCCAAGTCAGGTTTCAGAGTTCAAGTCAGAAGGCGAAGTCCAAACCAAACCAAGGTCAAAGCCCGGAGTACAGGAGCAAGGAATGGTTGTGGCAGCTGCAGGAAATCCACACTGATGCCTGGACACTTCCTGGAATGCCTCTTTGGTTTATACAGGATGGGGAGCCAATCAGGAGCCATGAGGCTTCTACCTGTCAGACCCCTTAAGGTAGGACTTCCCATGGTCTGGGTCTACAATGGGTCACAGGCAGTGGAGTGGAAGCTCATTACAGCTGGTCCTAGGTGGTGGCATGGAGATGCCAGCTGCTTGGCAGCTATGCAGGTGTGGGTTCTAGACTCCAGGGGCCTTATATTACACATACCCCCAGCAGCCTGGGTTTGTTATGGAAGGCTGCCACAAGATCAGAGGCATGGACTTGGGATGCAGGCTCCCAGGATCACTTTTCGGGGCCATAGCCCTCCCAGTCCCCAAAGTACCAGAGGGAGCCACGTCTGATTTTTGAGTCCAGAATCTCATGAACCTCATACTCATCTCATGAACCTCATACTCATCACCGAGGGGGGGCAGTGGTTGAGCCTGCTGAATGAAAGGGTTGTCAATGTAGGGTTTTAGCAAGGATTTGTGAAACACTGGGTGTATTTTGAGGGAGCTGGGTAACTGAAGCTTTATGGTCACTGAGTGGATTACCTGGCTGATGGGATCTGGCCTGAGGTATCAGTGGTCCAGTTTATGACAGCCAGTTGGTGTGGACATTTTGGGCTGAGATCCACACTTTTTGACAAATGGTGAATGCTGGGCCTTCCTGGACCCAGCAGTCAGTGTATTGCTTATAGTCCTCCTTGCCTTGTCCAGGTGGGCCTTGAGTCCTTCTTGGACCTCGGAGATCTGCCACACCCAGACAGCATCTGCAAGATCAGTGGAAATGATTGGTGTGGCTGAGCGGAGATGGTGGGGAAGTCACAGTTTGCATAGAATGGACTCTGTCCAGTGGAGACGTGGTTGGCATTATTGTAAGCAAATTCTCCTGGGGGTAGGAGGCTCGACCCAGTTGTCCTGGTGGAAATTTGTGAAGCAGGACACGTATTGTTCTAACACTTGATTCATTCATTCTGATTGACCATCTGTGCAGGGTAATAGGCATTGGATGTGTAAGTGTGGACCCTGAGCAATTGTAGTGTTTTGCGCAAAAACCACAAAACAAACTGCAGACCCCAATCAGTTGTGACTCACTCCAGGAGACCATGGAGACAAATGACATGACAGGAGCTGAGCCATTTCTTCTGCAGAGGACAGGTGAACAATGGGGACAAAGTGGGCCATTTTTATTAGCTGGTTGACCACAGTGTGCCCATTAGACAAAGGGAGCTAGACTATAAAGTCCAGGGTAATGGTCACTCCGGGTCTAGATGGGGTCTCTGAAAGCATTAGGGTGCTCAGGGGTTTCAAGAACAGCATTTTGGTGCGGGCATACATCTCACAGGAATATTGTCATGTGCATTCAGGGCCACCAGAAAGAGCAGGCAGCCAAATTGAGGGTTCTGAGGCTCCCCAGATGGCATGCCAATGGTGAGTCATGACAGAGTTGAAATATCTCTAACTGGGGGGGGTCCCAGTGAAACATACAAGTGGCCCTTGACATAGAGCAAGCCATCCTAAACCTGGTGTTGCCCCTGGTTTGCTGTCTCAAATTCCTTGGGGGGGGGGCTCCTTTCCTGTAGCTGAGTGGATTAGTGACATGAGGTTTTGGGGAATTGTGGCATCCAGGAAGTTTTGGGGCTTAAGAATGCATGGGGACTCCATGCGGGGGGGAGGGGGTGTCATGGCTGGCGAACTATTTCCCTTTTCAGGACAAAGCATTGGCAGTCTTGTGTTGGGTGCCCAGGTGGTATGTGACCAGAAGAATGGATAAGAATAAGTGGATAGCGACCTTGGTTTTGAGTGCCCCTGATATATGTGTTTTATTATTATTATGGCTAGAAATTCTTTGCTGATGAGAGATAATGAGCAAATTGTTGAAGCTAGTAGAATTGGTAACCCACTAGGGGTTAGTATGAGTTAGCTATAAAAGATTAAGTAAAATTAAAAACTCAGAGCAATCCGAAGGAGCTATTTTTTGGGCCAGGAGCTGACACCTAAACTCTGCATCAGCGGGATGGAAGCAGGGCCCCCGTAAACCTGGCTGGTGACCCTCAAAACCATCTCAGACTTTAGGTAACTATGTTTTGGGTGCTCTGAATATGTGCTATAGCATATATGTGTATGTGCTTGAGACCTAATAAAAAAGTAGTTTTAGGTAAAAGCACTCTGATTTGTAGCAATCATTATTAAGACGGAGGAGCTGTGTCCTCATTTATTTATTCCTGACATCATCTGGAGAGAAACAGTTAAGTTACTGCTGCTTTGGGTTCAGAAATCCCTGGATAACATTACCAGGTATTAGTAATGGCCATACCAGGTTTGAAAATTTGTCTTGCACTCATCCCTGGCTCGAAAATGAACTGGGTTGTAGGCCCCCCACAGGTCGAGTTTTGTGAATACCTGGGCCTATTATACATGTTGCAGGAGCTCTAGGATGAGTGGAAGAGCGTAACGATTCCTGATGGTAACCTGAATGAGGGCCTGGTAATCCACATATTGGTATAGGTGTATAATCTTTCTTTTTAACTAACAGAACTGGGGCCTGAGCAGGAGAGGTATATGGCCATATGAAACCCTTGGCCAGATTCTCCTGGAGATAGGAAAATCTCATCGATATGGTCAAATGACAGCTTGGCCCCTGGTTGCAGCTCAATTGGGCAGTCATAATCCCAGTGTCATAGTAAAGTGTCAGTGTTCTTCTTCTCAAAGACATAACCATAGTCTCTGTACTTTAAGGACAGTGCTGGAGTCAACTCTGGTGGTGGTCCCACCTGAGCCATGGCCAAGCCATAGGGCTGTTTGTCTTGTTTCTGGGGTTCATCAGATGGTGCAGGTAGGCAGACTTGCTGGCAAAACTTGGAGCAGAAGCTAATCTGGTGCTCATACCAAAGGATGGGTGGATCATGAGCCACCTGCCAGGAAATGCCAAGGATTATGGTGAAGTGGGGTGAGCAGATCATTCTGAACTAAAGGACCGTTTGATGGTCCCAAATGGCAATTTCCAAAGGCACTGTCTCCTGTGTCGCTGGACCTAATGATATGAGTCACAGGTCTGGATCAGGGCCTTATAGAATTCACTGCAACACTGCAAATGCCTTTTTGGATTTATTTTTCAGGAACATTCTAGCAAATAAATTTATTGGTGGAATGTTTACAGAAACATTGAATTATATGCAAATATTGAAAAACAGTCCCAAAGTGAATTTCAAAGCCAGAGTCACACCAGAAACAATATTCCAAGAATGGTCCCCACTGAAGCTGGTTGGGAATTTTTTGATGAGACATTTCTCCTTAAAATATGCTGACTTCTTGAAACCAAAACTGTCCACGGGAAAGGGTCAGCTCTGGCAAATTTCCCATTTGGAAAAAAAAATTGAAAAAAGTTTGGAAACTTGTTGAAACAGACATTTTGACATTTTTGAAACAGCATTTTCTTTCAAAATTTGTGAATTGATAGAAAAAGAGGGGGAAATGTAAAAGGTCAAAATGATCTAAACAAAACATTTCAGCTGAGGTAATCTCAATCCAGATTCATGGGAAGAGGAGGGCTTTGGTTAGCAAAAAAATTTAAGATTTGGACTTTTCATCCCTGTAGCACCAGTATTGAGAAGAGGATACAAAACAGCATTGACATGTAGTCTTGTATGGATTATTAATACCTAAACATTGTTACAGCTCAGTACGCAGGATTTGTTGGGTTGTTTTAGCTTCCACCTGCAAGTTTGGGAGCATGCATGGCTAAAGCAAGTGTATGGGGAAAGAGGAAGCAGGGATGGGCTTTAGAATGATGCTCATTTACAAAACAATCCACACTAGTAAAGCCAATTATCCTAGGAGAAAGGTTACAGCTACAGTTGGTGAGCAATTCAGTGACTGTCATAATTTATGGGTCTAACTGCAAACATGAATCAAGGGATTGTTGTTAGTGTTGTTGGGGAACTCTTCTGCCAGCTGTTGTCAGCAGCCACAAGGGCCAGATTCAAATGTCTGTGGGGTGCTTCTTCAACTTAAACACCACCAGGTCAAGCCCCCACTTGGAAACCTGAGCAAAACTAAATACTTTGTCTGGGCCCTCGTAACACACAACACTTCCCCTCTCACAAGCAGTTAATCTGAGTTTAAAACAAGGGAAAACTTTATTAGTGGAAAAGGGGACAGAGCATCAACTTGGGAAAACACAGTTACAGTTATATAAAGTAAAAACACCCATCCCCCACGCTATCTTTGGCAGTAGCGCCTCACCCACCATGTGAATGACTGTGAATAAATATTCCCTTCGTGTGTTACTTTCCTCTCTGCTATACCCTGTTATGGCTTGATGACAGTGTATTGCGACATCCCAGAGTCCTGAGATGTACTCACAGTCCTGTTGCCAGGCCCTAGGGTAAATGCTGCCTCGTCTGGTCCTGAGGATACACCACCTCACCCAACTACAGTAGTTTCAGCTTTGTTCATGCTGAGTAGAGAAGCCCTCATAAGAGTCCTCTCAGTTCTGCTGCTGACCCTTGCAGCTTCAGCAAAGAGCCACTTCTGCATAGTGGGTTGTAGCCCACGAAAGCTTATGCTCTAATAAATTTGTTAGTCTCTAAGGTGCCACAAGTACTCCTGTTCTTTTTGCGGATACAGACTAACACGGCTGCTACTCTGAATTCTGCATACATGACTGTTAGGCAGTTTCTCAGTTGTGCAACACCAAACTCTCCCGCTATAAAAGGAAAGATGGGAAGAATAGTAAGATGGCAACGTGACTCCATCAGGAGCTCTTTGAGGACCTGAAAATAAAAAGAATCCTACAAAAAAGTAGTAACATGGACAAAATTATTCAGGATGAGTACAAAAGAGTAGCACCTAGGACAAAATCAGAAAGGCTAAGGCACAAAATGAGTTACACTTAGCAAGGGACATAAGAGTCAATAAGAGGAGGTTCTATAAATACATTAGGAGCAAGAGGAAAGATGAAGGAAAGTGTAGATCCTTGGGGGTGGGGGAGGATGTAAAGAAGAGCTAAGAATGAACAACGTCAAGAAGACTGAGGTGCTTAATGCCTATTTTGCTTCAGTCTTACCTAAAAAGGTTGATTGTGACTACATACTTAACAATTAATATGAACAAGTGAGAAGGAATGCAAGCCAAATTAGAGAAAGAACAGGTTAAAGATATTTAGATACGTTAGATATATTCAAATCAGCAGGGCCTGATTAAATCCATCTTAGGGTACTTGAGAAAATAGCTGAAGGAATCTAGGAATGGTTAGTGATTATCTTCGAGAACTTCTGGAGAGTGGGAGTGGTCATAGAGGACTGGAAAAAGGCAAACAAGGTATCTATCTTTAAAAGGGAGGAACGAAGAGAAACCAGGTTGGCTGGTCTATTATTGCCTAACTTTGATACCTGGAAAGATACTGGAACAAATTGTTTAATTTGTAAGACCTAGAAGATAATAGGGTTATAGGAGCTTACCCTGGCGGGCCACGTGCCAAAGGTTGCCGATCCCTGCTATAGGTTCTGAACACTAGTTCTTTTGACTACTTCTGCACATTGAGCAGCTGTTTTTGGAGAAATATACACTACTACTCCAAAATCTCTTTCTATGCAAAATCCGCAGTTTATGAAAATTAAGCTGCATATGTATATGTGAGCATGTGTGTGTATAAATGGATGGCTATCCTAGAACTCTATAGAAAAGCTTTACATTTTATAGTTAAAACATCCATACACAAAATCTTTAAAATCCTAATCAAACCATTTTGGAAGAGGGAGCTTGAGCCCCACAAAAATTAGTTTCTTGTTTGCTGATGTCAGCAGAACCCCACAATGGAATGCCACCTGTGTTACACAGCTGGCTGTTATTTATTCCATATGCAAACATTGTGCCTGCAGTAGGTGGCTGCAGTAGAATTGCAGTTACCTCCACAAATGAAAGATCAACACTTCAGAATTCACTTAGCAATAACGGAGCAATTTCTTAGCCCTTCCTCATGGCATTTAAAACTGAGCTTTATTTCTCCAACCATGTTTTCTTTTTTCTCTTTCAGCAGATATTTGGGAGTAAGGTTCCTCACCAGCCTCCACCCTTTCCTTTTCTTAGAATGGTTAGTCAAGGCTAGCAACCTTAAAAAATTCCAACCTATATCATAATTATTTAGGATCTGTGCTGCAATCTGGATAAACTGGCCATGAACAAATTCAGGCTGGAAATTAAAAGAAGGCTTCTAACCATCAGAGGGGTGAGGTTCTGGAACAGCCTCCTGATAGGAGCTGTGGGGACAAAACAACTTAATTAGTTTTAAGAGAGCTGGACAAATTTGTGAGTGGAATTGTGTGACAGGGTTACTTGTGATGGTAGGGGGCAGGGCTCAAGAGTGCTGATGCTCATTTCTGGTTTATATCCTATGTTCCTAAAGTTCATGCTTCAAGGTTTCAGCCACTCACCTGCACAGGTCAGGAATGATGTTCCCTCTAATTTTTTACATCCATGTGCGGAATGAATTTTGTTATGTGCACCAATATGGAGGTGATGTGCGGTGGGTGTGGGGCCAAGGGATTTGGAGTGTGGGAGGAGGCTCAGGGCTGGGGAAGAGGGTTGGAGTTCAGGAGGGGTGAAGGCTCTGGCTGGGGGTGCAGGTTCTGGGGTGGGGCCGGGGATGAGGGATTTGGGGTGCAGGGCTAGGGTAGAGGGTTGGGGGTGTGGGGGGTTTGGAGTGCAAACTGCCCTGGGCCTGCGTCAGGAAGAGAGGACTCCCCCCGGCCCTCTCTCGCCCCAGCAGCCCGGGGTCGGGGGGAGAGTGTCTCTCCCTGCCGCAGCAGCCCTGGGGCTGGGGGAGAGGCACCTCTCCCCATCTGCAGCAGCTCTGGGCCTGGGGCCGGGGGAGAGGCACCTCTCCCTATCCACGGCAGCTCTGGGGCTGGGGGAGAGGCACCTCTCCCCACCTGCGTAACTCTTGATAGCCTGCTGTGCGGCCGCGCAGCTTAGAGGGAACTTAGGTCAGGAAGGAATTTTTCTCCCAGTGAAAAAGCTCCTGAGAGTTTTTTTTTTTATCTCCTTCCTCTGAAGCATCAGGAGATAGCCATGGCTGGTTATGGGACACAGGATGGGGAGGGACAGGGCTCTAAGATGGCACTGAGCATTCTCTCTCTCTCAGGTGCTTGGCTGTCTGTTCTTGCTCACATGCATAGGGTCTAACTGATCATCATATGTGGGGTTAGGAAGGAATTTTCCCCCAGATCAGATTGGCGGTGACCTTGGGGTGGGGAGCGCAGGTGGGTGCGAGTCACTTGCTAAGATTATCTGGGTATATCTCACTTATTCACTTCCCCCTACTAGGCTATCGCTACACTACCACTGATGCCGGTATAATTTATGTCACTCAGGGGTGTGAAAAAGCCACCCCCGTAGCGACATAAGTTACACCAACCTTAGCACCAGTGTGGACAGTGCTGTATCAGTGGGAGAGCTTCTCCCGCTGGCATAGCTACCGCCGCTCACGGAGACTGGAGTAGTTAAGCCGACGTCAGTGTAGACCAGCTACATTAGAGAGTGCAGCTGCAAGCTCTGTAGTGTAGCCATAGCCTTATTCTCTTCCTGTGGCACAGACTAGTCTAGACTCTTGTAGGCTGTAATACATTGGTCTAATTTCAGTTGTTGGGACTAGTGTGCGGGTGGTGGTGGCCTGTGATTCGCAGGAGGTCAGACTAGATGACCGGGTGGTCCTTTCTGGCCTCATATTCCATAGCTTTATTATGCTAATCACTGTCTCTGTCACGCCTTAGCATTGTCCTCAACTTCATTTCTTTGAGAGTAAACAAAATACTGCATTGCAGCAAAACAAATTTCAAGAGCCATGGGATTAGGGCAGAGGTCTGGATAAGAATGGCTCAGCTTTATTAGCCTCCGAGCAAAATATTAAAACTACCAAGGGACATGGAGAAGTGGCATATTTACTCCATCTCTTATTGTTTTATTTTATTCACTGAAACTCTTAAATGGAGCCCACTAGACACATTCCCTTTTATTTGAGGACTGCAGCAATGTGCACTCTCAGAAGCATAGTGCAAAGCTGTCATTTGATATTGCTACAATCAATGCAGCATATTAAAACCATACAAATGAAAGTGGATGAATAGTAAAAAGGTAATAAATTACAGCTGCACTGTACAGCTTTTTTTTAAAGTTAAGAGAGTTTAATAGTTGAAAACTACACAGCGTTCTCCACTTCAGAAAGGAGAAGTTAAAATTAGATGGATGGAAGCTATCAGAGGAATCTAGAGCCAATGGTTTAGAATTCAGAGTTTATTTTTTTATAGCATTCCAAGCCAGCAAGGTAACCTTAGCATTATCATGTGGCATTTTGGTAAAATTAGAAGCACAGAACATTCCTTTACCCTTAGTATAAATTTGACTCCCCACCTCCAATGCAGACTCGGAAGGGTCCCAGGCAGTGGGACTGGTGCACATCCTCTGCTCAAGAGGATAGCTTGGATGTAGGAGGGCTGTTCTCCTAGCAGGGAGGTTCAATCTACAGGACTAACCCCCATGTAACCACATCCAAAGAACAGCTGGGCTGTGGCTGGAGGATTTGCTGCTATGTGCTGGGCTGAAGTATCCTCGGTGAGGCAGCTCCCTAGCTGCTCTGAAGCCTAAAGGAGAAGATTCCTTCCCCTTGCACCCCAGGCTGGCGTTCACGTCAGTGTTGGGCACAGGATTTGCGCCAGAATGAATATATTCTTACAAGGTGTTCTCATAAAATGCCTGGAATGTGAAGGGCCAAATTTTGTTCTCTTAACTCTGTGTAACCCAATACAGCCTAAACCTTTATTATTATTCTTATTTCCTCCCATCCCACAGTCCTTATTTTTCAGACATTAAATAGAAGAGTAGGAAAAGGCTGTTTCTAGTTAGGGCCTGATCCTGAATCATTGAAGGCAACGGGGGCCTGATCCTCAGCATAGCTCAGTTGACTCCAAAGCTATGCCAATTCACACCAGCCGAGGATCTTCCCCTGGGAGTTCTGCCATTAGCTCTAGTGGCAGCAGGATGGAGCCTTGGTTCTTTTATTAAATGCTACCAATGCTAGGTTTTATCATTATGTTACTTCTGAGTTTAAATGATTCTTAAAGTTGTAGTATGAAACCCTCAGTTTCACAACACACTTGAACCATTAAATGCGTGTCTGAGATGCCACAGAGTTAGGGTAGACCGTGAAACACATTTTGAAGGTAGGAGCCACCCAGAGAATAAAGATTAGAACCTGATCCTCTGAGAGCCCCCAATTCCCAGTGAAATCAATGGGAAAACATTGCAGGAGCTGCTCCTATATCTTTCCTATTAGTGGTAGAGGGCTGTGCATTTTAAATCCTTCCTCAGATAATGCAACTTCTGCATCCACCATGGACGTTCTGAGTTCAGAGAGGCATTGAAATCAGATGTTCATTTTCCAAGCCTACAGGGTGAAGTTCAAAAGGGAGAGCACAATATGTAGACATGTCTGGCTGTGTCTGGCTTATTGTTCAGGGATAATAATATATAACTGCTGTAATATAGAGAACTGCATCTGTTTATTCATGGTGTCGACTGAGAATACAGGGGACATTATCAGATCATTCACCATCTTGCAGAACAATATCTCAAAGCTCATACTAGAAGGGTATGGGGGGAACTTGCTACTTCTGGAGATCTCAAGGAAAGTCTGTCTGACTTTACATACACTCTCTGTAAATAAATAGAATTGCATCAGAGAAATAGTGACTCCTTCTTATGGGAAGAATCTGTAAGACCCCAAATAATGGCCAACTGCTTGGATCAAAAGGGGTAACACTAAAGAGAAAAAAGATGTATTTATAAACTTGTGTTAAGCTAAGCCATATTTCAGTCCAAGTGAAGAGAAGGCAACTGTAGTTGTAACCTGTGTTAGCTGCTCTAAGTAAGTCCTATGAGAGGATTCTAGGATTTACCTTGACCAGCAAACGCAGGTTAAAACTACAATGGTCTTGTCTTTGCTAGGAGTATAACATGGGTTCAAAATGCACCTTTTTCCCCTAGTGATGTTAAAGATTGTTTGAAGTCCAAATGGACCCCGTTCCGCGGGGGTTGGCTTTATTAACAGAGAATTCAACAATAACCTAAAATTCAGCTCAAATTATATCCCTGGGTTTCTTTGTTCCTAAAGTTCTTCCTTCTGGACTATTCAACCTTCCCTCTGATGCTCTCTCCCCCAAAATAAACTCCTACATCTTCCTTGTATTGAGGTGAGTCAATACATCAGCTGCTCCAGTGAGTCTGAAGAACTCACTTAACCCCTTTCCCAGCAGGAGCAAATGCCTTCAGACAGGGTTGGGCATTTCACATAAACATTGCAGCCTTTTGCAAATACCTACTGCAAGCTGATCAGATTTGATTGAATTGTTGCCTATTCCTTATTTTTATTTTTCCAAGACATAAGGCAACAATAATATTTGACCTAAAAATGAAACACGAAATAATGAACATACACCATTTCACCTCTCTCACTGGTGTGAATCTGCAAAAACTCCATTGAAGCCAAAACCTGTATAAAACCGGTGCTTGGACAGAGTAAAACTCTGTATTTCTACAACTGGCCTGATTAATGGCTGCTCTGTGTCCCCTTGGCACCAGCATACCTCCCTTGACCCAGGGAATAACTATGGCACAGAAAGCTTTTTCCTCCAAGTGCAGAGCTCTGTGCACTCTCTCTCCAAAACTCCCAAACCTAGACATGATTCCAAGAGTAAGAGGGGGTTTAAGAGGTCCAGTGCTCCAGACTTTCCTTGGCTGCTTGGGCCATGGGCAACTGCACACACAACCTTCAGGGTTGCTCTGATCTGCACCAGAGGACAAACTGGCCCCAGAAACCCAAAGATCAGAGGGTGACAAATACATTTCCCCAGACTACGTGCTGAACTCTGCAACAGTGCAGATATGTATAGGAAACCAATGTTTCCAGTTGCTAGAGTGAAAAGCCCAGTAGGTAAGAGATGTGCTAATGAGATGCTTCAAGAAAAATAGCCTAAACCTCTTTGCAGACTTTTGCTTGTCATCCAAAGGGATAGTTATCGTTTCAAGTTTTTCCCCGGTCACTCAGACTTCTTCTCTAATCCAGAAGCTCCTTGAGGTTTTCCATTAGTGCACAATTAGCATTTTAGCTCCTAGTCTGCTTTTCAACAAGCATTATCACCATGTTCATTTCTGATTTTTTTCAGTTCTTCTTAAGGATGAATTGTCAGGGTTTGTAACATACTTTTAAATTTGAAAATAAAGGTGATGGTTAACTTCAGAGAAAAGTAATGCTGGCTGAAAGGGGGAATATAACCTGATTTGACGAGGTGAAGGTGTGGTAAAAGCAGCAGGATCTGCAGTGACAGTTTCCTTTGCAGTTACACTCTTGTCTGCATTATGACAGCCTTCAAACTGTAGCTATTTGTAGAGAGGCAGGACAGTGGAATGTGTCATTCAGGAGAAGTTCCCCCTCTAGAAGAACAAACAGTTAGATTATTAGCTTGGGTCTCAGACCTACATTCAATTCTCTAGTCTACCACAGACCCTGGGCAAGTCCCTTAGGGTCATATTTTTAAAGGTACTTAACTCCCATTGATTTCAAATTAAATCAGTTGGAGTAAGATACCTAAATCAGACATGCCAAATCTGCGGGGGCGGGGAGGGGACATAGAGATTGGGCTTGTTTTTGGCTTAATTGGCTTGTGAGTTGCTTGTTGGCTAGTTTTTGGCTTGTAGCTTGTTGTTTTTTTTTTTTTTTTTTTGATTGGCTCCCAGAAAGCAGGGGCCGGGGGGGCCAACAGGGCCAAGAGGGGGAGAGAGTCAGGGGTGCACAGCGGGCCCATCATAGACCCAGACTGCACGTCGGGGGGATCTAGTCACATAGAGTGTTGGGGTTCTTAGGGACTGCCTTGCTTTGTCCTTGTTTTGAAATGGGATTAGCTGGATTTTTGGCTTATTATGAAAGTGGGGGTGCTTATTTACCATGTGAAAGTTGGCAGCTGTGACCTAAATACTTTTACAAATCTGACCTATAGTCTCTTCATTCCTCATCCATGAAATGGGGATAATAGCAGTTCCCTACCTCAAAGGGTGTTGGGAGGATAAAAAAATTGAAGACTATAAGGCACTCATACAATATGGCAATACGGGCCATATACGTATCTTAGACAGATAAAAATGCTACTAAACCATTAGATTGGCATTTATTGTGTTTCAAAATGACTCATACATTTTTAGAATGATGTCTTTAGAAACCTATTTAGCACCTTATTTGCTTCATCTATTAAGATCTATATGATTTTCCATGCAAAGAGGAAGTCAGGTAAGTGTTATTATGCACATTAACAATGAATCAGAGCAACCGAGGCAAATGCTGTCAAAAAATGTCTGCTTTGCATGCTTCCGTTATTGGCTGATCAACAACTGGCAGCTACCAGGGACTGATGTTCAGAGCTGCTAAGTACATGCAGCTCTGATAGAATACATTGCAGCTGGATTTGTGGTTCAGAACATCTGAAAGTCAGTTCACAGATGTCTCAAGTTGGGCTTCTGAAATAGGAGGCACCCAAAATTATTGGCTGCTCTCTAGAACTTGGGCCTAATAAATTGCCCAAGATTACACAGAGCATGCTACTGGGAGCCAGATATAGAATCCTGTCCCATAATCCAACTGCTAGTCAACCCTATCTCTCAGTTTCTTGACTTGTAATAGAACTGTGTCATTATCAGGTGCAAGTGTCAGTCCAACTGGAGTAGAAAACGTGTGAGAGTAATAGAGTCTCTCTAGTAAATCTTAGCTTTATCAGAAGATAGACAGAAAAAGTTCCTCTCTTGGGAAGGCTAAGTTGTACAGCACCTGCCAAAAGTGAATTAGTTCCTTAAGCACAGCATGCTGGAAAACCTCAAGAGTCCAGAAAGATCTCATACAGTTACATGCCAGACTGCTGCATGTAGGATCAATCTATCACAGGCACCCAGAGATCAGAGACTCTAGCAGAGCCCAAGGGACAGGCTCCTACACTTTTTTTGACGTGTTCAAGGCAGACTTTTACAATGCATTGTGCTGATGAAAGAGCAAAGTTTGTTTCGATGCTAGAACTGGATTTTGAAGTTAAGAATATGAGGTTGAAAGATCCTGCAGATTTTCAAAAACACAGAGCCTCAGGTTAGCCTCAGATTTTTTGCCAAGCTTGAACTGCCATGAAATTGCTGTAGAGTGGGAAATTCAACTATTTTTCTCTCTCAAGAACTTGGCTGACATTTAAGTTTAAAGGGGAAGACTGATGTTGAAAAGTATCGGGCAAGTACAAATACAGCTAAATCCTCGTCTAAAGCGGAATCTGAAATGTCAGATTTTTAAGCATTATACTGACACGATAAATATCAAGTAGACAACTCACCTTCAAACATGTCAAATGCAGTCAATGCAGTGGGCCTTATTCTCCTCTGATATGGACAGGATTTACATTGGAGTAACTATTGACTTTATTAGAGGTGTTGCTTGTTTATACTACAATAAGTGAGAGGAGAATCAGGCTCATAATCTGTATACACAAATGCAAGACCTGATCTCAAGTCCCAGTACTCCCATCCATAAATGGAGGGTAGTTGCTATCTGTAGATCGCTGCTGAAGGAGTGTAAATAGTGGGGAGTGCTGGTTGCAGAACAAGCACCCCTATTCATCATTCTGCAGAAGTCCATCTACAGGAGCTGTTCAGGGTTCAGTCTCTGCAGCTTGGGAAAAGGCTGGAGGGGTCAAAATTCAGGGGGCCAGCTATGTTCCTAAACCCACACCGACTGCTGCTGGAGCGGCTCTTCAGCCAGTTCCTGGGGCGGCCCTGGGGCCAGCCGCACCAGCCACTGCTGTTCAAGTGGTCCCTGGGACCAGCTTCCCGTGGACCGCCTGAGCAGTGGCCAGTGCGGTGGGGCGGCTAGAGCAGCCGCTGTTGGCAGCCCCCAGCAGTGGTCCCCAGGTGGCGGGAGCAGCCACTGCTTGGCAGCCCCCCCCAGCAGTGGTCCCCAGGGCAACCCCCCCAGCAGTGGGACCCCAAGATTTAATCGGGGGTATTTATAATATAAGTAATGGACAGGTCACAGGCCGTGAATTTTTGTTTAATGCCCATGACCTGTCCGTGAATTTTACTAAAAATACCCATGACTAAATCGTAGCCTTACTCATGAGTTAGGTCCCTTTAAATCATAAGACTGGCTTAAAATCAAGTGATTTAAAAAGTAATAATGTGGGGGGGGGAGTGACTTCTGTTTTTTGAACATTGAGTTCACATTTTCAGACTTTCCTCCACTGCTATGAGGACTAGAAACTTGCAGGGCTTTTTTTAAACGAAAGCTGAAATTATTGTGGAATCACATGACTCCAGGAGCTGGAGATTTATGAAAAGTATTGTGACACTTGTGATAAAATCATTAGGATTCATAGCACTGTTTGAGTGCTCCTGTGAGAAAACTAGGTCAGAAGAAGTGGATTTTGCATTTTACCCTGCTGTTCACCCCAGTCTCTTTGGGAATGAGTTCTAGAATCATGGGCCAGCCAATGGGAATCCATTTTGAGGTGCATGGGGAAGGCTATGGACAGTCAGTGCAGAAAGTGTGCCCCCACATATCTAGGGAGCAGGCTGGGAGCAGTAAGGATGCACAGTTCTTTCATGTGCCTTGCTCTATGGCTTCCCACAGGTTTTGAGGAGCTAAAAGCACCTTACAAACCCTGCCCTCCACTGGAAGCATTCGAAGATTGCAGATTTACACCAATGTAACCGGAGCTATCCTTCATAGGAGTCAAGCGAGCTAGGATATATTTACACCGTTATACCTAAGAGCATATTTTGGCTTGTATAGCTAATGCCAAGGGTAAGAATGAAGCAGACTACATAATAAAAAGTTACATAATTTATTCACCTTTTTGTGTATGTTATGAGTTATTCTGTGAGAATTTACATGAACAACCGCAGGGAAGGCAGAGATACAGTGGCAGTAACGGGGATTGGTCAGGGATACACTTTCACATGCTGCCACCACCAAGACAGGTAGAGAAAGGAGTAGGGTCCTATCATTCTTTAAAATGCTTAGAACTATGGGCCCTATTGTCCACTGGGCTTCTGCTAAGATGAGGGGACAAAACACCAGAAAAATCCTTGGGCGTGGGGGAAAGAGAGCACTGAGGAGTGAAATAATGCTTCTGTTGCATGCTTATCCCCTTCATTTGAGTGTGCGGAAACCCCTCTGAGCGTGCTCTAATTGGATTGAGCCTCTCAGCTGGCCCAATGGCTGAGTATAGGATCTTTTCCGACTGAAACTCGAGGAACTTTAGGAGGCAAGCTAATGCTAACCCCTATGCACTGCCTGGAGCCATAATGGTAAGAGATCAGAGGAGATCCCTGGGGATCAGGATGCCAAGCCCTAGCCTCTGCTGTGCCTCCAGACACTGCATGGATCTTGAGGATCTACTGGTTTTGGAGGATGGCTGAATTCACTTCTACTTCCAAGTGCAGAGGGCAAGCCACGACCCCACTGAAGAATTGGAAGGAAACTCCGGGAATGCTGAAGTTCTCTGCCAAATCCTCTTCCCTTATGCAGGACTAGGCCTTGTGTGTGTGTGTGGGGGGGGAAATGATGAAACTGTATGTGAACAGCAATAGAGCAATGGCTGGAAATCCTGAAATACCTCCTACTATTTTGTTTCTTTATTTCTATGACCACAACTTGACCTAAACTGAACTAGCATGACTGCACAGCCCTATGACAATGAATCTTTAGCAGATAATTGACTGTGCATTCCTATATGAGTATGTAGAGGAAAATGTATCTTGCAATTTAAAAAATAAAGACAAGTATTTCTGGCTCAAAACAAAACCGCTGAGAGAGATTCTGTTTCATGGGTTGCTAAACATTTGTTTACCGCAGCAGAAACCAGATTCAGAGCAGTCATAGATCTTCTAATTGTTCATTTCGAGGAGATCTTGAAAGCATCCTTCACATGTTATTTACCATTTATGGGAGGAAAGACAACTTTATGGTTTTAACAAACACGACTGACAAAATGGTAAATCTGATTTTATGAGATTGTCTTTGTAATTGCAGAAACAACAAGTCAGGGACAGGATTGAACAGATAAATTTAAACTAAACTACAGTAGTTTGCTATTCTTTGTCATTTCTCAGACTTTAAGAAGGAAGGCACGCTTACTGAACAGTTATCCTTAAATGTACCTTGCTTAGGGCTGAAAAGCCTGGATTAAATATGATGTGAATAAATGGCGGTTTCTCCCCTCCTCAGCTATGAGTTTGACATGATGCCTAAATGTCACATTTTGTGGGCTCCATGTAACTAATTTCGAATGGACCTAGAGTGGATTTCTCCCTAAATTCATTGTGTGAAGTTGCCCTTTACAGTACTAGGTAAATTTCAGACAAAGTAACTCAGACTGCTACAGACCCTATAGTTAAACTCACTGTGCATTACAGTGAGTCACTGCTCCAAACTTTTCAATGAATTCAAGGGATATGAGAGGTCCTGAAGTTCTTCTGAGATCAGCAAATGGAACAGATTAACACTGCAGAGTCTGGCAAACCAAGACCTGTGTGATTCAATCTTTTTATCCTCCTACAACTGGGGCAATGAATTTCAGCTACAGGGCTTATTTTGTTAATCAGCAATGAACACGGGACTGTTCACTGTGTAATGTCTATTTTCGAAGAAATAGATGGGAATGAATAGTGTAAAAAAAACTTGAAAGGAACCAAACTAAATTTTAGGTTAAAAAAAGTCACATGTTGTAACAGGGTTTCATCTTTAAAGTGTTTATAAATGATCTATAGATGCTTTGATGAATAGTAATTCAGTTGTTTTAGATGCCTAAAACCATGGCTTGTTACCATATACAAACATTTCCTATTGATATGCTCAGAACCCTCTATATCACATACTACTCACCTATGTAAGATGCTTCTAACATCTATTGGTCCTTTATTAATCTTTTTATAAATGAAATCTAAATATGAAGTCTGACCCCCAAATCCTTATGAAATGGGTAATAGAGAATGCTCTCTACTAGAGAGAGCTGTGAGCACTTTGTGAAATTTGAAACTAAACTATGGGAATTCTGTTAAATGTTAACGTCAGAAGGGCAGCCCTACTTCACAGGGGCAGCCACAACTTCACAGGGGCAGCCCTACCTGGAGCATCCTCCACGGGCAGGCTGAAGCATGACAAGTGCACCTGCTCCAGTTTCCTTCCGTCAGGCCTCCCAAAATAGTCCAAAGGATCTTCTCCAAGTATAACTACAGCCCTTGTGGGGCTCATTTATTCCCAAAGTCCTACGTAACAGAAGTCCTACAACCATAGTCTGGAATTTCTCCAGCATAGTCCAGACACTGCATGCAACATATAGCTCTGGCCTCCCCCACTATGCCCTGGCTCTCCATTGCAGTCATCTCCTGTTCTTGTACCAGGACACCCTGCTCTTCCCAGGGACCCCCAGTCTCTCTGCTGGCAAGAGAGCATTCCTCGCTCCCCCGGCCTATTCATGGTTCCTCTGGGTCTAGCTCTCCAGCCCTGGAGGTTTCAGCCCTTTCCCTGCCTGCAGCACTCTGCGCCATGGCTCCAGCTCTCCACCTTAGTGCCTGTTAACTGGCTTGAGACTTCATGGGCTCTTTCCATGTGCTTTCCCAGCTCTGCGCAGATGGCGGTTCAGCAAACCTTGATAGTACCACCCAGTGTGGTCAAGTGCTGGAGGCCAGAACGTTGTTGCCTCAGTAGCACCGTTTGGGCTGCTCAGTGCTTTTTTGTCCTTGGAATTTTAATGTTATTAGCAGATACTGCAGCATGTTGGTTCAGCAGACTTCAATGTTACTGATAAAGAAAGACCACAGGCACAGCTCAGTGACAAAGTCACTTAGCCAGGTTTATTGCTCTCTAGACACAGTCTCAGTGCCCTGTCTCTGTGGTTACAGGTGCACTGACACATAAGTGTCTAGTAGCAAGGAATGACTCAGTCAGCAGGGGGAGTTTCTGCTGTACCCGAGGCCACACAAAGAATTAAGGCAAAGTACCCTGACATTTATAGGCTAAAACAAACTAACACACACAACTTCCACACCACCTTACGTATTTCATGACATCTGCTTGTTACCTCCCCTTGTTCCTGATATCTTGGACAAAACATCCTGGGATTCATTACTTTATCAAACCATCTTATCTTGTACTAGATTGGGGTTTACCTGTGTTAGCTGGAATATATTTATGGAACTATGTAGTGCCTATACACTAACAAGAACTTTCCCAACTTCATGTATTGGACAGTGAACTTGTAAACATCTACTTTAATATATGACCTGACTTTGGTTCACAATCTTTGGTTCAGGCCTCAGATCTTGCACCAGGCCCAGTGCTCCAGTCAGTCAGAATCTCTCTCTCTCCTCCGCCCCGCCCCACAGTGCAAACAAACAACATTCTGTCCTGATCCTCCTGCCCTCTCCAGCCCTGGGTCTCTGGCTTGGGGACCCCAGCCAGCAAACCCCTCTTCCTGCTGTTCTGCCTTCAGATTTCTCCCAGGCCCTAACCATACAGTTTCCTAGCCAATTCCTCCCTCTTCCAAGAGAGGCCCTGCAGAGCCCTGTTCACTGCAGCTTTCCCTAGAGACCTCCTCCACTCTCCTGACTTTTCCTGACTGACTCTCCCTCATTGAGTTTCTCTTTGGCCTCATACCAGTCCTTTAAAGCCTCCAGGTTCTGCCCTGCCTTCATAATTGGACAAATGGGAGCATGTGTCCTGACACAGAGGCAGTGGGCCTACTTCATTTACTGGGACCACCCACCCTCTGACAGTTAACAACTCTCCCCCCCCCACACACATAATTTTTATTCTATTTTTTTTCCATTTGCAACTTTATATTTAACATTACCAAAGCAAATGAACATCCCCAAAGCTACATACTGTCCTTCAAATCCCTCCTTAAAACTCCCCTTTGCTGTGATATCTACAAGAAACTTGACAATGGGTAAGCTGCTGGTGTGCTGATACCACTAGTTATGCTGAACAATACGGTCTCATTGTTTCCTTATGCTCCTTTCTGTTGTCTCTTATTTTATACTTAGACTGTAGGTTCTTTGTTTGGACCACATGCCTCATAAACTGGGGTCCTGGTCCACGACCAGGTCTCCTACATTCTACAGTAATACAAATAGACAGACTACGGACAAATACATGCAGCATTGTTGGCATTCTGAAAGCTGGAGTGGCAGAAGCTCCTTAAAGGGGGGAGAGGGCACCAGTACCCAAACTGGGGCACCAGTACCCAAACTGGGGCCCCACCTCCTTCCCCCCCAAGGCCCTGCTCCCGCACTGCCTCGTCCTCACCCCCAAGACCCCACCCCCTTTCCACTCTCTCCACCCTGTCACTTGCTCTTATGGCCAGTAAAAAGTGATGGAACCATGGCCCCCTGACCCCTTACCCCCTGGGTTTGAAAGGCAATAATTATAGACAGATACAAAGAAATGTGCACACTCTCCCTATCTCTTGGGGATTCTGAAGTCCCAAGATGAAGTTGAATCATGGCACTTCTGCTGCACAAGGAAAAGATTTAGGAAACTGTGACGAAGTGGGAATGTTAATGTTTTCTCTGAGTGCTGTGTGGGTGCCTCAGTTTCCCCCATGCCTTTCTTGAGCGTCTAGGGGTGTGTGATTGTTGCAGAGCCCTAGGGGGCCAGTGTGATGCTGTCTGCACAGAGAATGGCTGACACCCTGTCTCCTGATGGCCTGGGCCCCTCCTCTGCAAAAGTGCCAACTGAAGAAGGTGTTGGATAACAGATCAGGTGACCTCCTGGCCCGGGAAAGAGACAGAGGCAAGAGGAGGGGCTGGAGAGTTTTCAGTTTGGAGCTGGCTGGGAACATGGAGGGGATCCCAGACAGGGCTCTGGCCTCTCCTGTCCCCACCCCCCCAAGATGGACCTGACTGAGGGGTCCTGTTGTCTGTACCTGCAAGACCCGTTTTGAACTGTGTTCCTGTCATCTAAATAAACCTTCTGTTTTACTGGCTGGCTGAGAGTCATGGTGAATTGCAGGAAGCCAGGGCCTTATCTCCCCCAAACTCTGACAGAAGCACACACAGTCTCTATCCCCAGCAGAGCACACAGCTCAGCTTCACGTGGGATCCCGGCATGCTATCATGCAGGAGAAAGATAGGGTGAGGCAAGGAGAGGACTTAGGGTAGAGATAGTGTATCAGCCCCTCCACAGCTCTACAGGCTGTCTTTCACTACAGAGCAATGTAACTGTGACTGTGGCTCTAGGCTAGGGTTTCCCACTGCTTTGTTATGCATCGTAGTGCCTCCCCATATCAAAAACATGCTCTTATTTCACGTTTGCATGTTGAATTGCTCAAGTTCAAGCATCCTGATCTAAGTAAGTGCTAGTAAACAGGGAAAAGGGAATTGCAGAGATGCCACTGTACTTGCCCATGGACGACTCCTCCATGCATTTCAACAGCAGAGTCCACCGAGCATAAAATGCTGTTTAGAAAACAATAAGCATGTTTTACAAGACACTGAATTAAAACAAACAAACAAAAACCCAATATTTTCAGCACCCCTCCCACCCAAAAAAATGCCAGTTTTGTTTCCTTCCTCTCTTTATTCTTTCCCCTCCCCATTTGGCAGTCAAATGAAAAGGGGCAGGGGGAGGAAGAGAAGAGTAGGAACAAGTTTTTAAATAAAAGAAAAGGAATGAAAACCAGAATTTCAGTTTTCATTCTCAGGTTGCTGGATTTTTGGTTTTGAAAAACACAGATTATAAACTCTTTGCAGCAATGTTGTTTCTTCCTATGAATGTGTTGTGCCTAGTATAACTGAGTCTCCAGGTGCTAATATAATACTAAAAAATAAATGATAATACTAAAGGTCTAACCTTAAGTCTAACATGGAGCAAATTAGACAGTTTAGGTATAGTTGTCCTTCACTGAAAAATTTCTTTTTTCTCATAGAAAAAATATCACCCTCTCACACAAAATAGAATACACCATTAAAATCCATCAGAACCTCTGTTCCATAAATAAGCCTCTGAAGAAGAACATTCTAGATGAACCCTTCCCTAGACAAATACTTCTTTATGCTGCAGCCCTATCTCTCTCTAAGCTCCCAAAGTCAGGGTTTTATACGTGCAAGCAAAGCCCTAACAGTGCACAGGTGAACTGAGTTTTCTTATTACTCCACCCCAGTTAGGTCCCACAGCATTCCTTATAAAACTGGACCTTTCCTAGTCTAGGACTTGTTATGCTGCTAAAGGGAGCTCAAGGGGGGGTTGTTTCTGTTTCAGTGCAGTGTGGGGAAAGATACTGTTATGCTAAACATAATCTTTAAATGTTGTTTTAATATAAAATGAACAGGGATCCCTATTTGCTAATTGTTGTGCATTCCAGTGCATAGAAAGAGAAACCTAAAGTATTTATTTCTGTCAGATAAAAGTAAGCTGGGCTGTGACTGGCCTTTTGTGAGCTCACAAGGGAAGGAGAGGAAATCTTCTCCAATTTCCACACTTCCCTATTGTGCTATGGCTTGGGAGCCAGCCTAAATTCCAGCAGGGAGATCAAAGGTCCCATGTTTTCTAGTCCTGCAACAAGCACTAATCCACTCAAATAAGGCAAGATGCAGATAGGGAGGATAACCCCTTTTTTAAAAAAACTACTATGCTATTTGCTGGGGGGAGTAACAACAACAATATATGCACATACTACCTATTTAGAAGGAATAGCCTTACCCTATTTTCACCAGCCAATAGAGTCTGGGTAGGAAATCATGTTGGGTGCATCCTATTAAAAGGCAGTTGAACCACCTTTCTGGGATGCGAGGTCCTGGAGGCTGAGTCAGCATGAATGGTTCTCTGGACTTTTTGCACTGTCCCCCAGTGCAGGCTGTAACTTAAAAGCCACAGGGTAGCCCTTTCTGTTTTACTTTGTCTCCTTTGAGCTGTAACTGCCTCTATTACTCTGCATCTAACAGAAATAGCTCTGTGCAAATCCCCATCAAAAATGTAGCAATAGGTATTTCTTGATATTAGCAGGTTTTTATACTGATTTGCTTTTTTAGAGGCTTGTTTGTTTGTGGCAGAGATTGGGGGATTTCACCCCTCAGTTACACCAGAGTAAATTTTACTTCAGTTGAGTCTTTTTTGATTTACACCTGTGTAATCACAAAGAGAACTGAGTTCACGGAAACAGCCAGCTCAGAATGACAAGCAGTGGAATCTGTGATTGGTGCCATTTTGCTCCTGCTGCTTAAAGAGGTCAAGTTTTTGCTTTTAAATGTGTTGTGAGGCTGCTCACAAAGTCCTTTTCTTGCACTGGTTCTGAGGAACAAATCGAACCAAGAAGCCTTCGCAGGGTTTGACTCATCCTGTGAACAATTAAAGTTTCATACTCTGGGTCTGATGAAAGGTAACCTGTGGGCGTACATGAGAGACCGCTCTGAGGGACAAGCCATAATGTACCCCTTTCAACAAGGGCTCTAATCTTGCAGCAAGGGAAAAGGCAAAAGAAAACACACTTTGTGGTTTTGGAATTTTATTAATACACTAAGGCCTTCATTAGGGCTTTTAAAACCGCAGCCTTCAAACAGGACCTCAGACGGACTGTCATGCAGCAACACCTCCTCAGAGCTAAATGCCTACGGGGTGCTGGGGAACCACACACCTTAGCAGCCATTGCTACACCTTTTTCTGCAACTACTCCCTGGCATTGAGTGTAGTCCAACAGCAGGTGTGGAAGAGGGAGGAGCCTCAGGTTTGGGGATGATACTGTCATGACCAGCCCTGTGACTCCCCCTTACACGCTAGATGCAAAAGGACAGAGATTTTGGCTGGTCTTTACAGACTTGCTCAGGGGAATGGAAGAAAAAGGTCCTTGCAATCTCTCTTCCACCCTGGTGCTCACACAACTCCTGAAATGATTGTAATGTTACACCATTACTTAGTCAGGGAGCCATTTTCAATGCAGTGCTCTAAAGGACAGCCAGCAGCGCAATTCCGATGCAAATCTCTGGAAACTCTTGGCTATGATTCCTCCCTTGTTCTACGTCCACCTGCTCATTTACAGCCTCTTGGTTGAATTCTCTTGCTTAGAATCTCTGACATGACGAGAGCACCTAGCTATGCTTATTATTTATTATTATTTATTATGATGATGAAATTGGAGCCCAGCAGCTCTGTAAACCAGGCAAACTAAATGATTGCACAAGATTTCTGTACTTTTTTTTGTCATGGGCTTCTTCTGTTTGGGATGGTCTACCTTCAACCTTTTGAAGCTCCTTTTACCTAGAGTTATGCCAAAACTAGAACCTCATGTCTGAATCCTTAAAAACTGGGGGAGGGGGAGATCTGAACTCAGCATTACTGTTTGAATTGCTTGGTGCAAAGCAAAAATGGCATTGTCTTACTCAGCTCTGCTCCCTGTGTATATTCAGAGTTGTATCCACTTACAATGTTTTTTTTACTGCTTTTTGATCCTTTTTATTTTGATGTGTGCTAGACAACATTTGCTGAGTCAGAAAGAGATCCCAACTACGTAGAAAAATATCCCTGAAATATTGTTGATTTGAAGGCGTCCAGGACATCCTTAAAAAACCTTTTTTGGCAGTTTTTTCCAATTAACTAGTGAATCCTGGCAATGGAACTAAGAACATCTATATAAGGAGGAAAAAATGAGTGTACAATAGCTGTGCAAGATAAGGGATGAGCAGGACATGAGAGGGAAGCAGCATTACAAGCTTTGTTCAATGATCTGCTGCTGTCAATGAATGGAGGACAGAGATCCATTCACATTTTCCTGCAGCTCTTGGCAGCATTCGACACCGATGATCACGAGGCATCCTGAAGGGGGTCCAAGGCAATTTGCTGAAATATTTCACCTTCCTGGAGGGATGCCCTCCAAAAGTAATGGTGGAAAGTTGCACATCCACAACTAGACCCCTCACGTGTGGAGTTATAGAAGGACCAATTCTCTTACTGGTCCTATTCAACATCTATGTGCAGCCACTGGGATTCAAGGAGTCATGGACTCAAGTGCCAACACTATGCAGATGACCCATAGTTCTATCTTTCCATCAGGGCATATGACAACACCATGATCATCAAACTGACCTAGTGCTTGGCAGAGATGAGTTCATGGGCGAATAGCAGCTGGTTAAAGCCAAACCAGCTCAAGACAGAGACATATTGAGGAGTTTGCAGCCAGGTGCATTTTCCATTGGTAGATATGACAATAACTGGCAAATTCAGTCTGCAGTTTAGGTGGGCTATTGGATCCCCTGCTGACAATCTGCTCTCACATAGCAGTGAGCATGAATAACACTTTCTACCATCTCTGACTGATGACAAGACTCCATCGCATCCTGGTGGATGATGAGCTGGCCTGAGTTATACACACCTTCATCACCTCCTAGCCTGTACTTCATCACCTTATCTAGACTGCAGCAATTCAATATGCCTTCAGCATGAAGCCAGCGGCCGTTAGGAAACTCCAACTAATTCAGAACACAGCGGAGCATCTTTTCAGCAATGCAGGCTACTGTGAGCACCTCCGACCTGCTCTCCTCCCCCTTTCTATAGTTTCCCATAGAATATCAATCAAGTTCAAAGTCTTCTTCCTTATCTTCAAGGTGCTCAATGACCTTGGCTCGGGTACCTAAAAGATCATCTAAAGCTCAGGGATGAGGACTCTGATGATAACTCCACTCTGGCACAGCAGGGATGTTCACCCCAAGAGTAAAGCTCATTTATGCAGAAAACCGAGCTTTCTCTGGTGCTGGTCGAAAGCTGTGGGATGAACTACTGTAAGAACTAAGAACCACCGTAAACCTCACCACTTTCTATTCTAGGTGCAAGACATGCTTCTTAGACCTTGCCTTCAAATAAATGGATTACAAATAAATTTAAAAAGAACCTCACATGCTTCTCATGTCATAATGAACTTCTGGAAGGTGCTCAGATACTATGGTGATGAGGGTAGTATAACAATAGAATACAATAGAGCCCATGCTAAAGCCTATTGGAAAGAGTCATTGACTTTCAAAGGCTTTGGATCAGGCCCTTGGATCAGTATGACAAGAGATTGAATACCTAAAGACTGGTGGTGGTACACCTGAGAACAGTGATGATTTGCATGCAGTTTTTCAATCGCTCTGCCAAGAGGTATGGGAGACTAATGGAAAGAAGATTCCAGAACAAGACCAAATATTATACAATTTGGAATTATTTGCAGGCCGTATGCATATTTCTTAAATGTAATAAAATTAAGAAAAGATGCATTTAAAAAAAAAGAGAATAGCTTGTATCTTAAGGGACCTCAGAACAACTATTCAGTGGTCCCCCCAAAAAACACTTTTGCACTGTCAGACTATAAATCACTTTGATGGTAAACCTGTGCCAAAACAATTTTCTATTACACTAGCCAAACCTACAGTGTGCATCCCAGTTACCTGCCAGTTCTTCCTCTCTTCTGACTGTATACTATATATTAGAAAGGGCTCCTTTATAATCTGTCTGAGTAATAGTGTTGTTATTCAAGTGCATAGCAATACCATAAAGGGCCTCTTCCAGGTATAGTATTGGAAATTTCATATGGAAATACGAGGACATAGTGCACCTGCTGTACATTTGTATCTGTGTAGACTCAGTCGTCCCTCCTACACGTTGGTCTCCTACCTTGCTGCAGAGATTCAGCACACTGTGCACACAGATACGTTTTCCTGTCCTATTCTTTGCCTAGCGTTCAGAAAGAGCCCTGAGGCACTGATTATCTCATAGAACTTAAACCATGTCTGTTCTCTCCAAATTGAGCATTTCCAGTGTAATTAGAATTAAAACTGTTACACACTCTGTAATGTGTTTACATTTTTGTAGTAGGTGCATAATACAGCTGGTAGATGAACACCTATATTTTTTCAGCTCTTCAGAAGATTTGTAAATCTTACAAATATGTTGCTGCTGCACCATCTTCCTTCATACTTATATCCTACTTACAACATTAATTCAGTGGCAACATTTATTTTTAACACCTGTCTTATTAATTCTGTGACAATACTAAAAAAGCACATTGGAATTAAATCATGTGCACACACATATTATGCATTTTGTATCATTTTGTGGGCATTTTTGTTTTATTTTTATTTGTTTTCTGCCATTTAAAAGTATTAAGGATTTAAATGTTTTTCTGCTGGATGCTTCTTTTCTGCATAGAGTATTTTATATTCTCTGACACACAGATGCAGATTTACTGAGGTATATCAGAATGAAAGCACGCTACAGCCTTTTCCCTGAATTACTAGAATATTTTGCTGACAAGTGTGTGTTGCATAACAGATTGGATTTCCCTTATTTCGTATTTAATATGGTTCATAGTCAAAATGTATAGTCAAAATTCAGATTTGCCATATGCTTCACTGCGTAACATGTATAAATATAGGTAAACCGCATGCCACACGCACAGATTCAATTTATTTAGAAATATCTAAATAGGGAAACCCTAGATGAATCAGTAACAATATATGTACACACAGGAACTGGACACAGAATAAAGCAGTGCACTTACAAACACTTTAAGCACTGTGTGATGACTGAATACCCCAGAGAGCAATCTGTATCTTTTGGTAAACTGGGCCCATTCAAAGAAAATGTGCTTTAATATAGCCAAATGTGAGGTGTCACATCTAGAAACAAGGCATGAAGGCCATACTACACAATGGGGGACTGCATCCTGAAAAGCATGACTCTGAAAAGGATTTAGGGGTCAGAGTGGACAACCAACTCAACATGAGCTCCTGGTGCGATGCTATGGCAAAAAAGGGCTAATGTAATACTTGGCTATATAAACTGGGGAGTAGTGAGCATGAGCAGGGAAGTGATTTTACCTCTTTATATGGCATTTGTAAGACTAATGTCCAGACTGATGGAATACTGTGTCCAGTTCTGGTGTCCACATTTTTTAAAAGGTGAAAAATTGGGGAGGTGCAATGAACAGCCACAAACATGATTTGGGAGCTTACAATGAGAGATGTAGTTTATCAAAATGAATATTGAGAGGTGACTTGATTACAGTCAATAAGTACCTTTACCCAAAGGACGTACCAGGTACTAGAGGGCTCTTTAATCCGGTGGAGAAAGACATAACAAGAATGAATGGTTAGAAGCTGAAGACAGACAACTTCAAATTAGAAATAAGGGACACATTTTTAACAGTGAGGACAATTCATTATTGGAACAAAGCACCAAGGGACGTGTGGGATTCTCCATTTCTTGATTTCTTCAAATCAACACTGGATGCCTTTCTGGAAGATATGCTTTAGCCAAACACAAGTTATTGGGCTCCATACTGAGGTAGCTGAGCGAAGTTCTGTGTCCTGTGTTATACAGGATATCAGACTAGATTATCTCATGGTCCCTGCTGGCCTAAATAACGGTAAATTGACCTAACGACTACAAGTTAAGAATCCACCACATCCTAAATTATTCTACTTCCACTAATGCTATTATGCATGCGAGTGGTCCCATCAACTACAATGGGGCCACTTACATGTATAAAGTTAAACATATGCTTCAAAGTTTGCAGTTGCTGGGCCCAAATTTATTATTTGTTGTTGTTGTTGTACCATATTTTAGTCACAGTTTGTTGAAAATTATGTAGAATTTTGATGTAGGACATGTTAAAAGGTTGTTATTTTTATGTCTCAAAGACTGAATAGTCTTTTCATGCTATTCTTGCTATAGAAAATTCTTTTTTCAAAATCATAAATAGGGGATTGAGCAATAGGGATTGGAAATGGATTGGGAAAAAGATGTTTCCTGAGAAATACAGAAGAAATAGGTGACAAAATTGTAAAGTTCCATCCTAGGTAAGCTTAAATAGGCAAAAGTATCAGTGCTATTGTAGTAAATATGTATGTGAAGAATATTTCAGGCCATAAACCCCAAAACACAAACACAAAAATTGGTTAGAAAGAAGAGGAGGGCTATACATAAATAAGGAGCAACTATTGTTAAAAGATAATTAAATGAGCAAAAAGAGAGACAATGTCAACTTGCAAACAAAACAATAATATATTCCTCAGTTATGTCTGTAATGGGAGAAGAGGGTAAAAAAGTGCTTTTTATTTCTGTAACTGCTAATGCAAACATGGTGACAAGGGATAAAGATCAAATTAGTTGCAAACTCATGACTTTCTAGAGAAGGAAAGGATATAAAGTGAAGGATGGAGAGATGCTGTAGGGCCCATAAACTTATAAGTGCCATCAGTATGATGGTAAGTACTCTCACCTCCTACTGACTTCAGTATGATTTGGGGTAATAGCACCTTGCAGGAGGCACTTGGTGGTTTGCGAAACTGTCTTCACCACAAAAAATAGGCGGGTTTTTACATCAAGATAGCTAACTCCATGTAGAGGTCTCAATGTAAAATCCTAGAGGAGATGAGGCTCTGTTGTTTTTTCCTTGATGTAGCTAGTTGGGATTAAATCTATATCACTGAGATTAAACATTAAACCACCTATACCTGGTGTTTACCTCAACCTGCTACACTGGGGTCAAAACTACAGTGCCTTGTCTCTGCTGAGATTTTACATGAGAAAGCTGTCTCGAGTTAGCTCACTCAATGTAAAAAAGCACCTTTTTGCAGGGAAGACAAAGCCTGAAATGGGCCCTGTAAAGGGAATCTTCTTTTCTCTTTCAGGGGAGAGCATGATGGGGAGGCATTATGTTGAGTGGAGATGATATTGGGAATAGTTACAAAAGGATTGGACAGGTTTATTAGTAGCCCAAATTGTGCTAGGCACAGCACAAACACATAGTAAGATATAGTCTCTGCCCCAAACAGTTTACAATCAAATAGACGGGCCAACAAAGGGTGGGAAGAGAAATAGCAGCACAGAGATGGGAAGCGGCAATAGGTCAGTGGTGGAGTCATGAACAGAGCCTACATCTCTTCTGCCTCCAGCTGAGTGCCCTATCCTTTTAGTTTTACAGTATGCACAGTACCAATGCATATCCATGAGTGGTAGTGAGTTGCCAACCTTCAGGATTGTCCTGGAATTAAAGGACACCTCAGACACCAGGAATTAAAGATTAATCTTTAATACATCCAAATAAAATTGGCAACTCTAATGAGTGGTATGAGAAACGAGGAGATACGTTTGACATTCCAACTGAGACATTTTTAATGGGGTTGCACTTTCAAACTATCTTCAAGTCTTTCAGAGCTCAAGAATTTAAGATTATGTCACCAACATAAGCTTACTCTTCATCATGAGCCTTCAAGGAGCAGTTTAAACTCACGTAAAAGAAAGACATTTTAAACAAAGTACAGAAGATTCTGTCACTGAGCAGGCAGTTAATTCAAATGGCTCAGCATGAGACAATTTCAGCTTGATTTCATTTAGAATTTATCATTTTTATGCGTGCAAGTGAGACGAACTCTAGGTTGGACTGGTGGCTCAGTCTGGGAGTCATGGACATGAAAGTAATAGCAGAAGCATGGGCCAAGCATGAAACAATCTTTCTAATTATCAGTGGTTTGCAATTTTCATGAGTTGATCTACCTACTTACACTGAGATACTTGCAGAGAACCACGTGACTCAACATAGGTTCAACTGACTCTTTGATACCCAACCTAATCCATCCATTTATGTATGATCCACTCCAAATCATCAGGCTGTTTTACATAGGGTGGTAAATAACAGCCCTGCATCAAGACTTGGGGCATAATGCACAATGAATTTTTATTACCAAATATGATCACAGCATGCAGGTGAGAATGTGAATACAAATAACAGACAAGCTGACCGTCAGCTACTAAGTTGGTGTAAATGAATGCACTACAATGTAGATGTCAGTCTCTTCTATAGCAGCAGTCAAAGCCCAGGGCACTCTTTCACACAACGCTCAGAGCTTGTACAAGTAAAGAGTCGGATTTTTAGAAGAATTCAGGACCTACACCTGGGGCCAGATTTTCATGGCAGGTGCTGGGTGCTGAGCTGAGTGCTGCTCATTAAACTGCCTAATTGGGAGCTTTGAACATGAATGGCATTGACCGGCATAAAGAAAGCATCCTGGGTCTCTCCAGCACTTCCCTCCTCCAGAGCTAACCCAGACTGACTAACCCTCCGTACTAGAGCTGAATAGATACATCCCCAGCCACACCTCCTAGTTTCCATAGCCCTCATAACTAAATGCTTTCTTCCATAGATGGTTATTTTCCACTTTGGATTCTCTTCCCAAACAGCCCCTGGTGCAGAGAGTCATCTAGTACAGGTAAGCACCCTGGCGGGCCGGGCCAGTTTGTTTACCTGCTGCGTCCGCAGGTTCGGCCAATCGGAGCTCCCATTAGCTGCGGTTCGCCGCTCCAGGCCAATGGGGGCTGCAGGAAGCGGCACGGGCCGAGGGATGTGCTGGCCGAGGGATGTGCTGGCTGCGGCTTCCTGCTGCCCCCGTTGGCCTGGAGTGGCGAACCGCGGCCAGTGGGAGCCACGATCGGCTGAACCTGCGGACGCAGCAGGTAAACAAACTGGCCCAGCTTGCCAGGGTGCTTATCCCGGCGAGCCGCATGTCAGAGGTTGACGACCCCTGATCTAGTAGCTGGTAAATTTCAGGGGAAAAAAGGTTATTTTGTGTCATGTGAAGGGCTGAGCACACAGTTGGTGCTTAAACAAATAAAGAACAAAAAATGCTGGCTAAAGGGGTAGGAGAGATGGCAAATGCTAGCAAAAAATGTGCACCTCCATGCAGCCTGACCACTCATATTAAAACGGAACAATTGTGTTGTATTCACTCTGTCAAGTAGTGAATACAAGTAAGGAAGTATTAATAAAGCTAGAAGGGTGAAATCCTGGCCCCACTGAAGTCAATGGCAAAACTTTCACAATGGGGCCAGGATATCATCCAAAGTATTTAAATGCAGTAGTGCTCCTGGGTTTTACTGTCTAATGCCTCCTGAAAGGACAGTAAGCTACGACACATGGTTTGGCAAAGGGTTAGAGTCAAATACCAGAAGGCCAAGTGCAATAACAGTGATACACTATTTCCCCCCATGTCTCAACCTGGGGCTTTTATTCCTTTTTCACATACTTACAGAGGAGTTCCAATGCTGATTTTATATTTGTCTGACCGTCTTTGGTGAGAAATCATGCTGGAAATCTTGTGAGAGCAGACTTTCTTGTGAGATCTGTAATGGTTCTTGGCTTTGACCAGGTCAACATAGCTTCTCCCTTATAAACCACAATTTCCATTTGGTATCCAGGAACTGATTACATTCCCTTTTGAACTGAATACACAATGAGCTGCTCCAGACACAGATATAAAAGATGAACGACAAAATCCCATCCCTCCTGTGAACATCACTTTTGATCATTTGCAGCCTTCAGACATGCCTATCAAAGATGCATTTCCCAATGGACAGATGCAGCTTGTTTGCTAAATGCATTGCGCTTTAACCTGAGACAGTGGCCTTTATCTGTAATTAAGATAATGTATCATTGCAGCAGCTACAGACTATTCTGACTATCAGAGCAAAGAGCACTGTTCATCCTTTAATACAGAAAGAACCTATGAGCTGGATGGCGCTGCGGCTAAGCCCTCTCTGCTCTCTTTGAGTTCAGAGGGAATAAAACAGGATCAGGGCCTGAGTGGAATAGGGCTACTTTGTATTTTCAAGGTCAAATGGCAAAGCCTTATCTGCACTCAGGTTTCAGCCAACAGTGTGGCTGCACCATTGGAAACCCCTAATGTAAACACAATTTACACTGGTGCCATGCAATTTTCACTCACTGGTGCAGCTTTCATTAGATGTTTGTACCAGTGCAGCTACAGGGGTGGCAGAAATCTCTGTGGAGACAAGTTATTGTGTCCCATTATCAGTCAAAAGGACGTTAAGAGAGCGCACATTAAGAAAAAGGATCAGGGAGTGCCCTGTCACAGCTTTCCTAGGAGACCCAGAGACTGCTAGGATTTGCTTTATTAAATAAGTAGGAAGACAGCTTTCTGCAGCTCAGAGAATTAGGAAGGATAAATGGAGCCAACTCGGTTAAGCCAGAGGTGAGATCCCTCAGTGACATGTAGCTGCCACAGAAACAAAGGTGAGGAAGCAGGTAAATGTCCATGCAATGCAGAGTTGTGCAGTTTCTGCCCATGTGTGTGTTTGTGCATCCTGACAGTCAGCAGATTAGAGCAGGCAGAGATGCAGGAACTGCAGGAAAAGCAGGAACATCAGCAGGAGGAGGTAAGAAAAGAGATAGCAATGACTTCTGTGTGTGTCTGTCTGTAAGGGAGTGTACAGAACACCCTTTTTAGTACCCACAAGGCAGGTTCCTATATAAACATAAGCACAAATACATTTTAAAAAAATATTTAGCCCCCTCTTCTCCCCCCCCCCCCCCCACCCCCAACAAAATTCTGACTTTCCAGAAATTAATGAAAGTGTCTACTCATGTAAAGTACCCCAAGGGGAGTGAACAAAAGGTATCTCAGGGTGATGACATAGGAGGTGAAGTGAGAATTTGAATCTGACTCCAGGTGACTGCATGTGATACATGGTGCAGACCCTTCAGGGTTCCTGAGGTTGAGCATCAATGTCCTAATGGGGCATCCAGGTCCATTTTCCCTAATCAAAGAGGACAGCATCACCTCGGGACAGCTGAACTCCAGAGGAAGCTCGGATCCAGAGGAACTTTCTCACCTAGCAGAGAGGATCTGAGTCCCTTTAGAGACTGATTCACTAGCAAAGGTAGCTGTGCTGCATCACTAAGGCCTGGTCTACACTAACCCCCCCACTTCGGACTAAGGTACGCAAATTCAGCTACGTTAATAACGTAGCTGAATTCGAAGTACCTTAGTCCGAAGTTACCGCGGTCCAGACGCGGCAGGAAGGCTCCCCCGTCGATGCTGCGTACTCCGCTCGCCGAGCTGGAGTACCAGCGTCGACGGCGAGCACTTCCGGGATCGATCCGGGGCACTTCTGGGATCGATTTATCGCGTCTTAACCAGATGCGATAAATCGAACTCAGAAAACCGATTGCTTACATCCGGACCCGGATGTAAGTGAAGACGTACCCTAATAGAGGTGCTGACCAAAGACTGGGCAGTAACTAGGGAAGAAAGACTGCTAGAAGGAACCTCTCTCCACTTCTGTTAGGAAGCTCAGACAATCTATTTGGAAAGTCCTGAGGAGCAAACTGTGCATGTTGCAAATTGATGTGTTGGTGGTTACTCTGCTTTCAGTTGAGTAGCCTGCTGGAGGCACTGAGCAAGGCATCTGAATCTGGTTTCCTTTGTTCTGATAGGATTTCAAATGAAACAGCGAGGTCTCTCTGAGAAAGAAGCTATTTTCTTCCCTGTTGCCAAGGAGGTTCTGGTGGTTGGATGCCTAGAGCTGAGACATACCTGCTCCTGGCACTAATACCAGGCTTTATAACTCGAGGACTTGAGGAAGTGGGAGCATGAGGAAGACGATAAAATGGATGGCCCAACAGCAGCAGCATATGGTACAGATGCTGAAAGAGCAGCAACGAGTTCAGCTAGTTGATGAGCAGCAGGAGTGAATTCAAGCTGCTGCCTGCTCTCTAACAGTTCAGGAAAGAACAGCAGGAAGGCCAGATGGCAACTTAGTGAGCTGCAGCAGGCCCAGCTCTGTCAGGTCTGCAACAACATCATGCAGAGCTTGATTCCCAGGTCTGCCCAAGCAGCCTATGGGGACTGCCTGGGGCTGAAGTTTCCCACTGCCAGCTCTTTGTGCGTATAAGATACCTCTTACGTAAGCCTCTCTGTCAGCAATGCAGCACAGCTACCTCTAGTCCTGAATCAGTCTCACGATGAGTCAGGGTATGTCTACACTACAGGATTAATCCGAATTTAGATAATTCGAATTTGGGAAACAGGTTGTATAAATTCGATTGTGCGCGGCCACACTAAGCACCTTAATTCGGTTTTAAACCACATTAATTCGGTGGTGTGCGGCCACACTACCCCATTAACTTAAACACAGTAATTCGGTGGTGTGCGTCCACACTAACCCTAATTCGAATTAACAAAATCGATTTAGGCTCTACTCCGTTCGTCGAGGTGGAGTACAGAAATCGATTTAAAGGGCCCTTTAATTCGAATTAACTGGCTCTGTAGTGTGGACGGGTGAAGGGTTAATTCGGATTAAGGCAGCTAAATCCGAATTAAAGTCCTAGTGTAGACCAGGCCTCAGGCTCTGATGCTCTTACTCCACCAGAGTAGTACTTGGAATCTATGAATGAGCAGCTGCTAAGGCCAGAAGGGACCACTGTGATCATCTAGCCATAGAACTTCCCCAAAATAATTCCTAGAGCAGATCTTGTCGAAAAATATCTGATCTTGATTTAAAAATTGCTAGTGATGGAGATTGCACCACAACCCTTGGTAAGTTGTTCCAATGGTTAATTACTCCCACGGTTAAAAAATTATCCCTTACTGCCAGTCTGAATTTGTCTAGCTTTGCCTTCCAGCCTTTGGATCATGTTAGACTTTTCTCTGATAGACTGAAGAATCCATTACAGAATATTTCCCCCCCCGTATGTACTTATAGACTGTAAGCATATGAAAAACTCCTCTCTGTCCTAGACCATTAAATCCCCAGTAGCTAGGCTGATGCTGTCTCTTTAATAAGAAACTGGGGCAGCAGTGCTTCAGGACCTCTTTGGGACCCTTAAGGGTCTGTATCATGTTTTACATCACACCTACTATATTATGCTCTGGGCTTGAGAATCATTGCATATGAACAAGGTTACAACCCCCCTCCCCCCTTCTCAATTACCATTTTATATAAATTATGTTAATAAAACTCCTTTCTAAGCCCACATCAGATGTTTTTACCCATAATTTCTAATCAAAGAGCCGGATTCTCCTCTCAGTGACACTTATATAAATTCAGAGTAATTAGACTGATGTTAGAAGAATTACACTGGATTTTCAGTATAGTAACTGACATCGAAACTCTAGTTTTAGCTTAGGTAGGTTACTTATATTGTGTAACAATATGGCCTAACTCAGATCTCAAGATAATAAATAAAGAAAAAAAATCTTTGTGGGGTATGGTGCACTCCACCTTCCTATGGCAGGCCAATTGCTTGGGACATTCTATATTACAACTCCCAGCAATCACTGCTGGCTCACTTACTTTGTTTAAACAAGAAGTTTAAATAGGCAAAATATGCATTAGAGCAGGGGTTCTCAAACTGGGGGTCGGGACCCCTCAAGGGGTCACGAGGTTATTACATGGGTGGTCGCGAGCTGTTAGCCTCCACCCCAAATCCCGCTTTGCCTCCAGCATTTATACTGGTGCTAAATATGTAAAAAAGTATTTTTAATTTATAAGGGCGGGGGTCACACTCAGAGACTTGTTATGTGAAAGGGGTCACCAGTACAAAAGTTTGAGAACCACTGCATTAGAGGAAAATTACTCTTTCTCATGGTTTT
Source organism: Terrapene triunguis (assembly GCF_002925995.2). NCBI lineage: Eukaryota > Metazoa > Chordata > Testudines > Emydidae > Terrapene > Terrapene triunguis. The sequence goes on along the minus strand of NW_020664393.1, from coordinate 62,660,142 downwards.
AAAGAGAGGGAGGGGAAAGAAAGAAATCTGATAAACAGCCAAATTGTGTTTGTTTCACAAGATTATTTGGTAACTCAGTTCAACAATAGTGAGATCGGGACTTTATCACCATTAATAAGATCTGAAAAACAAAGCTCAATAATACAAGGCACAGGTATTTTGCATCAAATTGAACATAAGGCAGTGCTCATAAAATGAAAGATTTTGTGTGCTAGCACAGATGTGAGCAATGAGATTGTAGGGAACAATAAAAGGAAGCATTAAAGTTCAATAAAAGATATAAGGTACAATCATAATTCCAGGTGCAATTCTAATTTTCAGATGCAAGAGAGAATCCATTTTATAACAAGTCATTTCTACTTCATTTTATTTTCTTCATTATTTGTTTTCCATTGTACCATAGGCAGCTAAGGGCCTGATCGTGCAATTCGCTGCATAGCTTTAGAAATCTTGTCAGCACTATCTGTTCTCACTAAAGTCAATGAAAGTTCATCGTCCTGTGCTCCTCTCAGAAAGCTCTTAGCAGCCAGCAAGATCAGGCCTAGTCTCTTCATCTCTCACATAAAAATTGGGATGAAACGAACTTTGTAGAAGGAGGATGATCTTGTAGTTAAAGTCATGGTATTTGAGACCCATTCCTGGCCTTGTCATAGACTTTTTAACTGTGGGCAAGTCACTTCCCCTTAGGGTTGCCAACTCTATATTCACACAAAACCGAACACCCTTGCTCCGCCCCCTGCCTCACCCCTCCTCTGAGACCCCACCCCTTCTCTGAGGCCCCATCCCTGCTCACTCTCCTCACCCTCACTCACTCGCTCATTTACACTGGGCTGGCTCAAGGGATTGGTGTATGGGGATGTATGAGGGCTCTGGCTAGGCGTGGGGGCTCTGGGGTGGGGCTGGTGATGAGGGATTTGGGGTGCAGGAGGGGACTCCCAGCTGGGATTGAGGAGTGTTGAGGGAAGGAGGGGGATCAGAGCTGGGAAAGGGGGTTGGGGCGCAGGAGGGGTTCAGGGGTGCAGGCTCCGGGCGGCATTTACCTCAAGCAGGTCCCAGAAGCAGCGGCAGGTCCCCCCTCCAGATCCTAGGTGGAGGCACAGCCAGGCAGCTCCGAGCGCTGCCCCGTCCGCAGGTGCCGCCTCTGCAACTCCCATTGGCTGTGGTTCCCAGCCAATAGGAGCTGGCGCTTGGGGCAGGGGCAGAATGTGGAGTCCCCTGGCTGCCCCTACACCTAGGAGCCAGAGGGGAGACATGCTGCTGCTTCTGGGAGCTGCATGGAGCCAAGCCTGCCTTAGCCCTGCTGTACCACTGACCAGACTTCTAATGGCCCGGTCAGCAATGCTGATCGAAGTCACCAGGGTCCCTTTTCGACTGGGCATTCCAGTCAAAAACCAGACACCTGGCAACCCTACTTCCCCTTTCAGTATTTCCATTTCCCCATATACCAAATGGGAATAATACTTGTGATAATTAATACCCTAGTGTTTATAAAGCACGTGGCTGGAAGGTGCTGCAGAAGTACAGAAAATTAATATTATTTAAGGGTAAAACTTTCAATTATATTTATGGATCCTTTAATAAGAATATAGAACATAACATAACATAAGAACGGCCGTACCGGGTCAGACCAAAGGTCCATCTAGCCCAGTATCCTGTCTACCGACAGTGGCCAATGCCAGGTGCCCCAGAGGGAGTGGACCTAACAGGCAATGATCAAGTGATCTCTCTCCTGCCATCCATCTCCATCCTCTGACAAACAGAGGCTAGGGACACCATTCCTTATCCATCCTGGCTAATAGCCATTAATGGACTTAACCACCATGAATTTATCCAGTTATTTCTCATGACTTTCAGGAGTTTTCCTGTCTTGCAACTTGAATTTCATTGGGTAACACAGAGATCCAAGTAAAAAGGATACTGCCTTCCTGAGGGACAGACAGAATGTTATATGTTTAGTAATTTATGTAGGAGACTGGTCAAACAAGCTGTATTTTCCCTTCCTCCCCAAAAAATGTATTCCTCCATCAGTTTTGGTCATCATAAAAATGGGAACTTTCAGCCAAGGACTGCTGGATGTAGCTCCCTAGGCAGGTTCTCAATCTGCTTCTGAATTTCCCACAGGGGAAAGATTGAGTTTCAATCTCAAATCCTGTACAGGTTGGATTTCCGATGTCTAAGTGGTTGCACTAACAATACTATTTAGCAATTCTATAATTCCTCTCATCAGAGGAACTTCTTTTTATACAGTTCTTTATAAAGATCAACTAGTGAATCTTCACAACACTTTTCTGAAGTGGGCATACTAGTAGAAGACCCCTTTTACAGGTGAGAAAAGTGATGCATAGACAAAGTAGGAGACTTACCCAAGGAAACACAGTCAATGGCAGTGCAGGATTTTCATTCAGAGGCCTGACTTTCAGTCCACTACCTTTTAACCAATAGTCTACAGCAGTGGTTCTCAAAGGCGGTCCACCGCTTGTTCAGGGAAAGCCCCTGGCGGGCCGGGCCGGTTTGTTTACCTGCCGCATCTGCAGGTTCGGCCGATCGCGGCTCCCACTGGCCGCAGTTTGCCGCTCCAGACCAATGGGGGCTGCAGGAAGCGGCGTGGGCTGAGGGATGTGCTGGCCGCCCTTCCCGCAGCCCCCATTGGCCTGTAGCTGTGAACCGCGCCCAGTGGGAGCCGCGATCGGCCAAACCTGCGGACACGGCAGGTAAACAAACTGGCCCGGCCCGCCAGGGGCTTTCCCTGAACAAACGACGGACCGGCTTTGAGAACCACTGGTCTACAGCATCTTTTTGCCTATTATGCACCCACACCACCTAGTGAGGGACAGAGTCTGGTACAATTGCTACAGATACTGGACTGCAAGCATTTCCTAACTGCCTTGCCTTCAGTAGATCAGCCACTAGGCCAGGGCTGGCCAACCTGAGCCTGAGAAGGAGCCAGAATATACCAATGTACATTGTCAAAAAGCCACAGTAATACATCATCAGTTCTCCCCCCCCCCAGCGCCTCCCGCCCACTGACAACCCCGCCGATCAGCGCCTTCCCCCTCCCTCACTGCACCTCCCAATCAGCTGTTTCGTGGCATGCAGTAGGCTCTGAGAGGAAGGAGTGAGGGCAAAGCAGGCTCTGGTGAGGAGGCAGGAAGGGATGGAGTTGGGGCAGGGCCTGTGGCAGAGCCAGAGGTTGAGCAGTGAGCACCCGCCGGCACATTGGAAAGTTGGCGCCTGTAGCTCCAGCCCCGGAGTCGGTGCCTATACAAGGAGCCACACATTAATTTCTGAAGAGCCGCATGTGGCTCCGGAGCCACAGGTTGGCCACCCCTGCACTAGGCTGAGAAGTAATACATCACTGAACTTTAGATGAGGTTACTGAAACTTACCACTTGAAGAAACTCTTTCTACATATACTGAGCTCCCAAAATCTCCAGATTCCATTCTCCTCATACCAGCAAAAGCCAGATCTCTAGGGAAGAGTGTTTACATCAAATCTCCAGCTTTGAAAAAAATCAAATTTCTGATTCGAGATCAGTGGAAATGTCAAGAACAGCTGGGGAATGATTTAAATATAGTCTGTATAATATCTCATTTTCAGTTTCCTTAGCCTCCTTGTATAACTTGCCTTCAAAGGCTGTGCTGTTCTTATGTGTTATCTAAAAATACAGATGCTGTTATTGAATTCCAAGGAAGCAGCCCTGGGTTCTGTGGCAGTGGGAGTACTCACATGCTTAGTCACAAATGTGACTAAGTGCTTTGCTGGATTGGGGTCTATATTAGGGCTTGATCCAAAGTCAATGAGAATCTTTCTGCTAACTTTAAATGAGCTTCAGATCGGGCCAGAAGAATGCTTAAAATCCAGCCTAAGACACAATAGTGCCCAAAAGATTTAACAAACTACTTTAGCAACATGCAATGTTTTGCATAAATTATAGAAAATGACAACCTGCCAATCAGCAAGTTCTCTTGGCGTTCTTCAAAGACTGGCTACATACATCAACATCTGGAAGGGAACTGAATGTCCCTGAGGAGATAGTAAGTGAATAAACAAGCCTGTTTGGACAAAAGGAGGATTGATAACTGGAGAAGAGAATGGGAAGAAATATTAAAAGAAAAATACTTGTTTGGTTGCATAATGATTGGCTTGCAGCAGAAAAAAAATTATCTTGAACTTTAAAACAGCCACCGCCAATAATTCAGGATCAGCCCTGAGAGATAGTTGTCACCATTAGGCTAGCAAATGGAAATAACAATGACATTTCCAGCTTTGTTCATCTGCTTCAGTGTGATTGAGTTTTAAATATTTCCCTGCCTAGCAGAAATGAGAGCCATGGAATTTACCAATTTCCTCACAGTAGCAATAGAAAAGGGAACAGGCTCAAGGAAAAAGCTCCCCTCTGCAAACAGCAGCATTAAATGGCATGAAGGACAGAGCTCATGTTAGGATGTCAGGTATCTGCTCTTGCGTCCATGGAAATCAAAGGGAGTTTTGTGATTGCTGCCTACGACAGAAGGAGCAGACCCCCTCTATTCCTGGTATAGTGAAACGTGGTTAGGTTAAATATCAGAGAGAAACCTGCCTAAGCACAAGCATTCTGGATGAGGTTTCCAAAAGGTGCATCATGTCAAGCTTTCATTTGGCAAGTGAGGCACACAGTAATGTAGATTATTTCCAGAAGTGGAATCACATTGAACCCGGAAACAGGGAGGCATAAATTGCAGCATTGGCACTCTGTCCCCAGAGGAGAATTGAGGGAGAGCAGGCAATTTCCCTATACCTTATATAACCAGTTACATCAGTGCAAAGTAATGTGCTACCATATCAGAATGATAGCATATTACATCTCCTTTGCATTTGTCTAAACACCTGTTCCAAAGTCAGTTGCAGCCAACGGGAGTCTTTACATTGACTTCACTGGCACTGATCAGGCCCTGAGGCTCCAGTTCAGCAAAATACTTAAGCATGTGCTTAATGCCCATTAAAATCAATTAAAACCAATGGGATCTAAGCAAATCCTTAAGGTTATACACATACCGAAGTGCCTTGCTGAAACAAGGCTTAAATGACTACATAGTAACTTTTCGTTTGGCCCTATACCTATATCTTCTATATTTTTCCCAGTTAAAGAAGCCGTGGGTGTTCTGAACCATCCCAGAGCACAGTGCTAATGGGCTGGATTCAGTGTTCTATTTGGGGCCATTCTTACATCACAATGTGGCAATGAAGAGCAGAATGGGCTTTTAAAGAAAACAGACAAAGGCTAAATTCAGCTTTCAGTAAACTCAGGAGCAGTGCCAGAGAAGTCAATGGATTTGCTTCTGTGACCAAGTGCAGAAGTTGCCCCACTATCTATCAACATTACGTTGTTTTTTTCCCTATATGGGAAGGATGTCTTTGGATTTTGTTTAGTTGGTAATTCTGGGTTTAAGATATTAAAAATTTGTTAGTGATGTTGGAAAAACGGTTTAATATTTAATATTCGGTTATGTAAAGACTCCCTCTTGGGTCATTACTATTCAGTGCTAACAATGTGACATTTCTATTTTTCCTGGACTCTGCTGAGGTGCTGATGTTTCTTATGTTTTACTTTTCTCCAGCCTTCTAGGTCAGCCAGAGCAGTGTTTAGCCACTATCTTTTGGGCTGTGGGTTTGTGCCAGGGCAGGACAACCATGCCATGTCTCTTCTGCAAACACAGAACTTCTTGCTTGTAAAAACCAGCATGTACTTTACAGTGCCTCAGTCCATCCACCAATACACATCGATGTCTCCAACACCTTGCGCTGTTTTCCAGCTTTCTGGCCACTTCTTCCAAGGGGTGTGGGCTGAGTTGTCTCTACTCAGAAAATGCCTCTTGTCATGCTCTCCTAGCATGCTCAGTCTCTCCCCTGCCTTCCTCCCCAGCATTTCCTTCCTGTGCCCTTTTTAAACCACTTGCCTGTTAATGGGCTAATTAGCTCATTAACTTCCTGACCCCATTCTGGCCTGATAATCAGGCACACCCCAGATCAATTAGGTCTTTTCCTAGGGAAACTAATTAGTGCTAATAGTGACCGGAGTGCTGGCTCAAGCTCCATCTCTCAGCTTTCTGGCATGTACCCACTTTCTAACTGAAGGGAGATTCTTCCCCCTTGCATTCCATCCTTTACTGGAGGTTTTGTTAGGGCAATGTCTCTCCTGCCCCTCAGGATGGTCATACTGAATCCTCCTATAAAGCCCATCCATTCTCCACCTGCAAAAACCAACACATTTTTTGGGTTGAGGTTGCCCCCATAATTCTGTCTCCACCCATCAATCCTGATACTAAGGGTAGCCTGTTGAAGTACTTTTTCCGCTCATGCTCTCTTTTTTTGGTCTCAGGGTTTGCTTTTGCCCTGTTGCCTCCTGGGTACTCTGGGTATCCATTTCACTCAGCCCTCCAAAGTATTCCAAAGATGCCTCCTCCCAATATTCTTGAGGCAAGGGCTCCAATAACTGTTCAACCCAATGGATGAGTTTATCATCTCCACCCCCAAAGTACTGAGGTGGATTTCTGTGTTGTCTCCTTCTTTGTGGCTTATAATATCCCATCTAGGGACCTCCATCCCCTCTACATTTATTTCCTCTTTACCTTGCTCCAGGGGTTTTATTTCCACCTTCTGGGGCCCCTGTACACTCTCTTGCTTCCCTAGTGGAAAGGGAACCAAATCTGTGCCCACATCCATCCACTACCTTTACATTTCCGCTTAAGTTTCCTCTTGACTTCCAGGGGCACCTCTGCCATGGGGCAGAATTTCTTGTCCCAATGTACACATTCAGTTTTGATCCTTTCTCCAGGAGGTATCCAGTGGGGTTTCACTAACTCAAACCTGATTAGCGAAGAGGATAAAATCGTGTCCACCAGACTTCTTTGGTGCCTCCTCCCTACCATTTTTGAGATCCTGTTGGGATCCTGGAAGTCTCAGCCCAACCACAAAACTGTGCAAACCCACAGTCCAGGTATGAACAGTCTCTTTTTATATGTCCTTCACAACCACATAAGAAACACAGTGGCCCGAGCACCTACCATAGATTGTTGGGGCTCCTCCCTCTTCTTCACAGTGCTCTTTCCAGCCATAGGCTCTCCAGACCTTCTCCCCAGATCTAGTCCCTTAAACTGCTGACTCACTCTGGGAATGTCTACCTCTGCAAATGTCTCCATAAATTTAACTGCAGTTTCCAGATTAACTGTCTGATGCTGCCTAACCCATACTCGGGTATCATCAGGGAGACACTGAAGAAACTGTTCCAGGATCAGTGTCTATAATCTCCCACACAATTTGTGTGTCTGGCCATAATCAACATGCAGCCCAGTCTGCTAGTTTCTGGGTAAAGGCATGAGGTCATAATCACCCAATCCAGCTTGCAATACTTTTCCATGGACAAGCCCAACTCTTACAGTATCTCACCTGCTTGTCACTGAGAGCCACATAGGTTGCCTGTGCTCCCCCAGTTAAATAGGGTGCTAGTTAAAGGACCCAGAGTGGTCTGTCCCAACTGAATCCTACTGCTAAACTCTTGAAGGTGACTAGAAATGCATCAGGGTCATCTGCAGGTGCCATTTTACAGAGTCCTATTCCCAGTGTCCAGTTTCTGCCCCACATCACAGGAGTCACCAATCTTTGTAGGAGTTGCTGTTGTAGCTGGGCTTGTGCTCTCATAAACTCTTGCAGGCTCTTTTGCTGCTCTGCCTGCCAAGCAAGAAAGAACTGTTTCTCTGTGTGGTGTGATTGTTGAAAGTCTGCATGCTCCACCAGACATTGCATATTTCCCCCCCCCATCACCTGGACTGCCAAACCTCTACCTTGGCTTCTCCATCAGATTCTCCATTTCCACAGATACAGGCAAGATGCTGGACCAAGCTCCCAGTTGTGATGTGGAAGAGATGGGAGTACAGTAGGCGTGCCCCAACCACACACTGCTCTGAGATCTTTTTGCTTGTCAACACTGGTGTGTACTTTATTTGCAGTTGTCTGCCCCTCCACCAATACATATCAATGCCTCTACACCTTTGCACTGCTTACCGGCTTTATGGCCCCTTTTCCCAGGGAGGGGGCTCTACTCAAAGAGCATCTCTTTTCAGGCTTTCATACCCTACTTTCACTCTCTCCTCTCTTCCGCCCTAGTACTTCCTTTCTGTGCCCTTTTTAAACCACTTGTCTGTACTCCTGGGGGAATTCTGTGCCAAAAATTAAAAATTCTGCACATCATATTTTAAACTTCTGCATATTTTATTTGTCAAAATAACACAATATAATCACACCAGTTTCAATTGTTTTAGTAATTTTATTTCAAGTCAGCAAGTATGTCTGTAACAATACAGAAAACAAAAAAGGATTCAAGAAATGTTTTTTGACAAATAGATTCCTTACTAGGCATATTAATAAAGAACTCTGAGTAATAATTCATTTAAACTACAATACAGAACTGTATTTCCTCAGAAGCAGTGCAAAGTCTTGGGGGAGTCAGGGGTAATGGAGGAGCTGAGAGAGAGGGAAGTAATTTCTGAGAAGGAGCCTGGGTGTGAACTTGGAGGGTTGTTGCGTGTGGGTGGGAAAAGTATAGAAGAGGGTTTTTTTGTGTGATGGGGAGGGATTTTTAGGGAGCTTCCCCCATGAAGACCCTGGCTGACCTCTAGCCTCTCCTATTCAGTCAGACACATCTGCCTCTGTCCCCATGTGTCCCTGCACCCCCTCAGCCAGCTCCCTCCTCCCATCTGCTGTTCCAGGCCAATGGGGGCGGCAGGAAATGGCAGTCAGCACATCCCTCAGCCTGCGCCGCTTCCTGCAGCCCTCATTGGCCTGGAGCGGTGAACCGTGGCCAGTGGGAGCCATGATCGGCCGAACCTGCAGACGCGGCAGGTAAATAATCCAGCCTGGCCCACCAAGGTGCTTACCCTGGTGAGCCGCGTGCCAAAGGTTGCCGATCCCTGAGTTAAGTAGTTCTTATTAACTTTATTTCAATGGAACTACCCACCTTGATAGGGCTACTCTTGATAGGGTCCCAGAATCCGGCCTCAGTTCTTTGAAAGTTCACCCGGTATCCTCTGACTGATCCTCTGTTGTATCTATTGCCACATCAGTATTACTAGTTCCAAACTTCCATTTCTTACTACAGGCAGACAAAACAATTCACCCTCAAACACACCCGCTCAACACCATGGAGCTTTAAAATATAACAATCAACAATGTATAATTAATTAATAATAAGCAATTAATACTGAAAGATTCGAGTACTTTTTGCACATCATGCAATGTAATATTAGAGTTAAGAACCATAGCAATTTCATTAGCTAACACTTGCTGAGTCTATTTAAAGTGCTGAATAAACCCTATTAATAATAGTGTTGTATGAGAGTACTGCCTAGGATCCTCAGTCAAGATCAGGGCCCCATTGTGTTGATCCCTCTATAAATATATGGGAAAATAGTCTCTGCTCTAAACAATTTACATTGGAAGTTGAAGTAGATTTATTTTCCCAACCTATTCTTGGTTTTCAAATGTAGGTCTAAATTTTCAAAAGTCATTTTGGGTGCCCAACTCCTTAAAGGGACCTGATTTCCAAATTTGAGCAAGGCCTCAAAATTGAGGAACACAGAATCACTAGTCACTTTTGGAAAGGTAGGCTGTAGATATTCTTTTAAATGTCAGAACCTAGCAGGTGGTGGTTTGCTGGATGTTTCACACACTAACAATGGATACTGCAGCAAGAGCATGCCGCTTTTTGCTAAATGCATCAAGACCTGCTAAGCAGTGAAGTCAGCCATAATAGCAGCTGTGGTCCAATCCTTTCTCTTCTGCAACTGTACTTTTTTCCTTAGTCATTTGTTCCAGGCTTGTAACATCTGACAGTAAGGCTGAGATGATGAGATTTAAGTGATAGAACACACATATATGAAAAATTGGAATGGCAAGATGGTGATCATGTTTGGCGGTGTGCTGAAATGAAAAATCTCTGCCCAGAGAATAAATCATATACGCTCTCTAAATAACCTTTTTGACTACAGAGAGAAATGCATGACGAGAGAGAAACTGAAATGCAACAAGAAAATTTCCACCGCTGCTTTTCCATTAGAGTAACCACTTGTTAAAAACTGAAAATACCATAGCAAAAATACTAACCTGAGTGTAAGAATCTATGATGGAAACCTGGTGGTGTAAACAACTGATGTTTTCCATCTATTTTCAGCCCATCTGGTTGTATTTTTATTAGAAGTTTATTGGTTTTTGCTTTGGCATTTAGATCCTACAGAGACAGGCACCTTATGAAATTGACATAAATAGACAGGTATTTGACAAATCTTTGAGAAAGAGGAAGAAAGCACAAATCCTAAAGAAGAACTGGTAGAAGAGGATATCATTGCCATAAGGGACCAGAGCACAGGCAATCTTGCCTAGCAGTTGCAGCTGGGCTGATGTCTGCCCAACAGGGACAGGAGTCTCTGGGCAGGAGTTAGAGGAATCACAAGGCCAGGTTCCATAAACAAGATTCAGGGTCAGAGACAGGTTGGAATCGGAGACTGGAGATCAGAGGCAGTACCAGGTTAGGACTGTGAGGCAGGAGTCAGGGTTGATGTCAGGCTGGAGTTAGAGACTAGAGATCAGGAGATGAGGCAAAGTCCAGAATAGTATCAGGCCAAAAGGTCCAATATCTTCTGCTTTTGGGTTGGGTCCAAAGCTTCCCATATTTCAATCCAGAAGAATCTGTTCTTTACTGTCCCTGACCAAATCAATTAATGGGGCAGTATTGTATTAACTGCCATTTCTCCTTCCTGGTAAGCTTTCAATCTATTGATACGTACTGTTCACACAGCTCCCCTGCCACAGGGTTTCATTACATCATAAATGACCTCATTCACTCTATCACCTCGAAATGTCCCTCCTAACAATCTTGCATCTTGTTCTTCCTCGTGAGAATCAACAGTAGCACCAAGTCACCCATATCAAAGCTCTTTCTCCAGCATGCCTGACTCATTTCAAGGTTCTGATGCCGTAGCCACCGTAGCCTTTAAATTCTCTTTAAAACGAGTGACATAGTCCCCTGTAGGCTGTCCTGTCTCTTCTGTACTACCCTCCCTGACATTAAATCTTGGAGTTTCTTTACTGGTCTCCGATAAAGGAGATCAAAGGGGGTAAACACCGTAGACTCTGGTGGAACACTTTTGTATGCAAATAACAAATAAGGGAGCAACACATCCCATTATTCTCTTGCTGGGTAACATACAGACACAGCATAGACGTCAATGTCCCATTAAACCTTCTATCAGACCATTATTTTCAGGATGATAGGGAACAGCCTTTATATGCCTCCTTCCACACAACTCTCATACGTTTTTCAAAGCTACAGATATGAAGTTTGCACCAGAGTCTGACAAGATTACCTTGGGAAAACCTATTCTTCTAAAAATGGTAATTAAAGTTGTAGCCGCAGTTTCAGCTTCTATATTAGATAGAACTGTAGCTTCAAGGTACCTGGTGGCAGAATCCACATCTAATATATGGACAGCAAGGACAACTTTAAATATGGTCCTGATGAATCTTTGTAGTGAAAGCTTCTCCCTATGGTGCTTCGACATCCCCATTTCCCTGCTGATACACATTTTGAAACAGTCCCTTCTCTGTCTCAAAACCAATAGCTGATCTTAACCAAATTACCTGCAGGTAAAGCTAAACAGCGTACAGAATCCACTTGGCTCCATAGACATGATAGGACACAGTTTTTAAACCCTGCTTTTATTTATTCATGCACTATTTAGTGCACACACACTCTTAAAGCATTGTCATCTGCACATCTTGGCCAAATGAGTTTTGCAGAGGTAAATACTATCGGTCATACAAACAGGTAATAAAATCTATCACCTATGCCTGTAGGTGGCAGTGCTCCAAAAGTATAATTGCAAATATATTTATGTGCCCACAAATCAAGAGCTTTGGCCCTAAAGATCTTATGGTCCTTTTCATAAGAGAAGATTTTTGCCCTGATTTCAGTAGGCAACATATCTCTCTTCCCTCAGTGTTGCAAATATATCATTTGACTGCAGACCTCCAACCCATAGGTGGTGAGTTTCAGTGCTCTAAAGTGTTTTGGGGACTGTGGCGGAGGCGATGACTCACCAGCGCAGCGCCTCCTGCTGGTCGTCCTGGGAATTAGCTCTTCCAGTCCGGAGCGCCCTCTGCCGGCCGGTGTCTCACCTGCCGCTGGCCCTTTACATCAGGGTTCTGCCCCTTAGCAGAAACCCACAAGCTGGGTCTCCCCACCCAGGGGAGACCCCAACCCTTTATCCCCACCTTGCCTTAGTGGCTACTGCCAGTTACCATCTAGCTCCCGCTCACTGAGGCAGACAGCAGTCTATAAACCACTCATCCTCAGCAAGGGAGGTTGGACCAGCTACCTCTGCCTACCTCTGGGCTGCCCCTCTGCAATCCCAGTACCTTTTGTAGGCCTTTTAGCAAGGCCTGTAGCCTGGGGTTTTACTAGGCTAGAGCTCCCCAGCTCCCTCTGCCTTCCCCAGCACTGCTCCACCTCAGGTACCCTTCTCAGCTCCCAGGCAGCCCGGTCCTCCTCTCTCTACAGCTAGAGCAAGACTGTCTTTGCCTGAGCACCTGGCTCACAGTCCTTTTATAGGGCCAGCTGTGGCCTGATTGGGGCGTGGCCCCAACTGTGGCTGCTTCCCCCAATCAGCCTCGCTTTTCCCCGCCACAACCCTCTCCCAGGGCTATTTTAACCTCTTCAGGGCAGGAGCGGGGTGACCACCCTGCTACAGGGACCCTTCATGAATAAAAGGACTATAAGTGTAAGACATGGTTATTTTTATCGTTTCTATTCCTTTTGCATATTGCACTTATACATTGTTTTATGAGTTCCAATTTGAAATTTAACAATGAAAAGACATTCATGTCTCTTTGCAAAATTGGTTCGTTGGTGATAAACAGGTTTTAACTAACATTTGGACCATGCACAGTTTAAAAAAAAAAAACACAGATGGACTCAATAATTGTTACATTGCATGCATAGCTGTTTGCTGGGTAACAGAATATGTCTAACATAACAAATGTTCCCACAGGGTAAAACAAGAAGAGCAGACCAGGGGGAAAGAATGCAGAGGGTGAACTTGAATGAACCAGTTAATGCTGTTTTCAGTCCACAGCATTATTTTCCTAACCCCTGTCATCAGCAAACACATGTTAATGAAAAGAGGAGTCAACATAAATATCATAAACCAGCTCTTAAAGGCAACTGAAAAAAATAGGTCATTAATCACATTATTATACATAGGTGAGGTTAGTCACGATGTAGTGTGTTTTATAGTATACATGGTGCTGGAAGAACCTCGTATCATTAAGGTTGCCTGATGCTTTCCATTATAAGACTCTGTTTTCCATTACTTATAACTTTCCCAAACTTTAACTGCTTGGATTAAAATTTTACCCATTGGGTGTCTGTTGAAGCCGCTCCCCCATCCCCCAATTGCAGCTAAAACAGTTCAACAATTTCTGACTGAGATTAGAGAAAAATACATTGTTTTGCCCATAGTATAGAATTCTAGTGATCTTTTCTTTGAAAAGCTCTAGTGCACATATGCTCTGGAGCAGGGACTTGAAATTTGGCAGGGGCATAGCCTCTGTGCCACAGGGATGTGCCTTTCACCATCCCTGTTGACATCTGCCCAAATTTGGCCTTTGAAAATTGCACATGCTCAGCAGAGACTGCTTTAATTTTAATCAGCTAAATTTTCTGAAGATTCCATGCACACTGGGCATGCTGAACTGAGCAGCACTTTCCTTGCAATTGCAGCACTGGGCTGCTGCAGGATGTTCAACCATAATAATGTTCTCAGTGTCATGTGTAGTATTATATAGGATTTTGTACTCACTATATATAGAGCCATATAATTGGGATCAGCCCCCTCGACTCAACACAAGGCAGGGGTGAAAAGGTGGCTGGAAGCTATTTTTATGCCCAACTGATCCTTCAAATGCCAGCTGCTAGGCTGGATTCCTCACAGCAGCCTCAGGGTCCAAGGTGCTTCAGCTGGTAAGGACCTGTAAGGACAGCTGGGAATGTACCATCTCCCTGCTCAGACCCTCTTTTCCAGAACACCATGCCATCCCTATGATACCTGAGAGTCCCTCAATGCTAGAGGAATTCATGGGTAACTGGTTAGCTAGCTTTGAGTTTGATTTGATCTGATGTACTGGAAGAGAGGGAAGGGAATAGGGCAGGATTAAGGAATCTCAAAATCCATTACAAAAAATAGGTATTATAACCTGTTAGAGAGGGGGTATTGATCCAAGTCCAGCAATGTCACCCAGTGGCAAGAGTCTGTGGCCATATCACCCAATGGAGAGAGTCTACAGCTGCATTGCCCAGTGGTGAGACACTATGGGTAGGAGAACCCGGGCCTTCCCAGCTCCAACTGGTTCTCACCCAGGGCCCTTGTGATTAGCAGGTCAGTTATGGAGCCTGGGGGGCAGACACCACCAATCCTGCTCCTTGGGTAACTTCCTACCACTGCCACTGCCCCTCCAAAGTCACAACAGGAGTCAGTTTATGGGAGGTTCTCACTGACAGTGGTCCGGAGGCTCTTCTCCTTCAGTTGTGGCCCACTGTTCCTGGTCTCCTTGGGGGCCTTTGATGGCTTGGCAGCAGGATCTGTCCAGGCAGTGAGGAGCTTCTGCAGGTGCTAGCAGCATAGAACTGCTCCCTTGCTCTGTCCACCCTGTCTGAACTGGGTGGCTCCTTTTTGAGCTTTGCCTCCACTCTGAGCATGCCCAGCAGGTGTGGCTGGGCAGGGCCTTCTGGGCTCAGAGCTGCTCATTAATCCTTGGTTCTCTGGTGTGAGGCTTATACACCCCATCACACAACTCCATACTGCAGTTGGGGTAGCAGAGGCATTATTATATATCCAATATATCTATACAGGAATGCCCCGCATCTGTAAAATGGGGGGATAATAATGCCCATCCTTGTGAAATTAGCGGTTCCTGTAAGCTTGCCACAATTTTCTGTGGACTGTAATTTTCATTTATATCTGAAACATTGGAAATAGGCTCCTACTGACATTGGTCCTGATCTAAGACTAATGCCATGAGAGCAGGCTCAGTTCAGTGATATGAATCCAAACTCTTTCCAGAATTTGAAGGGATTCAGAATCAAGTTTCTTGGTTTGGACCATCTTTTAATGTTAATATATTATTATTTATGATTTTTTAAATTTTATTATTAGCAGTAATAATAAGAATTGTAATTTTTGTGATGCATTAAGATAACAGTAACGACTCTTTACCTTCTTTAATAGTAGTTCATATTAGGGAACATTTTACTAGCAATGTGCATTGTTTGCAAAGATCAGATTTTGTTTCATATTTCTGTTTGGTAATGTATTCAAATGCAGAACATATACACCATGTTCATCCTTTCTAAGAGTGTTTCCACAGACAGAGCAAGTGTTATATAACATCTCTGCAATTTAATATAACAGCACTGCAGCTTAATGTTCCCCAGAAGGAGCTTCAACACTGCAAATTAAAAGATATTTTTTCCAAATACCCACCAATCTTCCAGACATATCAAATCAAAGTTGCTTCCTACTGGTTATGTTAAATGTAAGAAAAATTTAGGAAACGAATGAACATAAAATACTCTCTAATGATCTAGGATTGAGTGAATGGTAACATTAAGTTTCTGGAATGAGAGAAAGCTGGTCTTTATGCATTTCTGTGCTTTAGGAAGCCTTTATTTGAACAGTCTCCTATTGAAAATAGTAATGTTCAAAAATAAATTCATAGCATTTGCAGAGCCATGAATAATACATTAATTTTAATCAAATATATTCGGTATAGGTATTTTACTTTATATTGCAAAAAGAGAGGAATGTAGCTGGATTCATTTTTTCCTTCATGCATTTAAATACCTACTTCCTAAGGTTACTAGTACTTTCCAGTTGATGTCCAAATAAGAAATTCCAGGGGTCTAAAGTTATTAAGAACCCAACTCCCACTGACTTCCCTTTGACTCCTCCACTGAAAAATCCCAGTTGTAAGTAACTAACATTAACAAAGAACTACAGTTTTGTGACCTGTAGAGAATAGCCTTACTTAAATGAATGCTGAATCCATTCAGATAGTAAAAATAATGCACAGTACTTCCTATTCTGACTCATGATGTGAAAGTTTGGTCACACCTGTGGTGACTCATCACAATCTAATTCACCCCCTCTCCTTCCCACTCACCACCTCTTTTAACTCTTTCTCTTTTGGCATTTAGGAGAGAGAGTCTCATTTGCCTCATAGCTATAACACGAGCAATCCTTTCCCTCCTTGCAGTTAAATACAGTACATAAACACAATAGTGGAACTTTAATAGAAGGGAAGCATCAAGGGCACCCCCTTCTACTTCTGGGACAGCGTTCTTATTCTACAAGCTACCTTATCCAGTCCACCTGGTGAACACTCACAGCTCTCCCTTCTTCCGAGGCCCCAGAACTCCTCTCCTTGCAGACTCTAATCAGGGTATTGACCAGCAACACCTGAAGTCTAGGCTCCCAAATTTCTCAAACTCCCAATTATCTCTAGGGTCCTTGAGACACTGTACTTTCACTGTACTTGTTGTTAATGTAGTATGTTATATTCACAGCATACATACAAAAGTTAGATAAATACATAAATATTCTTGCTGAAAGATTGCAACGTAAAGAAGGAGTGAGAGCAACTTCAAAAAACTCAGCAAACTGGTAGGTAAGGTCCCATGGAAAGAAACATCTAAGGAAAAATGGAGTCCAGGAGAGCTGTCAGTTTCTCAAGGAGACAACATTAAAGACACAACTGCAAACTATCTCTATAAGAAGGACAGATAGGAAAAATAGTAAGGGGTCAAGTGGCTCCATGAGGGGCTCTTTAATGACCTGAAAGTCAAAAAGGAATCCAACAAAAAGTGGAAACATGGATGAATTGTTAAGGAAGAGTACAAAAGAATAACACAGGTGTGTAGGGACAAAATCAGAAAGGGTAAAGCACACAATGAGTTACACCTAGCAAGGGAAATAATAGGTAATAAGAAGTTGTTTTTGAACTAAATTAGGATCAAGTAAAGATGAAGGAAAATGTAAGTCCTCCACTTGGGAGGGAGGGGGGAAGAGAGCTAATAACTGATGACATCAAGATGGCCAAGCCGTTTAATGCCCAACCAAAAAGGTTAATTGTGACCAGGTGCTCAACACAATATTAACAACAAGGGGGAAGAAACATGAACCAAAACAGGGTAAGAACAGGTTAAAGAATATTTTGATAAGCTGGATGTATTCCAGATGGCAGGACCTGATGAAATTCATCCTAGGATACTTCAGGAAGTAACTGCAGCAATCTCTGAACTGTTAGCAATTATCTTTGAGAACTCATGCAGGACCAATGAGGTTCCAGAGAACTGGAGAAGAGCAAACATAGGACCTATCTTTAAATAGGGAACAAAGAAGACCTGGGGAATTATAGACTAGTTGGCCTAACTTTGATACCAGGAAAGATACTTGAATGAATTATTAAACCACCAATTTGTAAGCACCTAGAAGCTTATAGAGTTATAATTATTTGGTATCATGGATTTGTCAAGAACAGATCATGCCAAACGAACTTAATTCCCTTCTTTGACAGGGCTACTGGTCTAGTGGATAGCAGGGAAGCAGTGTATGTGCTGTATCTTGATTTTAGTCAGGCTTTTGACACAGTCCCACTTGACATTCTCATAAGCAAACCAGGGAAAACCAATCTAGATGAAAGAACTATAAGCTGGGTACACGATTGTACAGGTCTGTCGCATCTTACGTGCCTTTAACATGCGCGAATTCAGCTTTACGCAGTCGGTAAAAACAAAAACAAAACAAAAAATAGAAAAATAACAATTTAAATACTGTTCCTGTAGTGCGGGCGATTCCGCCTGCCATTACACTCAATGTAATTTTGACTATACGCGGTTTTCGCTTTACGCGCTGACCGCGGAACGTAACCCCAGCGTAAGATGAGACAGGCCTGTACTCCAAGAGTACTTAATGTTTCACTGTCAAACTGGGAAAGTGTATTGAGTGGGGCCACACAGGCATCCTCAGTTTTGATACTAATCAATATTTTCAATAATGACTCGGATAATGGAGTGGAGACTATGCTTATAAAACGTGCAGATGACACCCAGTTGGAGGACAGGGTTTGGAGGACAGGGTTCAAAATGACCTTGAGAAATTGGAGAATTGGTCTGAAATCAACAAGATGAAATTCAGTAAAGATAAGTGCAAAGTACATCACTGAGGAAGAAAAAAAATCAAAAGCACACCTACAAAATATGGAATAACTCATTACATGGTAGTATAGCTAAAGAGTTATAGTGGATCACAAATTGAACATGAGTCAGCAATGAAAAATGCAGTTGTGAAAAAGGCTAATATCATTCTGGAGTGTATTAACTGTCATCTGTAAGACACAGGAGGTAATTATCCTGCTATACTCAACAGTGGTGAGACCTCATCTGGAAGTACTGTGTCCAATTCTGGGTGCCATACTTTAGGAAAAATGTGGACAAATTGGAGAGAGTACAGAGGAGAGCAGCCAAAATCATGAAATATTTAGAGAAGCTAACCAATGAGGAAAGGTAAAAAAACGGACATGTTTAATCTTGAGAAAAGAGACTGACTGGGAGGCAAACCAGGAAGGCAAGAGACCCCGGAGGGCAAGTTTGTATTCCACTCTGGTCCCACGGCCTACTCAGGACATTCGCTGGTGGCTCCTTCACAGAGTAGTGAGCATGGGTGTGTACCTGGCATGGTTCACCAGCTCTCCCGACACCTGCCCCTTGTGTGATGAAAGGGGGACCCTGGTGCACATTTATATAGGGTGTACCAGACTGCAGCCCCTCTTCTGGCTCCTCCAAAACCTCCTCCTGAAGTTCTGACTGCACTTTTCCGCACACCTCTTGATCCCTGTTCCAGTCTTGTCATTGTCCTACTCTGACCTTGCTCCAGCACTGTTACTAACCTGCTCCAGCCTTGCCTCCACCTCCTGACCCCCTGGGACTCTGACCACCCGGATTTGAGCTCTGGCCTGTATCTGGATTTCAGCTACAATACTGATTTGGCTTGTTCACAGTCTCTGACTACCCAGCTTTGACCTCTGGCCTTCACCTGGACTCTGGGTACAGTACTGCCTTTAGCTTGTCTGTGGACACTGATCTTGGTTCTGGTCCTGGCCTGTCCCCACATCTCAGTTTCAGTGCTACCTTCAACTCAGTCCTGACCCTATGTGGCTTTAATCTGCATTCCAACCACTAGGCATAACACTTGGGAGGCAGCACCTGAGACTGGGGGGGGGACCTGATAACATTCTTCAATATGTTAAGGGCTGTTATAAAGAGGACAGTGAATGATTGTTCTCTATTTCCACTGAAGGTAGGACATGAAGTAATGGACTTAATCTGTCGCAAGGGAGATTTAGGTTAGATATTACAAAAAACTTGCTAACTATAATGGTAGACAAGCAGGGAAATAGGCTTCCAAGATTGGTTGTGAAAAACTTCCAGTGATGGGGATTCAAGAACAGGTTGTATAAACACCTTTCAGGGATGGTCTACATTTATTTGATCCTTTCTCAGTGCAGGAGGCCAGACTTGATGCCTTCTTTGAAGTTCCTTTACAGCCCTACATTTCTATGAGTCTATAACATCACTTAATTTCATAGAAACCATTTTGTAAGTAGTCCACTGAAAACTAGTTAAATAGCCTATCTATGTAGGAGCTAGCTGCTTCTGAGCTTGAGGTATACACTAGAGTAGGAAGGGGTTTGGTATACAATTCCTGAGGAGCCAGAAACCAGGCTTCCCAGATGCAGGATACCCAAGACTCAAACTTGGATCTAGTTCTGCATAAAAGAAACAAACGCCTGACCTGAGCATAGAAGCATAACTCAAAATGAACCTGACTCTTCCTGGAGGACTGAGATGGGAAGTCAAAAGATACCCTGACTGTCCATGAACCTGCCACAGCAACCTAATGACTAAGGGCTCGATCCAGCAAAGCATTCCAGCATGTGCTTAACTTTCAGCAAAAGAGTAGAACCATTGAAATGAATGGTTCATATTGAAGTGCAGAGATGTTATATTAAAGTGTACTAAATTAATGGGTTTACTCATTCTTTAGTACTTTGATTGATTGGGGTCTAACAGCAAAGGCTCTCCACATTTCAAACCTCATCTGGAAATATATCTTCACTCCCTAAACTTCTTATTATTTTCTTCCTCTGCTGTACCTCTGTAATTGTATTTACCTGTGTAAAGAGTTTGGGGATACAGTAACATAAGAACGGCCGTACCGGGTAAGACCAAAGGTCCATCTAGCCCAGTATCCTGTCTACCGACAGTGGCCAATGCCAGGTGCCCCAGAGGGAGTGAACCTAACAGGTAATGATCAAGTGATCTCTCTCCTGTCATCCATCTCCACCCTCTAACAAACAGAGTCTAGGGACACCATTCCTTACTCATCCTGGCTAATAGCCATTAATGGACTTAACCTCCATGAATTTATCCAGTTTTCTTTTAAACGCTGTTATAGTCCTAGCCTTCACAACCTCCTCAGGTAAGGAGTTCCACAAGTTGACTGTGCACTGTGTGAAGAAGAACTTCCTTTTATTTGTTTTAAACCTGCTGCCTATTAATTTCATTTGGTGACCCCTAGTTCTTGTATTATGGGAATAAGTAAATAACTTTTCCTTATCTACTTTCTCCACATCACTCATCATTTTATATACCTCTATCATATCCCCCCTTAGTCTCCTCTTTTCCAAGCTGAAAAGTCCTAGCCTCTTTAATCTCTCCTCATATGGGACCCGTTCCAAACCTCTAATCATTTTAGTTGCCCTTCTCTGAAACTTTTCTAGTGCCAGTATATCTTTTTTGAGATGAGGAGACCACATCTGTACGCAGTATTCAAGATGTGGGCGTACCATCGATTTATATAAGGGCAATAATATATTCTCCGTCTTATTCTCTATCCCCTTTTTAATGATTCCTAACATCCTGTTTGCTTTTTTGACCACCTCTGCACACTGCGCGGACGTCTTCAGAGAACTATCCACGATGACTCCAAGATCTTTTTCCTGATTCGTTGTAGCTAAATTAGCCCCCATCGTATTGTATGTATAGTTGGGGTTATTTTTTCCAACGTGCATTCCTTTACATTTATCCACATTAAATTTCATTTGCCATTCTGTTGCCCAATCACTTAGTTTTGTGAGATCTTTTTGAAGTTCGTCACAGTCTGCTTTGGTCTTAACTATCTTGAGCAGTTTAGTATCATCTGCAAACTTTGCCACCTCACTTTTTACCCCTTTCGCCAGATCATTTATGAATTAGTCGAATAGGATGTTAGGATATAGATATTTAGGCCTTTACAGACAGGCCTGTACTTTAAGAATTTAGGTGTATTCTTATCACTTAGCTAGTTATAGAGGTATAAAAGAAAGAATCAAAATCACTCTCTGTATGAGTAAGGGACAGTCTGAGGCTCTGTTCTTAGGCTAAGTAAGGCCTTTGGCTAAGCTGCAGAGGCAGCCATAAGCTGAGAAGTGAACGGTCACATCCTCACATTCCAAACTAGTCACATGGAAATAAGGTGCTATTGGGCTGTTAGGAATACAATTCTGTCCTGATATTCCTATCACCTCCAGAGAAAGGAAAGAGCCTAGAACATGTAAAAGGAAATTTAGTTTGATAGTTTTCTGTCTGGTAAGAACTTACTTATCAATAGACACAGCTGAAAAACCCTTATGTCTGTATAGATGTAGTTGTGAAATCCTCACTTCTGTATTGTTTTGTATGTTTATTTACATGGTCTCTGTCTGGTTCTGTAATTGTTTCTGTCTGCTGTATAATTAATTTTGCTGGGTGTAAACTAATTAAGGTGGTGGAATATAATTGGTTAAATAACCATGTTACAGTATGTTAGGATTGGTTAGTTAAATTTCAGTAAAATGATTGGTTAAGGTATAGCTAAGCAGAACTCAAGTTTTACTATATAGTCTGCAGTCAATCAGGAAGTAAGTGGGGAATGGGAACAGAGAATGGGGGTGGGGAAATTGGAATAATGTTTTGCTAAGGGGGAAATGGGAACAGGGATGGCTCTGTGGTGTCAGAGCTGGGAAGGGGGACACTGAGGCAGGAAACTGGAATCATGCTTGCTGGAAGTTCACCCCAATAAACATCGAATTGTTTGCGCCTTTGGACTTCGGGTATTGTTGCTCTCTGTTCATGCGAGAAGGACCGGGGAAGTGAGAGGGTGAAGGAATAAGCCCCCTAACGTAGGACTGGTCCGAGGACTGACCCTTGGGGAACACCAGTAGTTACCCCTCTCCATTCTGAGAATTTACCATTAATTCCTACCCTTTGTTCCCTGTCTTTTAACCAGTTCTCAATCCATGAAAGGACCTTCCCTTTTATCCCACAACAACTTAATTTACGTAAGAGCCTTTGGCGAGGGATCTTGTCAAAGGCTTTCTGGAAATCTAAGTACACTATGTCCACTGGATCCCCCTTGTCCACATGTTTGTTGACCCCTTCAAAGAACTGTAATAGATTAGTAAAACAGGATTTCCCTTTACAGAAACCATGTTGACTTTTGCCCAACAATGTATGTTCTTCTATGTGTCTGACAATTTTATTCTTTACTATTGTTTCGACTTATTTGCCCGGTATGGACGTTAGACTTACCGGTCTGTAATTGCCGGGATTACCTCTAGAGACCTTTTTAAATATTGGTGTTACATTAGCTATCTTCCAGTCGTTGGGTACAGAAGCCGATTTAAAGGACAGGTTACAAACTATAGTTAATAGTTCCGCAACTTCACATTTGAGTTCTTTCAGAACTCTTGGGTGAATGCCATCTGGTCCCGGTGACTTGTTAATGTTAAGTTTATCAATTAATTCCAAAACCTCCTCTAGTGACACTTCAATCTGTGACAGTTCCTCAGATTTGTCACCTACAAAAGCCAGCTCAGGTTTGGGAATCTCCGTTACATCCTCAGCCGTGAAGACTGAAGCAAAGAATCCGTTTAGTTTCTCCGCAATGACTTCATCGTCTTTAAGTGCTCCTTTTGTATCTCGATCATCGAGGGGCCCCACTGGTTGTTTAGCAGGCTTCCTGCTTCTGATGTACTTAAAAACATTTTGTTATTACCTTTTGAGTTTTTGGTTAGCCGTTCTTCAAACTCCTCTTTGGCTTTTCTTATTACATTTTTACACTTAATTTGGCAGTGTTTATGCTCCTTTCTATTTACCTCACTAGGATTTGACTTCCACTTTTTAAGGACATCTTTTGATCTCTCGCTGCTTCTTTTACATGGTTGTTAAGCCACGGTTGCTCTTTTTTAGTTTTTACTGTGTTTCTTAATATGGGGTATACATTTAAGTTGGGTCTCTATTATGGTGTCTTTGAAAAGTGTCCATGCAGCTTGCAGGGATTTCACTCTAGTCACTGTACCTTTTAATTTCTGTTTAACTAATCCCCTCACTTTTGCATAGTTCCCCTTTTTTAAATTAAATGCCACAGTGTTGGGCTGTTGAGATGTTCTTCCCACCACAGGGATGTTAAATGTTATTATATTATGGTCACTATTTCCAAGCAGTCCTGTTATAGTTACCTCTTGGACCAGATCCTGCGCTCCACTCAGGACTAAATCTAGAGTTGCCTCTCCCCTTGTGGGTTCCCATACCAGCTGCTCCAAGAAGCAATCATTTAAAGTATCGAGAAATTTTGTCTTTGCATTTCATCCTGAGGTGACATGCTCCCAGTCAATATGGGGATAATTGAAATCCTCCACTATTAGTGAGTTCTTTATTTTGATAGCCTCTCTAATCTCCTTTAGCATTTCATCATCACTATCACTGTCCTGGTCAGGTGGTCGATAATAAATCCATAATGTTATATTCTTATTAGAGCATGAAATTACTATCCATAGAGATTCTATGGAACATATTGATTCACTTAAGATTTTTACTTCATTTGAGTCTACATTTTCTTTCACATATAGTGCCACTCCACCCCCACCCCCACCCCGCATGACCTGTTCTGTCCTTCTGATATATTTTGTACCCTGGAATGATTGTGTCCCATTGATTGTACTTAGTCCACCAGGTTTCTGTGATGCCTATTCTATCAATATCCTCCTTTATCACGAGGCACTCTAGTTCACCCATCTTATTATTTAGACTTCTAGCATTTGTGTACAAGCACTTTAAAAACTTGCCACTGTTTATTTGTCTGCCCTTTTCTGATGTGTCCGATTCTTTATATGAATGTTTCTCATCTGATCTGGCCCTTACATTATCCTCTTCCATCCTCTGCTCCTGACTATAACCTAGAGAATCTCTATCAATAGACTCTCCTCTAAGAGAAGTCTCTGTCCGATCCACATGCTCCTCTGCAGCAGTCGGCTTTCCCCCATCTCCTAGTTTAAAAACTGCTCTGCAACCTTTTTAATGTTAAGTGCCAGCAGTCTGGTTCCACTTTGGTTTAGGTGGAGCCCATCCTTCCTGTATAGGCTCCCCCCATCCCAAAAGTTTCCCAAATTCCTAACGAATCTAAACCCCTCCTCTCTACACCATCGTCTCATCCACGCATTGAGACTGTGAAGCTCTGCCTGCCTACCTGGCCCTGTGCGTGGAACTGGGAGCATTTCTGAGAATGCCACCATAGAGGTTCTGGATTTCAGTCTCTTCCCTAGCAGCCTAAATTTGGCCTCCAGGACATCTCTCCTACCCTTCCCTATGTCTTTGGTACCTACATGTACCACGACCACCGGCTCCTTCCCAGCACTACACATAAGTCTATCCAAATGCCTCGAGAGAGCTGCAACCTTCACACGAGGCAGGCAAGTCACCATATGGTTTTCCCTGTCATCACAAACCCAGCTATCTATGTTTCTAATGATCGAATCTCCCATTACTAACACCTGCCTTTTCCTAATGACTGGAGTTCCCTCCCCCAGAGAGGTAACCTCAGTGTGAGAGCATATGCTAACACCATCTGGAAGGAGAGTCCCAACTATGGGAAGGTTTCCCTCTGCTCCCGTTAACTGCTCTGCTTCCCCGGGCCTTTCATCCTCCTCAACAGCGCAGGGGCTGTCTGACCGGAAGTGGGACAATTCTACAGTGTCCCGGAAAGCCTCATCAACATATCTCTCTGCCTCCCTTAGCTCCTCCAGTTCTGCCACCCTGGCCCGCAAAGCCCGTATGCGGTCTCTGAGGGCCAGGAGCTCCTTGCACTGAATGCACACATACGCCACCCGCCCACAGGGCACGTAATCATCAGGGCTGCCCAGAGGATTCAGGGGGCCTGGGGCAAAGCAATTTCTGGGGCCCCTTCCATAAAATAAAGTTGCAATACTATAGAATACTATATTCTCGTGGGGGCCCGGGGCCTGGGGAAAATTGCCCCACTTGCTCCCCCCCACCCCTGGGCAGCCCTGGTAATCTTACATGCTGCACTCAGCACAATAAACTGGATAGCCCCCACTCTGCTGCTGGGCTTCTGCCTGCATGGTCTCCTAGTTAATGAAAGGGTTTTGTTTAAATCAAGAAGTTTTGAATGTAGTTTAGTTTATAGTTTTAAAAAACAGCAAGGGGCCCTTGCCCCCTTCCCAACTCCCTTGCGAAACTCCCTGTTAGCAGCCCCTGGTCGCTTGCGCACTGCTTTATAAAGCCCTGGCCTGCTTGATAGCCCCGCCCACTGACTAAGGCTCAGCCAATTAACAGAGGCTTCTAGCTTTCAAACCTTCCTTTGAAGCTCACAGCTTCCAACTGCCAGCTACAGCACACGGTCCTTCAAACAAACAAACAAACAAACAAACAAACAGACGGACAAACACAAGCTCAGCACACAGTGAGTAACCCCCAAACACAAACAAACACACACTAGAGACAGTCATTTACTCCAAGGGTGTTGTATTTGCTCCTCCTTCACCCTTGCGAAACTCCCTGTTAGCAGCCCCTGTTCGCAGTGGATAAGAAAGAAGCTATATGAAATAAAGCTGTATTTTATTGTATTGGAATCAGTGTCCAGAATGTCTGTCCTTAATGCAGAAGAGAAGAAAATGGGCTTTTGACAGTATGTAGTAGAAGCAACTGCCATGAAATTCCATTAAGATTTTTTTCAATTTAAACTGGAGAGTGTTGAAATTGACCTTTCACCTCTTCAGATAGTACCATGGTACTAATGACTGTACAGTTAGGCTTATTCCGCAATATTCTGAGCCCAATGGGACAAATAGGCAAAAGTTTTCAACTTCAATTTTGTCTCTTCATACAACCTCACAAGGAATCATAGAAATGTAGGATTGGAAGGAACCTCAAGAGGTCATGAAGTCCAGCCCCCTGTGCTGAAGCAGGACCAAATCTACCTAAACCATCCTTGACAGATGTTTGTTCCTGACAGACGTGCACCTTAAAATCCACCCATCATGGGGATTCCACAATCTCCCTTGGAAGCCTATTCTAAGGCTTAACTACCCTTAAGATGGAAAGTTTTTCCTAATAGCTAAAATAAATTTCCCTTGCTGCAGATTAAGCCCACTACTTCTTGTCCTACCTTCAGTAGATATGACCACTGTCCTCGTTATGAAAGCCCTTAACATATTTGAAGGCTATTATCAGGTTCCCCTCAATCTTCTTTTCTCAAGAATAAACATGTCCATTTTTTTTAACCTTTCCTCATAGGTCAGGTTTTTTAAACCTTTCATCATTTTTGTAGCTAACCTTTGGATTCCAATTTGTCCCCATCTTTCCTAAAGTGTGGCACACAGAATTGGACCCAGTATTCCAGTTGAGGCCTCACCAGTGTTGAGTAGAGCAGGGAAATTAACTCCCATGTCTTACAGATATCACTCCTGTTAATACACTCCGGAATGATATTAGCCTTTTTCGCAACTGCATCACATTTGTGACACATACTCAATTTATGATCCACTATAACCCCCAGATCCTCTTCAGCAGTACTACCACCTAGCCAGCTAGTCCCCATTTTGTAGCTGTGCATTTGATTTTTCCTTCCTCAGTGAAGTACTTTGCACTTATCTTTACTGAAGTTCATCTTGTTGATTTAAGACAAATTCGCCAATTTGTCAAGGTCATTTTGAATTCTAATCCTGGTCTCCAAACTAGTAGCAACCCCTCCCAACCTGGTGTCATCCGCACATTTTATGAGCATAGTCTCCACTCCATTATTCCAGTCATTAATGAAAATATTGACTAGTATCCCACTAGATATGCCCTCACAGTTTGACACCAAACCAGTGATAACTGCACTTTTCAACTGGTTGTGCACCGTGTCATAATTTAGGGAAACTGCATCTGTATTTCCTCTTAGAGGTCCAGCAAGAGCATGCACTCTCCAGTTGTTGCCTCTCGTGGATGGAGACACTTGTCTCTCTTCCTTCTGACCAGCATATTTTCAGAGTGCACAATATTCTTTCTATAGTATGTTATTTCCCAGCAAGGCAGACTACCTAAACAGGCCAGCATCTATGCTTTATTTTCTATTCAGAGACAAATAACAGTGTGATTTCCCCAGTTAAGCTTCCACACAAATATTTCTAAGCAAGCACATATTATTGCTCAGGTAAAAGCAATGCAGAGAAAACATTAAAAACACTCTGTGGTTTCAAATTCATAACACCCCTTTGCCCAGAACAAGAAAACTCATGAGTAAGAAAGTCCCTTGTTTATCCAGTTTTCTTCTTTGAAGAGACTCTGAATAAGCAATCAGCAAGACAATGGGTCTCTGCTCAAAGTGCAGGTTGGTTTCAAGGTGGACAATTTGCATTCCTCTCACACCCAAGTATTTCCTATGTAATGAACTTCAGGCATATTATTCCAAAAAATCTTTTGAAGTTCCTAATATCTCATGGAGATTTCATTACTCCTGCCTTCCTCAAAAAGAAGTTCTATACAATCCCACAACAATACACAAACATTTGCATTTTTAATACAGTGGAGTTCCCCAATACTTAAATTTAATTCAATGAATTTATCTTAATTTCATAAGGTTTGTCCATATTATTGTCATCTGTCACACCCTCCTTATTAATTTTATTTAGACCACATGTCCCTAATTTGCTTGTGAGAATTTCACGTGGTACTGTGTCAAAAGCTTTACTAAAATCAAGATATATCATGTCTACTGCTTCCCCCCACTCACTAAACCAGTAACCCTGTGAAAGAAGGAAATTAGGTTGGTTTGGCATGATTTGTTCTTGACAGTTCCGTGTTGACTATTACTTATAACCCTATTATTGTAGGTGCTTACAAACTGATTGTTTAATAATTTTTTCCAGTATCTTTCCAGGTATTGAAGTTGGGTGAAGTGGTCTATAATTCCCCATGTTCTCTTTGTTCCCCTTTTTAAAGATAGTGTAGTGAGTGGAAAAAACCTGGGAGGTTCTAAAGGCCCATCCCCCAGCCTAGTGGGAGGGACCACTGGACCCAGGAACCAACTAATTGTGTGGGACAACTAATGAAAAAAACGGAGTGGAGTGACGGTCAAAGGTTCAAAATAAGGGTGCCGGATGGGGACACCGAGCAGAGAAACCCGGACAGCGCCCACTGCTCCTCAAAGGTGTCAAGGGAGTCAGCGGACGCTGCCCAGTGGAACTCCACCCAGAGGCGTGAGACCAGGGAGGAATGGAAATAGGTCCAACAGTCACAGAGCACCCCCTCATCCAACATCCTCCTCCTGGTATTATAGATGGTAACTTTGGCTAAAGCCAGGAGGAGGTTGACGAGGAGGTCTCGCGACTTCGTGGGGCCACGGATAGGGTGT
Source organism: Terrapene triunguis (assembly GCF_002925995.2). Taxonomy (NCBI): domain Eukaryota; kingdom Metazoa; phylum Chordata; order Testudines; family Emydidae; genus Terrapene; species Terrapene triunguis. The sequence goes on along the minus strand of NW_020664393.1, from coordinate 62,631,285 downwards.
GCGAAAATAAACAGGTGAGGGGAAAAGTGCAGCCAGAACCTCAACAAGAGGTTCTGGAGGAGCCGGAACAGGGGCTGCAACCTGGCACACTCGAGGTAGGCGTGCGCCAGGTTCTCCCTCACGCCGCAGAAGGGGCAGGCCTCGGGAATAGGGATAAACCGCGCCAGGTACACGCCCGTGCTCATGGCTCTGTGAAAGAGCCGCCAACCGATGTCCCCGGCGGGCCGTAGGACCAAGGTGGAATAAAGGTTGGCCCACCAGAGCTCCTCACCCTCCACAGGTGGTAAATAGTCCTGCCATTTGGTGTCGGGGCGGGACGCAAGGGTGAGGAAATGCAGTGTGTGGAGCACGAGCGTGTACAGTTGGTCTCTGGGCGCGGTTCAGAACCGGACCGGCTGCAAGGTGAGCAGCTGGCTCAGAGCACGGGAGCAGGGAAGCCGGGGGGGCTCGCGGAACAGGGGCCCGATAAAAAGGTCCAGAGGGCCCGGGGTAAGGGGTGGGCGGGGAGCGCCCTCTCACAGGACCTGCTGCAGGAAGATGAGAGAAGGGGGTGACAAGGCAGCGCCCACCTCCTGGAGTACACGCAGGGGGGTCGGAAGGGTGGAGAGCCCCATGTGCCAGCCGAGTGCACGGGGATCCACCCAGTCCCCCTTGGCGTAGTCCAGGAGGCCTCCAACCCTGGTGGTTTCTGCCAGGACCAATCTCCGGCACACCGAGGGAGACTCCGCCACCTGCACACGTAGATCGGGGTTGTGTAGCAGGGGCTCTGCGAGGACATCCGTGCCCTCGGTGGCCACAACGGACCTGGTCACTGAAAAAAGCTTCCAGGTCCGGAGGAGGTCCTGGTAGAAGACCAGCAGCTCAGAGAGGTCTCGCGGAAGACCTCTCGGGTGAAGAAAAAAGAGCTGCTGGTCGTATCGGAGGCAACGGAGGAAGGCGTGCGCCAAAGTGCTCCACTCCGGACTACCTGCACCATAAAGGAGTCTCTGCAGGGCCTGGAGGCAGAAGACGTGGAGCTGGCTATGAAGGCAGACCAGGCCCTGTCCTCCCTGCTCCAGAGGAAGACTCAGAACCCCTGCAGAGATCCAGTGCAGTCTCGGCCAGAAGAACTCCAGGGCTGTCCTCTGGAGCCTGGCCAGGATTCCCGGGGCCGGGCTCAGGGTGTTGAGCCAGTGCCAGAGCATGGACAGGACGAGCTGGTTCAGCCCTCCCTCGCAGGGAGAGACACCGGAGCAGTCCTGTCCATCTCCGCAGCCGCTCACCCACCCTGACCTCCAAATCCTGCCAGTTCTCCGGCGGAGAAGGATGCGTGGCGGAAAGGTAAATGCCGAGATAGAGCAGCGGACCTGCGCTCCACCGGATGGCTTGGAGTGCGGGTGGGAGGGAGCTCGCCTGCCACCTGTCCCCAACCACCAGGCCAGAGCTCTTGACCCAGTTGACCCGGGCGGAGGAGGCTGCCAAGTAAATGGCCTGGCAGGCCTCCACCCGCACCAGGTCGCCCGGGTCCTGGACCACAAGGAGCACGTCGTCTGCGTACGCCGACAGGACCAGCCGCAGCTCTGGCTCCCAAAGCACCAACCCTGCCATCCTCCGATGGAGGAGGCAGAGGAAGGGCTCAATCGCCAGAGTGTACAGCTGGCCCGAGAGGGGGCACCCCTGCCGTACTCCCCGCCCGAAACTGACCGGCTCGGTCAGGGTCCAGTTGAGCCTGACCAGACACTCCGCCTCAGCGTACAGTACCTGGAGAAAGCTCACGAACCGGGGCCCAAAGCCGAACACCCGCAGGGTGCCCAGGAGATACCCGTGGTCCACCCTGTCGAATGCCTTCTTCTGGTCCAGGGACAGGAGAACGAATGACAGACTATCCCAACGCCCCAGCTCCAAGAGGTCCCGGACCAAGTACAAGTTATCAAAGATGGTCCGGCCCGGGACGGTGTAGGTCTGGTTGGGATGGACCACGTCCGCCAGCACGGACCCCAGCCGCAGCGAGATGGCCTCTGCTACGACCTTGTAGTCCGTGCTGAGGAGCGAGACGGGATGCCAGTTCCGTAAGTTGCATTCCTTCCCCCTTGTTAATATTTATCATGTTGAATAATTGGTCCCAATTAACGTCTTTAGTGAAGACTGAAGCAAAATAGACATTAAACACCTCAGCCTTCTTCATGTCATCAGTTAATAGCTTTCCTTCCCTGCTAAGTAGAGGACCTACACTTTCCTTTGTCTTTCTCTTGCTTCTAGTGAAATTAAAGAACTTCTTATTGCCTTTTATGTTCCTTGCTATGTGTAACTCATTTTGTGCCTTAGCCTTTCAGATTTTTTCCTGACATGCTTGTGCTATTCTTTTGTGCCCCTTAGTAATTCAGCCGTGTTTCCAGTCTTTGTAGTGTTCCTTTTTTATTTTCATGTAACTTTAGCGCCCTCGTGGCCAAGATGGATTCTGCTCTGCAGGCAGCTCTGGCTAAGAGAAGGCGCGCGCAGGAATGCAGCAGGAAAAATCCCTTCCACCCCAGGGGCACCTGTTCCAAACCCCCCAGAGTGAACACACCCACCTACTGGAAAAGTATAATGGATATAAGAAAGGGAAATATTTATTTACAGAGTGATGAGAGGAGAAATACAACAAGGGGAAATATAGGGGGAGCGGTAAAACAGGGTTGCATCCAAACCAAGGCCCCACAGGCCCAGTAGTAGCACAGTCTGAAAGCACAGACACCGAGCAATGTGTCTGCACACAGAGTTCAGGAGTCCTGAGCAAAGTTCCAGTCCAGTGGTGAGTCTTGGGTGCTCCTGGTCGTCTTCGGCCCCAGTGAACTTTTCCCAACAAACCCCTCCGGTGCCCTCTTCTGCCGCTCTCCGCAAAGCCACACAGAGCGACCACCTCCCCACTTAACTAGCTACAGCCTCCCTCGTTCCCAATGCAGAGTCACAAGCCCCAGTACTCACAGCCCCATGCAGCTCTGGGCAGCCGTGATACTGGGTCCAGCTCCGGCCTGCCCTTCTGGGGCGATTCCTCCCTGGCACAGTGCTCCTCCTGGCTCCTCTCCTGGGTGTCCCCGATCGGCCGCCCTGTCCTTACCAGGCTTCAGGCAGGTTTTCTGCTGCTTTACCTTGCGAGGGCCTGCGGACTGCAGCCCTTCTCTCTCTGGAGCTCCAGAGCCATACCCTGGAGTTTCCCTTCTTTTTCTCACTGCTCCCCCTCCCCCCTTAGGAAAAAGATTTAAAGTGGCCATGTTCTCGAAACCCCAAAAGGGTTAAATTCAGGTAATTAAAGTGTCCAGATGGAACCATATTGGCCTCTTCTTCTTCTTTCTTTATCCTATTCTTTGGGATAGTTTAAAGTTGTGCCTTTTAATATTGTCTCCCTGAGAAAAAAACAGCTCTCCTGAACTCCTTTATCCCTTAGATTTTCTTCTTGTGGGACCTTACTTACCTGCTCTCTGAGTTTGTTAAAGTCTACTTTTAGAAGTCCCTTGTCCTTATTCTGCTGTTTTCCTTCCTTTCCTTAATATAATGAAATCTATCATTTCCTGATCACTTTCACCCAAATTGCCTTCAGATTTGCAACTAGTTCCTCAGTGATAGTCAAAACTAAGTCTCAACTGGCTGTCTCCCTTGTTAATTCCTCCATTTTCTGAAACAAAAAAATGTCCCTGGTATTACAAGAACTAACTGGAAACTTTGTGTTTTGCCATCTGACTTTTCCAACAGAAGTCTGGGTACTTAGAGTCCCACATTACTATCAGGTCTTGTGTTTTGGATATTTCTGTTATTTGTTCTAGAAATGACTCATCCACCTCCTTTTCCTGATTTGGTGGCCTATAGCAGAGGTTTACTATGACATCACTCCTATTTTTTCCCTTTTTTCTTTACCTCAGATACTTTCAACTGGTTTGCTTCTCACCTCCTTCCAGATCTTAGAACAAGTGTGTATATTCTTCCTTTTTTCCCCCTCCATAAAAAAATGCAGTTCAGAAGTCATCAAGGGTCGTCTCAGCATTAGGAACAGGGCCGGCTCTAGGATTTTTGCCGCCCCAAGCAAAAACAATTTTGGCTGCCCCCCCGTTTTTTTCTTACCCCACCCCCGGCCCTGCCTCAACTCCGCCCCTTCCCCCAAATCCCCAGCCCTGCCTCCTCCCCCCAGGCTCTCAAGCCTAGGAGGGAGGGAGGGAGGGGGAGAAGCAACGCGCGCGCCACGGCTGCTTGGGGTCTCCCCCTCCCTCCCAGGCTCTCAAACCTGGGAGAGAGGGGGAGCAGCGGCGCGCGAATCAGCTGTTTCGCGCGCTGAAGCCGCTCGGGATCTCCCCCTCCCTCCCAGGTTTGAGAGCCTGGGAGGGAGGGCGAGCAGCGGCGCATGAATCAGCTGTTTCGCGCGCCGTGGCAGTGAGTTAGGGCGGCCGGGGCATATTTTTAGGGGCGGCATGGCCGGTGCCAGAATGCCGCCTCTAGAAATGTGCCGTCCCAAGCACCAGCTTGTTTTGCTGGTGCCTAGAGCTGGCCCTGATTAGGAACCTTGTCTACAAATTTTTCATACCGTTTAAATCCTCATCAATATTTAAGCCTCTGCCAATCTTTGTCATGCACAAATTTTATCAGTAGTGATTTTATATTTACTTCAGTGCATTGATAACAACGTTGAACAGAGCCAGGGCTAGTACTGATCCCCATGGAGCCACACTAGAAACACCCCCATTCAACCAAGATTTCTCAATGACAACTACTTTTTGAGGTCTGTCAGTTAGCCAGATCTCAATCTATTTAGCATGTGCTTTATTGATATGGTATTGTGCTAATGTGTTCCGTGCATACAGCCTTCCAGGCACTGAAATGCCATGGTATGGTGTAAATGAGGCAGGTAGGTAGATTATATAGACCTGGAAATGTTCCCTGTGCGCACACACTCATACACTGCAGATTATACAAACTCTGCCCAAGGGGATTAGAATAGGGAGTCTTCAAATGATTACAGTACAAATGCACAACAATGATGCTTTTGCATCCTATTTGTGCTGCCATTTTACTGTCCTTATGCAGTGGGCTACAATATGACTCATAAGACACATACTCAGGAGAAATATCAAAGTAAAGTCTAACTGGAAATATCTCTCAGTGAGTTCCCTGTAACCCTTCTTTGCATTCTAAATAATACAACAGTGTTACCAAGCTATGGCATTGTTAGTTTTGTAAATTATAATAAATATGGTTTATTAAGTTTGACAGATTTGACTGCAATACACATCCTGATGGCAAATATGTTATTTACAGCAGCTATCTGTGATAATGTTTGGCTTTATTTCTGGTATACATCTTACTTTAAGCTGTCCAAGAATGTGAACTATGGCCATTAAAGCATCATTTTTGCTAAAATTAGATTTCTTGTGCATGTCTTTAAAGTCAGTCTAGAATTTAGTTTAATTTCTAGTCATATAGAAGCAATTCTGTCATCTATTTTACTAGTTTACTCTCATCTAATCATCAAGTGGACATATTTCACCCTAATTTGGTAAAATCTATCTGCTGTTTGCTTAAGGGAATATCAGCATCACATACCTAAAGACTGATGATATTGCATAACTGAAATGAGTAATCTCTGCCAGTTATCTTAAGGTCAATAGCATAAACACAGCATGTGAGCAATTGTGATCTGTACCTACACACTAAATATATACAATATAGATGAAATTGTACTTTTTCTCTGTGGTATCACTCACATGTTTCAGAAGACTAGATGAAGCAATTTTTTTTATGACTGATTTGTTTACACAATGGCACATCCAGTCCTGCTATAAGAATAGAAGAAAACAACATATAAGTATAGGGAAAAAATCATTGTAACAGAGGAAAACTACTTGAGGAGATGATTGTTTTTTCCCTTAAGTTCTAATTAGGCAAATAGACTGATCACAAGTAGATGTCCCATAACTTTAACTTGTTTCTCATTGTGACCCCATACAAAATGCCAATTTGGAATGTAAAGTGCTGAAGAACTAGCTCTAGTGGATAGTCTACTATGCCACAAACAGAAGGAAATGCTCTATGTTACGATTTTTCAGGTATTCAAAATGATAAGAAATTTGGGACTCTGAGTGGTCGATGGAATCCAGTCTATGGAAAATTAACCTTTATTACTGCAAATAGTGATAAAATAATTGTATCATGGCCAGATACTATACTAAAGTTCTAAATTCTGAGATTTTTAATTTTTTTTAAACTTCTTTTAAAATCACTGCTAATGAGTCTTGCACGTTTTTATTCAGACACTTTTATTACAAAGCAAATCCCACAGGTATATTTCAATGAGTCATATCATGTGTTCTAACAGAAAAGAATACAGAGCTATAATCTTTGGGAAGGGGGTAATGGATGGCTCAGCTGATTGGCAGTGGGACCCTGAGCTTTTCATCTAGCAGTAATTGGATTAAATATGGCCCGGGTCAATAGTTCAAAGCCAACACATGTCAGGAGTGAGTGAGAGTCAGTCAATAATTTTTAGAGGTGCTGAGCACTTGCAGCTACTGCTTAAAAGATTGAGTGGGAATTAACCTCTTTCCCTTAGAGGCAGTCCTGCCAAAGTTCAGGACTGAGACACTCAGAAAAACCTTTTCTCTTACTTAATTGGCCTCTCAGAGTTGGTAAGACAACTCCCACCTGTTCATGCTCTCTGTATGTGTGTATATATATCTCCTCAATATATGTTTCACTCTATATGCATCCGAAGAAGTGGGCTGTAGCCCACGAAAGCTTATGCTCTAATAAATTTGTTAGTCTCTAAGGTGCCACAAGTACTCCTGTTCTTTTTGCGGATACAGACTAACACGGCTGCTACTCTGAAACCTGTCCTAATGTGAAAGGAGTGGATGTGTGCAATAGGGAAATGAAAAAGAAAGTCAACATTTTAAAACAGAGAACCCGATGAACATTAACCTTGCACTAGCAACAGGAGTTGTTTTAATTACTGATCAGTTATACTGAGAAAGAAATGGCAAAATGTACTCTAGCACCAGGGCCGTCCTTACCCATATGCAAAGTACGCAGCTGTGTAGGGCACCAGGAAATTTGGGGCACCAAATTTCCTGGTGCCCTGCGCAGCTGCATTCTGCTCTAGCGCCTGCCCCGCCTCTTCCCGCTCCTGTTCCGCCCCAGCCCCACCCCACTCCCCTGATGAGTGCAGCAGGGTTGGACCTGCACTCACCGGCAGTGGGAAGTGCAGCAGCCCGGCCCCAGCTGTGCCGTCAGTGAGTGCTGGGGGGTGGTTCCTCCTTGTTCCCCAAACCAGCCCACGCGGAGGCCTGGGGCCAGCCTCCCCATCCCCCATGGAGGCCTGGGGCCCCACACAGCCCCCCGCGGGGGGCCTGCGTAGGGACCCAGAATAGCTAGGGACGGCCCAGTCTAGCACGCTCGTTAGTAAAATCTGAGCCAGCCATTTACTAATTCTCCCCTCTCACTACACACACACACAGAACTCTATATTACAATGCTTTGGCTTTAGTGTCTCTCACTCCATCAGCAACAGACTAACGATAAACCATTTGGGAACACTGGGAGCTGAATCCCAGTGTTGTTGTGATTTGGCTAGTGGTCATTATCCCAGATGTGTAAAGGGAGAAAGCAGTGATGCAAACCCAAAGTTGGTGATAAAAATTTTAAAGGGAAGCATATTTTTTTATTAAAATTTATAACAATGATGGACCCTTACCAGTCTGCTAAAAACCAGTAAATCAGACATTTTTCTGTAAGAATCCCCCCTATAAAACTAGATTTACAATAGCAATATCAAGCAACTCTTATCTTTAATGCTCCTAATGGGCATACATTAGGTAGTGTCCCTTCTATCAGGCATTGTTTTTCAATGTATCTGTTTGTCAGACATTCCAGTGCTTTCAGTGCACACAGCTTGCTTAATAATTTTGTCTTAAAACAGCATTTTTGAATGAAATATTCTTACATAATCACTAGGAAGCAATGTTAATGAGGCTTAACATTCTATATTAAGGCATCGGCAGTGCAGCTAGCATTTCAGTACTGCAGTGCAGAAATCCAGCCAAAGGTGGGTAATGAATGATAATCCCTGAATAATTAATACAGAGAGCCTTATCAGCATGATATATAAAATTCTGTCCTACAAAGGAAGTTACTTTTTTCAGCCTGGTTCTGTGATATATATATATACACAAAATAATAAATGGTTATAGGTTAAATTCTAGGCTGATTTATATCCCTTGTGATAATTCAGTGGGGTACCATTGAATTTTAGCCAGTGCAGAATGTATCCTATTGTCTTTAAAGTGGCATACAAGAGGGTAGTGAAAAAATAACAAATACATATGTTAGAAGCTTGGAGCTGATTTATGATATACCCATCTGTGTCTCCCAAATGTGGATTAAATTATGTGTTGGATATTAATTGGGTTGAGGCAGCAGCCTATGCACCAAATTGCTGCTGTCTTGGATACTACTAATCTCTGAGAACCATATTAGAAATGTACAACTGGTAGTACTAATGGGAGTTGCTTTGGTGAAACATGGAAAATCTTAACTTTCTGATGTTGGGGATATAGGCCCAGATCCACAAAAGGTATTTAGGCTCCAAACATTCATTAAAATCAACCCCACTCAGTCCTAGAACCTTTTTAAAAGATAGATACAACTTATGCTACCCTCTATTCCTCTGGTGCAGTAGATAATTTTGATGCAGGATTGCATATTTTTGATAAAAGATTGCATATTCTGTCAGCTGCTTCATTCTAAAAGTTTGTCAGCCCTGTTAGCTGGCTGCCATCCTGTTTTGGTGACTTGTTGCTCTTAAATTTATCAGTTTATTTCAGCACTTCCTCTTCTAGCACATCACTCTCCAACAGAATATACCAATGCTAGAAGTCTAAATAATAAAATGGGTGAACTAGAGTGTCTTGTATTAAATGAGGATATTGATATAATAGGCATCACAGAAACTTGGTGGAATGAGGATAATCAATGGGATACAGTAATACCAGGGTACAAAATATATCGGAAGGAGAGAACAGGTCGTGCTGGTGGGAGACTGGCATTATATGTGAAAGAAAGCGTAGAATCAAATGCAGTAAAAATCGTAAATGAATCAAACTGTGCCATAGAATCTCTATGGATAGAAATTCCATGCTCTAATAAGAAGAATATAGTGGAAGGGATATATTACCGACCACCTGACCAGGATGGTGATAGTGACTATGAAATGCTCAGGGAGATTAGAGAGGCTATTAAAATAAAAAACTCAATAATAATGGGGGATTTCAATTGTTCCCATATTGACTGGATACATGTCAACTCAGGACAGGATGCAGAGAGAACGTTTCTTGACACCTTAAATGACTGCTTCTTGGAGCAACTGGTCCTAGAACCCACCAGAGGAGAGGCAATTCTTGATTTAGTCCTAAGTGGAGCACAGGATCTGGTCCAAGAGGTGAATATAGCTGGACCGCTTGGTAATAGTGACCATAATATAATTAAATGTAATATCCCTGTGGCAGGAAAATCACCACAGCAGCCCAACACTGTAGCATTTAATTTCAGAAAGGGGAACTACACAAAAATGAGGAGGTTAAACAGAAATTAAAGGGTACAGTCCCAAAAGTGAAATCTCTGCAAGCTGCGTGGAAACTTTTTAAAGACACCATAACAGAGGCTCAACTTAAATGTATACCCCAAATTAAAAAACATAGCAAGAGAACCAAAAAAGAGCCACCGTGGCTAAATAACAAAGTAAAAGAAGCAGTGAGAGGCAAAAAGGCATCCTTTAAAGAGTGGAAGTTAAATCCTAGTGAGGAAAATAGAAAGACCTCTGACAATTGAAGTGTAAACATATAATTAGGAAGGCCAAAAAAAGAATTTAAGGAACAGTTAGCCAAAGACTCAAAAAATAATAGCAATTTTTTTTTTTTAAGTACATCAGAAGCAGGAAGCCTGCTAAACAACCAGTGGGGCCACTGGACGATCGAGGTGCTAAAGGAGCACTCAAGGATGGTAAGCCATTGCAGAGAAACTAAATTAATTATTTGCATTGGTCTTCACGGCTGAGGATGTGAGGGAGATTCCCAAACCTGAGCCATTCTTTTTAGGTGACAGATCTGAGGAACTAACCCAGATTGAGGTATCATTAGAGGCGGTTTTGGAACAAATTGGTAAATTAAACAGCAATATGTCACCAGGACCAGATGGTATTCACCCAAGAGTTCTGAAGGAACTCAAATGTGAAATTGCAGAACTACTAACTGTAGTCTGTAACCTATCATTTACATCAGCTTCTGTACCAGATGACTGGAGGATAGCTAATGTGACGCCAATTTTTAAAAAGGGCTCCAGATGTGATCCCGGCAATTACAGGCCTGTAAGCCTGACTTCATTACCGGTCAAACTGGTTGAAACTATAATAAAGAACACTATTGTCAGACATATAGATGAACATAATTTGTTGAGGAAGAGTCAACATGGTTTTAGTAAAGGGAAATCATGCCTCACCAATCTATTAGAATTCTTTGAGGGGGTCAACAAGCATGTGTACCAAGGGGATCCAGTGGATATAGTGTACTTAGATTTTCAGAAAGCCTTTGAAAACGTCCCTCACCAAAGACTCTTACGCAAAGTAAGCTGCTATGGGATAAGAGGTAAGGTGCTTTCATGGATTGGTAACTGGTTAAAAGATAGGAAACAAAGGGTAGGTATAAATGGTCAGTTTTCAGAATGGAGAGAGGTAAATAGTGGCGTCCCCCAGGGATCTGTATTGGAACCAGTCCTATTCAACATATTAATAGGAGATTAATAAGACTGGGACTTTTCAGCTTGGAAAAGAGATGGCTAAGGGGAGATATGATTGAGATCTATAAAATCATGACTGGTGTAGAGAAAGTAGATAAGGAAGTATTGTTTACTACTTCTCATAACACAAGAACTAGTGGTCACCAAATGAAATTAATAGGCAGCAGGTCTAAAACAAATAAAAGGAAGTATTTATTCACACAATGTACAGTCAACCTATGGAACCCCTTGCCAGAGGATGTTGTGAAGGCCAAGACCATAACAGGATTCAAGAAAGAACTAGATAAATTCATGGAGGATAGGTCCATCAATGGCTATTAGCCAGGATGGGCAGGGATGGTGTTCCCAACCTGTTTGCTAGAAGCTGGGAATGAGCAATAGGGGATGGCTCAATTGATGATTACTTGTTCTGTTCATTCTCTCTGGGGCACCTGGCACTGGACACTGGATCAGAAGACAGGATATTGGGCTATAGGGAACTTTGGTCTGACCCAATAGGGCCATTCTTATGTTTTTATTTCATCTTCATTACTGGAAAAGAGCAGGCCCAATCTTCTATTAGAAAGTTAGGAACCTAAATATTGATATGGATCTGGGCCTTAACTTCCATGGACCTACTCTTTTCCGGTTGACTCTGCTTGACTCTACCCTGCTACTCCTGCAGCAGGTGTCAGGGGTAGAAAGGAGAGTTAAAGAAGAAAGCCCAGGGCTGACTAGGAAGGAGAGCTGAGCTCTGCTTCTCGTTCGGTTTGGGTATCCTTGTTTCAGCTAAGAGCTGGAGACAACTTGCTACCTAGATGAGCCTCCTGGTGGATGGGGTCACCTGGCCTAGGGAGACTGATTTTAAGGACTGGCTACATGAAGACAATCCCAGAAAAAGAGGGTGGGGTGCTGCTTGAAACTCCTTTGATGACCCTGATTTTAGCATTTCTTTGTTTCTGGACTTTAATATCCTGGAAAGGCTGGGACTCAAGTATGCCTTAGCTGAAGGGTTAAAGCACCACTGCACTGACCCTGTGAGAGATGGCAAATAACCATTGGAGACCCCATGACAGGTTGAGAAGTGCCCTGCTGGGCCACAAGGGAACATCTTGGAGGTAGGCTCCATCACAGCGTTATTCATTTGTCTGGAATAACATAGAGAATTGATACCTGAGAGCACAATTCTTCAGCCTTTACCGCCATTCAGCAGAAGCAACTCATTCAAGTTGCACCTCTGACTATGAGGTTACTCATGTGATTAAATACTTACACAACATGAGTAAGGGTTACAGAATCAGGCCTGAAAAACAACTTTGTTTTCTTTGCTGGACTGATGAATAACAAGTCATATCTGCAGCTCCTGGGCCAATTGTATTTCTTTGCCATGAATATCTTTTGCAAAGATTCATCGTATCTTGTAGCAAAACTCCAGGTGTTCTGGCTCTTATCACAGAAGGATTTCCCAGAGGGTTTTAACTAACATTGTGTTGTAAATGTATGCATCATACTTTCTAGGAGATACTTTTCGTACCTTTTCAGTTATCTCCCCTCAAACTGCTGTTTGTATTTGTATGTCTTTTATGGAACATATATACACAAACATCTAAACATATTTTAAAACAAGTGGATTTCATTCTAAATAAAGCAAAGGAGTAAAACAGAGTTTGATGTGCACATATTGCCATTGACTTAACTATATGTAGTACCTGGTCCAAAGCCCATTGAAGTCAATATAAAGACTCCCATTGACTTCAATGGGCTTTGGACTGGGCTCATACAAATACTATAGAAGGGGGCATTTAAAAAAAATTCATAATGTAAAGTAACTGTCATTTAAAATAGATCAAATCACCTTTGTGTTCTCTGGAGTTCCCACTTGTTCTACCATTTGACCAAATTATTCACCTGAGTTACCAAAATGAGGGGCTAGAAAGAAGCTGGTATTGCAAATACCCTCTCTCTCTCTCTCTGGCTATTGCTGTATTTCCTGCAGTTGCAAGTACATTGAAATAACTCACCTTCCCCACCTAAAGGAATTAATGCTAGTATCATAATTAACCACTCAGAAAACACACCTGAATGCAAAAGACCATTCCTTTCTTTCATGTAGCCTGTGCTATTTCTACTGCTGTAACTGTACATGTGGCATGGTACTCAGTGACTATGACTGTGACATTTCAAATCTGGGGAAATGGTTAATTATGAAAGCTGCAGGGATAGAGAATGTAAGGTATGAGTCACAAGGAAGAAGAGTGATTTGTTGATATTTAGTGAGCAAAGGGGTAAAAGTATTTTCTTTCCAGCTTAACTTTGTTTTTAAAGGAATATCTCACAGGGGCTTCTTGAACTATAGTCAGTGGGAGTCTTTGTCCTGACTTCAGTGATTTTTAGCTCAGGTTCAGACAGAAGGGTAATGCCAATGGTGAGAACCAGCCTATTCACAACGTTGAGAATCAAATGAACCACATTTTGTTAGTTGCATAGAGATTCACAGGATGTTTTTTTTAATGTGCTTAACATATTTATAATTTGTTTGTATTGACCATAATGCCTGTATTTCTTATCATTTTAAACCTCATCAAATCTCAGTCACTTATCTCAAAATAACATAATAATATATGGAGATATACCTGTCTCATAGAGCTGGAAGGGACCCTGAAAGGTCATCGAATCCAGCCCCCTGCCTTCACTAGCAGGGCCAAGTATTGCTTTTGCCCCAGATCCCTAAGTGGCCCTGTCATAAACAGAAAGTTAAGGGTTAATGCCTCTTTTACCTGTAAAGGGTTAAGAAGTTCACCTAGCCTAGCTGACACCTGACCAGAGGAACCAATGGGAGGACGAGATGGTTCAAAGGGAAGGAGGAAAGTCCCCTTTGTCTGTTAAGTTTCACTTTGGACCGGAGTGGAAAAGCTCCAGAATTCAGCCTCTTATTAAGTAGTGAGTGTTAGTGAAGGAAATAAATAGGTTTATGTTTATTTCTTTGTAACCTGTCTTGTGCAATTAGAGGAATAGTCAAATTGGGTATTTGAGTATTTTTTTTTTCTGTAACTAAGGTTTTGCCCAGGGGAACATCCTCTGTATTTGGAATCTGTTGTCTGTGAGAGTAGCTGGTATGCTAATCTCTCCCAGAGGGTTTTCTTTTACCTTTCTTTTCTTTAATTAAAAGCCTTTTTCTTAATACCTGATTGATTTTTCCTTGTTTTTAGATCCAAGGGGGTTGGATCTGGATCCACCAGGAGTTGGTGGGAGAAAGGAGGGGAGATGGTTAATTTCTCCTTGTTCTAAGATCCAAGGGGTTTGGATCTGTATTCACCAGGGAATTGGTGAAGAGTCTCCCAAGGCTACCCAGGGAAGGGAATTAGCACTTTGGGAGTGGTGGCAGCGGACCAGAGAAGGTGGTAGTTAAGCTTAGAAGTTTCATGCAGGCCCCCACATTTGTACCCTAAAGTTCAGAGTGGGGAAGCAGCCTTGACAGGCCCCCTCAAGGATTGAACTCAGAACCCTGGGTTTAGCAGGCCAATGCTCAAACCACTGAGCTCTCCTCCTCCTGTATGTTATTAACCACTACCTAGTCTCACACACAGTAAGCCCCACTGCAGCCACCCATATCTTGGAGGAAGAGAACAGGGCCCCAGGTATTTTACCTCTCACCTTTGGAGACATTTATTCAGATATACAAATTCCAATAACAGTGAGAAATATAAAGAGATATTTTCTGGTTCTCTCATCCTCTTACTTTGACAGATTTTTCAATCAGTACTATTACTTATTTGTATTATGGTACCATCTAGGAACCCGCAAATAAAGATCATGCTCCTATTGTGCTAGGCACTGTTCAGACATGTAACAAAGAAAATTGCATCAAAGAGCTCACAATCTAGGGACTGTACCGGGTTTATTTGCCAAACACCAAAATGAGCTAGCTGTAAGAATAGTTACTGTTTCTGAACATACTGATGCCCAGACAATGGACATTCAGGGTCTCTCTGCTTCTATCATCCCCAATTGGTAGGAATGGGCACAGAGTAACATGTTATTTTGTGTACATCAGACATTCCTAGCACACTCCTGGAATAGTATTTACAAAGGCACATTCCTATTTGCATTTTCACTGATTAATAGCTTGGGAGGCACTAAATAATTAAATGAGACATAATCAGCCGCTATCTGCAGCATGGACTCAGATGGGAAGACGATACAAAGATGTTGTACATAAGAGATATTACTGTGTATCCATGGAAACAGTGTCTCTCTCTTTGCCGGTTCAGCAAGGTTGCACATCATTAGGGTGTCTCCCACTCCTGGCAACGGCAACTTTGCAGTGTCAGTCAGTAAATCTTTGCACCCATTCTTGCTGTCAGCACAAAGTGATAGAGAGCCCAGGGAAAACGTGAGCTGCATAGGAAATGGGCTTTGATGCAACATTGCAATCATGTCTTCTTATGCAGCTGCCAATTTCAAGCCTCAGTTCAATAAAGAAGAAGAAAATGGAACAGGCTAAGCTAGACTTTGTTCTGTTGGACCATTGCCTATAGGCTATAGTTAATTTTAGTGCTCACGACTGTTAAAAGGCTAAAGAATTAGATTAAACTCAGGTGGAGGATGGGTAAGTGTTATGCAGGAATTGGATATATTGTGAAAAAGCACCTTCGCCCTACCCAGCAGCACCCATAGTATTTCGGTGAGATCTGAACCTGACGAGAGCTTCTAATTGTGTTAAACTGGGTAGTAATATGCCTGTGCATTGATAACAGGAGAAAAAAACCTTTTAACCCTTCTATGTCAGTTAATCATGTTTACCATAATTGCCGTGCATGTTAGGAGCTCTTTTTGAACTATAAATAAAAGTAATTATAAGAAGTCAAAACTGAAAGGAAAAAAGGAGAATGCAACTAGAATGGAAATTTAATTTAAATACACTGGGAGAAAATTATAGGTTAGGCTGTATCCTTAACTCTTTTCCTCTGTTTGACAAGTAGTTTAATTACAGCCTAATGTCCAAGGTAAGCCAATCATGGTTAATGCACAAAAGAAGTGTCTATCGGGGAAAAATGGAATTAATTTACAGCTCTTGCAATGCACAAAGGAAAAAATGCAAAATTTGTTACTGCAGGTCCTTGCATTCTTAAGGATTGTGGCCTGCAATGAAGTGCAAGGCAGAAATATAATGCCACTATCATATGTGAAAAAGAGCAATTAAAATATTGTCCCACAGTTGCCAATGACTTATAAAAGGGCCAAATTGTCACCCGGGTTACATTGCTACATTGGAAAGCAAGGGCATAAATTGCCTCCTTGAGCTCCCAATGGGTTTCTTACCCTGTGCATAATGTTATGGGGAAGATGTACTCTCTGGAGAGCTGCAACTTCCCCCTTTCATACACATATGGGTAGCAGTGTAGCTGCTGCTGTAGTGCAGAGCACTTCCCCCTCAGAGCAAGGAGGAACTCATAAGAACGGCCGTACCGGGTCAGACCAATAGTCCATCTAGCCCAGTATCCTGTCTTCCAACAATGGCCAATGCCAGGTTCTTCAGAGGGCATGAAAAGAACAGATAATTATCAAGTGATCCATCCCCCATTGCCCATTGCCAGCTTCTGGCAAACAAAGGCTAAGACACTTCAGAGCTTGGTTTTACATCCCTGCCCATCCTGGCGAATAGCCATTGATGGACCTATTCTCCATGAACTTATCTAGTTCTTTTTTTAACTCTGTTGTAGTCTTGACCTTCACAACATCCTCTGGCAAAGAGGTCCACAAGTTGACTGTGCATTGTCTGAAGAAATACCCAGGGGGCAAATTAGGCCCCTCAGAGTTTCAATCTGCCTCCTGACATGCTCCAGGGTCAGCACAACAAACACTGTCCTTGGCTCATGAGTCATGGCAAAGCATAAAACATAAACAAGCAACCAATGAGGCACAAATTCTGCCTCCGATGTGTGCCTGTAGCTCCTGTTGTAGACACCTGAATACAGACTTTTACTGTGAAGGTTTCAAATTCCCCAAAGCAGTGGTTCCCAAGATATGAGCCATGAGGTAAACTCTTCATGAAGATGTCTTTCACACTATGAAAACAGTTTGGATCCACTGGCCTGAGGAGATACAAATCCACATACAAGTTTCTAGCCAACCTACATTTGAACAAATCTACATTCTCTTTAGCTCATTTGTTGATACAGAAAACAAAAATTCTTCACACTTGAAAGAAAAACATCACTCATACATAAGTCTAGTTCACAAAATAAAGCTTCTGCAGAAGACAATTCAACTAAGCTGCCTTCTGCCTATCACTCAGGTTAAATTCCACGGGCCAAATTCTGCTCTGTTATACCTGTGTACAGCTTGGCTCTGCCCGCTTAGAAGGCCACACGATCATTACTGGTCATATTCAGGGGATGATTTAGTTGCCTAAGCATCAGAATTTAAATAGCTAGATTCTTTGGCAATTGAAGTTCAAATCCTAGATACTCCGCCTTGGTCTCCCCAACCTAGAATTATAACTCCTCATTTACATTGGAGCTCGACGGACAAGGTTTCCCTCCTGATAGCTAACTCCGCCGCTGCAAGAGTAAGTTAAAAACAGAAATAAACAAATAGGCAGGGTGTGATCAGTTGATCAAACTGTAAACAATCTAAAAGCTAATCCATTGCCCAAACTTCTCTGTTTGTCTACAGCATTTATTCTATTTAGAAAAGATCCATGTGAGGAAAAAAATTAAGACTAGTGCTGTCAGGGAAGCTTGGATCCCCCACTTTCTCAAAAATTTTGACAAAAAGAAAATTTGGGGGCGGGATTTTGGCAGTCAATTTTTGGACACTTGGGCAACACCTTTTTGACTGGCTGCCATTTTCAGTGGCCAAAAAACCAAAACATCTTCACATTTTTTTCATTGTTTGGTTGTTGAAAACTGAAAATGTTCAGATGGTTTTTTTTATTATAAACCTGAACAAGCAACATTAAAAATGGGCATTTCCTATGGAATTTCCCACTTTGAGGAATAAGCCATTTTCCAGACTGCTTTTAACCAAGACACTCTGCCTTTGAAAGAAACTCATTATTCTTGAGAGAAAGGATGGGCTTGAGGTTAAGACTCATAAGAATTGGGTTCAGCGCTTGGCTGTGCTTCAATATTCCTGTGTGACCATGAGCAAGTCACTTTATCTGTCTTTGCTTCTATTCCCCATCTGGAAAGTGAAGATGACAATGCTTCCTTTGTCTTGCCTATTTAATGTAATGTCTATTTCACATAAACTCTTCAAGGCTCTGCCTTTTATTTTGTGTATATATAGCATTTACCACAATGGGATCTTGGTTGAGGCCTCCAGGTGATACTATAATGCATGTAGTAAACAATAATCCATAACAGGGGTCATGAATGGGGCAATGTATTATCTGCCAGATGCTTCTGCCTTTGCAGAGTAGATCACTCTGTGTATGTCTGCAATTA
>NW_020664393.1:62510886-62588067 GCF_002925995.2 Terrapene triunguis | reverse complement strand
AGATATTGTGGAGCGCACAGCAAGCAGCAATAACAATGGGGATATTCTTTTCGCTAAGGTCTGAGCGAGTCAGTAAGCTGCGCCAGCGCGCTTTTAAACGCCCAAATGCACATTCCACCACCATTCGGCACTTGCTCAGCCTGTAGTTGAACAGGTCCTGACTACTGTCCAGGCTGCCTGTGTACGGCTTCATGAGCCATGGCATTAAGGGGTAGGCTGGGTCCCCAAGGATCATGATAGGCATTTCAACATCCCCAACGGTTATTTTCTGGTCCGGGAAGAAAGTCCCTTCCTCCAGCTTTCTAAACAGAGCAGACTGCCTGAAGACGCGAGCATCATGTACCCTTCCCGGCCAGCCCACGTTGATGTCGGTGAAACATTCCTTGTGATCCACCAGAGCTTGCAGCAGCATTGAAAAGTACCCCTTGCGGTTTATGTACTCGGTGGCTTGGTGCTCCGGTGCCAAGATAGGGATATGGGTTCCGTCTATCGCCCCACCACAGTTTGGGAATCCCATTGCAGCAAAGCCATCCACTATGGCTTGCACGTTTCCCAGAGTCACTACCCTTGATATCACCAGGTCTCTCATTGCCCTGGCAACTTGGATCACAGCAGCCCCCACAGTAGATTTGCCCACTCCAAATTGATTCCCGACTGACCGGTAGCTGTCTGGCGTTGCAAGCTTCCACAGGGCTATTGCCACTCGCTTCTCCACTGTGAGGGCTGCTCTCATCCTGGTATTCTGGCGCTTCAGGGCAGGGGAAAGCAAGTCACAAAGTTCCATGAAAGTGCCCTTATGCATGCGAAAGTTTTGCAGCCACTGGGAATCGTCCCACACCTGCAGCACGATGAGGTCCCACCAGTCTGTGCTTGTTTCCCGGGCCCAGAATCGGCGTTCCACAGCATGAATCTGCCCCATTAACACCATGATTTCCACATTGCTGGGGCCTGTGCCTTGTGAGAGGTCTAGGTCCATGTCCATTTCCTCATCACTCTCGTCGCCGCGCTGCAATCGCCTCCTCCTCCTCCTCGCCTGGTCCTGGTTTTGCTTTGGCATGTCCTGGCTCTGCATATACTCCAGGACAATGCGCGTGGTGTTCATAGTGCTCATAATTGCCGCGGTGATCTGAGCGGGCTCCATGATCCCAGTGCTAGCTATGGCGTCTGGTCTGAAAAAAGGCGCGAAAGTAGTATCTGACGGACCAGGGGAAAAAGGGAGGGAGGGAGGGAGGGGCGAGTGACGACATGGCGTACAGGTACAGGGAATTAAAATCAAGAAAGGTGGCTTTGCATCAGGGAGAAACACAAACAACTGTCACACAGAATGCCCCCCCCCCAAAGATTGAACTCAAAAGCCTGGGTTTAGCAGGAGGGAGGGGGGAAGCAAATGAATACAGAATAAATCTATTTTTTACATCTTAAGACGACAGTGCAGCATGACTGATAGCCCTTGGCATTTTCTGGGTGCTTGGCAGCAAATACTGGGCGCTTGGCAGTTAGCCTTCAGGTCTACTGCACAATATGATACCCACTGCAGTATGACAACGATGGATACCAGTCGTAATATACTATCTACTGCCCAAAAGGCAAAGGGTTGCTGCTGTAGCAATGTAGCCCCATCCTACGCATACTACATCAGATAACCATCATCATCAAGGCAAGGGGGCTGGTGCAATGCAGCCCCACGGCTGCCAGCCCCATGTCTGCCAGCACCCAGATCACCCTCGGCCTCTTCTGGGTGCTTAGCAGAAAACTGGGTACTTTGCAGAAAATAGTATACTACGGCTGATAACCATCATTGTCTGCCCAGGTGCCCATGATCGACAGCCACTGCTGTCCAACGAGGACGGTTACCAGTCATAATAAACCATCTACTGCCAAAAGGCAAGGGGGCTGGTGCAATGCAGCCCCACGGCTGCCAGCCCCACGGCTGCCGGCACCCAGATCGCCAATGAAGGCTACCAGTCATGCTGCACTGTCTACCGCCAAAAGGCAGTTAGCTGCTGCTGCTGTGTAGCAATGCAGTCCCACGTCTGCCGGCACCTAGATGACATATGGTGACGGTGAGCTGAGCTGAGCGGGCTCCATGCTTGCCGTGGTATGTTGTCTGCACAGGTAACCCAGGTAAAAAGGCGCGAATCTATTGTCTGCCGTTGCTGTGACGGAGGGGGAGGGGCCTGACGACATGTACCCAGAACCCCCCGCGGCACTGTTTTGCATCATCCGGGCATTGGGATCTCAACCCAGAATTCCAATGGGCGGCGGAGACTGCGGGAACTGTGGGATAGCTACCCATAGTGCAATGCGCCGGAAGCCGACGCTAGCCTCGGTACTGTGGACGCGGTCCGCCGAACTAATGCACTTAGAGCATTTTATGTGGGGACACACACAATCGGCTGTATACAACCGATTTCTATAAAACCGGCTTCTATTAATTCGACCTAATTTCGTAGTGTAGACATACCCATAGAGCTGTTCTTTTCAGTTTCCCTCAGTTAATATTTTTTAGGGAAACTTCAAATATGGAAATATGGGAGATAGTCTCCAGAACTGTGAAATCCATTAGCTACACTAGGAAAGCACCTAGCAGTTCTATTAGCTGAGTAAGGCTCTTAGCCAGTTATATCTTTTGTTGGATGAAGAGGCAGAACAGATTGGACTCATCTGGGGTTTTCATAGTGAACTCAATTGGCAGAAATCTGGAAGTGGAACTCCATTACAGAAGGAAAGCAGAACTCAAGGAAACATGACAAAACTAGAGGGTTTAAGAGGCTCTGAGGTTTGAAGAGATTAGCATTTTGGAAGAATCTGGAAAAGGATAGGTTAAGATTCAACATCAGAATAGTTGAATTCACTGTACTTCCTGATCCCAAATCTGAACCACTTTTCCCCTTCCTGTGTAGTAATAAACATGTAATGTCCAGACCTTTCGATGACCATTGAAGATTGAAACTAATGAAGAAAAAAAACCAAACCTTTGCATACTCTATGACTGCAAAGGCCTTGTCTGGCTGATACTAGACTCTGCCCTCCAATTGTTTCTCTTTCTTCATATTGTTACAATCCATATGGTATACATGCTAAATGCTTTTACTCAGGCTGCTTTGGGGTAAGCATACATTAAAGTCTATAGCACACTTTCCCCACAACAATAGAGGCGATATAGTTCTGTTAATCCAGCAAGGGGTAATACTGTATCATACTGAACAGGTTGCTTAATCTGGCCAATCTCTGATTTCTTTTTGCATGATTAACACATTATCGAATAAAGTGAATACATCTATGAGGGGTGACATTATTCCTTTATCTGATATAGATGAAGATCACCAGAATTATACTCTAATACAACACACTCTTCCTCCTCCACTTTGCTTTGGGCTCACTTACAAAACCAAAATGCATGTTTCATTTCTTTCTCACTGATATGGTTTACCTCCTTCCCAAATTCCAGCAGGTAATTTCCCTTACTGGCCATGGAAGTGGGTAAAAATGCTAACAAGATAACACTTAGTCTATCTACCTCTGCCCAACTCCAGGCAGTCAAAGTTTTGTAAACTGAATATGTGGTGCCTTGGGGAGAACATGATGACTAGGTTATTTGGTTGTTCACAAGTTCTTTGATAAACTCCAGCCTAATCCATAGGATTCAGTAATTTAGTTCTACTCTATGGATTACATTGCTCTCGGTTACACATCACAAATCTCGAATAAGTCCATTTAAGTGAATGCCATTTACTCTTGTTTTACATCCACGTATCTGAGAGCAGAATTTGACACATGATTCATTGTTTAATATGATAGCTGTACCTCCTACATCTTGCCAGGTTAGGAAATACCGTATGAGGTGTCAGTCCCTCCAATGACAGGTTTAAATATACTTCATATTAACTTGGCAATAGATTGTGCCTTTAAGAACAGCCCTGAATAAAGTGTGGTGCCAAAGAAGAAACTGACTACCCTTTCCCCATTTCCCATTCTGTGCTGGTCAGCATGTTGGGATGAGTGAATCCAATTCCTGACCACCTGCATGCAAGGGAAGAAGTAGACCTATACATCTTGCACTATTTGTGCCTAGAACAGCAATTGATGGAGGGATGGGCCACAATCTTATCTTCAATTTCTAATAAGAGATTGCAAACTTTTAATGTGTTTGAATGGGCGATATTCATTGGTGGTGGTGTAGCTCCAACTGAGTTAAATGGGGTTAACGCCTAACCAGTTATAGCAGGAATGAATTTGTCCCACACTATTTAAGATATGCTTTGTTTGGGTGAAGTTAAGTTTGAAAGCACATATCAGTATCTTAAGGGTAAAAATCCCTATCAGAATGTTGTAGTTAGCAGGAGAGGGGGGAAAAGATAAAGCCAGGAAATTCAAAATCAAGATGAACTTTTATGAGAAACCCAAAGATACGGGAGTCCAAGTGAGTAAAACAGACTATTAAATATATCTCTGAACAACAAAAATTGACATGCTTTGCATGTTAGTAAGTACTGAGGGTTAGGGCTATGCTGTGTGGTGTAAATGGATATGATTCATCATTTTAAGAAAACTTCAATATTTCATCTTGTTTTGCAAAGCTCTAGAAAGTGCTCTGTAGGGCCCAATTCTGCACTGGCTGGGGATGGAATAATGATCCTGATAGGCTACTCAATAGCCCTCTTACCTCTCTTGCAAGAATCAGAAAAAACGCCTTACATTGAGACCAGAGTCACCAGTGCAATACTTTAATAGGTGTCTACACATGCGCGTGCTGCTTTATCCATTTCTTAGTTTTTGCAATTCTTACTCTGTGATGGTCCCTTATTCAAATGAGTAGTCCCATTTAAGTCAAGGGCTAGATCGTCACTTTGACTATGCGCTGCACAGGGAAGTAAGGGCACTCCTAACATCCCCGTTCAGCCTACGCAGACTTTCGGTCCAGGAGTGCAGGAGCAAGAGGCCCTGCACATCCACTATTCTCCTCCCCCACCATCAACTTGCAGTAACAGGTGGAAGGAGGATAGGTGGAGCACTGGCTCCTCCTCTCAAGATGCCAGTCAGCACAACTATGGAGCCATTTGCTGGGGATATTGACCTATAGGAAATTCTGGTTCCTTTGCTCCCACCCCTCAAGATTGGGAGCTGTGCTTCAGAGAAGTTTCTGAGTCACATGGCTCCTGATGCTAATCCTAGGATGGTGCAGTCAAAGTAATAGTTTATTCACCGTATGCCAGGGCTGGCCACCCTTATTCAAGGTGAGGAGTGCTTTACTCAGGGAGAAAGCTCATTGATTTTAAATTAGATTACTCACTGAGAATGTTATTAACCAGCATAAATAATGGTGGAAGTATTTGACCCTAGATCAATAAATGCAGCTAGGACTAGGACTTTCTAAATGGAATAAAAAATTGACTCTAAAAAAGAATTCTTAAAAATGTACAATGAAATACAAAAGTGTCTGCTCCCTTCTCCTTACCCTCCCCAATTTATAGGGTGCAAGTGATTTTTCCTTGCATTGAATGTATAGCATTGTTTGTACATTTGGATGATCATGACTATGAGTCAAGAGGGATTGCTAGCTCCCTGCTGGAGAGATTTTATTTACTTTCTATCATTAGTAGGTAAATTGGAGCTACTCAGGGTATAATTTTATTTATGCCACTGTCGTTTAGGGCTTTTGTTTTTCTGCCTATCTGTCTATGAATAGAAGAAAACACCAAAATGTGAATTTGGAGTCTTTCTTCTCCATTTCACTTAATCCCCATTCTATCCCTCAGACAGGACCCTGCTCGTTCAAATATTCTTCAGCTCAGGATTTATACCATGATCCTGAGGGATGAAATGCAGGTTCTTGTACTTTAAATGAGGTCTGCATTGGTTTTCTATATTGCTGAAATTTTTCCAGGCACCTGAGTCAGAGACCATGAAAAGCAACGGAGGCTCTACCTACAGCCCTGAGGCTCTCAAAATGTGCAGCATCTCATTTACATAGGATTTGGTCCATCGACTGTAAAAACTGAAGTCCTTACATAGAGCTGTATCATGCCCTCTCACAGAAATCTCAGCAGGAGATGTGTGGGGGGACATGAGTGATTACTCTCTCTCAGAGAAATACTTATAGGAGGGTGGGACATGAATGGAGAAACTCCATCCCTCCTCATAGATTTATCCCAGCAGCCTTCACCCTCCTACCTCTCCTTGTGCCATGCTTTGGCACAATTGCTCCCTCCCCCATCTCACCCCATCCATTCTTTTTCTCTTCTCCTTTCTTTTTCCCCCTTCTGACCTTGTCTGTCTTCTCTGTCTTTTTGTCCTGTTTATGTTGATTCATTTTCCTCTCCTTTGTGGTATGTGTGTGTGCCCTGTCCTGTCTTTACCATAACGAAGTATACATGGAACTCAGGGTTGGGAGAGGGTGTCCAATCATGGTTCTATAGGTCAGGATACATGTGCTTGCAGCTGAGCTGAACTGAGCCCTGTGAGAGCAGAGAAACCAGGCTGCCTCCTGAGCCTGCAGATCAGTACACATATGCTGCTCCTATGTCCAAATGAGTTATGAACTATGGTAGATGCAAGTGCTGAAGGTGAATTTCAAAGACCCACCAGATTATTTTACCTACAGCAGCCTGTTTGCAGGAAGGAGTTGGAGTGGATCCAGGTCATACAACTTCCCTACCCCCATCACTACGCTTTGCCCCATTTCCTCCGGGGCTAATTTATATTCTCCTTCTCCCAATGCTGGGAAACATGGCTTAGCAGTTTTGTTATTGTTACTATATTTGTATCACATTAGCACCTGGAAGCTCCAACTGAGATCAGGGCCCCATTGTGCTAGGCACTGTACAAACACACACTAAGAAATAGTCTGGGCTCCAAAGAGCTTACCCTCTAAATATATAAAACCAAGTGAGGAAAACAGGGGTGAAGTGACTTGCCATAGGTGACACAGCAGATCAGTGGCAGACACAGGAATGGGTCCCAGGCCTCCTGAGTCTTGGAGTGCCCTCTCTGTTAGACTGCTCCAACTAATACAATACCAGCCCTTCTTTTGAATTTGCCTTTGACATTTCTATATGAGGATTTAAAAATTCAGCTATCTGGAAAGAGCTGATTATGAAGTTTAAAATGTGTTCCAAAACAGCACATGGTGTTTGTAAATAGTCAGTTATTTTTAAGAAATCATAATTTTGTGAAATTCTAATTAATTTAGTAGCAAACATGCATGTTTTAATAATGTGTATTCCAATCTCCTCCTATGCAATTATTTTCAAAAAGAAAAGAGTCAGTTTTTGTGGGAGATTTTTTTTTTCTTAATTTAGAAAGTCAGTAGCTATAAAATTAAATCTGGAACTTGTGCAATCATTGTAACTTGACACTAAATATATCAAGTTGTCATGCTAAAAAAATGAGTCTAGAATGACTAACAACCTTAAAAATGTTAATCTCATTCTGACAAAAAACTTGAATTTCTAAGCACTCTTCAGTTTAATGTTTGCTGCACTTCTGCATTTAGATACAAGTTTGACTTAGCCCTAGAACAATCAAATGCGTTTGCAGCTGTGGGACTGTCTTGGTGCTTCCCCAGTGTCTTTGTCCTTTGTTTTCTGGAAAAACAATTTAGTTGAATTATCTGCCTCTTTTTTAAAAAAAATAAAGGCGTAATATTCCACCCACACTTCTTTCCTCAACTTTGAGCACAAATTGAATTTAAAGAAGCAATATAACGAATATATATTTCTAAGTGAAGCACTTGTCACTGGATAGCCTCTCTCTTGGCTGGAGCATGATAGAACAGCAGTTGAGAGAAATACATACATCACAGGGTGGTTGGCCCCAGTAAATGAAGGAGGTGTAGTGCCCCTGTGCCAGAACAGATGCTTCCATTTGGCCAATTAAGAGGGTGGGGCAGCACGTGAAGGTCTATAAAGGACCAGGGAGCCTGAATGAATCAGAGCTGCCTGAGAGAGAAAGTCAGGAAACAAGGCAGTTAAGAGTTACCTGAGCACAAAGGTGTTTCTTAGGGGAAGGATGAAGGCAAAAAGGATAGCAAGAGGGGTTTACTGACTGATTTCCTCAAGCCGGAGAGAGGGGCGGGCGGGCGGGCGGGGGGGAGGGGGGTGAAGTCAGGAGGAGCAGCAGAAGAAGGAGGTGCCTGCTGGCTCTAAGAGGGAGAATCAAAGCTGAAGGCTGGAGAGGGCTAAAGGCAGGGGAACAGCGGAGTTTACCTGCTGACATCTCCATGCTGAAGAGCTGTACCAGGAGAACACCAAGGGCCAGGGGGAGGGAGGGATGCTCCTCGCTCCCAGCAGAGAGGCTGTATGTGTGGGTGTCCTGCTGGAAAGTGTGGGGTTGGACTCCAGCTGGAGGGCTGGGGTGGCTGACCTGGCAGAGGGACAGAGAGACCAATAAAGATGTGTGGTGGAAGATGGCAGAATGTGTTATATCAGTGAATGAGAATTCTGGGATTTTGAGGATTTATATTCACTGGGGGTGATAAATGTATTTTATGTTGGGACTCTTCTGTTATGGCATGACCTTTACAAGGTTTTTGTTATGAACCAATCCCCCTTCCTTCAAAAATGTGTGTTGTTGAAGTAAGAGAACCTGAAATGGAGTCATTGGGTTACCCGAGAGGGGAAACTGACACAGGGTTGTGCCACTGCCTGCCACAAGAGAGTACTCTAGGTGGGGCTGGCCTATGACAGATGAGTTTTGTTTTTGTTTTACTGTATTGCAGTTCTAATGAAAGACATTGGATTGACAGACCTTGGGGAGGTATGTCTATACTGCTTTTTAAAACCCAAGCAGTGAGTCTCAGAGCCTGGACTGATAGATCCGTGATTGTGGGGCTGGTGCTATGGTGCTAAAAGCATCTGTGAAGATGCTTGGGCTCTGAACCCCGGGGATGGAGGTGGTCTCCATAGCTTTAGCCTCAATATCTACACAGCTAGTTTTCAGTGCTGTACTGTGAACCCAAGTCTGTTGACCCAGGCTCTGAGACTCGCAGAAGATATACCCTTAGAGAGACTATTTCAGTGTCTGAGAGGAAAAGTTAGTCTTTGAGCATCTCCCAGTCCTTGGCCAGGCTGAGGAAACATGCCGTTACTATGGTACTAAGATAGACAGATGTTTCCATTCCATATTGTGGAGGTGGTTTTTGATTATATATACTTGCTAGGAACTGGACTATGACCCACAAACTCAGTACAGAACAGTGAAATAAGTTAAAGGATAGTAAAATGGTGGTAACTAAAGAGTGGGAATATGTCTGAAGACACTAAACTGGTCTCCGGTGGATTAGCCACAAATAATTTGATACATGCCCATACTGTCACATAGTAGCAATTGGCTTACATTTTGACAGTGATGTGCCCGGAAAAGGACAAAAATCTGACTTTTGTTAAATGTCTCTAGCATACTGTATGACTGCTGGAGAGCAGTTCAAGCTTGCTAGAGCCTCCAAGTCATCTCTGATTCTATTTAAAATGTTAATAACTTTTAAAATTAGATTTGAATGGAGTCAGTGGAGCTATGCTAATTTAAACCAACTGGGGATTTGGTCTTAAGTCTGTGAATTGGTACTGGACAAGAGGAATTCGTTAAAACCAATTTTAACTTTCCCTTTCCCTATACTTATTTACTACAAAGTGGCAAAAAAGTTGGAAGCCTTTTTGGGCTCTGAAGAACATATCTCTTTTTAAAGCAGCAGAGATCAGGAACCTTTCTCTACATTTACATCAAATTTCATAGAAAAAATTACTTTGACTGCATCAGCTTCCAAATGGTTTGCGTCATAGTCCTTTTGTAAGGGTTATAGGAATGGGGGTAAAAATCTGGTTTATCATGAAAACTGATTTACAACACTGATCTAGATAGGCAAGCAAGCATAGACCCTTTAAAGCACTGCAGAAAGACTTTTTACTAGGCTAACTAGATGGTACAAGGGTACTGCCACCCTTTATCACTATTCCTGGAACTAGTATGCTTCAGATTAGCATATCCTGAAATTACACCCAAATATCTCTTCTTCGGCTGCATATAGGGAGATTTCACATATAGGGGAATCTCACAGATACTGGTATTACCAGGCAGTTGGGGATCTATTCTGGCCATTCCTTAATAAAGAGCACTTTAGACTAGTTTGTTGTACTCACATCTACAGCTAGGTGAAAAATACACTTTTGGTAAAGAGAAATTTTTGGGGGAAACTCCCAAACTATTTACAAACTTGGGTTGAATTAAAGGAATAGTTTCAGCTGGAAAAAATTTTTTCTTTAGTCAAAAAAGTTCATTTCAACCATTTTGAAATGTTTCCATTGGAGATTTTTTCATTTTTGAAAAAGGTAAAGTGTTTCATTTCTACTTTGTTTCTGAAATGGCATTTCACTGTCAAATTTAGTCATTAAAAAAAAAAAAAAAAAAAAAAAGTCAACCCAAAACATTTCAGTGGATTTGACATGAATATTTTTCAATTTTTTTGATTCAACAAAATATTCAAAAATGGTTTTGGTTCAAATCAGTCTTCTAAAATTATTTTTCCATTTGTCCCCCAAACTGAAAAAATCCATTATTCAGTCTTCTCTACTCGCATCCCAGAGCATGGATCTAGTGTGACATTGCTCTCTATTTCTGAGTGAGCCCCAGGAGGAATTGTACAATCCCCACTTAATCTCCCAGGCCTACTTTTGGAGGTGAACTCAGCCTGCTCTATGGGCCAGTGCAGAGTGTGATAGAGTCTGGGACACCCCAACCCTGCTCTAATTTGGGCAATTTCTGCCTCTGGAGTTGCATGGAGGGAGCTGACGCTTGTACTCTGAGTGCAGAGCTTGAAATTATTCCTGGCCCATGCATGGACAATACAGTCCCTACACCAACCCAACCCAAGGACTAGGTATAATCAGGACCTTTGTTTTCACTTCATTCTGCTCTGGTTTGGATTGTGTAGGGCTAGGAATTGTTGTGCAGAATGAAACTCCTAAAGATAGGGAGGAGGGGCCATAATGACACCAAAATACTGAGTGAAACAAGTGGTTATAGTCACTTGGCAGGAAACAGTGTATAGTGGGTTCTTTCACCATTTTGCCTTCTAAAGAAATAGATGACTTCACTTCCCAGTGCTCCTGAACCATTTTGTCTTTCTAAGTAGGTTGTCACAGAAAATAGAATTTTAAGACCATAGTGTATAATAATGTATTTTCCAATAAAAATATCATTGTGTGGAAGACTTTCCTTTTTATATGTTTTATGAGTTGCTGCTTTCAAAGCATTATGTTTAACAGTATTCAAAGTTTGTATGTAAACAAAATCTTGAAGTCTGATTTAGTTCAACAGACTGCCTGGAAGATCTAGAGCTTGTATTAATATTTTTATTCAGGCTCTTTAGAAAACCCTTTTTGGTTTCACACCTGACTTTGTTTTTATGGACCCAGTTTCTCAGGAACTGAGCATCTCCTGTGATATTCCGTGCATCCTCAGCTTCCATAGCATCAGTAATCAGTCATATAACACCCTCATTTCAGGCTGCCAGTGCCTATGAGTCATTCTAATAGCACATAAAACATCAATTACTTTTCAAATTTTAGTTTGATCCACTAAGCTTTGATCCTGTGCACTCTAGCTAGACCTGGTAAACCCAGTAAACTATATTTTAACCCTCACTATCCATCTCTTGATTTCTTCAGATCAAGACTGGATCCCTTTCTGGAAGATATGCTTTAGTCAAATGTAGGGTGACCATATTTCCCTATGCTGAATACGGGACACCTGGTAAAATAACTCATATTCAAGCAAATTCAATGGCAATCAGTCAGAACTATGCAGTACAAACGTTCAAATTAACATCAAGTTGACTGAGCCCCTGCTAAAAAGAAATACTGCTTAGTTGGATTCTTTTTATTTACATTCTTATCTTTAAGGCTTTACGGTTCACATGAGCAGGGATGACACGACACCCCACCCCACCCCCTCACACACACACACTGAGAGAGGTGACACACACACACTCCTGTACACCTCTCTCACACAAGGGGGTGACCAATTGACCCGACCCTCCCTGCCAAGTGCTCTCCACCCTCCACACCTGGCTGGACCCGCCTCTCCTGGTACCTGTTGCCGTGTCATCCTGAGGCAACACCGGGGAGGAGGCGGGGCATGCAGGATCACACGCCACCCCTCCAGATTTCTGCCAGGGTTCACACACGAATGTGGCCAGCAGCAGCCTTTCAGCACTGTGCTGGAGGGAAGGGGGGGAGCTGCTTCCAGCCGCAGGGGCGGAGGAGGCGGGGGAAAGGATTACCTGGCCCATGTCTTTGCAGAGCTCATCTCTTCTCCCATCCCTGAACTCTCCAACCCCATGTGGCTGGAAGCAGCTTATTCCTTCCTGCCCACACAGTGTGTAAAGGCAACTGCTGCTGGCCACCAACATAACCATCTGTCCCTGGCTACAGTGCGGGCAGGAAGGGGTTAAGCCCTAAGGATGCATTGTGCACCAGGGCCTAGGGAACCTGACTTCAGGGGCTTCAGGGAACCTAGCCAGAGAGGTGGCTCAGCAGGGAAGGGTGCCTAGGGGACGGAGCAGCCCCACGCTTCCTGGGGGCAGGACCCAGGGCAGCGGTGTGTGGGTGAAGAGGGTGCTAAGCCCCTGCCTTGGGGGCTGCTGTGGAGCCTGTAGGTTGGGGTGTGAACTGGCTGGAAATTGCTTCGCCCCACCCCCGCCACTCTAGAGCTTAGCTGAGGGGAGGGGTAGAGAGGCTTCCCTGTGCCAGCGCTGTGTGGGGCTTTGGCACATGCAGGGCTTGGCTCCTCCTGGCTAGTGCCCCAGCCAGAGGGTCTTGGGCTTTCCTGGGGTGCTGGCCCAGCCAGAGGGAGTGGGGGAGGGAAGGAACCTGCCAGGCAGGATCTTGGTGAGCTGAGCGCTCCAACTGGGGGCTGGTTCTCCGCACAGCACTGGAAGTGAGACGTGCCCCACCAGGGGCCGGGGGCAGGAGGGCGATATGGAGGAGCAGAGGGCTGAAGGGGAAAAGCAGGGAGAGGACAGTGAGAGGGGGAGCACATAAAGGGCTAATGGGTGGGCAGCAGAGGCAACAAGTAACCAGCCGCTGCCTGGGGCCTGCCCGCACTCACCAACCATCGCAGCTTGCAGTGCACAGTTAGTGCCAGCTGGAAAGAGGACGGGGGCGGGGCCCTGCTGGCCAAAAGCCAGCATGCAGTGGAGGCTGCGCTGATGGACCAGCAGGGGGAGCAGCTGTGTCCGCGTGCTGCATATTTGCCCTGCCACTAGTCTTGCACACCCACCCACAGGCGCCAACTTTTGTTGGCACCAGTGGGTGCTCGCGCCCCCCTGGCCCTGACTCCGCCCCCTCCCTGCCCCTATTGGACCTCTCCCCAAATCCCTGCCCCAGCCCCGCCTCTTCCCCAAGCCTGCCATGTTCCTCCTCCTCCCCCCCCACGCGAAACACCTGTTTTGTGGCGCAAGCGCTGGGAGGGAGGGGGGAGAAGCAGGATGCAGCAGCGCACTCAGGGGAGGAGGTGGAGGCAGAGGTGAGCTGGGGAGGGTGGGTGGGGAGCTGCCAGTGGGTGCAGAGCACCCACCAATTTTTCCCCAGGGGTGCTCCAGCCCCAAAGCACCCATGGAGTTGGCACCTATGCACCCACCCCCATCATCGGCCACTGAATCGCTGGTGGGCAGGCGGCTGGCGAGCAGGGATCTGGCCAGCAGCAGGACCCGCCGGTACTGAAGGGGTGTGCAGGAGACAGAAAATATGGGACAATTTGCCTGTTTTTAAGGAAAAGTTGAGGTACCTGCAGGAAGGCTTAAATATGGCTCTGTCCCTTTAAAAACAGGACATCTGGTCACCCTAGTGAAATAAGTTATTGGGCTCAATACACAGGTAAATGTAATGGTCTGAGGTATATAGTAGGTTAGACTATTTGGTCTAACGGTCCCTACCGGCCCTGCATTCTGACTGATTCTTTCTCATTATATGTTGTCTGAAGATTTTTAGACTCTCTGAGCACCTCTTATTTTAATGTCCCTGGACCACTTTATTTCAGATCTGGTAAACAAATATTATCTCTGTCACAGATCTCATGTGCCATCTTTGAGAGCGACATTCTATGTTTTGTAGAACGGGGAAACCCAATATCAGCTTATAATGGAAACTCAGGTGCTCCCTTAATTACAGGGAGGTACCACCTTGCAATAATTACAAATGGAATAAATAATATAATAGAAACAAGCCTCAAATCTGGCTCAGTGAGCTGTTGACAGGAGAGCCTGTAGAAGAGCTAGCTTCACAGTTCATTAGCTAGTTCCATTGAACAGAAGAATCTATATCTTCAATCACTGTCCATATGGAAGAGCTGTACTTTAATTGGAAAAGGCAAACAAAATAAAACGCACGCTGCAGATCGAGTGGATAAAAAAGATAAAAATGTGGTGTGAAAAATGTATTAAGTGGAGAGAGATTGTTGAGCTTTAAGGAAGGCACAGTAAAAGTAAAAAGGCCTTTCATATGCAGTGTTTCTGGAATTTACTTTAACCTGCTGCTACCATAAAATGATTCCTACAATACCATATTGCTACAGGACAAAGTTTCCATCTTCCTATGCAGCTGAATCTTGGATTTTGCTTGCGGTCACAGCTCCCATTGAAGCCAATGGAAGCTTTGCTTGTGTGAAAAATATAGGATGGCCCCAAGGCAGCACCGGCTGGCTTTGGGGAGCCACAGGAAAGGTGTGGAGCCTGTCACATCAAGCTGCTGGGTTGGAGCAGAAGGATCTTTGTGTTCTGCTCTGAGGTGAGCAGGTTGTAAGTATGGATTGAAAATTATACTGAGCTCTGTCTGGAACTTGAATGCCCTTTAGCTGCAAGTTCATTCAGCATTGGTTCGGCTTCACCCACTGCTGACATTGGTCATCAACAGGTGAGCTATTTAATCATAGACTAGACTTCTTGCTCTGTCCCCTTTGGATATGAGGGAGAAGAATGGCTTCCCAGGGCACTATGGAACTCCTGAGGGCTACCCAGGGCCAGCTCCAGTGTTTTTGCTGCCCCAAGCAGCGAAAAAAAAGAGAAAAAAGCCGTGATCGGCGGCAAGTCGGCAGCAGGTCCTTCCCTCCGAGATGGGACTGAGGGACCCGCCACCGAATTGCCGCTGAAGAACCGGACATGCCGCCCCAAGCACCTGCTTGCTGTGCTGGTGCCTGGAGTTGGCCCTGGGGCTACCTACTGGGTAGCCCCCACGATCTAAAAATTCTCATTTGCTCAGTAGTCATTCTGCTGGGGATAAAAAGCTCTGAATGCTCCTTTATATGAAGGCCCCTGTATGCTTCTCTGTAAGTGTTATAAACTAGAGATAAAAAATTTGCCTCCGCCTTAACACCCCTTTATATTGCCAGAGCGGTGTAGAGGCCTTAGTGTAAATGAGAATCAGGTCTGAAAGTATCTCTCTTCTAAAAGCAGTTCACTTTTGTGTTTTCTGCAAGTTCTGTCTGTATTTGTTTTAAGCATTGCATAAGAAACTACAAACGTCCCCCCCCCCACAAAGAATTTACAATCCTATCAAATCAGACAGAGTAGATGGGATGCAAATGGAAGCCCATAGGAGGGAATAACTAGACTGAGTTTGTTTTAGTATTAATAGTCATAATTGACACTGACTCAGTTCTTATATAAACTTATTTTCAGTATATTCATTTCTTGGAAAAGTGTATTTCATCTGTAAATTTAAAGGAAATTCAACTGCCTATTTTTGAATGTATTTACTTTGAAAAGAACCTTGATAAAACATGACTTACAAAACAGCTTTTTGCAGCCTTGCTAATATGACAGAAATGTGTCTTGTTACTCCATATTTTCTAAACTGAAGATGTGAGAATTATACATTGAAATGGGATACAATAATGATGGCTATAAAAAAATCCATACCTCAAGTAGCTAATTGTAAATAGTGAACCAGCATTCTATGTTAGGCTAATAAATGTCTTTTCATATAATCCAGTTGTCATCAAAACAGAGTTAATTGAAATGGAATTATTGTAGATTATTGCTGAAGTCCTGGGCATGGATACTGAAAATTATTGTGTAGTATTACAGAAAGAGTGTATAATTTTTACACTGTAAATATTTAATTGCACTATTTCAGTGCATAGCATACCATCTACTTGCACTGTGGATAATTTGCCAATGCACTTTCCCTGTGGCTTTTTTTTTTTTAAAGTGGGGAGAGAACACACACAAACAAGTGACTTGGGCAGATATCAATTTAGTTAAGATAATTGCAAATGGATAATTTCCTCTCTTTGGCACGTCTATAAAGTCTAACAACATGAGGTCAGTAAATAGCTTTCCAGTGTCTTCTCACCTATTTCCACAGCAACATGGGGATCTTTTCTCCAAGCTTTATCTGTAACTGCCTATGTGAAGATGTGTTACTCTGCCTGTTTTCTTCCTGAATAAGGTGAAATTAAGTTAAAAATGGGTTTAAAGTACTATAATAGACCCTGAAATTGTCATTACTGCATTTTCAGTAGGGGGCTATCACTCTTGGACATAGGATGTTTGGCTGGTAGAGAGGGACTTAGCTATCTGTCAGTCAGATATGTGTTGGGGTGGAACTAGGAGTGCCATCTTGTGTGAGTGGAAGAAAGAGGCAGCTCTATGGAACAAAAGGATAAGGAGAGCCTAAGGAAGACAAGAGGTGAGAAAAGCCTGGGTAAGTAGGCTCACATCTTGAAGGAGAGGGGACAGTAAGAAAGATCTCTGTAAAGTAGTCAGAGAAGGAAGCCTCCAGATAATCCTGTTTCGAGGCAGCCAGGAAGTATTGGAGGACCCAAGAAGGGAAGTCAGAGTTTAGGTGCCCTTGCCATGTGCCAAAAGTTGCTGATCCCTGGGCTATACCATAGCTTTTGGATACCAATTCTGTGCAAAACTCAACAGTTTGAGGATGCAAAGACTCACACAAACCTTTTCTTCATTTAAACTGTATGAGTTTATAACAGCTGCATTCTGCTCATGGTGGTGGTTAGATATTGGAGTGGACCCAAAAATTCAAGTGAAACTTAATGGTTTCACTTTGATTACATATCAGCACCTGAGAAAGTGAGGTTAACTCAAGTACACATGAATGTAGATATCAGTCTGGGTGGGTTGTTTTATTTGTAATTCAATCTGGTTTCAGTTTTTCATGTAGTTTCAAGTTTTAGCATCAGAGCAGAGTCCATGGATTTTGGTTTATGCATATGTGTCTCTACAATTGTATCCTATGACCAATAGTCACTCACTGACACCATGTAATCTAAGTAAGATTTCTCATTTCAACTAGCCTCCTTTTAGTGTATCCCTCAAACGTTGACTTTCTGAGTCAGGGATTTATCCACCTCAATTGTGCCATGCTTGTGATCAATACCAAGAATGCAATTTTGACTCCTCATTCCAAACCCAGATTCCTGCTTTCTCTTTGATCATTCCTTAGTATACTAGCCCTTTTTCTATGAGCCTACTTTTTTTTTTCTTATGCAGATTCTAAAAATGAAATCTACCTCAATAGCAGCAAAATTCCCACCCCTTAGTTATTTCCAATAGCACTTTCACACCCAAGGAATTTAATAAACAAAACAAGTAGTCTCTGCAGACAGTCTTTGCAACCAGAATATGGGCCCTTAGCATGGAGAGAATCCTATCTCCAAATCACCTGCTAGTCTGCTCATGTCCTGGGGTAGGAGAGTGACATGAAGACTAGGCCCCATATCAGGAAGAGAATAAATACATAATAGAAGATCATATTCTTTTATTAGGCATCTGACATTAGTTGTGAAGTGGTTCTTGGAAATTGACCCCTGTGTGAGTCACTTCAATCTTTTTGTTTGTTTGTTTTTTATTTTGTTTTTAAAACAAGACCAACCATGCTGTCAAATCCAAATAAAAAATACCTGTAACTTGGGTCTCAGGGCACTTGGATATCAAAGTACATGCATTTTTAATTCTCCTCTTTCAAACACTATTCAGTCTTTGGTAGCTACGATCTAAGTTTCCTCCAGTTGAATTTCTTCAGCACTGGAACTCCTAAAGGGTGGTACCAAGAAATTCCTTAACAATTTAGCTTGGGTGGCCATTATCTGCATGTACAATGTGACTAAGGGGTAAGTATTTGGCAAAATGAAGATACATATTGCTGACCGGTATTGTCTTATCACTGCGTCTTTTTGCCACCTCCCACCCCGGGCACTGTTTGTAGCATCCACCTGTTATCTCTTGTCTTAAACTTAAATTGTAAGCTCAGTGTTTGTACAGCACCTAGCACAAGGGCACCCTGATCCATGATTAAGGCTCCTAGGTGCTACCGTAATACAAATAAATACTACTAGTAGAAGTGCATTAAAATATTTGCATCATGCAGCTATTGCATTATCAAACTCATTGATTTATTCTAAATAGTGCAGAACAAACTGAATTTCAATTTACCACAAAATGCTCTTTTCCGGCAGTTCTTCATTGAGGGAATCTCATTGGAGTGTTTATTGAATTTGCAATCAACAAAAGGATAGTGACTCTGGAAGAAATGAAATTACAATGAACCTATTACTCAAAGTCAGGGTTTAAGGTCCAAAGGGACCTCCGGCTCATCTAGTCTGACCTCCTGTATATCACAGGCCACCAACACCACCCAGCACCTGCACACTGAACCCAACAACTGAAATTAGACCAAAGTATTGCAGCCCACAGAGGTTAAACTATTGTATCTCATGAGCAGGGACCAAGAGGGACCTCCAGACCTGGTCGAACAAAATATTTTCAGGCTTCCATGTCAAAGAATTTCAGGTAAACCGTAATAGTTGCACTTACGAAGTGTTTTTTCATCCCTTATCTAATTAATCCTCACAACTCCCAGTGTGAGATGCTCTTATTAACCCTGTTATTTAGAAGAAGATGAAACTCAGGCAGATGATTCATGATTTGCCAAGGCTACACAGGGAGTCACTGTCAAAATCAAGACTGGAACTCTGGTACATGTGGATGAATAATGGCCTGTTTTTGGGGGGTGTCATTATATTTTAAATATTGAAAAGCCTGTTGAATACATCATTAGATTAATATTACTCACTGCATAGGAGTTCCTGCCTCCTACTCCAGTGCCCCATTTCACACCCCTCTCTCTATGATGTAATGCACCAGGCTGGTCTTCTCAGCGGAAAGGTTGACTTGCCACTGAACTCCCATGTTAAAAATATAGCTCAGGTTTGTAGTGGGGCATTATGAAGCTGCTGAGAGGAGGAAAGGACTCACAGCTGCTCCTGATTTATTGGGACTGTCCCTCTGTCCACTCAGTTACTAATCCCACAGGATCTACCACAGATTTAGGATTTGGGTGACTAGTGGTACAGATGCAGTGGGGTGTATGGCTGGCTCCGGACAAGGCCTGTGAGGATTATTTGTTACAGCAACACATGGAAGCCTCACCTGAGATCTGGGTCCCATGTTGTATATACCTACAGACAGTCCTTGCCTCAATTTGCTTACAAGCTGAATGGACAAGACAGACAAAGGGTGGGAGCAAGGAAGTATTATTATCCCCAGTTAGAGACAAGGAACTGAGACTCAGAGATTAAGCAACAGAGTGGGAATCAAATCCAGGTCCCCCAAGTCCCAATCCAGTGCATGAACTACAAACCCATCCTTTCTCTCACAGAAAGACACAGTGCAAGAAAATAATCACTAACACAAAACTTGCTGGTGTTGAAGGATGTGAGAACCTATGACCTGTCTACTTTCATATAGCAGCTGGAAAGGCAGAGGGATAGCTTCCTGAGTGGTGGTATGACAAAGGTGTTTCCCTTCCCCCACCAAGCTGAGCATATCCTGCTTCTTGGGGGGCGGGGAGGGGGAAGAAAAAGGGATAGACAGGGGAGATATTTTGCTCCACAGTTGGGAATATCTGGTGTGGCTCAGTGGAGTTTCCACGTGTCTCCTTTTTGAAGGACACTTAATATATTTATATAATTATACTTGGATTCCAGGCATATCTATTATGAATGAGAAATAAAAGAGCTTATTTACACAGAACATTTTAAAGAGTATCTAGTACATATTTAAGTTATAGCAGAGCTGGGCTTATTCTCATTCTTTGAAAGGCAAAGAAATAACTGGTACTGGCAAAATGTTATCTAGGATACAAGGATCATACATGGAACTGATAAGAATGTCCTTAATTAGGCATGAAATCCTTGTAGGTTGCTTCCATTAAAGCTGAATGCAAGCTTGAATGCCTTTCATCATCCATACATGATCCTGGCATTCTTATTAGCATAGGGAGGTATATGAAAGTAAACAAACTGCCTTTGCAAGCTTGCTCAGACTTTTGTAATCATTACTTTAAATCACTTGTATCTTTGTTCATCTAGCTATTCATCTTTCTAGGGTCTGGATGGTGCTCATCACTGTAAAGATTTAGTACCTAACGTAAATCACTTTTTTAACTTCAGTTCTGATTTCAGTTTTCAACCCCTAAAATTTGCTCACTTGTTCAATATGTTTGTATCCATGGCAACAGGAAGATGTGCATACTCTATCTCAAATATGGTCACACTAGAAAATCAAGTTGATAAATTCCTAAGTGCCTTGCATGTCAACTTTAACTGTGTTTCAGATGTCGACTATCATAAACAAGAAATCAAATGTGCACTGACTTTGTTACTGGCTGTAGTATTACATTTCTGCTTCAAAATGAAAATCAAAGTACTGCATCTTTATTTATTAAGTGCTAATGCATTGCTAATAAGAAAACTTAACTTTCCAAATGAAATATGTTTAACAATTATGCAGAATGCTCTAAAGTGCTCTCAGCTTAATCAGTTTGTTTTCTTCTTTCCTTTTTACCATAGCTGGAATTTAACAACTGGAGATTGGTTTCAATAAAATCCCCAGATCTAAACAGCCACAAACTTTGGAGGTAGATTTGAGATCCAAACATGGATCCAGATCCAAATTTTATGGCTAGATCCATATGCTGGGGTATGAACAAGGGGAGCTGTGGGCACTCAGTACTTCTAAAAATCAGGCCTCTTAAAATTCAGCACCTAAATAATACCTATTTACCTAGAACATGAGGACCTAGAGTTCTGCTAAAGATTCATCTACCTATTTCTTCAATCAAGGATAGGAAGAGCTTCCAATCCATAGCCCTGGGGTGCCTGAGTCCCTGCAGACTGACATTTCTGATCTTCGTAGGGCAAAAAACCCCCATGTAATTGGCGGGGAGAGGGGAAGTAATGACTTCCTAGACCTTCTCTATACTGTACCTCCTTGCCAGAAGCTGGGAATGGATCCCTTGATTATCTGATCTGTTCATTCCTTCTGAAGCACCTTAGCCACTGTCGGAAGACAGGATACTGGGCTAGATGAACCATAGGTCTGACCCAGTAGCCGTCCTTATGTTATGTTCTTCTAAAAAGAAAAAGAAAAAACATTTCCCCTTTGCATGGTGCCTTTAAAGGAATGGCATAAGGAGAATGGTACATTGTCTTCCTTCTTAGATTCATAGAATCTAAGGCAGTGGTGGGCAATCTGCGGGCTGCATGCGGCCCATCAGGGTAATCTGATTGCAGGCCGCGAGACATTTTGATGATGTTGACCATCTGCAGACACGGCCCCCCGCAGCTCCCAGTGGCCATGGTTTGGGAGCTGTGGGAAGTAGCGGGCCGCAGGGACTGTTATATCTTTCTCTGCTAGACTCCCTGTTGTGCTGGCTCCATGTTTCCTTCACATCCTCGTATGGATGCTGTATGCTAACTAGCTTCCTTTGCATTGGCTTACAATGTGTATTTTACATGTGAACCAAGGCAGACAGGTTTATTAGATCCCTCACTTGACTCTCTTTAGATAAATACTATGAAACTAAGTGTTGGGCGTAGTGTGTTTGTCAGGCTTTAGGGTTCTTAGGGTCATTCTTTGCCAATCTTATGCCCCTGCCCCCAACCCCTACCATCTGATGAGATACATACTGGAAAGTTCCACTGGGTTTTCTGTTCCCCACAGGCATATTCATGCATGGGTTTTTTTTATGAGATGGGCAATCTAGCCTCTTGTTAAAAGTAAACCCTATAGCTACTATTTTGTTGAGCCAAAATTGCAGTTTCCCCTGCTGGCCCAGTAGCAATTAAGGATCTTTATTTTCAGAAGCTCTGTTATGATTGAGTGGTCAAAGTGCATATGAAAGAAGTAAACAAAAATAGCAGGTTAATCTCCACTTCATTAGTAGGAAAAATTTCAATCCTATGCCTGAAAGAAATCTTCACGTTCCTAGAAGGTATTACGGGGACAAGATAGCAAAGCAAAAACAAAACAAAAAACACAAACCCTGTAAAATGTCAATATCCTATATTAAAATAAATTATTGGGATTATTGCTAATAAAATACAAATTGATTTTTTAAATGAAGAACAATTTAACTCAATACTGTAGAAATTTTGCTTCACCAAGTCAAAGGGGAAAATGTAAGAAAACATGCACAGTACAACATACCATAAATACTATATTTAGATAATGAGTGGTTCTACCCACATATCCATTTTAAAAACCAGGGGTTTTAATGGCATAGAGTTGATGCTTAGAGTACAGCAAAATGGGAAAGGAGTGGAGTGGATCTGTAATTGGGATATCCATATCTCAACAGACAGTGTATGGCTTGTGGCTGCACTGTGCCTAACGAATGCCAGGGTTATTGCTTCAAATTTACTCCCATCCTGTTAGCTATATTTTATCTATGTTATCCTGCTATTTGTGGATAATGTCCTGGATTATCCAAAGATAAGATTGTTTCTCAGAGTGAAGAAGCTTCTTTTACAGTGTAATGAAGTTAGAAAAAGTCCATTTTGGACATTCTTCATTCTATGTGGAAAGAACAGGAGATGTTGACATTGCAAGTTTTTCTATTTTTTCAAGCATCCTAGAAGTTGATTACTCTCACGTGGAGAGAGCCAGATACATTTTGAACTGTTCATTGTTAATGCCCTTCCTTTCCTAGCAAGTGTTTTTTCTTCCATCCTCATCTTCTCGTCCTTTTTTACTTTCCCTTCACTTCCACTCCACTGTTCTTCCTCATTTTGAGTCTTTGTATTCAAAAGCCAACGTCTTTTATTTAATGTGCATCTGTAAAGCAATACCAAGGCTGACATTGTCACAAAAGGTCTCTGGGTGTGGGTTCATTTTTGGGATCCCATATTGAGAAACCTGATTTTCAGAGGTGCTGAGCACTTGCAGTCCCCATTAAAATTAGGGATGTGCATGTAGAAAAAACAGGTGAAAGGTATCTTGCTTTTGGCCTGAGATTTGCAAAAATGATTAGTGATTTTTGGCTGCCTCCATTTCTGTGTGTCAAATTGAGACATCTAAAGGACCCTGATTTTCAGGAAGTGCTGAGCACCGACCCTCCGAAAATGAAGCCCCGTTGAAGTGTCTTATGCTGGGCAACCAAGATGACTAATCTCTTTTAAAAATCATGGTTTGAGCTCCCTAAAAATAAAGCGCCCAGATTCAGAACTACTTTTGAAACTGTTTGGCCTTTACGTGGAGCTGAAGATTCTATTTTCCCTGACCGAGAGGGAGTACTGGTATATCTGCACTTGAAAATAAAGGATGATCTTTTGACCTCTTCATCTAACTCCCTCGTGAAAGGTACGCTGTTCCTATTTCTCCTGTTAGATAGCTTCCCCCTCCCCTTCCAGAGATATAAATTGTGATGGGGTATACAAACCCCACATAGAATCATAGGGTTAGAAGGGACCACAAAGGTCATCTAGTCTAACCCCCTACCAAGATGTTAGATTTCTTGTATCTAATCCATCCAAGACAGATGGCTATCCAGCCTCCTTTTGGAAAACCTCCAGTGAAGGAGCTTCCACAACATCCTTAGGCAGTCTGTTCCATTACTTTTCTTAGAGTTAGTTTTCCTGAGATTTAATCTAAATCTGATATGCTGTAGTTTGAACCTATTGCCTCTTGTCGTGCCCTCTGTGGCAAGGGAGAACAACTTTTCTCCATCTTTTATGGCAGCCTTTCAAGTATCTGAAGACCATTATCGCATCCTCCCTTAATCTCCTCTTTTTCAAACTAAACATACCCAGTTCCTTCAGTCTTTGCTCATATGGCTGCATTCCATCCCTTTGATCATCTTTGTCATTCACCTATGGATCCTTTCCAGTTTCTCCACATCCTTTCTATACATTTGGGTTGCCAGCCCTCCAAGATTGTCCTGGACTTTCCAGGAATTAAAGATTAATCTTTAATTAAAGATTGTGTCATGTGATGAAACCTCCAGGAATACATCCAACCAAAATTGCCAACCCTACTATACATTGGTGACCAAAATTGGACATAGCACTCCAGCTGAGGCCTAACCAGTGCTGAGTAGAGTGGTACTATCACCTCCTGTCACTTGCATGCTATGCCTCTGCTTTTTCCTTTTATTATTATTATTAATTATTATTATTATTATTATTCATTATTTGCAACAGCATCACACATTGGCTAGTAAAGGGTTAACAAGGTGCTGTGGGCTCAATCAAGCCTACCCTGCCACATTTTAAGCAGATGCCAGGCTTGGGGTAGAGGATTAAAAAGAGAGAGTACAGATCAGTTGGGGGATGAATAGGGAGGAGAGCAGTTCTCTAAGGGCTTGAGAGACTGTGTTCTGCTAGAGTCTCCCTGTAAGAAGGTAGGCCTGTTATGGGACTATTGGTTTGTGACATACACTGCTGGTGCTAACGAAGTCTACTATATGTAGTGGCTTGCCTGATAGGGGTGACAGATAAATAAGACCTTTAGTTTCTTTATACCTGGTGGTGATTTGTCCTGAGCCTGGAAGTG
Source organism: Terrapene triunguis (assembly GCF_002925995.2). Taxonomy (NCBI): domain Eukaryota; kingdom Metazoa; phylum Chordata; order Testudines; family Emydidae; genus Terrapene; species Terrapene triunguis. Next base: position 62,563,223 of record NW_020664393.1, on the reverse strand, counting down.
ACGTATTAATGGAAGGGAGTGCCCTTCTAAAGTATTAGTGCAACCCATAGCTGCTATTAGATTATAGAGTTTTCCACCTATAAGGACAATGGTCAATCAATTATACCTTTTAGAAAACTTTGCTGATAAAAATATGGCAATTAACTCCCTCCCCCAACATTTCTAGAAGTGAGATTAATTCTTGGGCTTTAATATAGGATAAGTAGTTATTGAAAATCAAGGACACATAAACCATGCCAATAACACCTGAAAAAAAGCACAGGACTTTCTTCTTCTTCCCCTCCCCTGGTTATCTCAATGGTTTCTTCCTTTCATCTTATTTCCTCTCTATTCTTTCTCAGTTCCAAGCAATTTATCTTCATCAGCCTACAGTTCTGGCAGTTTAATCAACCATAGTGGAAATTCTTGAAATACAGTGCTGGTTCACAGCTCATATTTGACTTATTTTTTGCTTAAGATAATTCTCACCCGAAGCCAGGACTGTATTTATACCCTAACTTTTCTACCAATAATATCTTTATCTATGAACTGGCTAGAATACCATGTATATCAACATTAGGATTTTTCTGGCTAAAACTAATCTTGTTAAAACCTGGTATCCTTTAAGTAATTCTTGCTGAATATTGGCAAGAACAGAATATAAACTGTCTGATTACAATGATGTGACAGATTTATGTTACCAATCTGCCTGGGGCTTCAGGTGATTAGGCTGAGGCCGCAGGATGTTTAGGGGAGGAGATGAAGGAGCACACCAAGTGACTAAGTTTAAAGCTTTATTAACCAAATAACAGTGGTGAGTGCTGGGTGCTTTTCATGTTACTTAAGGGAAGGAAGAAAGCATTAGCACCCGGGCCTTAGCCCACTTTCATACTCACACACGCGCAACCCAAGGCTGGCCAAGCCTGGGTGTAACGTAAGAAGAGGTGGGAAGGGTAGACGGGAGTTCTGTTCTGTGCACAGGCCATCTAGGGTCCACTGTTGATCTCCGACTTGCTTCAGCTTTCGGGTGGGTTTTAAGCCCTGGGTTTTTTGGGCGGCGTTTTTGTCCAGGGATCCTTGTTTTCCGTGCTTTCTGTACCAGTCCGAACCGGCCTTTTGCGGCTCCCTTAGGTTCCCCAAAACACACCGGCTTTAGGGTCGTGAGACTGTTGTTCTTTCACTCACTGGCCTTTCAATTTTTTTTTGTTTTCAACCCCCTTCAGGTCTGTCTGGTTCAGCTCTCCTTTCCCACAGGCTTTTGGCTGTTTGGCAGCAGGGAGCTTGTTTGTGTGCATTAGCCTTGAGCGGCAGGTTTGTTTCTTATTTTTGAGCCTAGCTGAATTATTGAGTTAACCCGTTTCTTTCCCCCTTCCTCCACCTTCGGCCTGTCGCAACCTGCAAAGGAATCTTTTATTCCACACTCACACCTTCAGCCCTTCCCAAAATCCTTTCCCATGCATGTATAAGCGTTAGCAATATACAATGCTGGTGCTTACCCAGGGGACCCCATGAGTGGGGGCAAGTTTTATTATGATAATGAGACAAGGTGGGTGAGATAATATCTTTTATTTGACCAAGTTCAGTTGGTGAAAGAGGCAGCTTTCGAACTACACAGAGCTGCTCTTCTGGTCAGTTTATAATGACTTTTAAAATTATCATCCCACTGGAAATGGTGTTTTAAAATTGAAAGAAAACTAGTGCTTCGTTTGTTTCATTCTCTTTTCAAAACATAGGCGAGCTAAGTGCACCCGTTCTTATAGTTTCTGGCACTAATGTTTCCACTCTCCCACTGATTTCCAAATTAAAATTCCTTCCCACATTGATTCATAGTGGTGACTTGGTTCTCTGAAAACCAAATTGCATTTGTCTGTCTGAACACCATTAATTCCTGAAGCACTCAGAATGTTTCCTCCCTGATTGGTGTTAGAGTGCCTGGGTAGGCTTCCCCATCTGAGACCCTTTTCTAGTCCCCTGAGTGCATCCATTTCAAGTGACAGGCCCATGCTTCCACTTTTCTTTGGGGTGGGATCCTGCACTCCAACCACTCCTTCGACTCCATCTCACTCCAGCTTACAGCCCTCTGGTTGCCAACCTGATACGTAGCAGGCCCAACAGCTTTGACACCTGTGAGAGTTTCCCTTCTGGAGCCTGAACAGTAACAATGTGCACAGAAGCAGCCTCTTCAAAACAAGGGGTGATTAATTTGCCAGGAGGTAAACAGCACTCCGGCCTCTCTGCTGTTTTAAATCTATTTCTCTCTCAACATACTGTTTTATCTATTCGTAGCAGTCCCCTGAAGCCCTTAAATAGACATGACTTAACCTTGGTGCAAACCCCATTCACATGGGGACCAATTTAAAGCCTGCTTGCTGCAGACCCTCGCCCTCATCACTGTGTCAGCCTGCAGCAACTGACAACTGCTTTCTTCTCCTTCCCCCACCTTTCTGCAGGGCAGATCTTTTCAACTGAATTGTGTCTTCTGATCTCTAGGTTCTCAGCCTTGGCAAAACGGGGTAGGGGCTGAGGAGCTGCCTCTTCACAGCTATGAACCTAGCTTTTGTGTGTGAATGTTTGTTTGTTGGGCTGCTCCAGAGCTAGGCTATTGTTGTGATGGTTTTTCTTCTTGGTTCCCCGAACAGCTCCCTTTTGATCTAACTCCATAGCAAGTACCCTGTGTGTTTGTGGTGGGTTATGTCTATACTGCAATGAAACACCTGTGGCTGGCCCATGTCAGCTGACTCAAGCTTGTGAGGCTTGGGTTACAGGGCTGTTTCACTGCAGTGTAGACATTGGGGCTTGGGCTGGAGCCCCGGCTCCTGGACCCTCCACAGGCCAGCTGTGGGTGTTTAATTGCAGGGTAGACATACCCACAGAAGCATGCACAAATTTCATCAAAATTGTAGCGATTTCCCAGCTCTCCACAGCTGGACTTATGATATTTTTCACCTCATCATAATTTGAATTACTTCAAAGATCGATTGCTGGTTTGTTTTTTCTCTGAAACAACACAAGCACAGAAATATTCCCAACTGTCCCCACAATACATGAATTGATTGAAGCCAAAAATGAAAGCTAAAGATCAGTCTCGGAAGGAGACTGATGAAAACAGTGTATTGTATTGTAATGCTGATTTCCCAATTCTCAATTGTGGGATTTGATAGATCCCTCCATGAAGGATTGTAACTCTTCAATGATCTATCCTTCACTCCCAAAACAAATTTTAAAAAAATCTAGACCGTCATTAAGAGTCAGGTTGAAACCCCAATTGAAGTCTATGGAAAGACTCCCATTAACTACAGTGGGCTCTGGATCAGGCCCAAATCACTGACTCTTTTCTGGTTCATATCTATCTCTACTGCTGTTTTTTTTAAAAATGGATGTGGGGAAATATTTGCTTAAAAGTGTAAAGCTGAATACTCACTCTTGTTAATGATTGCATTGTTCAGCCTGGTCAGGTGTTTGATATTTGAGGTCTATTGTGGCTGTGTTTCTCCAGCTATTAAAGATTCAACCTTTCCCATCAAAACCCAATAGACTTCTGTGGAATACCAAATAAATTCTCAGTTTTCATTCAGGTTACCACTACATGGAGTCCTGCTTAAATAAAATATGTAAACCTAAATGCATGACTAAAATCATGAATTTGAAGGAAAAATACTAGCAGAACGAATAGGGCTCTGATATGGTAAAATAACTAGGGTTGTAATAATGGAAATGGAACAGGAAAATGTTTGTTTAAAAACAAGCTATATGAACTGGAGTCGATATGTCATATTAACAAAAAGTCATTTGGTTGCCTTGAAGAGATGTAATTAATTGAAATAAACAAAATGTATGCTGTCTCCCTAACATGTTTTTGGGTATGAAAAACACTGTTCTCCTGAAAGGTGTTCTCTTTTCTGTTTCATTGAAACTAATCAGTTGAAACTGTCTGCACCATTATCTATGGCTTTTAAAATACTTACTTAAGGTGCATGACAGAAACAGCGGTAGTGAACTTAGTTTATATGGGCTGCAATAAAGTTAGTGTGTCTTGACTTTCTAGTGCTCTCGACGTGGTTGTGAAGGAAGCTTGACTACAGGCTGACTCTGCAATTACTTGACCCTGGAGAGCTGACAAATGTATTTACAGTTTTTTCTAATTAAAACAGGGCTATCAAGCCACATGGAAGGTGTAATTCAAGTCACTGTGGAATAAGATGATTACACAGTTTTCATTATTTCATGTAGGCTGGCTTAGTTGGCACAGGCTTATTTTTGCTTTTATCAGTTTTTATAAAGTACACTGTTTATCTGCTTCTATCAGTGGATCAATAGTGTTCTATTTGGGCCTTCCTACAATTTTGTTTTTATGCTGGGCTAGATGTTCTTTACTTAGACTGTCAAATCTTACTTTTTTACCTTCATTTGACCTTCCATTGTCTTCAGAGCTGTATGTATCTGAATACCATATACTAAAGCTTTGTACAGTAATGGATTTGGAAAACCTACGAAGGGGCAAGCTTTTTCTCTTCACTGAGGAGCTAATTCTGCTCTTGATCACACCAGTGTAAATCCACTAGTTTTAGTAGCACACTTCTTCTTTGTATGTGTTTGGGCAATTTCTTGAGTTTACCACAGCCATACAATTAATGGACTAGGGTGACCAGCAATTGAGCTCACCTTTATTAAATCCATTGGTAGTGGCTTGCCCAAACTCCCATTCAATAGATTGAGTTTTGTTTTGGAAGCAGGAAGAAAACATGTTAGTATGACTGAGCAAGGTGAGTTTGTAACATTGATCTGAACAGTATCCCAGTTGTCATCCCATAATGTCACTTCAAATTCAGTTTTACATTTACATTTCCACTTGAAGACAAGTGAGCTAAGACACTTAGACTCATTATCTGCCAATTCTGCTTAATTACCATTCCCTTTATTGCAGAAAATGAATTCACTCTATAAGTAAAACCTCAGGCTCTCTGAGGTTTCTAGATGAATCCTCTGTATTTGTCCATTTGCCTCTCTCCCACCCTTTCTCTAACTTCATTGAGTACTAAATAGTCATTTCTACAGGAAGCAACAGTAATGACTTTGGCCCTGCATGTAACTGGAACTGCAGAGGACCTTTGTTTGAATTATTGGGAAATGATGTTGCCCTTGATGGATGGCGCACACAAAGAATAGTTACTATTGGTAGTAATAGTTACAGGAGTTATTTTGGCTACTACAGGCCTGAGTTTTGAAACTAGTCCTGGCCCCCAGCATGTGTGTGTGATTCATATAGTAAGTGTCTTGGCTCCAGCACATCGATTTATTACATAATTAAACACCAAATACATTAAAAGAACACATTAAGGTTGCAAAGTCAAACACTTAAGAGTGAAGAAATGCCAGAATGAAGGTTGCCTGTGCAACATTAATTTCCTCCCCTTGTGCATATGCATTATGATAGTCTTTAACTACATGACCACAGCTGCCTGTTTCATTCGGTGTGCAGGATAGATGGTACTCACTTAATGAGCAGCTATTCAATTGTTTTTTATCTTCATTGTTCAATGTATTGCCCTAAGAGTTATTTACTGTACACTACTCAAACCCTGCTCTGAAGACACAATTATTAATTTTCTCATGGGTTATTCCATGGCACTCATCACTACAGTATAAGTGCTTCATAAATACTAATTTATTTATCTTCACAACATCCCTGTTAGATGAGGGGGTTTTATTATCCCCATTTCAGAGATGGAATCCACTACTAAGGCCTGTTTTTTTTCAGAGTATTTAGCATATTGAACTTCATACATTCAAAGCAGACCAGCAATTCATTGCAATCTGTGAGTGCTCAGCACTTCTGGAAATCAGACTGCAGGGCCTGTCTTAATGCAGGTACTCAGAAACTGAAGAACACAGTTGTTGACTACCCATGTAAAGTCTGGTTTAGGTGTTTCACCAAGCATCATATAGGACCTCTGTGGTAGAGGCAGGGATAGAATCCAAAAAAACCAGGCCACTATTCAACTGCCTTAACACTTCCACCTCCTACAAAAAGTGGAAAAATGGTCAAATTGGTAAGGAGGAGTACAAAAGAAGAGCACAAGTATGTAGGGACAAAATCACAACGGCTTATGCCTATTTTGTTACAGTCTTCACTAAAAAGGTTAATGATGACTAGACACTTAACACAATATTTACAACGAGGGGGAAGGAATGCAAGCCAAAATAGGGAAAGAACTGGTTAAAGAATAAGGTGACGTCTACACTAGAAACTTCAAAGCACTGCTGTGGGAGCGCTTCTGCGGCAGCACTTTGAAATGTGAGTGTGGTCACGCGTGAGCGCTGGGAGAGAGCTCTCCACCTCCATGAGGGGAATAGCTCTGAGTGCTGGGAGCACAGCTCACAGTGCTCGGAGCCTGTCCACACTAGCGCTTTAAAGCGCTCAAACTTGCTGAGCTCGGGGATGATTTTTCACACCCTTGAGCCAGCAAGTTAGAGCGCTATAAAATGTAAGTGTAGACAAGCCCTAAGAGAAGTTATATGTATTCAAGTCAGCAGAGCCTGATGAAATTCATCCTAGGGGTACTTAAGGAACTAGCTGAAGCAATAATTTTTGAGAACTCCTGGAGGCTGGGAGAGGTCTCAGAAGATAGGAGAAGAGCAGACATAGCACCTATCTTTAAAAGGGGGAACAAAGAGGACATGGGTGTGACAGTCTGTACCCTTATGTTCACCACTTTTTCAAAACTATGATACATTTTGTACAAAGTATGCCTCATGAGGTATCATTAGAAAACACATAATCTGCTGAACATTATTGTTCTGGTAAAATGTGTGGCAACATTATATGTAAAGTTATGACATTCTACTGTATAAGACATGTTCCAAGTCTAGGGAAACAGTTCAGTTCAGTTCCCCAGAGACAAAAGAGTAGCCAGCACCTCAACCAGATATCAGCATAATTAAATGGACTGCCACCTAGTTAAGCAGCCATTCTTTGGCAGGAAGAAGGGTCTGAGCAATAAATTTAGATGTTGGCAACGGAACAGCTGGAAATTCCCATGCAAACAGACTCTCGGTCTCTTGAACTTTAGCTGGAGATGATTTTCAAAGAAAAAAGGAACTATAAGAAAGGAGAACAGAGGCCCAAAAATATTCCTCCTCTCTCTCTATCCATGACAACCATAACACCTGGGGAATAAAGAAACAGTTTTGAACAGGGTGAGGGGAATCCTGTCAGAAAGGAGTTCAGCCAGTAAGACTACTAGAACATGTGGTGAGAGAGATCATTTGCTTTGAATTCACTTTAGCTTGTTAAATTAGGTATTAGTTTTCATTTTACCTTTTATTTCTTTGTAACCAGTTCTGACTTTTATGCCTCATTACTTACAATTTGTCTTTCTATAGTTAATAAAGTTGTTTTATTTTATCTAAATCAGTGTGTGTTTGTTTGGGAAACTCTATTTGAGATAAGAAAGTGTGTGTATATCATTTTAATTTAATGAAATGACAGACTTTATATGAGGTTATATTGTCCAGAAGGGTACTGGGCAGTACAAGATGCACATTCCTGGGGGGGAAGTGTGGGACTGGGAATTTGCTGGTGTCTCTCTGCAGTGTAATTCAAGAGTGGCAGGCGGGCTGTCTGAAGCACTCTTGCAGTATTGCTGGGGACAGTTTACATGCTGAAGGCTGGGTGTGAGCCAGCCAGGGGTGGCTGCTCTCACAGCGAAGCAACGTAAACGGCACCCCAGGTTGGAGAACTGAAGGGCTACAACTGTCCAATATCCCAGATTGTACCCTGGGTAATGTCACAATGGGGAATCATAGAGCCATCAGCTTAACTTTAACGATTTGCTCCAGTATCTTTCCATTTATTGAACAATTAATTTGTGAGCAGCAAGGGGGTAATAGGTTTATAAGGAATAATCAGCATGGATTTGTCAAGAACAAATCATGCCAATCCAAATTAATTTCCTTCTTTGATAGGATTACAGATCTTGTGGATGGGGGGGAAGCAGTAGAAGTGATGTACATTGATTTTAGTAAGGCTTTTGACACAGCTCCATGTCACATTCTCATAAGCAAACTAAGGAAAGGTGGTCTAGATCCCTGTGGGTCTGCAGACTATGTATAAGATTTACAAAGGTGTCTGCACCTCCATCCAAAATTTGTTAGGGGTCTGCACATGGAAGGTTGAAAACCACTGGTCTAGATGAATTTACTATAAAGGTGAGTGCAGAACTGATTGAAAGACTGTACTCTAGTGGGGTTCCACAGGGGGTCAGTCCTGGGTCTGGTACTAGTCAATATTTTCAGTAATGACTTGAATAATGGAATAGAGCGTATACTTATACAATTTGCAGATGACACCAAGCTGGGAGGGGTTGCAAGTATTAAGGAGAAGAGGTTTAAAATTCAAAATGACCTTGACAAATTCGTCTGAATTCAACAAGATGAAATTAATTAAAGACAAGTGAAAAGTATTACATTTAGGAAGGAAAAATCAAATGCACAACTACAAAATGGGGAATAACTGGCTAGGTGGTAATACTGCTGAAAAGGAGTTGAGGGTTATAGTGGGCCACAAACCGAATGAGTCATCAGTGTGATGCAGCTGCAAAAAAGTCTAATATGTTTCTGAGGTATATTAACAGGAGTATTGTATATAAGACAGAGGAGATAATTGTGCCACTCTACTCCACACTGATGAGGCCACAGTTGGAGTACTGTATCCAATTCTGGGCACCACAATTTAGGAAGGATGTGGACAAATTGGAAAGAATCCAGAGGAGAGCAATACAAATAATAAAGTTTACAAAACCTGACCTATGAGGAAAGATCGAAGAAACTGGGCATATTTCGTCTTGAGAAAAGAAAAGTGAGGGGCAACCTACTAAGTCTTCCAGTATGTTAAATGCTGTCTTAAAGAGGATGGTGATCAGTTGTTCTCCATGCCCACTGAAGGTAGGACAAGAAGTAATGGATTTAATCTGTAGCTAGGGAGATTTAGGTTAAATGTTTTAGGATTTTTTTTCCTAATATCTAAGAATAGTTAATCTATTGAATAGGCTTCCAAGGGCCGTCATGGAGTCCCCTTCATTGGAAGTTTTTAAAAACAAGTTAGACAAACACCTGTCAGAGATAGTCTTGGTTTACTTGGCAAGGGGGGCTTGATGATTTCTCAAGATCCCATCCAGCCCTACATTTCTGTGATTCTAGGAGACCCTCCTTTGTCTTCCTGCCTCATTCACCGTATGCCTTCCAACATCTACAACAAATGAGTCAGGAGTACTACAGCCAACAGCCTCCTTCAATGCTGATTCATCTCTGGAGCTGGTCCATCTGGTGCACTGAATTTTCCAGAAAAGGTCAGCCTGAGGCAAACACCTGGCATGTGACATTTCAGCCCAAACTGTTTGGCAAAGCTATAAGCATCTGAAAACAGGGTCTTATAATGGGAAGTGTTGGGTAACCTTAGTAATAGGCAGTGCTACCAAGAACATTCCTGCAAAGCTTGCAGATGACTCAAAAGAATCCCAGTGTGTATAATAAAACTTTAACATGATCAATTCTGTTTATAATAGGTGCTTATCATAGATGTTTAGAGATGCATTGACTCTGTGTGGAAAGCAAGGCGACTTTGAAACACTTTCTCCTTTTCATTTTCAATTCAATGGAGGAATTAGTTTCTGACTGCAGTTAAAGGTGATTAATCCTATAAAGCCTGAAAGATCTTGGGATTATTATTTGAGGTACTGCCCCTCATCTTGGACCTCATCCCAACAGTTAAGACTGGCTGAGACTTCCATGACTGAATTTTCTAGGATGGGAACAATGTACTTTCTGTGGAAGGCCTGTACCTGTGGAACTGTCTCTTCCTCCTGCAGTCTGCCAGAGTCTAGGTTTAGTGGCCTTTGGGGTACCATGTGTAGCACATTTATTTAGTTTGCCTTTGGTTGATTGACTTTTTTTTCATGGCAATGTGAGAGCAGCTTGGCTGCAAATGTGTTCATAATTGCAGCAGTGTCAGTAGTTCATAAACTTAACCTTTTTGAATAACTTTGTATATTTTGTTTTAATGGTTTTTGTAACTTTAGATACAAAAGTAATAAAAGGATATTATATTTATATTGCAGTAGCATTCAAAGCCCCCAATTAATCTCAGAACCCCAGTGTGCAGGGTGCATTAGAAACACATAAGTAGACATGGTCTCTGCCCCCCCCAAAATTATAATAATTATTGTTTCAGTTATACATATTGCACTACTGTACAGAGGAATTGTACAGTACTTGTGATAGGGGTGGCATTATCCAACTTTCTCATATGTTTCTTGAACTGGATACAAAAAACCATTTTCAGTGGATAACAACTTTATTGAAACTACATATTTATGATCAATACCAAATATGTTATTTTTATATGCCAGTAGATGGTGATCTTTAAACTGACCAACTATATACACAGCTATGTACATATATGTGCATTTTTAATATACAATTCTTGTAAAAATAGGCAGCCTTTAGTGAAAGCAACAAAAGATGGCCAAGAATTTAGGATTGTCTCCATTGAACTGTATAAATTGTTCTGATTCAATATCTATACTAATAAACATCACTTTAAATGCTCAGTAGGCTTTTAAAAATTATTTATTTACATAAAATCCAGAGGACCCACACTTTCTCCCATTCTCCTTTCTGAAAAGAGTCTTTTCTAAGCTCCATAAATCCAGCTTTCTGCAAGGACCAGGAGTTACTGAAGTTAAAGGCAATTACTGAGAGCTGTTACAGACCTTCTGGAGTCAGCCAACTGAAATTAGAGCTAAGGGCCCTATCCAATTCCCACTGATGACAAAGACTTTAAGGACTTCAGTCGTAGCTGAGAGTTGAATCAGGCCCTAATGCCTCCACCATAGGCTCTTATGCAGGGTACTAAATATTCCCACTTTTAGACGGAGAGGGCTCTTAATCAAAATCAGTTAAAGGGGGTTTACATTTTAGATGCTTGTTATATTCTGTGGCTCACCATATGATCCACTCTCAGGAAAGGTGTGTTGGATATAGACGCGTACATTTTAAAATACAATTTTCTTTACTCTGAGAATTATTCAATATTAAACAAGTATTCTGTTGCTTAAAGCACTTATCTTTATGATTAATGGTTTAGCAAGGATGCTGAATTGAATTCAAATTGTCAGACATGACTATCAACTAGAGAAAACAAATGCTGTTTATTTTTCCAAATATAGCTCTGCCTTTGCAAATTAATAGTATATATTTTATTTTTATGTCTTATTTTAATAAATGTTGATGTATTATGATAGCACCTAAAAGCCCCAAGTGAGGGCTTGTCTACACGGTGGGGTAGTGTGCTCAATGGGGATATGATTTCTAAAGCATGCTAATCTATTGCACACTAACTGGTCCATGTAGACATTGCTGGTGTGCACTATAGATGGTGTATGTTAAAGCACATTGGGGAACCTTTGGTGCTCATCAGCGGGGTCCACACAAACCAGTTAGTGTGCAACATGTTATTGAGTTCAAGAAATCACACCCCATAGTGTGCATTACCCACTCTATAGACAAGCCCAGAAACTGAGATCTAGTTGTGCAAAGGTACTGTGCATAAATATTCTCTGTCTTTGATAAATTTTCAGTCTAAATGGACAAGACAGTAAAGAGTGAGAGACAGGAAGTATTTTATTCCTATTTTCAGATGGGGAACAGAGTGTGAATTGCTCAAGGTCACATGAAATGTCTGACAAACCTAATAATTAAACCCAAATCACCAAAGTGTCTGTCTCTTACTTTAACCACAAGACTATTCTTCCTGTCACATTGAAATATCCTAACTCACTCCAATCATGCAAAACCCAAAGGACATAGTCACTTTGATTGCACCAATGACTTCATAATTAAGCTGGAATTTGACACTTGAATTTTATTAAAAATATTTCATAGGCTAAAATAATGTGACGATATTTAGCAGGATAGATGGAGGGGTATCATTAAGTAGTTCAATGCATATATTCAGGGGTAATCGGGGCTCATGACTCTTCTAATGTTTTCCCCCCTTGTACAAAGTTTCATCTCCTTTCTTACCATACTTCTCTGAGTGTCATTGAATCCTCAGCTAGATTTCAAGCTTACAGCACTATGGACCCCTCAGCCAGCGTATGTACACCAAAATAATTACTTTGTTTTAAAAAAAAATTAATATACAATTTTCAAAATAATGCTGGCCAATTGAGCAAAAATGGATCCGCTTTGTAAAGTAATGGGAATTATTTTTTTGCCAGTAAAGGAATCCATTTTCTAGTAATCAGATGGTGCAACTGAAATCAGTTTCTATATATTTTGAAGCAGAAAAAACAGAGTTGTATTCATTATTTGCTGGTAAATCATTAATATTTATGAAGTATTAAGTATTGGTGGGGCATGTAGACTATGAGAGCTACAGGACTGCAGCATTTGGGGTATCCTGTACCATCAGAGATCTCTATATTGAGATGGTTCATTTGAGGGCAGCATAAGAATAACATGAATTTCAAAACGGCTCTGTGTCTTCAGTGAATTGTTTCTGCAGAAAATATTGTTTATCCAATTCATTTAATGTGCTAATTATTTAAATATGTCTGGTAACAATATTCATTAACACCTCTAAATTGTGATCCAAAAAATATGTACTTTTTTTTTTTTTTTTGCATTTATATGCACAGAACTGTGCTGGGATGTAAAAACAAATGTGAGGAAAATTGCAGTGAAGTGAAAAGGACTCCTACTGCATTGCAGATCCTAAGCAAGTATTTCATGAAAAACAACAGACTGCAATGAGCAGTACAGAAGCAGGCAGCATCTAAGCATTAACCAGTGTACTGTTAAATTAGATTTCAGAAATTGTCCTTTGTCTGCTTCTCTGTGTGGTCTATATTCAGACAATAATGCATCTCAATCTATTTTAAGATCTCTGAATTTTTCACTATGTGTAAATATTCAAAGGAGACCATACAGGAAAAACCACTAGACAGATAATACAATCACTGAAGTGAATCAAATGAAGGAAGATCCAGTAGAGAGAATCTGGTGCCTGAAGGAAACATGTCCTTGGCTGCTCCACAGTTAAACCTCAGACTCACTGAGGAAAAAAATCTCTAAAGGACATGCTAGACAAGACAAGGATTTTAAAGACAGCCTTCATTTCATTTTTTTTTAAAAAGAGGAAGTAGATATGCATTTTAAACTAGAATCAGTTAAATTTCTACCTCTGTGAGCTATGTGTTTAGTAAATTGTTGTTCTGGACAAAACTGATGCTCTGTCGTTATCTGAAGTTGTGTTATATTATTTCATTTCATCAGTTGGAGAGAGATTTATCTCACACTTTGAGTGAGTTGCTTAACAGATTTTTTACATATGCCATTAGAATGAATCTATTAGTCAGGACAGTAGGGTTACAAGGGGATTCTTCATAAAGTAAGAGAATGCACGAGTGATGGATATTTTATTAAAGTTAGCATTAGGGATTAATATGGTTACTGCTAGTGAACACTATTCCCTCTATAATAGCTTCTAGTGCTGTCCCTGGCATAACACAAGGGGCCATATTCAACTGAAGAACTATGCTGGCTTTTCTCCAGTGGAGATGCCGGTGAGTGCCTGAGGCAAGTCCTCCAGTTAGGAGGTTGCAGAAGTGGAAAGAATGGATTGGGCATGTGTAGAATCAGAAGGTGAATGAAACCAAATAAGTGGTGGCTGGGGAAGGGGCAGATTAGCAAAGCCAGGCAGTGAATGTACTCAATTAGTCCCCACTGCAGCCTTTGCTACCAGGGCTCACATGCAGGGGAAGGAACCTACAGCGAGAAATAATAAATCTCCTCCTACCCTCTTTGGGGATTAATTCCTTTGGAGCATCGGGGGAGGGTGAGGGGTTCAGGTCTGGTCCTGGCAGCACCGCCTGGAAGTGGTACTCTGGGTTATGTTACTTAGCAGCTAGAGTCAATGGCTATATTACCAAATGGTGAGAGTCAAGAGCCATATCACCCAATGGTGAGGGTCATTGGCCACCTTGCCTAGCGGTGAGAGTCAACGGTCAGATGTAGGGGAACCTGGGCCCTCCCTGTTCCACTGGGTTCCAACCCAATGGCCAATGAAACAATAATTCAAAATGTGTGGCCTATGGGGGTGGGCACCCCTACGCCTGCTCCCTGTGCCACTTCCAACTCAACTTCTTTTCCTCTGTTGGCATCACTGCTTTGCCTCTGAGTCCCTCCTGGAGTCCTCTCTGTCCCTGCTTCAAAGAGTCTTCCTCTTGCAATCATGTCTTATCACCTGTGATTGAAAAGCCTGGGGTGGCTTGGTAGTGGGCCTTGGTGGCTTCTTGGCAGGAGCCTGCAACATGCAACTGCTTCGTGTGCCCTGACTGAGATAAGCTGCTCCCTTTTGAGCTTTGCCTCTACTGTGAGCATGGCTAGTGGGTGCCTGTGCAGGGCTTTCTGGGAACAGAGCTGCTCCTTAACCTTTTCTTCACCGGTGTACACCCCATCATAGGGGCACAAAGAACCAGCTGGAATTTACACCTGCTGGCACCAGTTTCAGTGAATATAGTGCAATGAGGCAACTGAAGGTTAAATCACAGTTGCTAGGGAATTGCATATTAAAAAAAAACATTAATACCATCATTATACTTGATATTATCAGTGGTTACCAATCAAAATAACAATTAGCCATTTTATACGAAATATTTATTTGAGCATCCCCTGGCATTACCGGTGGTAACAAACTGAGCAAAATTAGTACAACACACAGATCTCCACTTCCTGCTAGCCTGCTTATTGGCAGATGGCAATATTTGGTAGTTGTGACAGCGGTGGTGGGTTTTAGAGAGGGATTTGAAGAAAGGTAATACAGTGACTTTCTGGGGATTTTTTTCCCATATGTGAAGGGCAGTATAGAAGAAAACACAAAGATATATGCAGAGGACCAATGCTGCCATCATTGGCAGAGCAAAGGCAGAGGCTGACGAATCCCAAAAGTCATAGTTTTTCTTTGAGTGCTTGCTCACATCCATTCCAGTGTAGGCATGAGCTCACCTCAAGCACTGTCACCAGGAAGTTTTTCCCTCAGTGGTATCCATTGAGTCCGCTCTGGTTCCCCCTGCAGTTGTACACTCATAGCACTGGTATAAAGAGTCCTGCTGACCCACAGCCCAAGACAGTTGCTGGAACTACCTCATCTTTGCATTCGCAAGTACTCCTTCAGTGGACTTTGCTATACTCATACAATTATCTTTATTCTTAGTTAAGTATCAGTTGTTAGATAAACAATTAGTTAGGTTAGCGAACCCTGCTCACCAGGGTTAATCCAGGCCTAGTACCAATGCTTGTGAGTAACCCCCATTTCAGCTGCCTTAAGTGCCTGGGGGAAGCTCACCCGCGGGAGCACTGTAATATCTGCAAAGACTTCAGGCCCCTCACCAAAAGGCTAGAAACACTAGGCTCAGATTTATCCTCATGGAGGCAGCACTTCAACCTCCCTCAGAGCCGAGTCACTCAGTTCACAAAGTGCATGGTAGTTGTCGCAGCCTTCCTGAAGAGACAGAGGATTCAGGTCTACCCTTACCTCGACGACTGGCTGATCAGAGCTTGGACGAAGGCCCAAGTAGAGTCTGATGTAATATTAACACAGTCAACTTTCCAGGACTTAGGTCTGCTAATAAATGTGGAGATGTCTTCTCTCTCCCCAGTTCAAAGGATAGAGTTCATTGGGACGATCCTTGACTTCAGTTCAGTTGTCTGCCTCCCCATCCCTCTTTAGGAACCCTTCCCATGAGCAACTTCTAGCCCAAGAGGTGCAGTCACTCCTAAGGGTAGGAGCTATGGAGGAGGTTCCACCGGAGTTAAGGGACCACGTGGTTCTACTTCTGTTATTTCCTAATTTCGAAAGCCAATGGCGGTCTTAGACTAATTCTGAACCTGCAAAAGGTCAACAGATTCATGAAGAAGCTAAAGTTCTGCATGGTCCCCTTGGTTTCCATCATCCCCTCCCTGGAACCAGGGGACTGGTACGCTGCCCTTGATTTGAAGGATGCTCACTTCCATATCTCAATCTTTCAGGGACACAGAAGGTTCCTCAGGTTCATCATGAACCAAGTGCACTACCAATTTGTGGTGCTCTCATTCGGCCTGTCAGAAGCTTCTTGAATGTTCATGAAGTGCATGACAGCCATCACAGCCTTCCTGAGGAGAAAGGGTTCAGGTCTACCCTTACTTCAATGACTGGCAAGGTCCAGGTAGAGTCTGATGCAAAGTTAATACAGTCAGTTTTCCAGGATTTAGGTCTGCTAATAAATGTGCAGAAGTCTACTCTCTCCCTGGTTCAAAGGATAGAGTTTATGGGGGAGAATCTCAGAGCCTTCCTCCTGGATGCTTGGGTCCAAGCAATAGGGATGCTTATGGAGAGCATCAGAAATCAACCCATCACCACAGCGAGAAACTGCTTAAAGCTCCAGGGCCACATGGCATCACGCAACTATGTGGTGAAGCATGTGAGACTTCAGCTCAGACATCTCCAGGCCTGGCTGGTGTCTGTATAATCACCATGCCAGAACCACTTAGACACAGTCATCACACTTCCCTATCCTTCCATTGGTGGTTGGACCCACTGGCAGTGTGTGCAGGAGTCCCATTCTGAAGACCCCAACCACCAGTGTCTCTCATCACATATTCTTCTGTGACGGGCTTGGGAGCTCACTTGGGATCCCTCAGAACTCAGGGCCTCTGGTTTCCAGAAGAGCTCTCGCTACACATCAATGTCAGGGAGCTCAGGGCAGGCCTGCCAGGCATTCCAGTCCCATGCAAGTGCATGTCAGTTCTCAGATAGCACAACTGCAATGTTTATCTCAACAGGCAGAGTGTATCACACTCCTCTCACCTGTGCCAGGAAGCACTTTGCTGGTGGGAATTCTGCATAGCCCACTTGATCCACGTTGATGCCTCCTATCTGCTGGGGTTGCAGAACAAGGTAACCTCAGCAGATCCTTCTCCAACCACCACAAGTGGTCCATCCATTCAGATGTCATGAAAGTCATTTTCCCAGATGAAGCACAACAGGAAGTGTCTCCAGTTCTGTTCCTTCCTGGGTCACAGTCCAGGGTCACTTGCAGATGCCTTCCTCCTCCCTTGCACAGGTCATCTTCTCTACATGTTCCCTCCCATTCCTCTCATACAAAGATCTTGCTGAGGTCACAAGGGACAAAGTGCGAGTCATCCTGATAGTCCCGGCCTGACCCATCAGCACTGATTCACCATGCTCCTAGACCTCTCGATGGAAACGACAATCCATCTACCTCCATTTCTAGACCTCATCGCCCAGGATCATGGCTGCCTATGTCACCCAAACCTCAAGTCCCTTCATCTCATGGCCTGGAAGCTCCATGACTGAACCCCACAAAGCCACCATGCTTGGGACTGGTTCGAGTAGTGCTTTTAGGGAGCAGAAAACCATCCACTAGAGCCACCTACCTGGCAAAGTGGAAAATGTTCTCCATCTGGTCTATGCAGAAAGGTGTCTCACCTGCACAGTCAACACAACCATTCATTATAGACTACATAATCCACCTGAAACAGCAAGGGCTAACTGTGTCATCTATTAGGGTCCATCTGTCCTCAATCTTGGTTTTTCACCCATGGGTGAATGGCTGTTCTTTTTTCGAAAACTCCACCTGTAGTCAGTTTCTTAAGGGCCTTGAGAGATTGTACCCTCAGGTACAACAACCAATCCCTCCCTGGGATCTCAACTTGGTATTGGCAAGGCTGACAGGACCCCCATTTGAACTGTTGGCAACGTGCTCTTTGTCCTGGAAGGTGGCCTTCCTGGTAGCCATTATTTCTGCCAGAAGAATCTCGGAGATCCGGCCCTCAATTCAGAACCACCTGGCTTTCCTTCCAAAGGTAGTTTCACAATTTCATAATAACCAGGATATCTTCCTACCTGCAGACTATACAAAATTACTCGCTATAGCTAAGTTCAAAACTGATGTGAAGAGTTACAAAGGGATTTCACAAAAATGGTTGACTGGGCAACAAAATGCCAGATTGCATTTATCAACATCAATTTTAAGTAATGCTCACTGGAAAAATAATCCCACACATACATACAAAATGATGGGGTCTAAATTAGCTGTTACCACTCAAGAAAGAGATCTGGGTGTCATCGTGAATAGTTCCCTGAAAACATCTGCTCAATGTTCAGTGGCAGTCAAAAAAGCTGCTACTGTTAGGAACCATTAGGAAAGAGATAATGAGACAGAAAATATAATGCCACTATATAAATCCATGGTGCACCCATTCCTTGAATACTGTGGGCAGTTCTGGTCACCCCATCTCAAAAAAGATATATTAGAATTGGAAAAGGTATAGAGAAGGGCAATGGAACAGGGGTTGGATTAGGGGTATAGAAGAGCTTCCATATGAGGAGAAATTAAAAAACTGGGACTGTTCAACTTAGAAAAGAGATGACTAAAAGGGAGATTTGATAGAGGTCCATAATGTCATGAATGGTATGGAAAAAAATAATGATACCCCTTTATATAACACAAAACTAGGAACCACCTGATGAAATGAATAGGCAGCAGGTTTAAAACAAACATAAGGAAACACTTCTTCACACAATGCAGAAACTGTGCAACTCTTTGCCATGGTATGTTGTGAAGGCCAAAAGTATAACTGGGTTCAAAAGAGAATTAGATAAATTCATGGAGGATAGGTCCATCAATGGCTATTAGCCAAGATGGACAGAGATACAACACCATGCTCTGGGTGTCCCTGTACCTCTGACTGCCAGAAACTGGAACTGGACCACAGGGGATGGTTAGTTCAAAATTGCCCTGTTCTTTTTGTTTCCTCTGAAGCATCTGGTACCAGCCCTTTCAGAGACAGGATACTGGGCCAGATGGGCCGTTGGTCTGACCCAGTATGGCCATTTCTGTTCTCTTATCCTACAAACAGTCCATGGTAATGGTTAAAAACAGATCTCCCAAGACTAATATTTGAAAATAGGCACATGTTTTCCCCAAAGAAACAGAAGCTTTAGTTATAGTACAGGTTGGCTAGACATTTATAACTATTATCAGTGCTCTGAGCAGGGAGAGGAAAATTGGTGGGATACTTTGCAGGTACAGAAATGAGATGAGATCCGGAGGGACTCTTTTTTCCCCTTAAATACAATTGTTGCCTGTGAACTGTAAAGACCCATTGCTTTAACTAAATGAATAGGTAGATACAATTTGTATGCACCTCATGGTAATGATTACCTTGCCCTGTTCTGTCTGAGAGTTGTGACAGATTGTTTTTGCTACAACATCAATATTTGTGGCTTCAGCGACTTGCAAAAAGAAACTACATTCACTAAATCCTCATGTGGCTCCCTGCTCTGCAGAGGAAATTTAAGCTAACACACATCATGAAAAGACAATATCTAACACCTTAGAATCACCAGAGTATTTCATTTAGTCTCTTCTTTGAACAGTACACATTCACTCCTATGGTTATACTTCTGCCTCTGCAAGCAGCTAGTACACCCACCCATAAACATGTTGGGATAATATTGATCCAGGGATAATGTGTTAGTTGCCTGTCAGGAATTGTTACTGAAGGATAAGTGCCTTTCCCATTACTCCGAGACTTTTCCTTACTTCCCGGAAATGCTGCTGTTGTGAGAGGGAGTTTCTAGGAGGAGTTTTACAGCACTATAATAGTTGACATTGTGATATCTTTCCTAGACGTATTGCTTTCATGAAACGAAATTTCTGGGAATGAGTTCAAATCATGGTGAGCCAGCAAATATATTTATTGCACCGGTATAATCCTGCCTTTTTAACAGGAATTCAGAGTTAATTAGTGGCATTCATCATGCATGTCAGGTGGAATTTTAAAAAGGACAGGAGTGTAGATGATAATAGCTAGCTCTTATATTAGGGCTTTTTCTTTTATAGATATTAAAGCACTTTACACGGAGGTCTGTACTGTTATTTTATAGATTGAGAAACAGAGGCACAGAGGAAGGCCTGGATGCACAAAAGGAATTAAGCACATAAGTCCTCACTTTAGGTGCCTAGGTCCCACTTGTGAGACAACTTCTATGCCCAAAACTCCTACTGATCCCTGTAGGCACCTAAACTCACTTGGTGCCTATGTTTCTGCCTCTGAGCATGTGCACTGCTGCCTGATTCTAGGTATCCATACCCCTATCTTTCACCTAAGCCCCAGATAATTGCCCAAACCAGGAAAGATAGGTGTTTAGCTACCTATGTTGTATATGGGACCTGATCCAGTAGGCATGCTCAAAGGACCCTACCAGATCTGTCTCTCAGGTGAGTTCACACAAAGCAGCTGGGGAAAGGAGGAAGAGGCTTGTATTTCACTGTGAATACATAGTCATAGTAGCAGGAGAACTGGATCCTTGGTCTCCCATGTCCTGGGTGAATGCTCTAGCTACCAGGCTACAGTCATTCTCATGCTTGTGTGTGCTCTCTTTCTTCTCCCTGCCCCATCCCAATGACTCCTCAAGTATTTATCAATCGTGCAACAGTTTCCTCAGGAGAGACTGAGGGAGCCTATCATTTGACTATCCTATAGCTCAATGGTTAAGGCACCCAGCTGAGGGGTTGCAGATCCCTGTTCAAATCCCTTCTCCCTCTGAAGTGGAGGGAGGACTTGATCTAGGAGTCTACCACATCCCAGGTGCATACCCTAATCACTGGGCTAAAAGTTAGGAAGGAACTCCCCCTCCCTTGCCTTCTTGCTAAAATGGCAAAGGCACCCAACTCCAGGGAAGGCTTTCACAGCTGAGAATCGCTACCAGAGAACTAGGTCCCTCCCTGCAACCAGGACGTAGGCACCTATCTGTGTGAGAGGGGTGGGGCTTAGCACACACCCTTCTTGTCAGCATCTGTCATTGGCTGGCTAGCTTAGGCGGCTCCCTGACAAGCATGCTGCCTTTTGTGTATTGTAGTGGAGGGTCCTGCACACCGATGCTGCTAGATAAATAATACCAATGAATAAGTGGGCCTCTGTAGGCATTGAGTACCCTGAATCCAGGCCCCAGTTATACTGCAAAATGCTGATGTGCATGAAGACACGCCAGACAATATAATACTGGCAAGCAGTCCTGGAAGCTAAGGAGAGAAAGTATAACCACAGAAAAGTGTGGTGGTGACGTTTCATTGGTCCATTATGGAGAAACAGATGCTACTTCATTCCGCCTTGGCAGGAATAATAGGAGAGTGGAAAAGGTAATGATGATTCATTCCATCATAAGATGTTTATAGGCAGAGTCTCACTGTATTCAGAATGCCAGCCATCATTTACAAACCATGAGCAGCCTGCATTAGATAACTCACCAGAGATTGTGCATGCCGTTTTCTGCGTAAGAAAACTACCAGCAAGTTGAATTTACAGAAGAGGTGAAAGATCAGAAATTGTAATTGGGGAATTTCTGTAATTTTTTTTTTTAATGAGTAGTTGCACAAGAGAAAAGAAAATGCATAATTTCAATGTCTAATGCTAGCACTGGAGCTGAAACTAAGCAGCAAGAAAGAGATTCAGAATGGATTTAATATATATTATCTGTGCTAAAAACAATGATGGTGTATTTCCTTTGGACTGATTGGACTAGAAAGGGTTCACATAGCAAGACAGACACTTAGGAGATTGATTCTATCAGATTCCACATGACTGTAACACCTGTGGAGTCTCAATATCAACTCAGCATCTTGTAGTATCAAGTAATATTCTTAAATTGTATTTTATACAACTCAGATAATACATAACGAAGACATAAAAGGCAACAATTTCAAAAATAAGTGGTTAAATTGCCTCCCAAAATAAGCATGGGCAGGCACAAAACTGTAATTGTGCATATAATGCATTTGATTGCAGGCACAAAATGGGGAGATGAGTGCACAGCTAACAGTTTTGTCCATGGATGTAGTTTAGGTGATTTTTTTGCAAATTGCCCCCAAGTATGAAGTGCCTGAACCAAAAGTCCTTTGTTATTAATGAAAAGGCTCCAATGGACTTTGGTTCAGGTCCTCAGGGTTTTAAAAACTATTCACATTGGTTGTTCAAAAGAAGATGCATGCATGAATGTCTTTCACCCTTGGGGCCTGTGGCACCTTATAGACTAACAGACATATTGGAGCATGAGCTTTCGTGGGTGAATACCCACTTTGTTGGATGCAACTATTCACCCACGAAAGCTCATGCTCCAATACGTCTGTTAGTCTATAAGGTGCCACAGGACTCTTTGCTGCTTTTACAGATCCAGACTAACCCGGCTACCCCTCTGATACTTTTCACTCTTGGAAGATCCATTAAAAGGCAAATTTATATATGTGGTCACAATAAACTCAATCCTTTTTCCAGTAAAGTCACTAGCAAAACTCACATTGACTTCAATGGAAATGAAAACAGGTTCACTGATTGCAGTTAAATTCCATTAAATCATCTGTCAAAGGGTCAGCTAATTTGATGCATAAAGACAGGTTAGTAGTCAAACAAAGAAGCATGCAGTCCATTTTCCATAGGAATGATCCTTCTCTCGTCTCCTTTAAGGAAAAAATAGTTAAAGATCATTGCCGGAGCACCACA
The DNA here is from genome assembly GCF_002925995.2 of Terrapene triunguis. Lineage (NCBI taxonomy): Eukaryota > Metazoa > Chordata > Testudines > Emydidae > Terrapene > Terrapene triunguis. The sequence goes on along the minus strand of NW_020664393.1, from coordinate 62,540,621 downwards.
GATACTCACGATAAGAACACCATATAAAGAAAAACAATATTTCATGTAGTTAAATGCTGGGGTCGTTTCATGGGAAGGTCACTGTAAACTGGAAATCTAAGTATTAAAATTAAGGAAAATATGGCACCCTTCATGCTCATTTCAATTACAGGCTTTCTTTGATCTCTTTGTTTATGGCTTTGATAGTCTCCCCACAGAACAGATCATTGCATAACATGCACAGCATCCAAAATTAATAAATTAGTGTGAAAGATGAGCCAGTAGCATCAAACCTCTATGTCTTTGATGCTGGATTTGTGTTTCTAAATCCATTGTTGGTGTTTTGTTACCCCCCCTTCTTCCCACCATGCATTTTCTTTTTCAATTTCAAGGAAAGATGGGCCCAACTCAAAACCATCAATCTGAATACCACAAAACTTTGCAGAGGCTCAAGTTCTGAACAGAGTTCTGGGGCTGAAATTTGCACTGAGCTGCTGTGTAACTGGTCGACCCAAAAGTCTGGATTCAAACGTCACCCAAACTTTGTGGTGTTGGTGGATTAGAAACCCAGATATGGGTTTGAATTGTGCAGCTCAGGCCCACATGTAAGTTCAAAACACACTGAGAGTGATGACCATTGGCTGCTTAAAATGAATGATCATTAGATGTAACATTTACATGAACATTTGATAAAACACCTTTCATTTCATAGATCTGAAGTTTTGACCAACAAGAATACGAGTGCATTTCAATATTTTACTCTTCATGACTTTGGGGCTGCCTAAAAATGATAAGATGAAAATTTAGAAAAGAAGAAGCTTGCTCTTTATGGAATATTTTTTTGCTGTTGCTCTGATCCAGATTTGTATGGTTTGTATAACTGTTGATATAGCTATCATAGCAAATTAGGTCACTTACAGACAAGGGTCCTGGCCCAGAAAAGCTGTGATCTGTCTATTAAGTGTGATCAGGACTCCCTCTAGGGCTGGCCCCATCAACTATATAGCCTAGTAAAGAGGAATGATTATCTTGAGGTTAGGCAACTGGACTGGGGATGAGGATAACATGGGTTCCCTTGCTATAGACTTCCCATGTTACGTTGGGTAAGTCACTTTATTACTCTGTGCCTCTGTTTCTCATCTGTAAAATGGGGATAATACTTTCTTACCGTACTGGAGTGTTGCGAGGATTAATCCACTATGAGGTGCTCACAGTATACCGTGGTGGGGGCTGTAAATGTAACTAGACACTATGTCTGAGCTGAAAGAATTGTCCTTTATCTCAGGTAGTTCAGACCTGTGTTTTTGGTGTTTAAGGTAGCAGGTAACAACCAAGCTATGCACATGTGGCTATGGTTTGTTATGCTTACAATGTAATGAATGTTGATATTTTCAAAGGTGCCAAAGGGAGTTAGGCATCCAACCATAGGCTCCGACTCCGTGGGTGCTCCGGGGCTGGAGCACCCATGGGGAAAAATTAGCGAGTGCTCCGCACCCACCAGCAGCCAAGCTCCCCTTGCCCCTACCTCGCCTCCTCACCCCGTCCCGAGCATGCCGCATCCCCACTCCTCCCCCTCCCTCCCAGTGCTTCCCATCCCCCGATTGCCTAACAGCTGTTTGGCGGTGCTTAGAACTTTCCAGGAGGGAGGGGAGGAGCAGGGACGCAGCACGCTCATGTGAGGAGGCGGAGAAGAGGAGTGGGGACTTTGGGGAAGGGGGTGGAATGGGGTGGGAAGGGGGCAGGGCTGGGTGGGAAAAGGTGGGGTGGGGTGGGGACTTTGGGGAAGTGGTGGAATGGGGGTGGGGCGAGGGCAGTGCAGGGGCGGGAAGAGGCAGGGCAGGGGCCAGGGGCGCGGGGGCGGGGGTGTCAAACACCCACCAGGCAGAGGGGAAGTCGGCGCCTACGCATCCAACTCCTACTGAATTTCATTAAGATTTTTAGGTCTAACTCTCTCCGAAAATACCACTTAGTAGGTCATGAAAATCGTAGCCAATACATCATCAGTCACAATATCTATTTGCTCACCCTTTACCATGATGATTATGTTAGTGAAATTCTGTTTGCCCATCAATTACTAAAATAAATCACCCTGATTTAGTGGATCAGAAGAATTACACAGGGCTACTAATCAGGATCTGGCATGTTCAGTAGTCTCCTCCAAAGAATACCTAGATGCTTCAAGACCTGGCATTGACTATTCAGAAATGGGCACTTTTCCCTCTGGATGAAAAATGAATGAGTACTCTGAGATGATGCTGGGGACACTGTGTTGCTGTTAAGATATAATTAAGGTATGGTACTTTATCACTTGTGGTCATTAAAGATTTTTTGTAAATGCAGAGGTATTAAGTCTAGTGTCCTGTTCAGATTCCAGCTAAGGTTGCCTATAGTAGTTGCCTTTGAAAAGTCATCATTTGTCCACAATTATTACACAGTGGTATCCAGGACAGAGCAGGTATTTCCCTATTCTAGGGAAATGATTGTGTTATTTCAGATATTGCTGAATGATAAACATGGGTAAAGTTTGACATTTCAAGATGACCACTTCATATCCTCCTCATGTTGTTTTAATTGGTTGCAATATTCTAAATTTCCTTCCTTTCAATGTTATATAGTAAAGTGCACTGTCCTAGTTGTTTCATTCTCCCAAATGATTGTCTCAGTATACATTATATGTATATATTATATACAATAATATCCTTTACCTACTTCAAAGAATTGTTGAATGGCTTACTTAGTTAATGTTTGTAAAAGCATTTTAAGATCTTCTGGTGGTGGGGCAATAGAAATGCAAAATATTGTTGGGATTATTCTTAGTGTTATTGATTATATAGTTCCCTGGGTTAATGTAATCATTAACCTTTAAGCAGTCTAGTTAATGGGCTAATTTCCACACTGAAATAAATGTTAGGGTAAGTGACATTTTGGGTGCAAGTTAGTCAGTGGTAGAGCTGGTTAAATAACATTCAATTAATAATATATGTGATTTGAACATTTCTGAATGCATTATTCAGTGAATCTTCTATTTAATTATTCACACAGCTCTAGTCAGAAAACAGGTACAAGTGCCAAATTTGTGGCAATTTCCTCAAAAGGAATTGAATTCCTGGGATTGAAAGGGAGGTGTGGCTGGAAAAAAAGAGCAGTGGCTGGTCAAAAAGTAGGAAATTTAAAGGGGAAAGTCCCACTAAAACAGTCCTTTGATTTGAAAGCTGCTGAGACTAATGAACACAAAGACATAAGAAGAACCTGTGCCTATCACATTGACCAATATTATCTCATTGTTTACTTGTTCTCTCCTATTTGTGTATAACCCTCTGTATCTTGTCTAATATATAGATTGCAAGCTTCTTCGGAAAGGAAGTTTTTCTTTTTGTTCTGTGTTGTACAACATCTAGCACAGTGTGGTCCTGGTCTGTCACCAGGGCTCCTCAGCACTACAGTAATACAAATTAATACAGAAATAATAATTAATAATAAGACAAAGCAAATTCCTGCCGCATACCCACTTTAGCATACACCTGTACAATTTAAGCGCTACCAGTACTTACATTGCCCTGACACAGACCCCCAATATTGGAATTAAGCCTTTGGGGTCAAGCAATGTTTAACCACTGGAATATAAGTTAAATACTATGATCCTGGCACCCTTTAATAGTACAGAAATGAAGCATATGGTCCAACACTTTTAAAAATGGGAGCCTAAAGCTATACTCACAGCCTAGGATTTTCAAAGGAACCTAAAGGAAATAGGCACCCCGATATTGAATTTCAGTGGTATTTTGGTGCTTAACTCACTAAATGTCCTTTGAAAATCCTATCCACAGGCCAAATGTAGGTACCAACAAAAGTGTCCTTCTTTTCAGAAATGATGAGTGCCTAGCAAACCCCTTTGACTTTAGTAGGTGCTGCTGGATGCTCAGGCCACGTAGGCAGGTGCCTAAATATGCAAGTCAATGAGATCTAGGTGTCTAACTCCCCTTTGAAAATCCCAACCTTACTGTAGTTTTAATATTTTCTGATAGACATCAAAAATGTCACTCCTCCATGGGTCCCATGGGCTGGGGCTGGACTATCTATTTGAATCTTTGTGGGGTTCCTTAGTGGGATGGTCTGAGCAACTGCAAGAATGACCTGATTTCTCACTGTCCTTAAGTTCCACTGGGTCTTGGTGCTGTGTGACAGTGATCAGCTTTCCTACTGGCCTTTGCAGACTGAAGTGCTAATTTGGCATTTCCATTGTTCTGGCCCACTTGGGGATTTACATGCACCCCGTCTGAACATTCTTGCACTAACAAATTCCAGTTTGGATTTAGCCGCATGAATTTCTGAATTTGTCCCCATATCTGAAAATATTAGAATAAGGACTTTAACAGTCAGGACTATAGATGTGTACTCTGTGCTAGGGGCTGGGAGTCAGCCTAACTTTGATACCCGGAAAGATACTGGAACAAATTACTAAACAATGTATTTGTAAGCACCTAGAGGCTAATAGGATTATAAGGAATAGCCAGCATGGATTTGTCAAGAACAAATCATGCCAAACCAACCTAATCTCCTCCTTTTGACAGGGTTATTGACCTGTTGAATGAGGGGGAGAGGTAGTAGATATGATATGTCTTGATTTGATTAAGTCTTTTGTCACCTTCCCACATGACATTGTCATAAGCAAACTATGGAAATGTGGTCTAGATGAAATTACTATAAAGTGAGTACACAAGTAGTTGAAAGATCATACTTAAAGAGTAGTTATCAATGGTTCATTGTCAAGGTGGGAGGACATATGTAGTGGACTCTAATAGGAGTCAGTCTCTAGGTCTTGTACTATTCAATATTTTCATTAATTACTTGGATAATAGAGAGTGTGCTTATAAATTTTTTGGATGACATCACACTAGGAGGGGTTGCAAGCACTTTAGAGGCCAGGTTTAGAATTCAGAATTATCTTGACAAATTAGAGAATTGGTCTGAAATCACTAGGATGAACAAATGGAAAGTACTTCACTTAAGAAGGAAAAATCAAATGCACAACTACAAAATGGGGAATACTGGCTAGGTGGTAGTACTCCTGTAGAGGATCTGGGGATTATAGTGGATCAGAAATTGAATAAGTCAACAATGTGATGCAGTTGTGAAAATGTCTAATATAATTCTGGGTGTATTAGAAGGAATACTGTATGTAAGACACAGAAAATAACTGTCCTGCTCAACCTAGCACTGGTGAGGCTTCAGCTGGAGTATTGTGTCCAGTTCTGTGAGTCGCATTTTAGGAAAGATGTGAACAAATTGGATAGAGTCCAGAGGTGAGCAACAAAAATTATAAAAGCTTTAGAAAAGCTGATCTATAAGGAAAGGTTAAAAAACTGGACATGTTTAGTCTTGAGAAAAGAATACTGAGGGGAGACCTGATAACTCCTCAAATATGTTAAAAGCCTGTTACAAAGAGGACAATGAACAATTATTCTTCATGTTCCCTGAAGGTAAAACAAGAAGTAATGGGCTTAATCTTCAGCAAAGGAGATTTAGATTAGATATTAGGAAAAACTTTCTAACTATAAGGGTAGTTATGCACTGGTATAGTCTTCCAATTGAGAAAATAGAATGACCATCATTGGAAGTTTTTAAGAGCATGTCAGACAAACACCTCTCAAGGATGGTCTAGGTTTACTTGGTACTACCTAATGTGACAGACCCTGACCAGTGGGGTACAGGAGTCTGGTAGAGGGCAAATATACTGGTCACTGGATGAGTAGTTTTCTGTTCCTTGAGTGACCAGAGCAGGGGCTGCCCTAGAGTAATCAAGAACCTGCTAAAACCAGTTAAGGCAGACAGGCTAATTAGGACACCTGGAGCCAATTAAGAAGAAGCTGCTAGAATCAATTAAGGCAGGCTAATCAGGGCACCTGGGTTTTAAAAGGAGCTCACTTCAGTTTGTGGTGTGAGTGTAAGGAGCTGAGAGTGAGAGGGTGTGCTGCTGGAGGACCGAGGAGCACAAGCATTATCAGACACCAGGAGGAAGGTCCTGTGGTGAGAATAAGGAAGGTGTTTGGAGGAGGCCATGGGGAAGTAGCCCAGGGAGTTGTAGCTGTCATGAATCTGTTACAGGAGGCACTATAGACAGCTGCAGTCCACAGGGCCCTGGGCTGGAACCCGGAGTAGAGGGCGGGCCCGGGTTCCCCCAAACCTCCCAATTGACCTGGACTGTGGGTTCTTCCAGAGGGGAAGGTCTCTGGGCTGTTCCCCAACCCACATGGTGAATCTCTGAGGCAAGAAAATCCGCCAATAAGTGCAGGACCCACCAAGATAGAGGAGGAACTTTGTCACACTAAGCACAGGTGTTGGAATTGATGAACTCTTGAGATTCCTTCCGGCCCTTCATTTCTATGGTTGTATGTTTCTATGAAAGGTTAAGGCAAAAATGCAGGTTCATGAAACCATCTATACTTTGGTCCACCAAACCAAACCTGGATCTGGCCCAGCAGCTAGAGGATACCACAAGGTCATGACACTGCACAAGACATTGCAGTGTAAACATCACACTACTTGGGATAGGAGCACCAGATGCTTCCTTGTTGCTGGCTACAAAGAGTAGGGCTGGCTGAATATATGCTGTTGAAACATTTTTTGGAGGGAGATATGAGTTTTCAGCTAAAAAAAAATTTTCACAGAAAATGTCTGCTTTCCTCTTAAATCGTTGATTGTTTTTGTTGGAAAGCCAAAAACCTTGGACAGTGAATCTTCAGCTGAAAACTTTCAATTGTTATAATGTTGACAAAGTCAAAATTTTCCACTGGAAAATTTGATGAAAGTGATTTTTTTTAATTGACATTTTCCATGGAAAAAACCTGACCAGCTCAACAGAAGGACCTTGCATTCTGTGAGACCATCACCACAGCATGGACAAGAGAAGACTGGCTCAGGGTTCTATATGTTAATCAAACTTTGTGTCCAAAGCAGAACCTGAACCCACATGTTGTTGGGACTTTTCCATCCTCATCCACTCTCCTAGTGTAAAGTTTCCTGTCAAAAAGGACAAAAGAAATATGGTAATTTACTGAATCCAATTTTTTTTTTTTTACTAAAGCTCTAGAAACAGCTCATGCCACTGTTTTAGGGACAATTTGTGACACTTTCAGCCATAGATCAGTGATCTTAGTCTCATTTGAGAAACAGAATTGGGACTGGATAGTACTAATAGAATGAACAAACTCCAAGATCAACTTGGGTGCTGCAAGATATAGGTTTGACGATTCATGGGTGACAATCTTCTACCTGAATAAATCATTTAACCCAGGATCCAATCTGCTGTTGAAGTGCTGTGCTGCTTGAGTTGCCATATAAGACATAAAACTAAGTCCCTGAACATCTGCAGTTTTTAAAGCTTGGCTTTAGAAAAACTAGGGCTTTTTGTTGTTGATGTTGTTGCAAGAGGAGTCATGGTACTAGGTTCAAATTCCACACTGAAATTACTATACAGTCTCCCTCTTAAATCCAATTAGCAGATTCAGTTGGATGTGGTATTCTTCTTGACTTCATCACCCCAACAGTCATACAAATTGCAGTGAGCTGTTAAATAGCTCCAGTGTTCCACCCCAGATACCATCATGTCTGTGCTTGAATGCTGAGTATGGCGGTTCTTGTAGATTTTAGACCCTTCAGTGATGTAGACTTGCCATGGAGTTTAACTGAAGTATTGCAAGTGTAGCACTGCAGAAATGGGACCAGTCTACTTGCGCTACATTGATGACATCTTCATCATCTGGACCCATGGAAAAGAAGCCCTTGAGGAATTCCACCATGATTTCAATAATTTCCATCCTACCATCAACCTCAGCCTAGATCAATCCACACAAGCGGTCCATTTCCTGGACACTACTGTGCTAATAAGCGATGGTCACATAAATACCACCCTGTACCGGAAACCTACTGACCGCTACACTTACCTACATGCCTCCAGCTTCCATCCAGGACACACCACACGATCCATTGTCTACAGCCAAGCTCTAAGATATAACCGCATTTGCTCCAATCCCTCAGATAGAGACAAGCACCTACAAGATCTCTATCAAGCATTCTTAAAACTACAATACCCACCTGCTGAAGTGAAAAAACAGATTGACAGAGCCAGACGAGTACCCAGAAGTCACCTCCTACAAGACAGGGCCAACAAAGAAAATAACAGAACACCACTAGCTGTCACCTTCAGCCCCCAACTAAAACCTCTCCAGCACATCATTAGAGATCTACAACCTATCCTGAAAGATGATCCTTTACTCTCACAGATCTTGGGAGACAGACCTGTCCTTGCTTACAGACAACCCCCCAACCTAAAGCAAATACTCACCAGCAACCACACATCACTGAACAAAAACACTGACCCAGGAACCTATCCTTGTAACAAAGCCCGATGCCAACTCTGTCCACATATCTATTCAAGTGACACCATCATAGGGCCTAATCACATCAGCCATACCATCAGGGGCTCGTTCACCTGCACATCTACCAATGTGATATATGCCAGCAATGCCCCTCTGCCATGTACATTGGCCAAACCGGACAGTCTCTACGCAAAAGAATTAATGGACACAAATCTGACATCAGGAATCATAATACTCAAAAACCAGTGGGAGAACACTTTAACCTGTCTGGCCATTCTATGACAGACCTGCGGGTGGCTATCTTAAAACAGAAAAACTTCAAAAACAGACTCCAACGAGAGACTGCTGAGCTGGAATTGATATGCAAACTAGACACAATCAACTCAGGGCTAAATAGGGATTGGGAATGGCTGAGCCATTACAAACATTGAATCTATCTCCCCTTGTAAGTATTCTCACACTTGCTTCTTATCAAACTGTCTGTACTTGGCTACCTTGATTATCACTTCAAAAGTTTTTTTTCTCTTACTTAATTGGCCTCTCAGATTTGGTTAGACAACTCCCACCTGTTCATGCTCTCTGTATGGGTGTATATATATCTCCTCGATATTTGTTTCACTCAATATGCATCCGAAGAAGTGGGTTGTAGCCCACGAAAGCTTATGCTCTAATAAATATGTTAGTCTCTAAGGTGCCACAAGTACTCCTGTTCTTTTTGCAGTGTTTGTAGAGTACTACACGATCCTTTGGGATGAAAGATTCTTTGTCTTCCTCTTTCAGTGCGTGTGTGGGTGTATAGTAAAACATTTTGATAAATTGCTGCTGCTCTCTGTGCGCTAATTCACCTTTTGCAGTATGTATTCTAGCATTTTGAGCAACCTAAAAAGCTTCTATTTAAATCACCTGCAGGAGAAATGGGACGTTTAAGGTTTGATATTTCATGATCCATTAGGGCTGACAAATAGCACCTGCTTCTCTTCTAGAAGGGAGTGAAATATCAGAGTATAAAGTTATAATATTTGTATATGTTAAAAAGCTATCTGAGATAATTTCCAAGGATGTTTTACATTAGTTATGTTTTTCCTTTCTCTATGTGGTGCATACAGTTGGATTGCTAGAATTAAGGGAGTCTGGCTTTGCAGGTGGAGTAGTAAACTACAAGCATCCCATCCTAGCCACACTTCCCAAAAGTCCTTCAGTGCTGAGGGGAGATGGAAACTCCAACCTGCCTATATTTTGGGCTGAAAGCAAATGCAATCCTTTTCCTCTTCAGAACAATGAGAAAGAAAAGCCTTTCAACTAATAGGCCATCAAAACAGTCTCAACACAAACATGTTATGTAAATTGTAACAGGCTTACACTGACAGTAGCCCTATTTTCTCTCTGAGGAGCAGACCTCGCTAGGGTTGCCAATTTTCTAATTTCTGAAAACTGGACACCCGTTCCCGATCTCTTCCTCCTGAGGCCTCCTCCCCTGCTTTGCCCCTTCCCTTAAGGCACTGCCCCTGCTCCTCCTCTTTCCTCGAGGCCCAGCCGCTGCTTGCTTCTCCTCCCCCTGCATCGCTTGCTGCTCTCCTCCCTCCCCCTTCCTCATTGCTCAATCCTCTCCACGTCCCTCCCTGCCAGCTGGGCTCCCTCTATTCTGGGGCTGGGTTGGGAGTTGCAGCCTGATGCAGACCAAGATGCAGGTAGGAAGCAGCCCCGGCTGACCAGGGGCTGGCGCTGGTTAATGACTCAGCACAACCCTCACCCCTCCTGTGGTAACTGGACTTTTAGTGTCCAGACAGTACATCTGACTGGACACTGCCAGGTCCTTTTTTCGACTGGATTTTCTGGTTGAAAGCCAGACACCTGGGAACCCCAACGTCCCTCAATCAATCCACTGGGCAGTTCAGCCAATCCCAGTCCCTTGCTGATAGCTTGCAGTTCCTCTGACATGCTCCAGTCTAGTTTCCTGGGAGACTAAAAGACTCCAGCTGTTTGGTGGCCCTGCAGGTAAATATCTTGTCCTGTAGCCCTGAGACTTTCTAATTCTGTTACTTTCCAGCCTCATTCCTTTTTTAAAAATTCTCTGTTTCTAAAAAAAATCTGTAAACATGTGCAGAATACCCAGTGGGGTTGTCCAGGATAAAGAACCTAGTGGCATGAGTTTGTGATGTCTCACTGAGCAGGCCGGTGATGAGGTGTATAAACTCCATTCTGGTCGGGAAGGGGTTAATTTGCAGCCAGTGGTCCTGTTAGCCCCTCCCAGGGTACCCCTGTACTGGTTGATAGGCCAGGGTGCACGGGAAGAGGAGGCACAGCAGTTGGGAGAGGAAGGGGAGAAGAGCATTATAGGGCGTCTTCATGGGCAAGCTGGAAGCCAGACTGGAGATGGGTTCTGATGAGTTGCAGCCTGCCTGAACCCCTGGGTACGGAGCCATGGAGATGATCGAACCACAGAAGTCTGTGGTTAGATTGGAGGACTGTCTAGAACAGCAGAGGCATTGCTGCAACAAGGTAGTTGTCAGCTAAGCCCAGCCAGGTGGAAGGTTTGGGTTTTTTTATATATATTTTTTGTTAGACATTGTGTGATACAGCAGGGCCGGAGGGCAGCAGGAGAGTGATCGATAGGAGGTATATAAGCCCCAGGATGATCAGAGCCTTATTCCCTGTATACTAAGGAGAGGTTACTACAGTTTAATTAGAGCACCTGGAGCCAAGTAAGGCCCGCCCAAGACCTAATAAAGACCCCTGCTTCAGTCAGACAGGAAGAGGGAAGGAGAGCTGACTGTAGTTTGGAGGTGTACTGGTGTTGACCAGAGGATTTGAGTACCAAGAGAAGAGAGACCCTGCCCCAAGCAGGGCAGAGGGACTTCCCCAGCACAGAGGACCAAGAGAAACCGTGCCTCGGGGGAAAGAGGGTAAGAAGCCTGTGAAGCCGAAAGGGCTTGGGAATAGAGTAAGGGGCAAACTCGGGTCCTTTCCCCACTCCCCTTCTCTCCCCCTCCAGGACACTTGCAGAGCCCAAGAAAAGGGGAAGGGCAGCGCCCTGACCCACCACACCAATGAAAAACGCGGGACCCACCACAATAGCATTGGCCATTTGCCACAGTTGATAAAGGACTCAGGCTCTGGAAAAGGCTGGACTCTGTAAAGTGGTCTGGCTGGAGGTCCAGCTCTCTCCTACAGCAGGCATAGGCCAGCCAAAGAACGGTGGGGGGAAAGTGGGACAGAGTTGCTGTAGCACTACCTCTGGCCACAAGGGGATGTGCTGAAGTGACAAATTCACTACAAGGCCCTCCCAAATCAGTTCTGAGTCCTACTGGGATGTTGGGAGTCTGATCTAATAGATTGCCAAAACTTTCACACCTTGCTGAAAATGCAGCTTGGCTTCCTATGGTATATTTTCTTGTGTTTTTTTTTTTTTTTTTTTTTTTGCGGTAGTTCTTAAAATTCAAAATGATCAGACTTTCAATCCTAGAGAAAGGAAGTTGAATAGAGGAGAAGCTTGCTGAAACCCAGGATTAAATAAATCTTTTGTGAAGGGCCACTCATCTGTGAAGGGCCACTAATCATTACCCTATGTCATAATGTCCCTTAAGGTTAAATATACTTGCATAATTTTACTGCAGTCGTTAATCAGCATAATCTGTTGTTGAGCAGTCAGGCACAGAAACTCTATTGGTGAATGATGTAAACAACATGCCAGTCAGCATACAGAGAGTGTGATTTTTCTAAGGCACCTAGAAGAGTTAGACACACAACTCACATTGGAATTCAGTAGAATTTGGGTACTACAAGGGGTAAAGAGAACAGATATTCCTATAATAATTAATAACTATTTAATTCCTACTCACCTTAAAAAATTTAGAAATGCTATCCACCTCTATTTATTCCAAAATAGGATCCACCTAGAATGTAAAGAGAATAAGAAAATGGTTCATATCATATGAGACACTTTGTCTAAGGACCATAGATCAACCAAGATTGGAAATTTCACTCCCCAAGAATAGAAACTAAGGCTATGTCTAAAGCACAGCTTATGTTGGCAAAACTTATGTTGCTGAGGGGTGTGAATATTCCACCCCCCCTCCCCCAAGCAGCATAAGTTACACCAACATAAGCGCTAGTTTGCACACTGCTATGTTGGTGGGAGAGCTTCTCCTGCTGACATAGCTTCTGCTGCTTGAGGAGGTGGGTTTTTTTTTTATGCTGACAGGAGAACTCTCTCCCATTGGCATAGAGCATCTTCACCAGACATGCTGCAGTGGCGCAGCTGTACGTATAGTCATAGCTTAAGATGACTAAATGAGATTACTGGTAATGACCTAGGCAAGAACCTCTCACAATTTGCATATGGATAAAACATCCTTTTCTCTCCCAACCTAGCTAAAAAGAACTCCAGAAAGTCACCAGAGTAGTGTTGTATTATGCAAAGTGGCCCATCACACACTGAAAGGATCAAGAGATGGGTGGGGAAGCTACAAGTTAACCAAACCAGAAATAACGGTCTGTAAGACTGAAAGTCAAATAGGGCTAATTGCCTATTAACCCAAGAAATCAAACCACACATTTTCACCATACATTATAAATTATACATTTGTTTATCTTTTAAATCAGATATATCATGATATTTTCTTTTGTCCCATCAATATGCCTTTCACCCCGAATTAGAAGGTGCACATTTGTTGCCCAGTGTGTCAGAAAAATGCTCTCTCTATATATGTGAATAATGTCTCTCAAAGTATGGTAAGCCTTAAATAATGTGAAATGATTACACACAATCAAATAATGTATGGAGTATATCCACACAATTTTGTTTTGTTTTCTTGGTAAATGACTGTTGCACTTTAGAAGCAATAGGCATTGTATAGTACAAAAAGGAAGGTTGAAAGATATAATTCCTAGCCAGGGTATAACTTTTACTTACTAAAAGAAATTGCTAAAAAAGGGGGACATTCCAGTTAATAACATGGGCTAATACTGAAATATAGTCCTTGAAATGAATCAAACATAAAATGCCTCTGATAAGAAAAGGATTGAAAAAATTTGCCATCTACTGGATACTGATGGAAGCAATAGAGGAACTGAAAGAGCACTCTGTTGGCAAATGGCTAATAAAAATCAGAGGGCAGCCCCCTGCAAAGACCCCTGGAATCAGGGTGTGACGTTGTGCAGTCTATATGGTTTTATAAAAACATGATAATAAGTGAATATAATGTAACTGGGATAGTTTTATAAAAATTTGATAAGTGACTATAATGCAACTGGGATATGCTTCGTGCAAAAGGTCGCTTGTAAGGTATCATTACAAAGTGCATAATCTACTGAGTATGTTCATCTGATTTGTATAAATGTACCACTCTTGTATCTAAAACTAGAAATATAAAATGTAACTCTGAGGGCCTATTGTAATTATGTAAAGTGTGGGCCATTAATGATGGTTTGGAATCTTAATGACTCCCATTGTCTGCAGATGGCTGTTTACCTGTGAGTCTCCCTGTATATGTGTGTGCTGGCAAGTGAGTAATGAAGTCTTGCAGTGACATGTGATCATGTCACCTGAACTGGAATCCATCTTTAACCTGGTGCTTTTCCAGTGAGGGGGGGTGGAAACCCAGAGAGACAAAGGGTTCCCGCCTTATGCAAAAGATATATAAAGGGGTAGTCTTGGCACATCGGGTGGCAGCTCCCAAGGGGGTTTCTGTGATCCAACCCGTCACACAGGGTATATAAAACTGAGGTTTCCATGTGGGATCTTAGAGTTGCCTGAACTGACGAAGAAGCCGCAGAATCCCCAGTGCGACCGAAGCCTGGACCGGCTGTGTGGAAAGGAGTCTATCCACATCCCAGGGTTAATAGGATAAGAAGTGGTGAGATTTCTTTTCAAAGAAAATAATGTATTTATTTAATATAAATATAATGTAAATGTATTTATTTAATATAAATAACTGTAGGTTATCTTGCTAAGTCTAGACTCTCTGTTGAGACCTCAAGTAAACATATTTTAGATTTTAACCAATGCTATATACTTGCTCTCCTTTACAAGTCCAAGCAAATTGGCCTAAGAGATTTAAATCGTATCTTTGAGCAATGGCTTTTGAGAGTCTAAACTTGTTCCTTTTGGATCTATCCATTCAAATAGCAGGCACCACACTCTCAAAATTTTTACTCCTTGGAGTAATTCTGGAAGGGTAATAAATGTTAGGTACCAAAAAACTGATGATCATAAGTAAATGTAATAAGAAATGTTGGTGATCTGCATTGTTTTGTAGCGTAAATACTGGGTCTTAACCCTAGTTTTTGACAGTTGTTTGCAAGGCTTATTGGTGTGTCCAGTACGTACCTATAACATTGGTTGTGTTGATACTTAATTGGTGAATTGTTGATTGTATACTGTAGTGGTTCTAGGTGAGTTAATAAATTGTGATTGGTTAAGAATAACTAAGTGTCCTGATTTCAGAAATAATGGTCAAGTTCAAAGTCGATCTGACAAGAATCTATTGTTAAAATTAACAAGCTAATGTTCCTTGGGCTCAGTTAAAAGGAGTTATCCTATTAGATTCCATTCTATTTTGTCTATAACACACATCAAATAGGAAAAATTGTTGGATTTCAGCTTTAAAATATAAGTGGCATTTTGGGGAATTAATGAAATTGACCTTCTTTCATGCACTGTGATGCTTTCCCCCCTTCTATACCAATATATCCTAATGTAAGGAGGAAACTTTTATTAAAACAAAGCATTAATGCATATAAAATGTTGCAGTAAATATACCTAAAATAACTGAGGCATTTGTTTGACTCAGAATATTTATCATTGTTTAGCACATAAAGGGCACAGTCAGGATCAGAACATCTGAGGTAGGTGGTGTGTGAACATTTGAAGTCAGATTTAGTAGCATTTTAGTCCACAAGTAATCCCATAAAAGTTAGTGGGTCCACTCATAGATTTAGGTACTATTTAGTGAAAGTATGGAGTATCAGGATCTTGCCTATAGGGTTTGGGCTAGGTTGAAGTCAATAAGGCTCCTTGTGTGTGAGTAAATGCTTACCGACATGGTAAGGCTTGCATAGACTAGCCCCTAGTAAGAGACCATCTGTGCCCTGATGAGCTTAGAGTTTACAGAGATGACACACAAAAATGAGCATAAGAACCAAAGTAAGAGGGAAATCAAGGGTAAAACACAAGCTTTCACCACTTGAACTAAAGGAAGGGCAATAGAATGTATGAGAATCTAGCTTTCCATTGAGCTTTAAAATAATATGCCCAAAGGTATTTTTAAATAAATATTTAACACTATGCCTTTGTCTTCATTTTCACACAGCAATACGGCCTCCCTTCAGTAAATGTTAAAATGAAATGTCAGCTGATTCAGGCTGTTCTTCACTTTATATTTGTTTATTATGGTGTCTTAATTCCCCTGTAACCCTTTTTTTTCAAATTATTCCAACATACTGAGAGAAGATTAGTACTGTTTATAGTTGCTTATCTTTTGTTTTCATAGATCTTTTTTGTTTGTTTCTGCGACTCCCTCTCATTTGATTACAAAACACATTTGTAACAGTGATACTGTCTGAACTGCTTTGAAATGCTTTGTCATAAGCTAAGGGCAATCAAGTATTCTGTGGACATGGTCAGAAAATGTCCAGAAGGCATATTCAGGGTGAGACAGTGAAGATAAAACTTGTTTATTTTACAGTTTCATTCTCTAACCCCTTTGGCTTTGAAATAACAAATACTTAGCGAACCTCAGTTTGACATGATAGGTATTTGCATATCAGCCATTTCTTTATGGACAGTTCAGCTTTTGACAGATGCAATTGAAGAGCTACTATTCCTTATTAACTTAATGTAACAAATTGAGAAAAGAAACCGAATATTATTCTTTGAAGAAAAACTGGAGCAGCACCAGTAGGGACTCAATTTCCTCCACAGGAAATATATATCTTCTGACAATTCAGTATGAATGGGGGGGCTGAAATATGTTGCTAGGCAATGTGATGTTACAGTAAAAATACCTAATCTATTCAAAATGAGTAGTCTAGGAGGAATATATATTTTGTTTAATTCATAGCAGGGCAAATTTTTTAAATAGGAAGAAGGACAGATTACCAGACAACAGGAGACTGCAGCATAAATGGTGGGGAAGGGGGAGAGGGGGCGTGAGCTTTCTAAGTAAAACAGAGAGGAAATAATTCAAATTAAAAAAAAACAGAAGCACTTCAGAAGACAATTAACAATTAATTTTAGGAACAAAGTTTTTTTGGGGGGAAAATAAGTTATAATTCAAAAGAGCAAGAAAAGATGTAGAGATGGCAAGAGCCGTTGTAAAAGTGCTTGCTTGGTTACAGGGCACAATGCTATAATTGTGTCAAATGGCTTTGCTGCATCAGGGCCAGAGTGCAGGATTGAGCCCTCAGACCACTAAATGCCAGATTATATTCAGCGAAGGTCCTGTGGCAGCAAGAAGGAACCCCCCCTACTAAACTGTAGAATTGCAGCACAGATACTAGTTCACCTCCATGGGTACTCTGTTTCCCATCACTGGTGGGCCTTTTTTTGGCTGGTGGATTCCCTTGACCATGGATACACTGTTTCTGCTCCATCAACATGTAGCAACACCTTCAAAATCCCCTGCATTTTGGGGCCCTGGGAGACCTTGTGGATCACAGCTTCATAGAGGCTGTGTGAACCCAGTGAGGTTTTTTGTATCTTGCCCTAACTACATCCACACAGCAAGCACACTGGGACTGGTTAACTCTGGGCCAACCAGAAGGAGGATGTTAGGATTTTCCCCTTTGGGCTAAACTCCACCCTCAGTTGCCCTTTACTCAACCCCTTTGCAGTCATTAGGGCTGAAGGGCAGAATTTAGGCCTCAACATAAATATGTAACTTACAAGAAACCATCATCAGAATAAGGGCAATCAGATTGTTGTTTAACTAGTCTACTCAGATTTAATAAACACTAATTTATTCAGGATGAATCTCAAAATTGGGTTTAATAGACTGTCCTTCTGAACAGGGAGATCATGCACTCTCCATGAAGAATCCAAATGCTCCAAAGCATCATGTAAATAAGTTGCAGATCCGCTTTGATTGGTGTGTTTATCCCGAATACAGAATAATTTGTAAGTTATTTAAAGGATCCCTATTGTATGTAAATGAAATTGAGGACATATAGATAATTAAGCCAAAAAAGGGTAACAACATGCTCAGGTTTAAGTAGTTGTTTCATATTGACCTACTTGTCTTGGAACAATAATCATATATTTTATAAATTACAGGTTAGAGACAGACTCTTAAAAATGAATACATGACAGTAAAAGAATGTGTAAATAAGCAAAGAGTAGAGGATTTCATTTGGAAAGCTTGGATTTGAGTCTTTATTAAATGCCTCATCATATTTTCCATTAACATTTTTGCTCAGTTTACTGTTGTACAGCAAAAGCCTGGAGTAACTCTCTGGGCCTTAATCAGGGCTCATATACACTTTTTCCCCATTAGTCCTGCTGCCTTCTATCATTGGGTTGGCACACCTTATTTTAATGCCCTCTCCTCCTTCAGTTCTGTCTTTGACAACAGCTGCAGCAAAGAGTTAGATCTGGCAGCCTGCAGGTCCCAAGAGCTAGAATCTTCACATATTTTTCAGTAGTAACTTTTTTTTTAACTGGCTTTTCATATGGGTCAACTTTCCTTTGAAGCTGCTGTTTGGATTCAATTTGCGCTCTGTGAAACTGCTATCTTTGTTTTGCAAGCATTCACACACACAAATGGATATTCTGTGACCACTCCAGTACTTATTAATTGATTCACAGCACAATTTCAGCACATCTGATAGTAAATATAGATGTTTTCTAGGAAAAAATGTGAAATTTAACCCCCAACCAAATTTGGAATAGTAAAAAATGGATCAGGCATACAAGGATTATGGAGCTCTGAAGAGAAATCCTGATGAAGAAAGATGTGAAAGATAGGGGCTGATTAGTTTAGAGAGGAGATCAATGAGGAGATATGATAAAAATACATACTGATGAATGCCATAGAGAAATTGAATCATGCACATTTTTTCCGTCTTCTCAGAGTATAAGAGCAAATAGAAAAGCAAAACACTTAACACCGATAAGAGCAAACAACATTTTTGCACAACATATAAGTAACTATGGAACTCTTGCCACAAGATTTCATTTGGAAAACACCTTACTAGAAGGATTAGACATCTGGTTGATAACATTCACAGTTAAAGTAGATAAGACCAAAATTATGAGGGATATAAATCTTCATACTTCATGGTGTAAGCCAACCACTAACAGATGTGGGTTAGGAAGAAACTTCTGTATGGGGAGGTTATTCCATAATTGTCTACTGTGTGATTTCTTGCTCTTTCTGATGGATGTTGCATCTGGCACTGGCCCCTGTCAGACAGAATACTGGGCTAGATGGACCACTAGACAGGCCAGTCTTCACTTACAGACAGCCTCCCAACCTGAAGCAAATACTCACCAGCAACTACACACCACATAACAAAAGCATTAACCCAGGAACCAATCCCTGCAACAAACCCCATTGCCAACTCTGTCTGCATATCTATTCAGGGGACACCATCATAGGACCTAACCACATCAGCCACACCATCAGGGGCTCGTTCATCTGCACATCTACCAATATGATATATGCCATCACGTGCCAGCAATGCCTCTCTGCCATGTACATTGGCCGAACTGGACAGTCTCTATGCAAAAGAATCAATGGACACAAATCAGACATTAAGAATTGTAACATTCAAAAATCAGTAGAAGAGCACTTCAATCTCCCTGGACATTCAATAACAGACTTAAAAGTGGCAATTCTTCAACAACAAAAACTTCAAAAACAGACGTCAACAAGAAACTGCAGAATTGGAATTAATTTGCAAACTGGACACCATCAAATTAGACCTGAATAAAGATGGAGTGGATGGGTCCCTACAAAAAGTAATTTTACCTCTGCTGATACTCACACCTTCTTGTCAATTGCTGGAAATGGACCACCTTGATTGCACTGGCCTCATTAGCACTACAAAAGTAATTTTCCCTCCCTTGGTATTCACCCCTTCTTGTCAACTGTTGAGATTAGGCTACTTCCACCTTAATTGAATTGGCTCGTTAGCACTGATCCCCCACTTGATAAGGCAACTCCCATCTTTTCATGTGTTATAATATATATTCTTCTTACTGTATTTTTCACTCCATGCATCTGATGAAGTGGGTTTTAGCCCACGAAAGTTTATGCCCAAATAAATTTGTTAGTCTCTAAGGTGCCACAACAAGTCCTCGTTATTTTAATCTAATCTAGTTTAGTAATGCCTATGTAAATGTACTCAGGATGAAATTCATTGTTGGTTGCAATAGATACCTTTTGTTAGAGTTGGAAATTATCTCTTCGTCCATTTGAAAATTTTATTTTGGTTAAAAAAATTGAGAAGAAAATAAAGAACGTTTCACTGTTAGAAATGGTGGTGTTTGATGGGTTTTTACGTTTGGTGAACGTAGTCTCTTCACAACTCCTGCTTGGATTATTAATCAGCTTTGCCCCCCTGGAGCCAATTTTCTGAACATAAACTAATTAATAGTTTCCTCTGTTTGAAAATTAGATTCTATAATGGTTGCCTCCTTTTTTAATTGATTTTTTCAATCGTAGTAGACAAATATGCATCTAATCCTGCAACCCTTACTCAGATTGACCTAATAGTATATAAAAACTACTGCATTAATAAGGACTGCAGAATTTGTAAGTATTATTTATTAGTATCAGTATTTTTCTACAGATCAGTTAAGTATTTCACCATACAATATTAGTTGGGAATCACATAGCATCTCATTTCTATAAAATATGTATCTCAGCTCGTTTTTTTTTTTAAAAAGTGAACACTCCCTGCAACTCAGGAGAATGGAGAGTGGAAAGCTTTTTCTTAAACATTATTCTTCACAATTTTGTATGGCACTTACCTATGAAGGTGATAGGTGCCTTAGGAATAGCTGACAGATTACATGGATACAGATAGACAGTCATGTAAGACTCTTTGAAAATCATTTTCTTGGTATGAAATGGAGCGAATCTTTTCAAATGAGGTCTTACTATATTTGAAGTTGCTTTTAGCAATGTAACCAAAATTGGGTAAGACATGTAGGTGTAACAGCACAAGAAGATGTTAGTTTTCATGAGATGTGACCAAAAAAATTACACCTATTACATTGCATTAATGACCAGTTCAAACAGGTCCAATCTTGCCTTCAAGTGGCAATGGTCCAGTAGGAATGGGTGAAATCATTCTGCTTAATTGTGAACTCATTTTAAAATGATAGGTTCAAAATTTGGACTCCAAACACCAATGCTATTGCATTCTCATTTTGTTTAGGAAAGATGATATGCAGAAGAGGAATGTCACTGGGATTCTCTCTCAGAGCAGGAAGGAAAAGAAAACAAATGCATACGCCCTGAACCCGGGATTTGGGGAAGAACATTCTGGAGAAAGTTGCAGTATACCGAAACAAATCCTAACAATGCCATAACTGCATAATCCCTACCACAGGCACTGGCTTCCTCCGGGCCCTGGGGGTGCTCAACCCCCTGCTCCGCCCTAGGCTCCCACCTGACCCCTTCCCCCAATTCCCCACCCTGCCTCGCTTCTTCCTGCCCTCACTCTGCCCCAGCCCCCACCTCCACCCCATCCCTTCACCCAAGCACCCGCCTCCGCTCCACCCCACCCCACCTCTTCCCACCCAGTTCATTCCGCCCCGCCCCCGAGCACACCCACTCCCCGCTATCCCCACCCAGCTCCTCCTGCACACTGCGGAACACCTGATTGCAGTGGTTGGGAAGTGCTGCGGGGCTGTCAGTGGGAGGGAGGTGCTGGGGGGGGGAAGGGGGCGCTGGTGGCCCTTTTTCAAAATGAGTGCTCCAGGGCTGGATCCCACACTGAGTCACGCCTATGATCCCTCCTCCTCACCCCTTTTGGGGGAGTATTGCATTTCTACATGGATTTTCATGGTGTAATGGGTCTCCTTCCCATCAGGACTGTGCTCATGGTCTGTGCAAGGCAGGAAGGTGGCACCCTTTGCCCTACTTGTGGACTTGCACATGTCTGCACACAACCTATTGTAACAAATCATGGCCCAGTACATTATCAGAAGTGACTGAACTAGGGTTGCCACCTTTCTAATGGCTGGTAACCCGACCCCTGAGGCCCTACCCCTTGCTCCGCCTGTTCCCCCAAATCCCCACCCCTTCTGTGCCTCTTCCTCAAAGCCCCACCCCTACTCCACCTCTTCCCCCCCCCCCAGATAAAAAATACCCAGACATAAGGGCTTGGCAAGTGGCACCTGGACACACAAGCTGAAACCCAGACTGCCTGGTTGAAAACTGGAGAGGTGGCAACCCTACACTGGACCAGAGACTGTCCACAGCAACCCAAAGATCTCTATTGCTTGAGCTGAAGAAGAACTCCTTTAGCATTTATAGCAGCTGGCATGGTTGCTGGGGACTGCCCCCGTAAAGAAGTCAAGATCATATACGGTGGGCCTGTTAAACCCATTTTACAGATGACAAGTGACTATTTAAAAATGCCACTTTCTACCTTAATAGGTCTGCTCCATGTGGGTTCTCAGAGTCAAAAGAGATGCCTTTAGTAACTCTGACTTAGTGATTCTGAAACTAAAAGTAATCCAGACTGAAAGCAAAAGCCTAAACTTTGCTTTTTGAGGAATGGAAAATTTTGTAAAGAAAACTAGTGACAAGAATGGCATTGTAAAAACAAAATGCTCAGAGAAAGTGAATAAGTAGTGAATTCCCTGGTTGAAAATATGGAGAATAGAAAAAGTGAGATGGCCACATGGGGAACACAGACAATTAAAGGAAAAAGGAAAATGCTTGAAAGATGTACAGTGGAGCCTCAGAGTTACGAACACCAGAGTTACGAACTGACCAGTAAACCACTCACCTCATTTGGAACCAGAAGTACACAGTCAGGCAGCAGCAGAGACCAACCCCCCACCCCCAAACAAATACAGTACAGTATTGTGTTAAATGTAATCTACTAAAAAAGGGAAAACAGCATTTTTATTCTGCATAGTAAAGTTTCAAAACTTATTGTATTAAATCAATGTTCAGTTGTAAACTTTTGAAAGAACAACCATAATGTTATGTTTAGAGTTATGAACATTTCAGAGTTATGAACAACCTCCATCCCCGAGGTGTTCGTAACTTTGAGGTTGTACTGTAATTTTCATACACATTCTACTGAAGACCAAGGCAAGGAAATACCTCTTTTACTAACTCAAGTTGGAAAGACGACACTTGTGCTCAAAGAACGAGGTCAAAATTTTCCAATGGCTTCACTCATTAGTGGTGCACAACTGCTGACACTTTGAACCTGATTTTTTTCAAAGGTGCTGAGCACCCACAACACAACCTTGAGCTTCCAGTTGTTGGTCCTTGGTACCTCAGAAATTGAAGCACTTAAAATTAATGTCTCCTTTTGAACATATTGGCCTTGCATTATCCATAGGAATCACGAGATGGAGTAAATGGACTTCATAGAGGTGCTTTAAAAGCATTTGATTAAATTTTGCCCTAATTAAACACACAGGAGAGAGTGAGGTCAGAATATTGTCCCTTATGTACAAATAAAACAAACCATTTTCTAGCTGAAAGATGTTTTTTCACTGAAAAAAAAAACAAATATAAAGGAGAAAACACTCAGTACATATTAGCTTGTCTAACAAATCCTGTCTACAACCTGCTGTTTTGGTAACATGCTCCTGGAAGAACTTAGAGATTGACTGTGTGGGTTTTGGGGGGTCAGAGAAAGAGAGAGAGAGGGAAATATAAGGGGCCCTGAATGAATAGAAAGGTTTCTGAGCACTGAGCAAAGGAAACTGGGCCAGTGACATGCCTGGTAGAAGTGAAAGGAAAGATAATGAAGAGCTATGTATTGACTAATGTTACAAGACAGAGGTTCAGAAAGGGCCTGATATGTGAGCACTGGAAAGGAAAATTGACTCTGCTTTATATTGTCCTGAAGGAGACAATGAAAATGTTATTAAGGGGACAAAGATGATTCTTTCAATACAGAGGAAGGTGAGTAAGAATACAATGCTTTGCTGACAGGTACTTTCATCTGCAGTGCAAATACAGACAAACCGATAGATTCAGACTTATACTTTCTAAAGTGCCCTGCTTGAGACATCTTGGATTTCACAAATGGCGAACACCCAAACTCCATCTGAGAGTAATTCTGTGGCAGCTCTAGGTGCTCCACACCTCCTGAACATCAGAGTCCCAAATTGGGCACCCAAACTAGTGGAACCTTTTTAAAAAACCTAGACCTAAGCTTATAGAGAAAATAGAAGGATAGATATGTCTATCTCTGCAAATGTAGGGGAGATGTAATCTTATGTACCTCACTTGTAGATGAAAGGCATTGCTGTGTTGTCTGTTGTGGGGGGGGCAACAAGGAGGATCAATTCAAGATGGCTGGATGGCTGGAAAGAAAGGATATAATAAATGAAGCAGCCAACAGTGGAGATTTACATGTTTTGTAAACATAGTACAAAATGTGTGAGGAAATCAGAGGATTTTTCTGTTTGATTGAGAATCAGAAAATTTCATCCAACAAAGGACATTTCCAGGGTAGCACAGCACTATAGCGCAAAAGCTGGTGCAAAACAATGGGTGATATATTCTCCCATTGCTCCTGCTGACTTCTGTGTCAGCTCCATGAGTGGAACAATGGCTGGAGATTGATATTCAGTTGAGAGGATTTCAGTGTTGGCCGACTGCTGCTGTAGTTCTGTAACACATTCATGTCATGGTATCATTGCAGGTGAGCTGTAATGATCACTCTGGTTCGACTCTTGCAGTATTCTCCATTCTGAGTATATAAAACATTGCTGGAACCAATATCTCTCAAACCAGAGTGAACTTATTCAATGGGGCAGTGTAAGTGCAGTTGTTAATGGTTAGAATATATGTATATGCAGTTCACTTTATCTTCAATGGGCTTTGAGCATGTATCTAAAGGGTTGTTTTTGCCTAGAGGTTTCACAAATCTTTTATGTGCAATGTCCTTGAAATACATACGGCATTGTCTATCTAATTTAAAAAAGCAGTTAGTGGTATATTGCTTCTGAAAACAAACATCTGGGCTAGTTGACAGCGAAAGTTTTTCAGGGGTCTGATCTAGCAAGATATGAGTGTCCACAGTTCCCTTTTTAACGTCTATGGGAGTTAATGGTAAACAGCAGCACATTGCAGGAGGTACTCAGAACTCTGCAGGATTGTGCTATAGGTTCCTTAACTGTATATTTCTGGTGCAGATGAAAATTGCCATAAACAGTCTTCTGTCCTTCTTGAGCACATGATCTCATTCAATATCCAGGATAAAGATAAATGGAAACATTCAACACTGGTTTCTATTATCGAATCTGTTTGTTTAACTATACCCAGTATTGCTTCCAAGTTAAGACAGATATTGTCCAAAGGAATCTTTGTGTAGAGCCATTGATTGTGCTCTGTCATTGAAGAAAGAATCATAGCTAACACTCGGGATCCTAAAATAATATCTGCTCTTTAGTCATTTTAGCAAGGCATGGTATCGGTAGGGAAAAAATTGCTGGAAGAAAACTCTCTACCTGTATAACAGCCAATACTCAGCCCAAAAGCTCTTTAGGCTTTTCTCAGGGCTATGCTATCTTGTTCAGACTCTGTCTGGCTTTCTGCTCCTTCTCTCTGTCTGTTTCGGTGGTGTTTCTTCTATTACATACAAAAAACAACGAGGAGTCCTTGTGGCACCTTAGAGACTAACAAATTTATTTGGGCATAAGCTTTCGTGGGCTAAAACCCACTTCATCAGATGCATGGAGTGCAAAATACAGTAGGCAGGTATATATATTACAGCACATGAAAAGATGGGAGTTACCTTACCGAGAGGGGGGTCAGTGCTAACTCCCATCTTTTCATGTGCTGTAATATATATCTGCCTACTGTATTTTTCACTCCACGCGTCTGATGAAGTGGGTTTTAGCCCACAAAAGCTTATGCCCAAATAAATTTGTTAGTCTCTAAGGTGCCACAAGGACTCCTTGTTTTTTTTGCTGATACAGGCTAACATGGCTACCCCTCTGAATTCTATTACATACACACTGTACTAAAAACAATACCTAACAAAACCCCTCTGCCCACCTGTGCCTTTGTTTTAGGAAGTGACCTGCTTTTAGGTGTCGGCTGTTATTGTTTCAGGTGTCTGTGCCATAGGGAGATGAACAGCTTCTTACAGGTGTCTTAAGGGCTGTGGTTATGCCCCCCAGCTTCAATAACATTTATCCCAACCCAAAACAATGTATATTAGTAGAGAGGAGTGAAAAATTGCTGCCCTGTGGTACATAATGAAAACTCTTAGTAAAATGTGATGTTTCTTGGGAATCAGTTAATAGTCCAGATTAAAATAAGAACCCTGCCCCATCCCCAAGTGTTTTCCCATTACGAGATCTGAATTCAATTCAAAACTTCTTTTAAGAAATTAAAATGTTTGAAAAACAATTATTTAATTGCTATTGTTGGTTACTGGAAGTACCAAAGTCTTTTTTAACAAATCTGTGATTGCTACTTGGAACTTCCCTGAGACGGCAGGAAGGAATTCTGATACACCTAGTCTGAAACCTCAGCTTGCTATCACTGGAACTAAGAGAATCTCCATTCACTGCTGGCATTATAGAACCTCTGAGTGGTTCCGTTTCCTTCCAACAGAGGATTGTAGCATGCACATACAGACAGACGCATTCTATGCAGTACTTTATAACAGGATGAGGAAAAATGCTATTGCAGCATACGTGGCCATAACCAGAAACAGAAATGTTGGACATTTTGCAAGAAGGTGTGTTCTTGGGAGAGTTCACCCCAATTTTGCACATGAAGGAAAGGGTTAAAGTAGTTTCCATAAAAATCTGTACTTTAAGATACTTATCATGGACCCTACCCTCAAACAGTCAGCTCTCACTAAATGCTGACAGTGGTTTAATTACCCCTACACACTGAACCCTTTTTGCATCCAAACCTTGCAACTTTGTGAAGAATTCACTAGAGATGTGAGTGGACACAGTAGCCATAAGTAGGTAGAGAGTTTCAGTTCCCTTGAGTGAGATTCTCAGACTTAAATAGTTTAATCATACACACCTCAAAACTGCAGAAAAGCCAGTTTCCAGATCTGTCCTTTTCTACAGATGGTGAGCTGCCAAATAATTTCAAAAGGGAGTTAGAGTAATTTCAAGAATAAACTGTAGAGTCGTGCAGGCTGTTAAGCTGTGTGCTGTACCCTGTGAGACTGTTGCATAACATAAATTCAGTAAATGAAAAAGTAGCGGAAAATCAAGCCATCCCCCAACTATCACAACTTTTCTCTTATCAAAGTTGCTGAGGCAACAGAATCACTGAATTCAAATCTGTTCTTTCTTTATTGCATTGCTTTTAAAGCATCTGCCACCATGGCAGCTAGAATATTAGCTACAAAGTTTTTGTTTTGTTTTTTAAATCAAAAATACCCACAGTAGGTAGCATTAATAGTGATAAAGGTAAAGTAAATATTAAATGAAATAGCCTTCAATGGTATTTATTCTGAAGCTCAGAGAGGGGTGACTAATGCAAAACCCCAATGTAAATTATGCAGGTACACAGCCTTTGAAGCTTCACTCCCCTGGGAAAGGGGCATTGACTGGTTTTATCTGTTGCAGGTAGATTGGGAGACACAGATCTCCACACTGTGTAAAATGTCAGTCTGAACTAACCGAGAAGCCCTCATTTTGATCTAACAAGCTGACATACCTATAATCAAGGGGACAAACCCTACCCAAAAGCTTTTAAGACTTTGAACTACCAGACCTCCTCTGGAAGATGGGCAATCCCTGGTAAGCTTAGTAAGCATTTAGATCTTTCAATATTTTATGGTGTTTTCTCCATAATTTTGTCCCAAAAGAAAGGAACTGTGCTTTGTGTAAGGCTGGTTGGTTTCTGCTAAGCCACCATTGTAACCCTTTAGAGAGAGAGAGAGCATAACTGCAGGTGCTGAGGTAGGTCAGAACTGCTGGGATAATCAATGACTTGCAGGAATGTTGCAAGCCTAAAATCCCAGTCTGGAGGGAGAGAGTTGTGGGACTCTGCCTACAGGGAGGTGGCAGCTAGAGGCATGTCACCTAAGGAGGCATCCCTTGGGTAGACCACAGAATGGGTCAGAGATGCAGTTACCCCAAAACTGTGTCAGAAGTCACTGCAAAAGGAAAGCACAGGTGTTGCGTGTTCACAGCAGCTCACTCGGGGGGAAGGTAACTATAAAAGTAAGTAAAAAAGGGAAGAAGGAGAATTAGGGGAACTACAGACTGGTCAGTCTCACCACAGTCCCTGGAAAAATCATGGAGCAGGTTCTTAAGGAATCCATTTTTAAGCACTTGGAGGAGAGGAAGGAGATCAGAAACAGTCAACATGGATTCACCAAGGGCAAGTCATGCCTGACCAACTTGATTGACTTCTATGATGAGATAACTGGCTCTGTGGATATGGGGAAAGTGGTGGATGTGATATACCTTGACTTTAGCAAAGCTTTTGATAAGGTCTCCCACAGGATCCTTGCCAGCAAGTTAAAGAAGTATGGATTGGATGAATGGACTATAAGGTGGATAGAAAGCTGGCTAGATCATCGGGCTCAATGGGTAGCTCAATGTCTATTTGGCAGCAGGTATCAAGGGGAATGCCCCAGGGGTCGTTCCTGGGGCTGGTTTTGTTCAACATCTTTATTAATGATCTGGATGATGGGATGGATTGCACCCTCAGCAGGTTCGTGGTTGACACTAAGCTGGGGAGAGAGGTAGATACACTGGAGAGTAGGGATAGGGTCCAGAGTGACCTATAGAAATGGATCATTGGGTCAAAAGAAATCTGATGAGGTTCAACAAGGACAAATGCAGAGTCTTGCACTTAGGACGGAAGAATCCCATGCACTACTACAGGTGGGGACCGATTGGCTAAGCGGCAGTTCTGCAGAAAAGGATCTGGAGATTACAGTGGATGAGAAGCTGGATATGAGTCAGCAGTGTGCCCTTGTTGCCAAGAAGGCCAACGGCATATTGGGCTGCATTAGTAGGAGCATTGCCAGCAGATCGAGGGAAGTTATTATTTCCCTCTATTCGGCACTGGTGAAGCCACACCTGGAATATTGTGTCCAGTTTTGGTCCCCCCACTACAGAAGGGATGTGGACAAATTGAAGAGAGTCCAGCAGAGGGCAATGAAAATTATTAGGGGGCTAGGGCACATGTCTTAGGAGGAGAGGCTGTGGGAACTGGGCTTATTTAGTGTGCAGAAGAGAAGAGTGAGGGGGGATTTGATAGCAGCCTTCAACAAGCTGAAGGGGGATTCCAAAGAGGATGGAGCTCGGCTATTTTCAGTGGTGACAGATGACAGAACAAGAAGCAATGGTCTCAAGTTGCAGTGGGAGAGATCTAGGTTGGATATTAGGAAAAACTATTTCCCTAGGAGGGTGGTGAAGCATTGGAATGGGTTACCTAGGAAGGTGTGGAATCTCTGTCCATAGCGGTTTTTAAGGCCCGGCTTGACAAAGCCCTGGCTGGGATGATTTAGTTGGGGTTGGTCCTGTTTTGAGCAGGGGGTTGAACTAGATGACCTCCTGAGGTCTCTTCCAACCCTAATCTATGATATTGTTCTCCAGTTGGAGCTTCTGGGTAGTCTCAGGTGTAGCTCTACATAGTGCATTACACAATGTGTTCAGTGTAGTCAGTGTGTTAAGTGTATATCAGTTCCATTTTGCAGCAACTTTAAAGGTTTTAATGTTTGGTTTTGTTCTTCATTGGAATGAAACCGGAATCTTTGGAACACTTTCAAGAATTGTATCAAAATGCCTGTTTTCCAATTGAAACCTGAGCTGTTTTTTTTTTCCAGCAGGAAGAGGAAGGGTGTGTGGTTAGGGCACTGACCTGGGATGTGGAAGACCCAGGTTCAAATTGCTGCCTGATTCAGAGCAAAGTGTTTTTTCATCCCAGATCATTCTGAGGCAGAACAGAGACATGAACGTGGTTCTCCCACATCCCAGTCTAGTGCCCAGACTTTTACTGGCAGGTCTGTCTGTCAGGGGTGTGAGGAGGTGTGATGTCTGACTGATGTAACTGCATCAGCAAACGTCCCTATTGTAGATGCTGTTACACTGGCAAAGTTGTAAAAAGCAACAGAGAGTCCTGTGGCACCTTTAAGACTAACAGATGTATTGGAGCATAAGCTTTCGTGGGTGAATACGTCTGACGAAGTGGGTATTCACCCATGAAAGCTTATGCTCCAATACATCTGTTAGTCTTAAAG
>NW_020664393.1:62496744-62510486 GCF_002925995.2 Terrapene triunguis | reverse complement strand
CTGGGGGAGGCTTTACAGCACTGTAACTTGCAAGTGTAGCCAAGGCCTTAGAAGTAAAACTCAGCAGCATATGCATGGCACAGCAGTCCAAAATATCCCACCATCTCCCTGAGTGTCTCCACATATACACTGAATGTGATGCACCCTACATTTGAGGGCTGTTGTGTAGCACAGGCAGTTACCCAGCAGAACCCTATGGGTGGGAGGGTGGGTGGATACATGTGCCTACACACATGCATAAGTGTATGATATCCTTGGTTTTGGAAAAAAAGAACAAAATCCTCTAAACTTCCTTTCCTTGAGTATGTCCTTTGCTGTATATGACATGTACACAGAAAACACAACTAGCACCATTTTGCAGTAATACTTCTCTCCTGGGATTTCTGTATTAAGGGCTGACCTAGCAATCTAGTGTGCAGAACCTCACTAGAAGTGCATGTGGAATACCTGTAAAATCAGACTACGGTTAGCATGGTTCCTCTTTTTCTTCTCTCACACACACACACACACACACACACCAGAAATCACCAGTAGGACCCTAAAGCGCTGTCCTGTGGGGTTTCATGCAAGAGCTCAAATGTCTCACTTAATAATTGTTATCACGGTATGAGGTGAAGGTGGCAGTGTTAAGGCCAGTGATCTGCCAGCCGGCCTATCTGCTCAAGAGCAGAAAGGGGACAAACAGTGCCACTATCATCCCCACTCTTCAAATCGCTAGCCTCATAACAAAGCACTCCTTCTACAGCCGTGTGGCTGCTGGTGCTTTTTTCTCCTCTGCACTCACCTCCCCAGCAATATACTGCAGGGGTATTTTTAGCATGGGTTTGAATGAATTGTATCCATCCCCCTGTGAATAGCAGCATGCTCCTGGACTTATATGTCTTATTATGGAAATGTTGTCACTGTAGTCTACGCTCTCACTGCTTCCTGCAATTTTCTTTTGTGTAACTATTTGAGGAGCAGCATTTCAACACCCAGCACACTGTAGTTAATTCCTAGCCAAAAGTATATTTTTCTGTTGATCCTTTTAGAAAATCCTCAAGCTAGATTCAGCAGTACTGGTGAATATCCTCATTTGTAGGTGGCCCTCTCTCTGCCTACACTGGCTATGTGGGGACAAGAGGTTGTAAAGCCAAGGAGAAGTAGCATGACATGTGCTGCCCCCAGATCTCATGGATTTCCAAGTGTAACTGTACATGTTTAACGCTGATATAAGTCCCTGCTGTGGCTTTTATAATGCATTCACTAGGGTGCAAAAGGGTGGGCATTCAATGACAGAGAGAAAGGGAACCCCCAGAGCAGCATACACAAAGGATTGATTCTCCATGGGGATGGCCCTTGATTTCATTGTGGATCTTGAGGATATCACCAGCATGGGGGAACATGCTTCCCCAAGACCAGTAATATTGCTCCCAATAGGAAAATAAGTCCCACTTTGTGAATGGGATGTAGCATTTCACATCTGTGACCAGCTTACATCATGTTGGCCAGAAGCCATTATAATCTCAAGGCTGCTTTGAGGTCTTATGCAAAATGTCTGGAAGCAGTCCAGTTCCTAGTTAACAAGTATCCACATAAGAATCATTCCTGCAGATGACACTACTGAGGACCTTATCTGGCAAACTTAGCAAGCAATTCAAGACATGGGGAGTGAACTACCCTCTCAGTGCTAGAAGTAGCACATTGTATAGAGTGTGGGGGGAAGCCTGTATGATACTAGATATTCCATGGCTCTAACAGAGGACAGCTCAAAGAAATCTAGGTACAGGTATTTTAAAAACGTATATCTGAAATTTCTGCTTTGTACTAATTCAAGAGACTCAAGTGTGTGAAATTATTTCAGCAATCATTGATATTCAGAGATGTTGCTTGTATTTGTTGTGAACAAGCTTTTTTACTCCACCAGCTACATAATGGAGTTTACATTTGTAAAATATTAATTAATTTCACAGGTCCCTTGGACACATAAAGGTTATCAGGAGACATAAATGGTATTTGGGAGACTTTAATAACTTCTTTAAGTGGTTGTTCTTTTAATTTTACTTCTTAGATATCATTAGAGGCTCATTTCTGACATCCCAAAAGTTGGAAGGAAGGAAACCATCATTTTTATTTAATTTCTTAAAGGTCAAAGGAAATACTGTATTACAGATGTGTTTTTCAGAAAAATACAAACAAAACAAACACGCCCAAAGATCAACTGAAGGGGATATGAGCAGTCCTTGTCTTTGCAATCATTTTATACCTTTTCTCCCCCCTAAAAACAAATGTTGTCCTTTGAAATAAGCCAGATTGACAGCACTGGAGATAGACATCAATTATTGACAGAAGAGGTGAAACATAGGCTATGGTAGAGTAAGCCTTAACACTACACACTACAATGTGTTTCATTTCAGACCACCTCTAATGGTGACAGGTCTGTTAACTGAGTTCTTGTCTCTCTGCAGAATGTGCTAATCCCAGGGAGAGCAAAGAACTGTATGAATACCTGAAAGACGAAAGCACTGAAAGCTTTGGAATTCTGTGATATAAAACAATCTGTATTTTGCTGAGGTAACACACTGGTGAATATGTGTTACTAACAGGTTCCCCCTCTGTGCCTGATCTGTAGAAAATTTGAGAGTCTGTCACAGCTCCACTTAAGAACTTTTAGCTGGAGCTACAGCAGCTCATGCTTTTAGCTCTCGAAGTCCTCAGGTCATTCCCCAGTGGTATTGGCCAAGGTTGTGGCTGGCACATAACTTTGACTATTTTGTTTTTTTACTGGGGGAGGGATAATTTTGTTTACAGATTTGTTTTTTTTATGAACAAACAGCATGTTCAACAGGATGGTGAACTTGATTGTGATGATATCAAAGCAGTAGAAGATCAAGTGGAGTGACCCTTTAATCTCCGATGCAGCACAACTTCCTTCATTTTCTAATACCCAAGGGAAAAAATTACATCTTTTTAAAACTGAGTGATTGTTTAGGGCCAAACTTTGAGATCATTACTCACATTGGGTAATTCATCACTCGGCAGATATTCCCATTGTTTTACTCTGCTCCTGGAGTAAGGTAGTAGTCAGTGTAAAAAAGGGTGTCACGCTCTGGCCCTTTGTCCTTCGTGAGGAAAAACAAGCAAACAAAAAACCCACACATCTGCAAGTGTAACCCACACACCTCCTGGGTGTGGTGTTCTGTCCCAGCTTGGGGAGGAGGGGAGGGAGGGAGAGATAAAATGAGTCTGCTCTACAGCCTTGAGCTAAAAGCCAGCAGCTCAATACTGTAGAGGCTCATGCACTAAGCTCCAGAGGTCCCTGGTTCTATCCTGCCTGCTGACAACGGGGGTCTCAGTGTTACACAAACTCTGAAATTCCAGTATAGATTGTATTATGAGTGTATAGTCATCAAAAACCCACAAATGTGAGGAATAATGGGTAAATGCACTCCATGAAAAATAAGGGGATAAACATTTAAAATGATAAAAGAAAATAGTACCATTAATTAACCTATGGAACTCATTGCAACCAGACCCTATTAAGACAAGGAACTTAGCAGGACTTGGAAGCAGCAGCATAAATGTCCTAGATTGGGAAAAAAGAGGAAATTCTCCCTGCCTGGGGGTACAGACAGCTCCAAAAAGCTGCAGGGAGAAGTGAGATGTCTAGCCATAGCTCTGTATATCTACTCCAACCCAGCCCAAGGGTTACTTTTTTATATATTTAACATGATTATAAATGCTGGAGGTAAAGCGGGGTTTGGGGGTGGAGGCTGACAGCTCACGATCCTCCATGTAATAACCTCACAACTCTCTGAGGAGTCCCGACTCCCAGTTTGAGAACCCCTAGCCTATCTCTTCGTAGCCTCTGGATCTGAGTGTGCCACCCTCACCCTTCACAGTTCTTCAGCTGGCGGCCTCACTCTCACTGCCTGCCATGCTCCTCTGTCCTTCCCTTCATCCCCTGTCCTGTCTCTCCTTCCCCTTCAATGTTCCTCTTTTTCTTAGTTCCTTTTGCTTCTCTTCTGCTGCGGTTCCCCCTCACTCCATCCCCTAATGAACAAAATAAAAATGAATTAATAAATTAAGTGTGTGTGTGGGGAGGAGGGGATGGAATAAGACAGTGCCTGTCATCACCTGCTCATCTGCTGTAAACCTCTGACCCAGCTTATCGATAGTATATTTTTTCCAGAGTGTTTGCCCAGGACGCAGCACTGGGAGGCCCTGATCTCAACTGAGTCCTTTTGGGAATTAACACAATATAAATAATGATTTAAAAGGAACTAATATTTACATGGTGAATGTAGCTATCACCCTTAGTTAAGAGTATTATCCTCATTTGCGAAAGGAATCTCTGAGGCAGCCAGGTTAAGTTGCTGTAGATTATTACTAATTATTTGTACTGGGGTAGTGTCCCTTCCTATCTCTCCTTCCTCTTCCTTTACTGGTCTGTGGAGTAGAACCAATACATAGAGGGAACAGGTTTCACCCTTCCAGGGGGTTAGTAGTAGGCGTGTTCCCTCTGTGGGGTGGCATGGGAGGCATTCTCCTCACTTGGGGAGCATACCTAGCGATTTCCCTGGTCTGCACCTAAATGGCAATATATAATATAGAGCACCCTTTATATACAACTTTTACCTAACTAAGTCTCAATACACCTTGTGAGTTAGGTAAGCATAATGCATCAAATTCATCGCTTGTTGAACCCTCTGTTAAACTCAGTGGAGTTAATGGGCCAAATTCTTTCCCAGTTTATGTCCACTTTAGACATAGGCAACTGAGGCATAAGCCAGCCAATTTTAAAGGGTATGTAGATGCCTTATGATATTGTTAGGCTCAGAGTGGGATTTTCAAAAGTGCTCAGGTGTGTAACTCCCATTGACTTAAAAGGGAATTAGGCACTCACTTTTGAAAATCCCACTAGGCACCAATCTGCATCTTTAGTAGCCTAAATACTTTTAAATCTGTCCAGGAGATATGTTAATGGGGATAGTCTCATGAGCCCAAGGTAATTAGAGGCATATGCCCATATATTTCAAATGAATCATAATTGTGCACCTAACTTCCTTAGGCTCTTTTAAAAATCTCTCCCTAAATGACTTGCCCAACCTCATACAGTCAATCGTGAGACAGATAGAAGTAGACACCAGTGCTCCTGACTCCCAGTTTTCTGTTCTAGCCTTTAGACAACTCTCCATCTTGATTTAGCAGCAAGTTTACATGTGAATATAAGAATGACCATATTCATTGGTAGAACCAATGGCCCATCTAGCCCAGTATCCTGTCTTCCGACAGTGGTCAATGCCAGATTCTTTAGAGGGAATGCAGAACAGAGCAATTATTGAGTAATCCATTCCCTGTTGTCCAGTCCCAGCATCTGGCAGTCAGAGATTTAGAGACACCCAGAGCATGAGGTTGCATCCCTGCCTATCCTGGCTAATAGCCATTGATGGACCTATCCTCCATGAACTTCTCTGATTCTTTTTTAACTCAGTTATACTTTTGGTCTTAACAATATCCCCTGGCAATGAGTTCCACATCATCCTTGTCTACGTGTTTGTTAACCCCCTAAAAGAATTGTAATAGATTGGTGGGGTATGATTAAGGCTGTGAGTCTTTCATGGGGGTCATGGAAGTCACGGATTCCATGACTTTCCGGGACCTCTGTGACTTCTGCAGTGGCCGGTGCGACTGACCCCAAGGTCGTCTGAGCAGTTTGGGCAGCCTCTAGGCCAGTTGCACCTGCCACTGCTGGGTCAGTCTTGGGCCACTGCCCCCCACCTCCACCCCCACCCCAGCAGCAGCACTCTTGGGCAGCCCCATGCACCCCCATCCCCGAGCCCAATGGTGGTCCTGGGCTGCACACTGCCCCCCACCCCCAAGCACTCCCGGACTGCCATCAGCCCCAGAGCACCCATGGTGCCCTTGAAGCCCCCCTCCAGAGCACCCAAGATTTAGTTAGGGGTATATACTACAAGTCATGGACAGGTCATAGGCCGTGAATTTTTGTTTACTGCCCATGACCTGTCCATGACTTTTACTAAAAATACCTGTGACTAAATCTTAGCCTTAGGCATGATTTCCCTTTATAAAAGCCGTGTTGACTCTTCCCCAACAAATTGTGTTGATCTACGTGTCTGATAATTCTGTTCTTCACTATAGTTCCAACAAATTTGGCTGGTACTGAAGTTAGATTGACCTGACTGTAATTGCTAGGATCGCCTCTGGATCCTTTAAAAAAAAAATTGGCATCATGTTAGATATCCTCCAGTCACCTGGTACAGAAGATGATTTAAATGATAGGTTACATACCATGGTTAGTAGTTTTGCCCTATGTATCATACACATTGTCTGTATTGCCCTGAGCCCTGCCTTTCATTCCCTTTTTGCATTTATCTTCAGCAAACTTACTGCACTTTATATTAGTGTATTTGAATACTTGTCCATTGTGGTGTTGGAAAAAAGCTCCCTGCCCACTCATGAAAAAATATTACTTGGTGAAACAAAAGTCTACAATCAATCAAGGATCTCGTTACTTTATATATATTCTACCCTATTTGTTTAAGAAACTCAAAAGTTTTGTGTGAGAACAGCTGCAATTTTATCTCTGCAAAAATCATCTGTGAAATGTTTTTTCTCTGGCTTCAGGCCCAGGCATATTAATGAGACTGTAATTGGGAGGGACTTTAACGACCTTTTTTGTCAGGTTGATCCTGGCATGAGTTCACTTTTAGTTTTATTAGGGCTGCTATTGGCTTGTGATGATCACGGGGCCATGATATAATTGACTTGAGCATCTGGTGGGCCTCTCTGGCACTATGTTAATGCTATTATCATCCTGTCTGATTTTAAAGGGCCAGTTTATTCTTTCTCCCTGAATCTATTCTGGTTAATTATGGTCAATGAGTCTCCTCTAAGGTTCTATTCCAGCCTCCATGATTTTCACTACCTACTTATCTTAAGATATTGTTTTCTGTCAGCAAAACACTAGCAGTATTCTGATATCTTTATCTTTGTAAAGGAAGGGATGTATTACTTATGAAGACTGGATAAAATTGCTTCAGCCTAAACAAGGTTTCATCCTGATCTTGACTCAGTCCTTCAGCCAAAATGAACCTATATTCTCCAGATTTGGATTACTTCAGTGTGATGTTATGCAGGGGCATTAACTGGTAATCAGTGAACAGGGAGTTAACTCCAGGTCAGCTTTGCTCATGGTAGTGGGTCACCATCTGGTGAAGTTTTTATACTTAAGTTGAATGGTTTTGTTTTCTTGAGAAGGAGACCTTGTTAGCCGAGGACCCTTAACAACCTGCAGTCTCTGACTCAGGATCTACCCCAATCTTTGTAGACAACACTTGGGTTTGTTCCCCAACTTACCCCTTATTTTCCATGGTGCTCTGATCCAGCTTAGGAGTGAGGCCTTTGTGGGTTGCTCCCACCTCAGGGCCCCCTAACTGGGGTATGGTGGGTTCACCTTCCACCCTTTCTTCGGGTTGTTCTTGTGTGGGTGACCCCTGCTCCTTCATCCCCTTTTCCTGCTTTGCTTCTGCCCTGGTATTCTCCACCTGGGCCTCACTTTCTTGGATTGTTGGTATTTGTCTACAGTTTTTGCTTTCCAGCTTCTCCTTTGGCCTGGCCTTTCCTACCTGGGCCCCACTTTCGTGGCTTACTGTTTTTCATTTAGGGTTTTCTTGTATCTCCCCTTCTGGGCTCTGGGTCCCATGCTTAACCTGACTCTGAACATAAGAACGGCCATACTGGGTCAGACCAAAGGTCCATCTAGCCCAGTATCCTGTCTTCAGACAGTGGCCAATGCCAGGTGCCCCAGAGGGAATGAACAGAACAGGTAATCATCAAGTGATCCATCCCCAGTCACCCATTCCCAGCATCTGGCAAACAGAGGCTAGGGACACCATCCCTGCCCATCCCGGCTAATAGCCATTGATGGACCTATCCTCCATGAATTTATCTAGTTCCTTTTTGAACCCTGTTATAGTTTTGACCTTCACAACATCCTATGGCAAGGAGTTCCACAGATTGACTGTGCATTGTGTGAAGAAATACTTCCTTTTGTTTGTTTTAAACCTGCTGCTTATTGATTTCATTTGGTGGCCCCTAGTTCTGCATTGAAGTTCCTTCCCCAAGGCCTCCCTTCTTCTCCTGTGGAATGTTATCAGTCAAAGGTAACAGAGAGCAAGGAGCCAGCTGGTATTAGCCAGGAATCTAGAATTTCCCAGGGCATTATAAGGAACAAGTCAGGAAATTTACAGGGATTAAGGAAGGACCATGGATGCCTGGAAGATAGGCTACTCTGTGTCAGGAGTCAATATAAGAAAGACAAAAGGAAGGAGAACTGTATGCTGTCTGGCACCATTTGAGGCGGGAGGGACAGGGAGTGAAGTCTGCAGGATGCGGGAAGGTGATGTACCCAAAAAGTTACAGTTGAACACCAGCATGCTGATGATCTGGTCCATTGCAATGAGATCCTTTTGCTTCTTTAATTCATTTTCAACAGATATAGTTAATTCTCAGTGCTACATGTTCAGGAAAACCATATATCTTTGTAGAACTATTGAGTGCTAAAGGCCATCACATCTCAAAAGAGTAAAAGAACATGTTACCTGCTAGAATGGAAAAAGTTCACAGAAAGGCTAGAGAATTCCACATATACCAAAATACAACATGCACAAGTGTAAAAAATTTCTGTTTCCAGTTAAGAAAATAATCATGGTATTGTGGATGAGACCAGTGGTCCATCTAGTCCAATGTCCTGGTCTTAGATACTGGCCTGTACCAGGAATTTCAAAATAAAGAGCCCTGAAGCATGCAGTTATGGAATAATCTTTTAAAACCCCATTAATTAGGGATTGGCTTGTGGCCCAAAGCCTGATTGTTTATAGTCCTTCCAAAATCATGGCAGTTACCAATTTTTGCAATTTTATTTTTTAATCCTTAGTATTATAGCTCTAAGTGTTTTCATTGTCAGTTCTTTTTAGAAGCTTCTGTCCTCAATGTTATCTTGTGACAATGAGTTCCACAGACTAATTTTCTATTCAATAAAAAAGTATTTCCTTTTATTAGTTTTAAATTTGCAGCCTTTCAGATTTGATTAAATAAAATTTTAATCAATGAGAAGTAAAATATATAATTAGAGCCACACAGTGGTAAGTATTGCCAAAGATTACTTTCTGCACTGCCATTACTCTTGAAAATGAAACTTTTAAAGGAATTCTGAAGGGACCAGGTGAGACCTGGAGGAGTTGCACAAGGACCCATCTTTCTACAGAGATGTTAATCTAGTGTTTTCACATCAAAATGCCTATTATGACTTGGCCTTTTTTTGTCTGGGACATGATCAAAATATCTCTACTTCACCTGTGGAAATTGTGCTAGAAATTGTAATGGAAACAATGGCAATGGCACATTTTTCCCCTTGAAAAAAAGACCAGGAATTCTCACCAAAATAACATGGCTCACTTCATGCCAGTGCATCCATACCAACAATCCTGACAAGGAATGTGACTACAGAACATCCAGTCAAGTTCCATCCTACAGCAATTCCTGCCTAAGCAATAAAGAGCCATTGAAACAGACTGCAAAAAGCAGAAGAAAACATAAAGATGCAGCAGATTCAATTTTTTTTCAGTACTTCAAAACATTGTTATTCATCAACATCGCCATCCTTGTTATCAGTCATTTTCCGTTGTCCAGAGACAAAGATCTCTTCATCACTGTCTGTGTTTGTCAGGCTCAAGGGTTTGTCTGAAACCCTGCCATGTTTGGAGATTGAATGTTGTGCAGTTGATGTGTGACATTTTTCAATACTATTTCCCCAAAAGACATTACCATGCTTAAGCCTGCTAGAATCCGTGTTCCCAGGCGTCACACTCAAAAAGTTGCCTGTTCTATTGGTAAACTCAAATGACTAATTGTGAGGCAGTTCCTCTGACTTTGGGATCAGAAGGAAAATCATAGGGACCTTCAAAACTAGTTACAAATGCAGGAGGTAGTCACTGAAAACAATGGGTCAAAGTCTGTGTTTTCTTACACTACTTGCAATCACGTTTACAATGGAACCGCAAAGGGGCTGTAGGTTTGCTGGAACCCAAGCCATGGCTAAAAATGTCAACCAAAGTAGGCTATGAACAAAAGTAGGCCTTGTTAGAATAGTAGCACTAGGTACCAACTAACCACATAAATACATTCTTAGAGAATGGTACAGGAACACACAAACCCCTTGTAAAATAAGGATGGAGTGACAGGATAATGGATGAAGAGGTTTTGTTTGAACTATCAGGTACAAGGATGGTAACTAATAATATCTGGAATGTTGTATGTAACTTATTTGTATCAGTGTATAAAAAGAGTAATAGAAGTGACAGAATTGTATTAGCCTAGGGAACAACACTATGTTGATGGACTTGATATCTTGTCACTTGTCTTGGCATACATCTGTTAGTGTACTTGTAAACCGCTATATGCGGCCTTTTTGGTAACAATAAACCTGGCTGAGCCTATGCCACTGAGCCAAGCCTGTGGTCTTTCTTTATGATTAACATTGAAGTCTGCTGAATCAACAATCTACACCAGTGCAGAAACACTGGAGCTCCAGGAACAGCATGATATGATCAGTGCAGGATATGACCCAGTGTGCAGGTGGTTGGTAAGAGGGAGGGAAAGTACATATATAAAAGAACTGGTCAAAAAAATTTCATCAAAGCATTTTTGACAGAAAAAAAAAAAGGCTTTTCATCCAAAGCAAACATTTTTACAGAAAATTTTCATCTTGGTTGATTTTTTTGTTTTCTATTGAAAAAATGGAAACCAAAATCTGAATTCATGGAGAATTTAGAAAAATATTTTGACATTTTCTGTGAAAAACAATTGTAACTTTTCAACCAGATTTAGTATATAAACGGTTGGAAAGTAGCTTGGACAGAAAATGTAACTCTTCTGTATAATACTGTAGTCCCCTGTGGGCTGTAAAACTTTGGTCCAATTTTGGTAGTTGGGTTTAGTGTTCAGGTAGTGACTGGTGTTGGTGGCCTGTGATATTCAGGAGATCCGACTAGATCATCTGGCTGTCCCTTCTGGCCTTAAACTATATGACTCTATAAATACAGTTGCACCTAGAGATCATGTTCAGCTGATTATCGATGATGACACCCATGGGTTTTTCAGGGTCGCTTCTTTGAAGGATAGAGTACACCACCCTGTTAAGTATGGACTGCATTCTTTGTTCCCAGATTTTGACCTTACATATTGTTTGCCTCTGCCTAGTTTACAAGCAATCCTGACACCTCTATCAGTGACCTTTTGTCTTCATTATTTACCACTCCCCATGTCTTTATGTCATTTACAAACTTTAACAGTGATAATTTTATGTTTTCTTTCAGGTCATTTATTAGAAAGTTAAACAGAGTAGGGGCAAGAATGGATTCCCTAGGACTAAACTAGAAACACACTCATTTGACGATTCCCTGTTGGTAATTACATTTGAGACCTGTCAGTTAGCCAGCTTTTAATCCATTTAATGGGTGCCATATTGATTTTGTATCATTCCAGTTTTTCAATCAGAATTTGGGTAGTAGCAAATCACAGAAATCTAAGTATATTACATCAACACTATTACCTTTATCAACCAGATTTGTCATTAATTATCTCATTGTTTCCTTTTGGTTCTCCTGTTTGTTGTATCCATCTGTCATCTATTATACTAAGATGTAAATCCTTCAGGGGAAGCACTGACTTTGTGTTTATACAATGCCTAGCACTATGGGAACCTGCACCGTTATCAAAGCCTGTATGTGCTACCATAAAAGAAATAATAAAGGGTAATAAAACTGTAATAATCTGGGTAGTCAAGTGCCTTTTATTCTGCCTCTGCATGTATGTGAGATACAGAAATTTTTGCGTATAGCAAGTCAGCAGCAGAATTGGGAACAAAACACAGATGCCATTTGCTTTGAACACTAGGCAACACTGTTTTGCAATATTACATAAATTGTTTACACGGGAGGGATTTTTGAATTAATTACAAGAAAATGTCTGACTGCAGCAGCTGTGTCTCTCTCTCTGTGCATGCTGCCTGCAAGACTGTCTCATAAGAGACAGACTGAAAAATGGAGGATGTATTTCTGCACTCTTTCATTTGTGGATTATGATTCTGCAAGAAGTGGCTCAGTCTTTGTACTCCCTTGTCAGACGAGATCAATTTTTGAGTTTCTAAAGGTTTGAAATTTGTATCCTGAGGTCTTAGTCCTGTAATCCTCATCAGCGTTCAGTGAGCAATTTGCAGTGAATAATTTACCTCACTAATTGAGCTTCCTTTTTTGTCCATGAAATATCCATGAGTAGCTTGTAATTTTCTTACTACTTATTGGATATTGAAATGATCTCTTTGTAATTACTTGCCAAATGTTCAGTGAGATTTTTCTTTATGGTTCGATAACAAATCATCCAGTACAAGTACCTGGCAGTAGAAATCTGATCTGTTGCTTGGTTACAATTGGTCATATTGTATAGTTTCTACTGCTTGGTTGGATACGTGTAAATTCAGTATATCCTATTCCAGCTCCCAATGAAATTAATGAAAAGACTGCCTTTGACTTCAGAAGGAGTTGGATCCACCTTATCATGATGAGGGAAGTTTAAGGGAGGCAGGGAGGATTTGGGTCTGTCAAGGAGAAATAGCAGATAGGCAGGATTAGGGAGCTTTTGAAAACTTTCTTCTTTTCCTTTCTAGGCCTGGTAAGATGTAGGAAATTTTAAAATTGTTTTGCCTGGGAGAAGAAATGTACATAGTATTTACTTTTCTCTTGTTGCATTGACACACAATAATTGCATTTGTGGTCCTAAATGTGAAGGATGTTTGTTTGCATCATTCAGCTCTCCGTTAATGGGGTTTGAGGAACACTGTCTCATTACTGTTTGATGATAAACTGCCTCCCATCCCCTTTAAAATACACTATTTCTGTTGTGAACACTTGTGTGAGAGCTTAACATTTGCTTTTTGTGAGTATTTGGATGTGGAAAACTTGATTACTTAAATGCTGGCAGCATAGGAACACAATCATGGGAAGAGCTGAAGCCAAATCTTTACTAAATTCAAACAAATTTAATGGTATATTTATTTATTTGCAGTTTTCACCCTGACCTATATTTGATGCATGGAAAACTTCAGTGGGACATTTATGTCAAAACTTATAAGAATACATAAAGGGATAAAAGGGTCAAGGTTTCATGGTATAAATGGGAGTGCATATTAGTACAGCTGGCTTTCAGCCAGCTTGACTGACAAACTTTTGGACCAGTTGGCGAACTGTGCTTTGAACTTGACTGTGAAAACTGGGTTTAACCAAGTGGAGTTGAAAATAAATCTATTCTGTATTGTTATCATAAACACTGCTGAAGTACTATTGTCATAAGTGCAACAGACAAATGTTTATCGTCCTATATATTTGCTGGCCTATGCTAAGTAAAGTAAAATGCTATTTTGTCCTTTTCCCCATGCATTTGTGTGCGCACATCCTAAAACACATCATCACAAATATCACTAAGAAACGTAGGCCTGATATTTATTTACATTACACTAATGCCTCTTTGCACCACTCTGCCAGTCAAAAGAGCTTTTAAATTGGGTTTAGTGCAGGGCCAGCTCCAGGCACCAGCCCACCAAGCTTGTGCTTGGGGCAGCACCTGGAGGGGGGCGGCGCGGCGCTCCGGCCGCCGGGGAGAGCGGGGCCACAGCCGGGCTTGCC
>NW_020664393.1:62313631-62496644 GCF_002925995.2 Terrapene triunguis | reverse complement strand
CGGCCGCCGGGTGGAGAGCGGAGCCCCCGCCGGGGCTTGCCGCCCTCCCCCCGGAGGCTTTTTTGCCTGGGGAGGCAAAAAAGCCAGAGCCGGCCCTGGTTTAGTGAATATAAAGTGAGGGACACTTAGATGGTCTGCTGGGATATGCTCTCTGGGACAACGACTGGCATCTGTGTTAATTATTTGTACAATCGGATACTGATCCTTGATTGGGGTTCCTAGGCAATACTGTATTAAAAATGATAAATAATCTAGGATAGAGTCTGAAGTTCACTAATGTTGTGCCATATACTGGATGACTTGACTAATTCTGTCAGTTTGACATTGATCCCCATTAAAATAAAGGAGAAGCACAGGACTCAATTAAAAAAGGATTAAAGGAGGGTAATATCAATCCATATGGGTTTACGGAAAATAGACCCTCTTTAACCTGATATCTTTTTGGGGTGACATTACAAGTTTGATTGATAAAGGTAATAGTGTTGATATAATAGACCTAGACTTCTGTAAGACATTTGACTTGATACCACACAAAGTTTGGATTATAAAGCTAGAATGATATACAATTAACATGGCACACATTAAATGGATTGAAAACTGGGTAATCGATAGGTCTCAAAATGTAATTGCTAAA
Organism: Terrapene triunguis; assembly: GCF_002925995.2. Lineage (NCBI taxonomy): Eukaryota > Metazoa > Chordata > Testudines > Emydidae > Terrapene > Terrapene triunguis. The sequence continues at coordinate 62,496,010 of NW_020664393.1, read as the reverse complement.
GGAGACTCATCAGAGACCAGGTGTGTTTCTAGTAGAGTTCAGCAGGGATCAGTTCTTGGCCCTATGCTATGTTAATTTTTTCTAATCAATGACCTGGAAGAAAACAAAATCATCACTGAAAGTTTGCAGATGGCACAAAGGTTCGGGGAGTGGTAAATAATGAAGAGGACAGACTACTGATAGAGCAGTCTGGATCATTTGATAAATTGGGCACAAGCAAACAATATGCATTTTAATACAGCTAAATGTAAATGTGTACATCTAGGAACAAAGAATGCAGCCCATGTTTACAGGATGGGCAACTCTATCCTGGGAAGCAGTGACTCTGAAAAAGACTTTGGGGTCCTGGTGGTTAATTTTCTAAACTTGAGCTCCCAGTATGACTCTGTGGCCAAAAGGGCTAATGTGATCCTTGGATATATGAACAGTGGAATCTCAAGTAGGAGAGGAAAAAGTTGTTTTACTTCTGTATTTGACACTGGTGCAACCACTGCAGGAATACTATGTCCAGTTCTGGTGTCCATATTTCAAGAAGGACATTGATAAATGGGAGAGGGTTCAGAGAAGAGCCATGGAATGATTAAAGGATTGGAACATGTGTCTTATAGTGATAGATTGAAGTTGCTCAAGCTATTTAGCTTAACAAAGAGAAGGTTAAGCTAGGTTTTCTGAACCCATAGCTCTTGATAACTTTACTCTTTGCGTGGTGGTGTCAGGAAATAAATCAATGGGGGCACAGCATGTCGGTCTGATATTTGGTTGGTCTAAATAACACAAACGAGTGTTTTTACTTTAAGCCTTTAGTTTATTAGTCTTTAGCACCCCCCAAGGAGTGCTTTTACTTTACTTTATATAGTCTCAAGTATGTACACACATCTGCAACAGATTAGTGTAACACCCCAAAAATCAATAATTACCAAAGTATGGAGTGGTCTTCAAGAGGTACAATGACAGCCTTCTGATGGCCAGCCTTCCGTCTGCTGTTGGGGATGCTAAGATGTGTCCATGAAGTGTCCAACTAGCTCAATCTCCCCACCACCACTTTTACCTTTGTTAGTATATCAATAACATGTCAATCAAAAAAATAAAACCTGCTAAGCAAGCAATTTTAAAGGTTAAGCAAGAAGTTTCCAAGCCATTAGTTGTACAAATATGTTTTTGCAAAGTTTTCAGTGTTGTAGATCCAGACAAATAAACACCAGAAATCAGATGTAGATAGACTTCCCATCTTTCAAAGCTGCATACTTCAGCAGTTTGAAAAAAGAAAGACAGAATGGCATAAGATCATGCTCAATTCTCATGATCACCCTCTCTCCGCTCCTGGCCTGCTAGCAGTGGCAGATTAATGATTTTGTCGCCCGGAGACCCTGAAATAACTGTCGCCCCCGACCCCATATGAACTTGTTTTATTTTTTTTACAGATTCGTTTGAACTAAAATGAATCTAAATATCATTAAAATAATTGAACATTTACAAGTTTTATTATAAATAAAATTACAAGTACAGCGGACCCTCGCTTGAATGCGCGTCTGTATAGCGCGATTTCGCTTATAGCGCGGGACTGTGCATGGATCCAAAACCCAGTGTTCAAGCTGGGATCCAGTGCAGTTTAGGATTCTCGCGAGTATGTTTACTAAATGGCGTCACGCCGTCATTGGTGGTTTCAATACGCGCTATGATTGGTAGAATCGCAGCATCACTAATACCACAATTACAAAAATGCTGCTATTATAAATTTGCCGCCCCTGCAAATTTGCCACCCTAGGCCTAGGTCTTGTTGGCCTAAGCGATAATACGCCGCTGCCTGCTAGTTATGCTCAGGCTGCTACAAAGCCTTACTAGCTTAGCTGATTTTCACAATAAGCAAAATAATTGATATTCCAGTTACTGGCAGGGGTCTGGGAATGCTGCTAGTCTGTCAAAATCTCCCCTTACAAAGGGGAGACTTGTTCAGAGTGTACTAACATAGGCAACAAAAATTTGATAATGGGCTCTTCAATCTAGCAGAGAAAGGAATAACTCATTCTAGTGGCTGAAGTTTGAAGCTAGACAAGTTCAGGCTGGGAATAAGGTGCACATTTTTAACAGAGAGGGTTAAGTCTCAATGTAGCAGGGGTCATGGTGAATTCTCCATCACTGCCAATTTTTAAATCAAGATTGGGTGTATTTCTAAAAGATATGTTCCAGGAATTATTTTGGGGGAAGTTCTGTGGCCTGTGCTATACAGGAGGTCAGAGTAGACACTCACAATGGTCTCTTCTGGCCTTGAAATCTCTGAATTGGAGAAGGGAAATTCAAGGAAGCATTTGTAGATGGTGCACTCAATTATTTAGAAATGAAAGGAGGCTGGGAGCTAGAACTAAATAGGGTGAATGGTGAGTTTTTATGAGGATAGTAATACATTCTTAATTCATAAATAGTTGTAAAGTGTTTTGAGAGCCACTGATGAGAAGGTATAGAAGAGCAATGTTACTCATACCCTTGATAGGTGTCTTATCACAGCAAACAAAGACTGAATGTGTACAGAGACTGAAACAAACTCAAACCAGCCTTAGAAATAGTTTCTTCAAGCAAGGGTTGAGACACATTGCCAGGGCAATGTTGGGAAGGTTTCACTGTTCCCTTCTGTGCTATATTGATTCTGGTGACAAAGAAAAGAACTTACTCTCCATCTTATATTTTTTATGAACATTAAATTCATAAGAATATATTTTTAAAACCCTCATTAATAGATGTATAGGCTATTCATACACACCCAGCAAATACAGACACACATTCTTAAGGTTTATGGGGTTATTCTTATTTGCATGAAATAAAAATAATTTCCCAGGCTAAAGGTAGTAAAATTGCTGAATAAATGGCATGATCCCATAAAGACTGGCATTTTGTATTAAGCTGTATGAGTGAAGAGATTGGCAGGAGAATAGATGCAACCCATGGCATTTCCAAGCACCAACACACACAAAACATCCCTTCTGCTCAGTTAATCACATTCTGCTACATGAAAATATTATCCTTCCAAGATAGGATTGTGAATAACAGATTACAAGAAGAATGTTTAAGATATTTTTCTACAGATTTAAATAAAAAAACATATAATAGTGAGAGAATACTTAGTGCAATAATAGTTAACAAAGAAAATATGAATGTATTGGCTAAAGAACACATTTAAATGTATTCAGATTAACAGTGCCAAATGAAATTCATTATGCAGTTACAGAGAATGGTGTTTTCTGGTCCTAAAAATCTATGAAAATTCACCTTAAATTGATTAAGGTAAGGAGTGAAGAAGTTTAGGGATAGTTAAATATTTTGGAAAACTCATGGATAGAGCCAGAGTATTAAAAAGAGGCCAACAGAGTACCTATCTTTAAGAAAGGGAAATAGAGAAATACAGGGGCTCCATTAGTCCCACTGGCTTCAGTAGGAATTACAGATAGGCAGTCTGTTTAATTAGGCCCAAAGAAATTATGTACCAATAAATTTAATTTCAATACCTGTTCACAGAGCAGACACATTTTAGCATATTGAGTAAAATGAGGTACAGAAGCTGGTAATATACAATATAGATTTGAAACTAATATGACCTAGACTAAACCAACTGAGCTTTAATGAATAGCATGCTCTGGGGCCCAATCTTACCTGCCTGGTGCACTAAAATTCCCACTCAAGGCAATGGGAATTTGAGTGAACAAGGCATATAGGACTCACCCCTCTGTGAATAAAAGACATGAAATGAATAAGGGTATATCCTGACTTTATAAAAGCATTTGATTTGTTCCCACATGACATACTCATGGAAACTAATGAAATTTGGATGAGACACATGCAAAATTAGATCAAATTCCTGAGTGTTAATAGAAATTAACAGTTCAGTGTTAACATGGCAGCTGATGTCAAGTGTAATTCTTCAAGGATTTGTTCTGGATCTTATATTCCCATTTTCCAGCAATGACTTAGATAACTTTTGTGGGTTGGTATGAAGCTGGAAGGGATTGCAAATACCCTAAACAACTGGAATATAATCCAATAAAAATTTGATCCATAGGAGAAATGGGATGAAAATGACATTATATTTACAGGGACAATAGATCTGCTGAACTATTTGTTATAAACAATTTACTTGTCAGATTCTGGCCTCACTTCTGTTCAAATAATATTCCTAAACCAATATTTTCCCCAAAATTTGTTTCCTATTCATAATTGTTTGGCTGATGATATTAATGAACATATTTGAGAATATGCAGGTTTTGAAAACTTGGAAACATTTGTTAAATGGCTTTTTAACAACATTTATTGTATATACAAAAGGCATGAAGGTGAAGTATAAAATTGTAACCAGCATTCATTTAGCATGTCCTTCATGACTAACTTTTGGTTGCAACACTAGTGGGTAGTACATATTCTAGTAAATTCTTTTCACCACTGCACAACATCATGTTTTTCTATTCCTTTGTCTTGAATACAAAATCAAACCTTTCATTTATCTGTCACGCTGGCACCAAGTAACTGAGTATGTGCGCTTTCCCATTTTTGTCTGTTGTGGCCAGATCCTTGTCTCACTTAATGATCTTCAGCTGCTGTGTAGTCCCTCATCCCATATGCAAAAAACATACACACTCTTATACGTAATCCATATTCATGGATTAATAACCACTGGACTTAGTTTTATGTTATGCTATCATTCTCCTTATTTATTAATTTGGCCCCTTAATGATGATTTCATATCCACTTGTCCTCATTATATTAAACTCAAGCAGGACTCTGAAAGTAGGAACAGCTGTCTTATGTAGTCTCACTGTCCCACACACAACAGTATTACCTATCTGCCCAGGACATTCACTGAATTGATTCTCTCGCGCACTTTCCTACAACCTAACACCACTTATCAGTAATTGACATATGTATAGACCCCAAGCAGGGAAGGACACAGCCAGCTATCAGCTGTGTTGGGGGGGATCATGTATCCCAACAAAAACAATGAGGACTAACAAATTAATTTAGGCATAAGCTTTCGTGGGCTAGAACCCACTTCATCAGATGCATGGAGTGGAAAATACAGGAGCAGGTATAAATACATGAAAAGATGGGAGTTGCCTTACCAAGTGTGAGGTCAGTCTAATGAGACAATTCAATTAATAGTAAGATACCAAGGGAGGAAAAATAACTTTTGTAGTGGTAATGAGAGTGGCCCATTTCAAACAGATGACAAGAAGGTGTGAGTAACAGTAGGGGGAAATTAGTATGGGGGAAATTAGGTTTAGGTTTTGTAATGACCCAACCACTCCCAGTCTTTATTCAGGCCTAATTTGCTGATGTCCAGTTTGCAAATTAATTCCAGTTCTGCAGTTTCACGTTGGAGTCTGTTTTTGAATATTTTTTATTGAAGAATTGCCACTTTTAGGTCTGTTATTGAGTGGCCAGGGAGACTGAAGTGTTCTCCTACTGGTTTTTGAATATTATAATTCCTGATGTCAGATCTGTGTCCATTTATTTTTTTGCGTAGAGACTGTCCGGTTTGGTCAATGTACACGGCAGAGGGGCATTGTTGGCACATGATGGCATACATCACATTGGTAGATGTGCAGGTGAACGAGCCAGCAATGCCAATTCCAAGTTATGGGGCACCTTTTAACATACCCTATCTCTTAATGTACCCTTCTTTAGCACCCACCCATCATATTTCCACTGGCAGTTACAGTCTCTGCATCTCCTACTTTAAGTAAAAACCTGAAACGAATCTTATGGAATCATGACCAGCACCTCCTTAATAAAGCAGCGGCAAAGTTATTAGACCCATACTGTATATATTCCCAACTTTTAAATACCCGTTTTTTCTTTATAAGTCAGAATGGCATTATTTATCTGTGCTATCTCTTTTTGAAATAACAGCTAGGCTTTTTCTCTTTCTCTAACACAGAGAATAGCAATAAAGAAGAAGTGATACCCCATCAGGTTCTGTGCAGAATACTTTCAAAATATTATGCTAAGATAAGAAATAAACAATTCATGCTATCTATCATTCACTTTCTGACTTTTTAAAAATTATTAATCTGTACAGGAAGCCTGGATATTTGTCTTTTAAATTTTATCCACTTGCTTTTGTTGAATATTCTCGCCCTGAATTAATAATTGTCTTTTAGAGACCAGGCATTGCCATTGATTTCAATGAGTAGAGCAATATAAGAACCAAGAAACTCCTATACCTCTGTGGTTTTGATTTTTCTGGGAAGGAGAAGAGAGAAATTGATGTGCCCTCGCATGGTATAAAATCTCATTCACTGATATTCCCTTAGGAAGAATTTGGGTTGAATTTCTTTCTTCTTGTTGTTGAACTCTTGCTCAGGGAATCTGTTCAGGAAGCTATCCTTTGCTTTTATCTCCTCCAGCTTAAGCTATTGTATTGCTCTGCCTGCCAAATAGATGGATTGCCAGACTTCAGCTTGTGCAAATGTCTCCTGCAAGGGTATTATACCATGCAAAGAATGATCACATATCCTCTCTCCTGGCATCTTTCATTGCTTAGGCATAAAAAAGGGATAGCTTTTCGGATTGTCCTGTTGATCCATGAATCCCTTCCTAACCCAGTGTTCCGTAGGCATTTCAGACACCAATTTAAAGACCCACTGATGCCTTCTGGAAAACTCTTTAGAGACAAATTTGCTGACATATCACTTGACTTCTTTTTGTAGTTGATTTTTTTTTTTAACAAAGCTATTCTGCTACTCCAGGAGAAAAGCTGAGTGATGATCGGGTGATACTTGGAAGTGAGACAAGAGGATTTTAATTTGTTAATCTTCCTCTGTACTTCACAAAATACAACTGATCGCCTTCAATTTTAGACTTCAAAATATTTCCCATTTTTATTGCCAATGAAGGCCACAGAGGCCAAAACATACGTTTTTTAATTCAGCTGCAGTCAGCAAGTTTATAGAACAAATATAGAAGTTTAAGGTACTTTGATGCTTAAATCTGAAGTTGTAAATTAGTGTCAGGCGTGGCCTCCAATAATCAGGCTTAGTGGTTGGAACGTGGGTCACAGGTAGGTGTAGGGTTGGGCCTCAGCCAAGGGTGGTCCTGGGATCAAGATCTGGGGGCAGACTGGGGGTCAAAACTGAGATCAGCGTCCGTAGATAAACCGGAATCAGAAGGTTAGCCAGAGTCCAGGTGCAGGCCAGAGGTCAAAGCCAAGTGGTCAGAGTCCAAAGCCAAGTTGATACAGAATCTCAAGTCCAGATACATGCCAAATGTCGAAACCAGATAGTCTGAGAGTTTAGGGGGGGATCCTGAGGTGGAGGCAAGGCTAGAGCGGGTTGGTGACAACACTAGCTTGAGGCTAGTCTAGGGCAAAGACAGGGCTCTGGCAAGGCTGGGGCAGGAACAGGCTGGGAGTTGCTGGAGTCTGGTGCACTGTAAGGCAGCAGGAAGGTTCTTGGCTGGGTAGTGCTGTTGCTCAGACTGATCTGTGATAGGCTGCTGCTTTCCGCCTGAGGGCTGACTCACTGTAGGCTCTGTTGAGTGCTGACTCATCACAGCACCTGAGCAAGCAGCCTTGATTGGCTGTGAGTTTGCCTCTCAATTACATGACTAGGAACTGACTTGTCTGTTTTCTTGTACAAGCTGAGTGACATGTAAAAGAGTAAACAAACAGCATAAATAGTGTAAAGCCAATTTTATGAACTTTCTGTGGTAGATAGTCTGAGGTGCTGTTAGTGACCCAGATAAAGGGCTGGTCCACACTACCGGCCTGATTCGGCGGGTAGAGATCGATCTTCTGGGATCGATTTATCACGTCTCATCTGGACGCGATAGATCGATCCCAGAAGTGCTCCCCCGTCGACTGCGGAACTCCTGCTCACCGAGAGGAGGAAGCGCTGTCGACGGGGGAGCCTGCCTGCGCCGCGTGGACCCGAAGTAAGTAAATTTAGTTCGATCTAGGAAACGTCGACTTCAGCTACGCTATTCTCGTAGCTGAAGTTGCGTTTCCTAGATCGATCCCCTGCCCCAGTGTGGACCTGCCCAAAGGAATTTAGGTTTGAAAAGGGAATAGGAAGGGAGATTTATTTTACTTGGCTATAAAGTGGGAGCCACATACATTGACTAATGAAATTAAAATAAATATTGAACAGATATCTTAATTATTGATCATAATTCAGGAGAGCTCCATGGGCAACATTACTATTGACATTTCCAGACTGCTGTGTGATTCACTTTGCAACCTTAATGTTTCTCTAATTATTTTTTTGTATGCAATTCTATATGAAAATATTCAGCATTGATATATGTGCATAGGGTAAGTGCATTATGTGTTATGTTTGTGGGGGGAGTACAAAAGTGTCTTGTAAATGCCAATTCCCTCAGCCTTAGTAGGACTTTAAAAATGATCAGATATTTTTACGGGTAGTAAGAATCTCTTCAGTTACACTAGCTAAGATGAAAACGTACAAGGGACATAAACCATCACGTTTCAGAACTTAACCCAGCTGGTTACTGCCTAGTGTTAAGAAGAAACTTCCCCATAGAAAATTATTCAATAATTTTCTGGTGCTGGAGTTACACACCTTCCTGTGGTAAGCAGCTCATTTGGTCTGATTCAGTACCCTTTAGACCCTTCAGACCCTTCATGTTTACCTGGCTATGTTATTTTTTTTAGGATGCCTGTTACTGTAGTGCATGCGTGTGGTATTCAATTTTACTTAGTGATGTGTTTACTGGATTCTGTCACAGGTTCTACTTCTAAACTCTCCCACGTTCAGCAGCTTTTATTTTACCCCTCCATCTTGTTCTTGTAGTAATGAGTTGTCTTCAGCCACTGAGGAAAGGCTTTTGCAAATGGAGTCCTGAAGCATTCCTTGAAAATGGTTACATTTAGCCTTTTTTCCCCCCTCTAGGAGGTCATCCTACAGTCAAGCTCCCTTGATTGAGAATGCCTTACCTCTGGCTTAAGAACTTTACTCTGGGATCTATCAGCTATCTTATCCCACAGGAGCATAGCTATGTCAGTGGGTTGTAAATGAGAAGGTGATAACTGGGCCCCACTCTCTAAGGGTATTAAAGATTAAGACAAGGGTCTTGATTTGGCACCAGAAGTGAAGTGAGAGCCAGTGGAAAGTGCAGAGCGCCAGCATGATGTGTTTTCTTGCTGGAGGCAGACTGCTTTGTTCTGTAACAGTCGGAGTGGTTCTGTATCATCTTCACTTCTAGCCCCACATACGAGCATTATAATAATGATGTTGTCTACATTGAGTATTGAAGTCACTTTAGGGGACTATCACCATGCTGGGCAGCATTAAAGTTAGTTCCTCTAAAGAACCTATGGGGTCTTTTCAATATTTCTAACCCTCAGAGTGATTGTTACATCATATAGATCAGGGGTCGGCAACGTTCGGCACGCGGCTCGCCAGGGTAAGCACCCTGGCGGGCCGGGCCAGTTTTATTTACCTGCTGACGTGGCAGGTTCGGCCGATCGCGGCCCCCACTGGCCGCAGTTCGCCATCCCGGACCAATGGGGGCGGTGAGAAGCCACTGCCAGCACATTGCTCACCCGCGCCGCTTCTCGCCGCCCCCATTGGCCCAGGATGGCCAACCGCAGCCAGTGGGGGCTGCGATCGGACAAACCTGCCACGTCAGCAGGTAAATAAAACTGGCCCGGCCCGCCAAGGTGCTTACCCTGGCGAGCCGCGTGCCGAACATTGCCGACCCCTGATATAGATATTCAGCTGACAGGCTGGCACTAAATCCCAGCTGTGGAACTACAGTAGGAGGCCACTCAGCATGGGCGCTCATTCTCTCCCTCTGTTAGCAAGGCCCAAGGAGAAGGCAACTTAGCTTGACTTCCTTTGTTCCCTACTGTGTGGCCCAGTATAAAGCCCCATCAACTAAAACATAGACACTGGGAACTATAAGATTACAACAATGATAGAATTCAAGAATTCTACAAATGTTATACTGAAATAGGCTGCAACAGATTTTAGTAGCTGCTATAGGTACCCGATTTTGTCACCATTCCATTCTCTTTAAGAAGAGAAAAGAGAAAGTTGAAATGTATGAGGAACTGGCTGCAAATTGAGGCTGAAGGAAAGTAAAAGAAAGCAGGAAGAAAGATTGCAGTGAGACAGAGGAAGATGTGATTGAATAGTTCAAAGACATAAATATTAGTGTAGGTAAAAGCCCTGAGATTGGCTTGTCATCACTGGTGGGGCCATTTTTGTTTGTTATACATATGTATTGAATTATCCATTGAATTATGGCTGGGTATTTGTGAAAACGCTCGTGAATCTCAGAAGGTTCAGCAATCATAGCACAAATTATTTTTGTCAAAAAATTCATTACAAAAGTGCATGATTTATTGCTCATTGTTCACTAGATTCCTTTGCAAATCTCTGAGTCATCCAGACAAGGAACATACAAAAATACCATGTTAAATTCATAGATTTTAAGGCCTGTATTCCTTATGCATAACTTTGCATTTGTCTGCATTAAAATGCATTACTGTATGTTTGAATGGACCCAGATTACCAAGTAATCTAGATCTATCTGTAGGATTACCTTGTCCTCATTGTTTTTACCATTGTGCCAATCTTTACCATATGCAAATTTGATCAACAGTATTTTTTTCTATTTATTTTCAGATCACTGATGACAATGGTGAATACCATCTGTCGTACTACCAATCTCTGTAAAACCCACTAGAAAATTCAGTGATGATTCCCCATTGACGACTATTTATTGAGATCTGTCAGTGAGCCAGTTCTTAATACATATAATGTGTGCTTTATTGATACTATATAGTGCTATTGTTTAATCAGAATGTCATGTGGTACTAAGTCAAGCGCCCTACAAAAGTCTATTGCATCTGCCTTTATCAGTCAAGATTGTGGTCAGAGAATGAAATCAGGTGGTTTTGATGAGATCTATGTTCTATAATACCATATTGACTAGCATTAATTATATTCCTAGCCTTTAATGCTTTATTAATTGTATCCTGTATCAGCTTTTGCATTATGTTGCCTGGGATTGATGTTAGGCTAACAGGTATATAGTTACCTGGGTCATCCTGCTTGCCCTTCTTGAATATTGACACAACATTAGCACTCTTCCAGTCTTCTGGAATTTCGTTAGTATTACAAGATTTATTAAAAATTAATATCCGCAGGCCAGAGCTCTCCTCAGCTAGCTCTTTTAGGACTCTTGGATGCAAATTATCCAGACCTACTGATTTAAAAATGTTTATTCCTGATAGAAGTCATTTAACATCCTCTTTGGTTACTAATAGAGTGGAAAGTACTTCATCCTGTTTCTTTCCAAACACAGAACAGAAATATTTATTGAACACCTTGGCCTTCTCTGCATCATTATTAATAGTTTTACAATCTCCTCCTAGGAGTGGTGACTAGATGACTAACCTACAAATAAGTAACAGATATTCAGTGAACAGTTTTCAAATAACAAGTACACTGAAAATTAATAATGGGGGCAGTTTAGTCCAGAGACAGTGACAAGAATAAACAGAGATATAGAAAAAAACTATAAAAAAGACAGAAATTGAAAAGATAGGTAATATTTATCTTATATTGCATATAAGGAAGAGGGGATATGAAAAAAATTTAGAAAATCTGAGTGGTATTGAGAATGTAGATCAGGAACATCTACTCGGCAATTTTCATAATAAAAGAGTAAGCAAACTCGATAAAATTAACAGGCAATTTTAAAACTAATAAACTTTTCCTGCAATGCATAACTAACTTGTGAAACTCATTGTCACAAGTATCATTGAGACTAAAATCTTAGCAGGATTCAAAAAAGGCTTGGAAATTTATATACTCATCTCAAATTTATATCTACAAAATATGTAAATTTACAGTGAAGAGATTAAAAAGATACAAAAGCAGGAATTTTTGAAGGGATATAACCCTTTATGCTTCAGGGTATAAGCCAACCTCTAGTCCATGATAGGAAAAAAATTGAGGGTACGTTCTGTTATTGCAGGATTCTCTGCATCTTCCTTTGAAGAAGTTGATACTGGTTTCTGTCAGAGACAAGACAATGGACTAGATTCTATTCTATTCTAGTTAGGTTTTTTTATACTGCACTCATCATTGTTGTATCTGATTGCTTTCCAGGATTGCATTAAGCAACATGACTACTCATCTGTTGTGACGTGGTGTTTGTTTTCTCATTGTCTGCTCATGGAGAGAAGCATGTGCAGTGGAGTGTCTTGTTTTGGTAACAAAACCAAAAAAAAACCTGTTGCCATGTGTTTGTTAGAGAAAGCAAAGTCAAAAAATAATGTGCCTTGCACTGGGAGTAGAAAGTGGTGAGGTTTGTGATAATCCTTAGTTCTTGGGGGAGTTCATTCCACATTATCTGACCACCCTGGAGAAAATTCTGTCTCCCACACAGATGAACTTTACTCTTACTATTGATAGTTCCATTGTGCCAGAGGAGTGTAGTTATCTATCACAGTCTTTTAGATGCCCAGGGTATGAAGTGCTTTGAAGATAAGGACTGAGACCTTGAAGCTAATTAGAAATTCTGTGGGAAGCCAGTATAGACAATAGACAGCTATGATGTGTTTGTAGAAATCTGTGTTGGTGAAGCATTCTGAACTAGTTGGAGTGTCTTGGGGTGCTGAAGGCTTCATGCACATCTATATTGCATTGCTGCAATCCAGTCAACAGGTGATGAAGGCATGAATAACAGAGGCTCTAGAATGGGATGGAGTTTCCTAGTTAAGTGGCGATGGTAGAAGTCATTATTCATGGATGCTGCTATGTGAGAGCTTAGCATCAGCGAGGAATCCAAGATTACTCTGAGATAATGGTGGGTGTGTATCTTCAACCAATGGAGACTGCACCATGTCTGCAGACTCTTCAAAATCCTTACCTCTATTCATCAGCATCATCTCTCTCTTGCTTATGTTCAGCTTCAGCCAGCTGTTCTTCCAAGCACGGGGCCATTTTGGTGGTAGTGGTGTGGAACAATGGTATGATTTCTTATGGCAGTTTTTATGTTCAGAACTGCTTGGTGAATAATTACAAATTCACTTGCAAAATCAAGATGGGTTCTCAGACCATTCTCCAAACTGAAAAGGTGCTAAATGTTATAAACATAATAAACATTATTCATAATGAGTAGTTTGACCTGCTATGGATAGAATCATGCTATTAGATATGAGAGATCTTTGAAAAGTGGAAATAGAGAAGGTATTTGGCAGATAAGGGGTAGTAATGTGATATATGGGATGACATATATATGATCCATGTTCCAGATTAGGCCAAATTAATTAGGCAGATTTGTCCTCTTCAGAATGTACTGCCTAGTTTTTATCTCACTTGCTAGAACAGAGCTAGAGAGCAATGTGAAAGACATGACCCCATCCACTGTATGGTTTCCCCATGTTAGGAGACCATTTCTAAAAGAATTCAGCTTGAATGGTTGTGCCAGACAGCATGGCTGCTAACAGTGTCAGGGTAAGAATTGTAGTAGACTAGAGGCAGGCTATTTTCAGCAGAAGGTCCTTGAGCCTAAAGGCTGTCAACTCCATGTGTCTGAGAGAGCCTGAATCTCAGGACACAGTGCCAATTTTATGTATTTAGTCAGGTTTTTGCCTGAAGGGTATTGTTAGGGAATGGGATTAAGAATGAATATTTAAGTTTTGAGGCAGGAGGAAGAAGTGTCTATAATTTACTGGCTACTATAGCTGTGGAACTGATTATGATTTAAATTTGTAAATGTATCCAGGGTTGAATACTTTGTAAATATTTTTTTAAAAAAATCAAATACATAAGAGCACATTATCAGTCTTCTCAAGCAAAAGTGACTTTGGCATCATGAACCCACTGGCACTAGTTGCAATATCGGCTTATAGAAATTAAAGGGTTTATTGGAACACTGCAAATAAGTTCAGCACCGCAGGCAGGACTGACCTTCCCAATAATCTCCCCAGATCAGTTACAGCAACATACTAATATTAAAAAAAAAAAAAATTAAGAATAAGATAAAGATACAGCACCATCTACTGGTGGGAGATGCTGTGTGTACAGATCTTTACAATTTAAAAGAGCGTTCCTGACTCCAAGTTCTGTGCAGTGACCACTAGGAAATGCTTCCTTTTATTATAAATCTTAAAACAAAATAAAAAGCTCTAACTTGTATCTGAATTGCTTCACTGAACATATTACTGTGATAAAAATCCATAAACAAGAATTTGTGTGCGTCAGTCACTCTTGATAATTGAACCTTTACGGTCATGTTCATTGACAATTATATCTTATTTACATGCATACCATGCTGTCCATGGGGATATTGCAGAAAGTGACCTTTCTGTGTGAAGATGAGATATTCCTCTTTACCAAAAGAGCTGAGATGGAAAATAACAGTAATGATGAAGTGGATAAGACTGGAAAGTTGATCCAATAAAAGATATTCCCTCACACACCTTGTCTCTCTAATATCCTGAGACCGACACGGCTACAACTACATTGCATACACGGAGAAAAAGCAACTGATATCATGGAACAATAAGCAATGCTATACAGAGAGTTTGCATCTGCAATGTTTTTGTGTTTACTGACCTTATTTTTAAGAGGAAGATCTGTAGAACTACTGTATATAATCGATCATAAGCTGGTTCGTTTATAAGCAGATCCCCCCCCAAGATGGATAAGTAAAAATGGAAATTTTTTATAATCCGTTCATAAGCCGATCCTATAATTCAGGGATCAGCAAACTTTGGCTCCCGGGCCATCAGGATAAGCTGCTGGTGGTCCGAGATGGTTTGTTTACCTCGAGCGTCCACAGGCATGGAGGTAAACCTAAGTAAACAAAGTGTCCCTGGTAATAAGGGACTGTTGGCAACTATTCTCTAGTTCTCTGCTTAAGCCAGTAGGTGAAATTCTGGCCCCACTACATCAATGGCAAAACTCCAATAAATTCAATGGGGCCAGGATTTCAGTCTTGGCCCTGGTCTACACTGGAGGGGGGATAGATCTAAGTTACGCAACTTCAGCTATGTGAATAATGTAGCTGAAGTCGACGTATTTAGATCAACTTACCGTGGTGTCTTCACTGCGGTGAGTCGACTGCTGCTGCTCCCCCGTCAACTCCGCCTGCGCCTCTCGCGGCGCTGGAGTACAGGAGTCGACGGGAGAGCGCTCGGGGGTCAATTTATCGTGTCTAGACTAGATGCCATAAATCGATCCCCACTGGATCGATTGCTGCCCGCTGATCCGGCGGGTAGTGTAGATATACCCTTGGAGTCTGGTGTCTTTCTGCCCAACCCAGCTCACACTACAGCAGGGGAGATGCTAGGGGCCTGTAAGGGTGAGGGGAGTAGCCTGAGTATGGTAGGGTATTCTGGGCTCTCTATGTACAGAGGAGATGAGTGAATGTATTTATTCACATATAACTAGAGCTAGGCAAAATTTTTACAGTGAATAGAAATTTTGCTGAAAAGTGCATTTTCCAAGGCTCCAAAACTATTTGTGAATTCAGGTAGAATTTGGTAAATAGTTTCAGCTGAAAAAAAATGATTTTTTTAAAATGTCAAAATGAAACATTTTCTAAACAAAATATTGACATTTTGTTTAGGAAATTTAAACATTTTGTTTTGGAAATGTTGTTTTGTGTCAACATTAGAAAGATTTCATTCAACCAAATAATTTTGTGGAGGGGCGGGGCGTTGTTTTGTTGAGGAAAATAAAAATCTGTAGCTTCTAAAAAAAATTTTGTGGATTTTTTTGGTTCAGCCAATGAAACAAAAAGTCAGTTATTCTCTCAGCTCTCTCTCCCATCTTTTGGTTAGGGAACATTTTTGCTGTAACTACTAACTCCGAATTCCAAATGTATTTTTCTGGGATACGTCTCTCTCACAATTCCCGTTATCTATCAAATTTGAGACCTAAAGTAAAAAGATCACAAGATGAAAAATATAATCCATTCCTGCCCATATCCCTGCCTCACCCCTACAAAAGGAAAAAAAGAAAAACCATGCTGAGCCAGGCAGATTGAATGTATACTCTGCCTTTTTATTATTTATTATTATTAATTAATTGCATACTCAACTCTATTTGATTAATAGGTATGTTTTTAAGTACTTATGAGATTATATATTTTAACTTTTATAGCATCTTTCTTCTTATGATCTCAGTGCCTTACAAACATTAACTAAGATTCACAACATCCCTGCAAGGTGGTTAATTATCATTACCATCGGGTCAGTGGAGACATACAGACTAAATCACTTGCCAAAGTCACACAGTGAGTTCATAACAGACCTGGGAAGAGAATCCAAGAGTCCATGCTCCTTGTACACATCTCTAACTGCTAAATAATAATACGTTCCTAGGTATTCTGAGTGTAGGGGAAAACACAATGCTTATCTACTGTTTCCCTCATTTCTGGCACAATGGCATGAGTGACATGGAACTTGTCCTCCTTCACTTTCAATTTCCTGGTTTTCATTACTTTAGGACAGACACTGAAAGACTTACTGACACTTGAAAAATGGGACTAGAAAGCACATCTATGATCCTTACAGTTGCTGTCTGTGAGAAGGATGTTGGAAATTGAAAAGAATTTTTTCATATACTAGTACCTGTGTTTGTTTTTGACAGTCGGGAATCACTCGAGTCGCACTAAGAAAGCTGCCTCAGGAGTTCCTGCTGTGAAAAGGAACATCAACTCCAGCTCTCCACTACACAGGCCAATACATATGAGTGGCATTGCTTAAGAGGTATGCTTTGGGGCCAGTATTATGGCAATAGCAGTGTTGTCACAGTGTAGTCTCAACTTCTGACATAAACAGATATCAGCATGGGGTCTTGCTAATTATTGACAAATCCTTATCAAATTATCCATGTTAATTAAAAACTGCTGCTACTGGTTTCTCAGGATTGGTGTGGCCCTGTCTTATAGTGGAACACTGGAAGAAGAGCCCTGGGAGATTTGCCATTGACTTTACTGAGGTCAGGATTTCAACCCTTGGTTCTACTTAAACAAAAGCGACTGTATTTAAACAATATGTGGGGGGAGGAATTGCAAGCACTTTGGAGTACAGGATTATAACTCAGAATGATCTTGACAATTTGGAGAATTGGTCTGAAATCAACAAAAGGAAATTCAGTAAAGACAAATGCAAAGTACTACGTTTAGGGAAGAAAAATCAAATGCACAACTCCAAAATTGGGAATAACAGGCTAGGCAGCAGCATTGCAGAAAAAGATCTGGGGGGTTATAGAAGGTCACAAATTGAATGAGCTGTCAATGCTGCTGCAAAAAAACCCCAAATGTCATTTAGGGATGTATTAACAGGAGTCTTGTGTGTAAAACACAGGAGGTAATTGTTCTGCTCCATTCAGCACTAGTGAGGCCTCTGCTTGAGTACTGTATCCAGTTTTGGGCACCACACTTTAAGAAAGATGTGGGTAACTTGGAGAGAATCCAGAGGAAAGCAACGAAAATAAGAGGTTTGAGGAATCCTGTGAGGAAAGGTTGAAAGAATCACACATGTTCAGCCTAGAGATGAGAAGGCTGTGAAGGGATTTGATAACAATCTTCAACTATGTTAAGGGCTGTTATAAAGAGGATGGTGATCAATAGTTCTCCATGTCCACTGAAGGTAGGACAAGAAGTAATCAGATTAATCTGCAGCAAGGGAGATTTATATTAAATAGAAGGAAAAGCTCTCTACCTATACGGATAGTTAAGCATTGGAACAGGTTACCTAAGAAGGTTGTAGAATCCCTGGAGGCTTTTAAGAATAGGTTAGACAAACACCAGTCAGGAATGGTGTAGGTATACCTAATTCTAATATACCTAATTCTGCCTCAGTGTGTGTGTGTGGGGGGGGAAGGACGGGGGACTAAATGACCTCTTGAGGTCCCTTCTAGCCATAAATTTATATGATTCTAAGATTGAGGCCAGGATATCATAGCAGCACCCTTCTGATACCAACATTGTTTTCCTCAGAAATTAAACTTTCTTATACAAAATTGTCCAGTTCTAACAATTGCAAAGACAACTTTCTTCATATGAACCTAGGTATTGTTGCCTCATTAAGTCCCTTGACAGAAGCCAGAGCTCAAAGAGGTTAGAGCTGCCTTATCAGCTCATTGGGGCAGTGTTAACTCTGGAACCAAGCAGGAAGAATTTAAATGATAGCACTGTTAACTACAGCTCGTCAAAATAGATTTTTGTTTTTGCCAAAAATTTAAAAAAATGAAAATCTTCAACCACCTCTACTGTTAACTATTTCACTGATGATCGTTTTAGCAGAAACTTCCATCAAGCTTCAGTCTCTGGGGAGATTATTTGATCAAACCCTAAATCTGGGTTTGAGTGCCACTACTATCCTCTACACTCTCTCCCCTGACAAAGACAACTACCCCTGACTTTGAGATACTTTTGCTGGGCGTTCTGCTTGCTCAGTTATCTGTGGATTCTTATATACTCTGGTGATAAGCATCGTATAAGAACCTATATAGAATAAAATAGTGCCTGTGTCTTTCAGATAAATGGGAGCTCTTTAAAATATTCCTTTGACGGGTTTTTTTAGCTTTTTTATTAGTCTTTGATGCAAACTGACATGTTTCCAAACAATTATACATATTGGGTACTTCGTATTCTTTGGGAGCAGTCATTTTTATTATTGAAATAAAGCATTCGGCTGTGGAAACTTGGCTTCGTCATTGCAATATTAATTGTCCGAAAGGTACATCCTGTTCACTTTGATGGAAAGCTGCTGTTGTGAGGTCCTCAGATAGTATCAGAGAATGGCTCCAACTTCCCCTTCTCAGCTGGATCTCCTGAGATGTCTTTGTTGGAACTTGACATTTTCCCACTGTCAAAAAATTGGAAAGTAATGCAGTTAATTTAATTTCCAAACATCCCTTTGATAGGCTGGGACAGTGAGCATGGGGAATCTGATTATTTGTATTAAGTAAATATATTGTAGTGGAAGTTTCAAGGATTGTTCTCTATACCCCCAGGAATTCTAAATTCGGGCTACAGCATATGATTTGCATGTTGTCAAGCCTACAGATTGGGCCATGTTTTCAGACATGTGCTCCTACTTAGAAAAGGGAAATAGTGGGTATACATCGGTATCTAGACTTGGGTGCAGAGCACAGGCAACAGTCCAACATGGCTAAACATAGTGTGTAACCCCTATTCAGCCTGCCCACAAGTCAGAAAGCAAAGTAGGTGAAGAAAGAAAAGAGCTCAAACTACTAGTCTTTAGAGTTCGGAGACAGTCACAATTTGTGATCTCTTTGCATGATAATGTGTAAGCCCAGGGGCCTGGAGCCTGAGAGAAAAGGGAGCACAGGGCCACTACATGCTGGTGAAATGGAGAAGAGCAGCACGGAGCTGCTTAAGGTAGGCAGATAGGCAGGAGCTCCTCTGGTGAGGAAGCTCTCTGCTGGCACCTGTTGGAGAGCAAGGAGAGTTGGCTGAATGGGCCATGTCTTATTTGCATGTGTTTTATAGGATGGGTTAGGGCATTTTGTTTAAAACTCAGTTTAATTTTGTGTTTGGGGGAAACAAAATGCATTTGACCTTGTTGGAAAATACAAGGGCAAGGGACTGACATTGAATGTTCCTGGAGTTACCTTGACTGTGACTGTTGTCTGGCACAGTTGGGTAAGGGAGCCTGGAGAAAGCTAAAGGAAAAAAAGAGGAGGAACCCCCCCCATCCCCCCGTTATCTGGTGCTGGCAGTGCCTCTCTAGGGGTGAGGACTGTCAAGGTACGAGGTACCACTGATTTCCTTTCCCCGCATGAGCTGAGTCTGCAGAACGGTGGATAATGCAGATAGATGTGGTGGCGGCAGCAGCAGCTTATCTGAGGCAACAGATGATGCACAGCAGTGGTGGCACCTATGAGCAGTGCACAGTGGTGGCAGAGCTAGGCAGCTTGGGCTGAAGCTGCTTCGGAGAGCAGCTGCTTACACAAGGGGCTCTGGTGCAGGCCTCCCTACCCAGGAATTAAAATTGAAATCACTGCAGCTGGGTCAGGTAGTAGAACTCCCAGAGCAGCCCAGGCAGCACCAACCTGCTAGAATTTGTGGCCTTCTCCAACACAGGACAACTCACCATGAGTGGGGAGGAGGGAAGTGTTCAGAACACATCAGCCGCTCACAATGTTCAAAAGAGGATTGAGGTTGGGGTTACTGTTAAGACATCCTGGGTGTGGGAGTCATACAACATACGATTTGTTAATTGCTGGTTTTCCCAAACTCATTCTGTTGTCCTCTCCCATCCCGTTAAAGTTCCCATTGTTGTAACCGCCTCATTCAGTGCTTGCAAGTGGGAAAATATTGGTTCACCCAGAGTGATGCATATAATTTCCTAGGTTTCTGGGTGGGGGCTTGAGCTGGTGTCAAGTTTTTTAAGAAAACCCCTAGACAATTGAACCCAGCCCTTTTTTGCTGCTGTCAATAACTAGCAGAAGGGTTATACATATATGTGTGGCATGAGTACATTTGAGTAAGCAGGTGATGTTATGAAGCGTTTGTGGTAGTCTCTCTAACCCTAATGCTGAATGTCTATGTTCTGTCCACTGACTTACTAACAACATATGTATATTTTCAGGGGCATCTTTGAAATTACAGTGCAGGGTTATTTCTGTTTTTCTGTTCATCAACATGGGTGCACTTTGCCTACATTACATTGTTAATGTATATCTTTTTTGTAATGTTCAGTAAGAACCCCTAATTGGATAGTTTCCCTCCCCAAACTTGCTGTTAGCTCCTTCTCCATCCACATTGTCTTCATTTTCCCATCTACACGCTCACTCTTGGCTGGCCCTTGCTCACTCTGTCTTCCCCCTGCACCTACTGTGGTCATCTTTCTACAGTGCAAAACTCACCAATGGTGCCAGTTCTCTCAACTTGAAAGACCACTGAATAGCTGGGCAAAATGTTTCTTCAGATTGGATGGTGTTAGTAATTTATACATGGGTATGCTATCACTCCTCTGGCAGCTTTTTCTTCCCCTCCTATATTAACTGCAGTATAGCGAGCTCTGTAGTTCCTGCATTATAGTTTAACAAACATCTGCCTCCTCTAGGCATTTCAGTTGTCACACACCCTGGCCCTCAGAACTTCATGGGAACAGATGTCTGACCCTCATCTCCAAAATGTTACAGATCCTTGCCACTTGAGAGCTAAAGGAGAATTTCTATTAGTTGTTAGCAGTATATAGTCTATGATACATAGCTAAGTAGCCCTGATTCCATAGAATATGGGGTAGTGGAGTAGACACCAGCTAATTCATCACACTGTTACACTGGCTGAGGATCCATCTTGTGACAGCGAATCATATATCACTCATGGGTAATCTGCATGTCAAGTAATTTCTACATTTAATTGCCCAGCCCAGTGTTTCTGTGGCCAGCATTTTCAGACCCTGCTGACTATATTTTTAAGTATGTATTTAAACAGCTGCAAGTTGCCCAATTTTGAAACATCAGTACCTACTCCAAAGCCCACTGAAATCAAGACAAGTCTTTCCATTGGCTCCAATGGGCTTTGGATCAGGTTCATATTTTAGGCAAGCAGGTTTTAAAATTTTGGCTTGTATGTTTTGGTTGTTCGGCACCTCTTGCTCAGCACCTATTTTCAGAGGTGTTCTTGGCAGGCTGTAACAGAAAGAAAAATTTAAATGATCTACTACTGCAAAAAGTGGGAACGAAATGAGGAAAGCAGAGCAGTTGAAAGCTGCTGCACTTTCCAGAAAAATGTACAAAGACTGTTTTGTCAAGGAGTTGGTCCTCATGATCATGAATGGAAGATGAGGTGGTCCAAATAGGGGAAAAGACTGAACCCCCTAATATATAAAATATTATATTTAATATCACAATAAGCATGCCACTGTACTACCTGCCACAGGAAATGCAACATGCAGTGAGAAACTACAAAGTCAAGTGATAGAGTCAGTGGCTGCCTGTTAGCACCAGTGGCAGGTGCTAAGTGAGGCTGACCTTGATTTTGATCTAGAAAAAATAACACTCCAAGAGAGAGTGAAATTCACGGGAGAGATTGAGTCACTGGAGTATTATAAACATTGCTTTTCTGAAATCAGTCTGCAAAGAGACCTTTTTTCCCCTTAGACCTGAGGCACATTACAAAAGATTTTTCTACATTCCCTAGACTTGACACTTAAACTTTGAAAGCTGTGTATAGAGTTTTTTTTTATTGGTAGGTTTAAAATGAGTTTAAGTCTTGAGGAAAGTGAAACAGAATGCTTTTATTATTTAGAAGATAAGAGTCTGAGATGTGAATACTTGGTTCAACTGTATGAAATGCTCAGAGAAATGATTTACTGAGCAGTCTATCTATAGTAATTTATTTCAGTTCAGTACTCCTACCTTTAGAGTTTGTTAGACATTGTAAGTGAATATTTATGAATAACAAATGCAGGCACAGAAATTGAGGATGGTTTGCAAATGCCAAATAAATAAATAAAAAATCAAGGCCTATGTTTGTCAAAAGTTTCATTTGATAAGCTAGTTTACTAAGTTTTTGTTAAGCAGCTCTAACCAACACCATAAATATGAAGGTGCCTATTTGGATATGAAAAAGGTTCTATTTATACAATGCATGCTTATGAATCAAAGCTGTCCCTTACCTGGGCAGAATTACTGGGGAGCAACTTTCACAAAGCAGATATTTTCTTGGCACACCTTATCCACAAACATGCTTTATGAAAATGGACATTGCTATCCCATTTTTTCCCTTTGATTTCCAGGCATGATACATTTATGGAAGAAATCACCACTGAGAGATTGAAGTATTTTGATCTACATTGTGTTGTGCAATCTCCTTTTGAGAAATGTCACTGCTGCTGAATAACTGAAACTTCATTATGGATAGAAATTCACAATCTGGCAATAGAAGGATGACTACCAAAAGCATACAATGCACAAAAAAGCAGTGGCTATTGAAGTACATTATCTTCTTGGGCCAGAAATTGTGGCACTTGCAGGAACATCTGCAGTAACAGATTCTGAGACACGTTTCCTACATGGTGTAAATGAAGATAAAATATTCCAAGTTATCACCTTTTTATGTAGTGATGAATGAGGCCCATTATGTAGAAGAAATTGAACAATTATTTTATATAGTCATAGTCAGCCATCTCTCGAAGCACTTCCATGAATGTATTATTTATTTGTATTACCATGGCACCTAGGAGCCCTAGTCATGCCCAGGACTGCATTGTGCTAGGTGCTGTTCAAATGCAGAAGAAAAGACACTGCTTGTCCCATGGAGCTTATAGTCTAAGTATGAGAAAGGAGACAGAGGGCTGAGGAGTACCCCACATAAACAATGAGAAAATATTGGTCAGCATGATAGGCTCAGCACACCAACAGCCTGTTAAATTTTCTGTAGTCATCACAGCAAAGGCTGACAGCTCAAAGATAATGGGGATGGAATGTGGGTTTTGAGCTTACTCTAGGATGAGGTCATTAGAGACCTAGTTCGGTGACCAAGGTACTCACCTGGAATGTGTAGTGTGACCCCAAAATTTGGACCCAAGGCACACTAATAATGGCTTGCCTATAACCATAAACCAATTGTCAATTTTGCCTGTACCAATGGATAACAGGAGGTGGCCCTAGAGGAATTGCCCAGGTTTTACCAGGGCGTTTGTCTCTGGGCCTCAGAGGACTCCGCAGAACAGACTAGTTCTGTTAACCCGTGAGAGGACACGGATACAGCCTTCCGCTCAAATGATTGACACTCAAGCAGTAATTCTTCAAAAACAAAATAACATTTATTTACAAGAAATAATCAGTTATAATTATACTTAAGAAAGAATACACTGCAATACATGACATATAGCATAACACAATTGCATTGCATTTAGAAAGCATATACTAAGGCAACGCTATGGACTACACAAACCATATAGCGGATACAATGTTGCAAAAACCAGTACACATTGACCCCCTTATACATATGCATGAAACCTTAATACAATGCTATTAAATCTGTTACAGTGTAACACAGAAATTTCCTATACATATGTACAAAGCAACATTACAATGTTATACCTTAAAGAACATTAAGTACTAACAGTAACATCCTAATATAATGCTATTAAATCTATTACAGTGTAACACAGAAATTTCCTATACATATGTATAAAGTAACATTACAATGTTATACCTTAAAGAACATTAAGTACTAACAATAACATCCTATGAGTGGTGATCGGACACTCATTCAGACGCAGGCATCCAGATTTATTTACAAGCATACTCAGACATACCTTTAGTATATAAAAATGATTATACTTACTTGCCTTCTTCTCAGGATCCCTCTGATACGTCTCAGGGTCCTTCTGCTCTGTCAGTTCTCTGCTTGTTGCTGATGCCACCGCTGCTGTACTATGCTCCTCTGTCCTGCTGTTTTCTGATGTTCTGCTCTTCTTGCTACTCCTTCTCCAGTCTTCTCCACTCACACCCAACATCTCCCAGCTCTCTGCCTTATATATGATTTCTTGCCTTCTCTGATTGGTTGCTTCTTCAATTCCAGCTATTAACATGGATCCTTTCTGTCGGGTGATACCTGCTCAACCAATCAGCTTTACTTTTCATTTGAACTGAACCTCCTCCTAATCCCACCCTACAGGTATTTTGGAGTGAGCTCAGTCCTTCCCCTCTGAACTTTATTTCACTGTAATCTCCTGTCTGCTATTGGTCAATTTAGTCCGAATACTCCATTTTGATGTCTCCAATATAAAATCATTGTGATCACCATTTTGGGTTTCTAGCTAATCAACTATCATTATTTATTACTTATCAAAAGCCTTACATTCCAAACTAACTACACATTATGACACTGTCACCACCTTCATTATGTTTACTGAGAGAGGTTTTCTGCCCCTCTTTGGCTGTTTACAGCTGTGTATATGGCTGCGTGTCTCTGTCCTGGGTGCTGTATTTCTAATATAGGATCAAGGCAGCTAAAAAGCCTCTTGTATTAGGAGACCCCCACCCCCAGGTCAACGCTCCTTTCCACCTGACAGGGAAGAGAAGGGATCTGAAAAGGGATCTGCCACGTCTTTGGTGAATGCCCTAATCACTGAGCTATGCGATAGGCTGATGTGGGGCTCCCTTAGTCTGTCCTGTTGATGCTGTTCCACTGTGTATATATCATTTAAACAGTCATTGGCCAGCATGAGAAAGCATGATAGTGTATCCTTGTGGTCAGAGCACTCCTGTGGCAGGTGGGTGACCCAGGACCCAGTCCCCCCTGCTCCAGTGACATTTGAAAAAAATATTTATCCACAGTGGAAAAGTTTCAACAGGAAAGGAACGTCCAGCTGTCCCATAAGAAGAGAGAGGGGGGATTTGATAGCAGCCTTCAACTACCTGAAGCGGGGGGGGGGGTTCCAAAGAGGATGGAGCTAGGCTGTTCTCAGTGGTGGCAGATGACAGAACAAGAAGCAATGGTCTCAAGTTGCAGTGGGGGAGGTCTAGGTTGGATATTAGGAAACACTATTTCACTAGGAGGGTGGTGAAGCACTGGAATGGGTTACCTAGGAGGTGGTGGAATCTCCATCCTTAGAGGTTTTTAAGGCCCGGCTTGACAAAGGCCTGGCTGGGATGATTTAGTTGGTGTTGGTCCTGCTTTGAGCAGGGTTTGGATTAGATGACCTCCCGAGGTCTCTTCCAACCCTAATAGTCTATGATTCTATAACCCAGTGGTTAGAGCATTCATCTGAGAAGTGGCAGATCCTTGTTCTAATCCTTTCTCCCCTTCAGGTGGAGAGGGAACTTGAATCAGGGGTCTCCTATATCCCAACATGAGATGTCTGTAAAGTGCATTCTGGTGTTATAAAAATTAATAATAAACATTTGAGCACAGTTCGAAAAGCTATATAGACTACAATAGTGACGCCTTTAAAAAATATTGAGGCTGAGAAATACAGAGAGAAATTGAATTCTACCTTAAATGATTACCTTATATATGACTGTGAAAAATGATTTAACTCCAAGAGGGAGGGAAAAGCCTGACAGTGCGACAACAACAAACACATTTTGAAATGTTTTTTCCCCATCCACAACTTCTGAGAGATTAAATATATTCCCTTCTCTCTCCTTTTAAGATTGATATCATCACTTATACTGGAAACAAACATAGCAACTCAGCTGCTCATGGTGCCTCCCAGCATTTCTGCACACTTCCCATCAGAAACATGTTGGCAGCAAAATACCAATGTGACGGTGAAAAGGTAGGGGCCTTGGCAGGTAATAATGCACTTCATTCCAAAAGCAATAGATGGGCATAAAATTGTATCACACATAAAGATAACTTTGAAAAGCACTGGCAGAAGATAAAAATACCCTGTACCTCCTGGATCTCAAACTTTTAGACATTTGCCTATAACCAGTGTACTAACTGGCTGCTTGACCTCTCAGTTTTCATGACTTTTTTTTAAAAATGTGCTCTATTACCTATTAATTTTTCATCCCTTTCTTATTACTAGAACTAGCAAATAATTTGCAATGAATACTTTAGACTCTTTGACCTTAGAGACTAATCATGATTTGGCTGATTTAATTGAAATATTAGACTCAGTTCTCCACCTGTAACCCACAAAGCCAGTCACACTTTCCTCAGCTGCACAGTCCTTTGTGGCCACAGAGGATTATGGGCTTGGAATCAAGGCAAGAAACTGGTTGTTTTGGGATGCTGGGTTGGGGTTAGGAATGGTGACCTCGGCAGGCTGAAATGGACTCATTGAATATGAATGTGAATAAGTGCAAAAAATATGTGAATATGTGTGAGTATGTGGAAAAAACTTTCTTAGTATACTGCAAAGCATCACATCCCTAAACATTTAGTATCCTTAAAGCGCTTTACACAAATGTGAACAACTGATCCTCATGTCAGAAGACCCCAGTGAGATAAGTGGTAGGGAAGATGAGGGTCAGGGGAGTTCAGTGACTTGCCCAAGGTCACAGAGTGAGTTAGCACAAGAAATAGGATTAAAATTCAGGAGTTCCTGGAAAGTATGCCGAGGGGTCACCCAGAGGGGAAGGATCCACTGTAGACCCAACCTTTATGCAGTTTTTGTTTCCAAAGGGTCATAAAGGGATTGTTCAGCTCTTCATGATGCCACTTCAGTTAGATTCATAGATTCATAGATTCTAGGACTGGAAGGGACCTCGAGAGGTCATCGAGTCCAGTCCCCTGCCCGCATGGCAGGACCAAATACTGTGGGCCACTCACCCCAGAAATCTCTCTCCCTGGATTTGGGGTGGGGGAAAACACATCCTTTCTTCCTCCTCCCCTGAAAGATAGAATGTAGGAGTTGAGGTAACCTTCCACACTGTGAAGAAGATGGTGGGAATGGGGCATGTTGTGCAGTGCTCCCTCTCCTTCAAAGCTGGAAGATAACAAATGCTCCTGAAAGTGATAGGCAGGAACCATGTTCATTCCAGTACCAAAAGAAATATGAGTAGAGTTATCTTCCTAATTCTGAATGCACTGAGCCCTAGCTAGAATGTTTAGAATTTTAGCACCAGCAATGTGAGCTGGCTCCAAAGGCTCTGCACACTATGTCATCCACAAAGACTAAATTCACAAAGAACTTGGCAGTGCCTTTTTGGGGAATACAGAAAGTATGGCAGTGGTGTAATATCTAACATCCCTCATTCATGGTTTTGGGAGACCAACTTAATCTTTTATCATTGCTCATATTTTAGGGCTCCAGTAAAAATCTGGCCTTGTTTACTTTGTGAAGGGATAGAGGGGCTCTTTTAATATCGGTCAAACAACATTTATTTTGCATCCTGATGTGACAGATCAAACTGCAGGCAATCTGAATCTTCTCTCCACATATTTGTTTGATTTTTTTTCAAAATAGACTTACATTTTTAATGGGAGACTGTGATGGGGTGTCTGCCACACACTTGCCCTGAAGAGGTTATTGTATGCTAAGAAGGGGGCCAATTCATCAGACAGGCAACAGCTGAGAGGATCAGGTGGCTTAAGCAATCCTCTGACTGAATGCGGGAGCCCAGCTGAGGAGGAATGAGCTTGACTGAGTTTATAAAGGCTGGGGAATAGGCTGTAGTCACTCCCTGGGAGAAGGGAGGAGTGCTTGGAGGCTGCAGAGACATGTAGTCTGCAGTTGTTCCCTCGGACGAGGGAGTTGGGAGGCTGGCAAACCCAGAGAAGTGGGAGTGCTAAATGGTAAGGAAAGGACTCAGGGAAAGCCAGTGAGGAGGGAATAGACCATGACTGCTGGCTCGAAGGTCTCTGAGCTGGAACCCAGAGTAGAGGACGGGCCAGAGTTCTCCTGCCAGTCACTCAGAGAGTGGCGCTATGTGCCAGTAAATGGGAAGACTGCCCAGGATTGCTGAAGGAAGACTTGGGTACCCTGGAAGGGGAAAACACAAAAAGTGACCTGGCTGGAGGGCTAAGTCATGGAAGTGCAGTCTGCAGCTTGTAGAGCAAGAGAGGGGATGCAGGCCCAGGGGGAGAGGCGGAGAGATGGTGTACAACTGTGGGAAGGGGAGTTGATCTTGTGAGCTAGTCCCCAGAGGGACCAGGAGGAAGCGCCTTCCTAGTGGTGTTCATTCCCTCTGGACAGGATATTGGACTAGATGGACCTTTGGTCTGACCCAGTATGGCTGTTCTTACATTCTTATAAGTACCGCATGACAGAGAAGTTTGAAAATCAAAAGAGAGCAAAAATCCTGATTTTTATTGGCAATATATAACTCAGAATTTTCAGACTAAAACCAAAGCATGTTGTCTGGTTTTGATCACTGAGTCTTCATACTGTATATCATTGTTTGGGTCTTTAAATTAGCAGTCTTGGCATTCTTGAAATTATAGTTTCAATTTATTTTGGCGTGTATGGTCTGAGAGGTCTGCCTAAAGGATTGATGCACTCATTTGAGAAAATACATTTAGTTGGGAGGTTGAATGCTCAGAGTTAGTTTCCAGACTTAATGTTGACAATCAAATGCATTGACTTCTTTGACACAATGACATTTGTTGAGAAGGAAGTAGTTTGTCCAATTGCTTTTTTTGTCTGCCTGTGAAATTAGAATATTTTCTCTCTCAGATAAGGAATGATTGAAGCTCAAGAAAAACACTTCTATGTACAAATTGAATTCTGTCAGGAACCTAAAGCCATTTAATTGACAAAATAAATTCCATCAAGTCCTTCAAGCTTGTAGTCCTCACAGGAGTAGATAAATATGCTGATAAAGTTCATTTTGACCAACATCTTGATATATTATTGGGAGACTGAATTTGAAGAAAGCTTTGAATCTCTTCTGCAGATTTTCCATAGAATCATAGGACAGGAAGGGATCTCCAGTGGTTATCTAGTCCAGTCCCCTGCACTCATGGCAGAACTAAGTATTATCTAGACCAGGGATCAGCAACCTTTGGCCCGCGGCCCGCTAGGGTAAGCACCCTGGTGGGCTGGGCCGGTTTGTTTACCTGCCGCATCCACAGGTTCAGCCGATCGTGACTCCCACTGGCTGCAGATCACTGCTCCAGGCCAATGGGGGCTGTGGGAAATGGCATGGGCTGAGGGATGTGCTGGCCGCCGCTTCCTGCCACCCGCATTGGCCTGGAGTGGCAAACCGTGGCCAGTGGGAGCCGCGATCGGCCGAATCTGTGGATGCGGCAGGTAAACAAACTGGCCCGGCCCATCAGGGTGCTTACCCTGGCGGGCCATGTGCCAAAGGTTGCCGATCCCTGATCTAGACCATTCCTGAGAGGTGTTTGTCTAACCTGCTCTTACAAATCTCCAATGATAGAGATTCCACAACCTCCATAGGCAATTTATTCCAGTGCTTAACCACCTTGACAGTTAGGAAGTTCTTAATGTCCATGTGTCGGATGACCAATGTATGCCTGGGCGGAGGGCGGGGTGGGGGCTCTGCACATGGTTATTTTATTTTATTTCTACTTACAACTGATATGATGGGGGGGGGAATGGAAAAGGCACTTCTGGCTTTTACATGCATTTGAAATTATTTAAAACTGCAGTGACATAAAATATAAAACCCTAAGCCAATGGCTATTCAAGTCAGTGGAAAGATTCTTGGTGGCTTCATTGAATGCTGGATCAGGACCAAAGCCAGCAGTTTACCCACATCCCCAAATCCAGACATAAGCAACCTGAGATGCATATCAAATCCACATAATACCTTTGCATACCCACAAATAGAGCTGGTTGGGAAATTTTCAGCAAAACATGTTTTCATCTAGAAATACCAATTCATCAAAACCAAAACTGCTCCCAAAACTTAAGGATCTGTTCTGATGAATCTCTTGTTCCAAAAATAATTTGAGAAAAAAGTTTTAAAATCATTGAACCATCTCCTTTTGACCTTTTACAAATGTTTTTAAGTTTTTGCTTTGAAATTTAAGCTAATTATAATTTTAAAAAGTCAATGTTTCAATCTTTTATCCCAACAAAATATTTAGATTGACTAGAATTAATTCTTTTGTTTGTTTGTTTTTAAGATTGGTGGGTTGTGAAAATTGTAAGATTTTACGTTTTTGTTTAGTTTTGGGACAGGGAAAAAAATTTGAATTCTCAAAAAATTTCTCAGAATGGGAAACCATTTCCCACCCAACTCTAGCTACAAATTCCAACCCTCGTCATGCCTCTTCCTACCAATGGTCTTAGATGACCATCTGACAGTACCCCCAGAAAGTGAGGAACAAATATAGTCCATCTTCTAGTTGCTTTCTCCTGCCTCGTAATATTGTCTTAGTCATGTCTGGATTATGCTTCCTCTTGCCCTCATCCATGCCCGGATCCATAGCAACACTGGGTAAGGGGTTTGGCAGCACTGGCTGGGTCAGATGAGTTGAAGATATAGAGCTAGTTGTCACAAGCAGACAGAAAACAACCCTTTCCCCTAACCCTTCTAATGGCACCATATACAAGTTGAACAAGATGGAAGTCTATCAGACTCTGAACAGAAGAACAATTGTTCAAAACTACTCTGAGGTATAAACTCTCAATCATAGGATTGAGTCAATGAGGGGAGTAGCACATGAGCTCACTACTGCTGGTCTAAAGTGTTTGCCCCAAAAGATATTTTCATCCAAATATCATGCTAATGACCTCATCCAAACATCAATAACTGCCAGTTTTCCAACTGATATTATCCAGGATGTAAATTAGTCACCAGTAAAGCACCTACATAATTGTGGAAGATGGCATGAAAGAGACAGGATCCTCTTACTTGGTTTATAAATAATCCAGGCAAAGTTTGTATCTCAGTTAAATCACTGTAAATCCACAGCAGCACCCAGACCTACTCTCACTCTCCTGCAGACTAACTGGGAGCAAAATTTAGCCTATAATTATTAGTTCAATAGGCTGTCTATAAAAGGGTACCAATGCACTATATATATCAAAAATACATTAAACCAAACCAGTGTAACTATTAAGTCTATCAGCACGTTTACAAATTTCCTAAATTAGATGTCCTCATCAGAGCAATTATTATGATACCACAAGGAATAGATTCTAAGGCCAGAAAGAACCACTGTGATCATCTAGTTTGACTTGCTCTAAATTACAGACAATAGAACTTTCCCAAAATAATTGCTAGAGCATTGTGGTGGGAAATCCACCACAAACCTTGGTAAATTGTTCCAATGGTAAATTATCATCACAGTTAAAATGTACACCTTATTTCCAGTCTGAATTCGTCTAGCGTCAATTTCCAGCGACTGGAGCATGGTATATCTTTTTCTGCTAGATTCAAGAGACCAGTCAAATATTTGTTCCCAATGTAGGTACTTAGAGACTGTAATCAAGTCACTCCTTAACCTTCTTTTTGTTAAGCTAAACAGACGGAGTTCCTTGAGTCTATCACTGTAAGGCATCTTTTCTACTCCTCATTCTCGTGGCTCTTCTCTTCTCTCCAATTTATCACCATCCTTCTTGAATTCCAGACACCAGAACTGGACATAGGATTCCAGCAGAGGTGGCACCAGTGCTAACTACAGATGTAAAATAACCTGTTTGCTCTCACTCAAGATTCCTGTTTATGTATCTGTGACAGTGTGTTACCAGGCCTTTGTGGCCCACTGCTAGAGGTCTGGCTACTGTGCGGCACTCTGCCCCAGAAAACAGTTATCTGTGAAGAAAAGAGAAGCCATTGTGGAAATTAGGGAGATCTGGTCCTCTAGCAGGCAGAAGGGCTGGGGACCAGCAACAACTGATCAAGCCCCAGTGTACCCAAATAAAAAATACTGCCTGCTGTCAGCACGTCAGTTCCTAGCTGGAGTCAGAGGAGTGAGGAGGGATGCTCCTTAGGCACCAGCTAGATGAACCAGACTGGGCCAGGACCTATTACTGGCTGCAATCAGTGGCAAAAACTAAGAAGGACCCCCTCCTGATTCAATCCCAGACCAGGAATATAAACCAGAAAGAGTAAGAGATATTTTGTGTATAATTGATCCCAAAGGTCAAGGAACAATTTGTTTTGATTGTTATACCCCCAAAGGGATTTAGGACTGTGACACCCATCTGGAATGCTGAGTTACCGGAGACCCTCCGAGGCTAGCTGACAGGGAGACACTGGTAGCCGAAGAGAATGCCAGCACCATAGCGTCCAAGGATAGCATTAGCCCTGCTGGATACAGCATTGTACCACAAGCTCATTTTCTGCTGATTATCCACCCCCAAATCATTTTCAGAGTCAGTACTTCCAATGATAGAGTCTCTCATCATGTAAGTATGGCCTACATTCTTTTTTCTTATATGTATACATTTACAGTGAGCTGTATTAAAACACATATTGTTTGCTTGCACACAGTTTACCAAACAATCCTGATCACTCTATATCAGTGACCTATTCTCTTCCTTATTTACCACTCCCCGACTTTTTGTGTCATCTGCAAACTTTTTCAGTGATGATTGTATGTTCTCTTCCAGGTCACTGATAAAAAATATTAAATATTGTAGGACTAAGAAACTACCCCTGTGGGAACCCATTAGAATCATACCTGCTCTGATTCCCCATTGCTTCCCCTATCAAGTAGCAGCTTTTAATCCATTAAATATGTGCTAAATTAATTTTGTGTTGTTCCATTATTTAAATCAAAATGTCGTGTGGTACCAAATCGGATGCCTTATAGACATCTAAGTATATTACATCAACACTGTTACCTTTATCAACCAAATTTGTAATCTCATTAAAAACACATATTAACAGATTGACAGAATTTATTTTCCATAAATCCATGTTGATTGGCATTATTTATATTTCCTTTCTTTAATTCTTTATTAATTGAGCCCCATATCAGCTACTGCATTAGCTCTCTCGGGATCAATGTCACACTGACCGGCTTATAATTATCTGGTCATCATGTTTATTTTTTTTAACTATTAGCACTTAGCTTTCTTTCAGTCTTCTTGAATTACTCAGTGTTCCAAGACCTATTGAAAATCAACATTAATGGTCCAGCAAGATCCTCAGCCAGCTTTTTTAAAACTCTTTGGACCATGGAGTCTTGCCAAGGGAGAAAGGATAGGAAGCAGCCCAGGGGACTTAGACTTTTCTCCAGTGAGTGAACTGGGGAACCAGTCAGCGTGTTTCCAGAGGATACCCGCTGACTTGGTGGTAAGCACCCTCACCACTGCCAGGGCCCTGGGCTGGGACTCAGAGAAACAGGGAGGGTCCAAGTTCCCTTACCCCCCAAAGCGGTGCCCCACTTCCTCAATGGGCCAATCAGCCACGCAATCCCACAAAGGTGGGTTGCTTTAATGACTGTCCATTAGGCAATACTGTTCTGAGTGGAAGGGCCATTTTACTGACTCCAGCCACTAGACCATATTGCCACCTTTTATAGTCAGGGTCATGAACACAGGACCTAACTGACTACCAAACAGTTTTTTCCCCTTCTTCTCACCATACATAACCCGGCACACGGGATGGAGTGTGTGACGCTACACCCCATATTCTTCATAGAAATACTGTTATGATATGAATATAGCATAATTAAGATGTATTTTATGCAAGATGGGTCACATAAGGTATTATTGGAAAGGTTATGATTTGCTGAATGTGATTATCCAATATGTATACATGCATCATTTCTGAATCTGAAGTTAGGAATATTGACTATGTAACAAATTACAACTGTGTGTGTGTACTTGGGGGAATGCTCACCAGACAGTAAGCAATCAGCCTGAATGAGCCATTTAAGAAGGACAATAGAACTTTGAAGATACTAATCTCCCACTTTTCTGAGGAGCCTCCTGGGATGTTGCTTTGACACTGCAGGGTCATCTGATGATGTCAGCTGGTAGGGAGTACCACCTTGGACACTGGAAACAAAGGATTCCCTCCTTATGTAAATCCTACTTAAGGCTGGGGAAGGGAGTCAACGAGGGTTCTTCTCCATTGCCTCCCCGCCTAAGAAGGAAGACTGCTGAAAGCACCTGAAGAGACAAAGGAACTAAGCTGGGGAAAGGCATGGGCTGAGTCCAGGCTGAGGCAGGGTTCTAGTCTGTAAAGAGAAATCATTGGAACGCTAAGATGCAGAAACTCTGCAACCTGCCAAAAACAATATTTAGGGCAAGACATTATGTTTTGTAACCTGTTACTTTAGTGAATTAAACTTAGGATGCATGTTTTGTTTTATTTGCTCAGTAAACTGCTTTGTTCTGTTTGCTGTCCCTTATAATCACTTAAAATTTACCTTTTGTAGTTAATAAACTTATTTCTCGTTTATTTCAAAAACCAGTGTGTGCAAGTCATAACTGGGAGTGGGGGCAAAGAGCTGTGCATATCTTCCTCCACATTGAGAGAGGGGGCTATTTTTATGAGCTTACACTGCACCGATCTCTCTATACAGCGCAAGCCAATATTATTTTGGGTTTACACTCCAGAGGGTGTGTGCACAGGAGATCTGGGCATTCCCTCAGCTGAGCCCTCCAACAGAGAGCTGATCGCAGGCTCTGTGTGATTCTACACCTGGGTGTGTCCCTACCTGTGTGTGTGTGCTGGAAAGAGGCTTGAGAACCAGTCACAGCAACACAGAGTAGGGGAAACCCAGGCTGCTGGGACAGGCAGGCTCAGTGGGACCCCAGCACATCTGGTGGCACCCTGATAGGGGGGTCCAACCCGTCACACCGGGATGTGTACACCGCAACAGGTATCTAGAAATTTTATCTCTGCATCCCATGCTGAGGTTACATGTTCTCAGTCATTATTCCCCGGGTTTCTGTTTTTGTAGCCTCTCTAATCTCCCTGAACATTTCACAATCATCATCACTTTCCTGGTCAGGTGGCTGGCAGTCTATTCCTACTGCTATGCTATTATTATTCAAGCATGGAATTTCTGTGCTGAAAGAGGTTATGGTTAAGATTGATTCATTTATGATTTTTTACTATATTTGACTCTATACTTTCTTTCACATATAGTGCCACTCCCTCAACAGTGTAATGTACTCTGTCATGCCTATATATTTTGTACCCTGCTACTACCACGCCCCATTGCGTATCATTCTTCCATCAAGTTTCTTTGATGTTTATCATACCAATAGCCTCATTGAATACCAGGCACTCAAATTCAGTCATTTTAATAGTTAGCCTTCTCGCATTTGTATATAAGCACTTACAAAATTTGTCAATATTTAGTTGTTTGCCTCCATGTGATGTAATTGAATGGGACTTTTTTTGCATTTGATTCTCTTGAATTCCTACCTATACTTCTATTCTCTTCTCTTTACTAGGATATAGAGTATCCCCTTTAATAAATCCTCCCCTATGGGATGTCTCTGTCTAAACCATGTTCCCCTTTCCACACCTGTCAGCTTTCTCCCAGCCCTCAGTTTAAAAACTCCTCTATGACCTTTTTTAATTTTATATGCCAGCTATCTGGTTTCATTTTGGTGAAGCCCATCCTTCCTGTATATGCTCCTCCTTTCCAAAAGGTTCCCTAGTTCCTAATAAACCTAAATACCTCCGCCAAACACCCTGCAATTTTGCCTGTCCAACTGGCCCTGAGTGTGGAACTGGAAGCATTTCAGAGAATGCTCCCAGGAGGTCCTGGACTTTAATCTCTTACCTAGTAGCCTAAATTTGGTCTCCAGGATTTCAATCTTACCTTTCCTATGTCATTGTTACCTACATTTACCATGACCATTGGCTCCTCCCCAGCACTGCACATAAGTCTGTCTAGATGTCTCAAGAGGTCCACAACCTTTGCACCCGCAGA
Organism: Terrapene triunguis; assembly: GCF_002925995.2. Taxonomy (NCBI): domain Eukaryota; kingdom Metazoa; phylum Chordata; order Testudines; family Emydidae; genus Terrapene; species Terrapene triunguis. Next base: position 62,459,779 of record NW_020664393.1, on the reverse strand, counting down.
AAGTTCACCATACAGTTCTCCTAGTCATCATCAACCCAGCTATCTACATTTCTAACAATCAAATCTCCCTTTACCATTATCTGTCTCTTCCTAATAGAAGGGTCCCCTCCCCTGGAGAAGTATTCTCAGTGAGACGATACCGTGACATCATCTGGAAGGAGGGTCCCAACTATTGGATCATTTCCCTCCTTCCCCATCCTCCTTCATCCTCCTCAATGGCATAGAGGCTTCAGACTGGAGGTGGGACTGCTCTGCTGCGTCCCGAAAAGTCTCTTTTATGTACTTCTCTGTCTCCCTTAACTCCTCCAAGTTAACCACTTTGTCTTTAAGAGCCTGTACTCTGTAACTGAGGGCTGTGAGCTGTTTGCACAAAATGCACACATATTTTGATATTGTGTTGCCCTAAAGCGGGATTTGTGACTTGTGCTATTGTAACCCAGACACCTCCTGGGTGTGGTGGTCTGTCCTATCTAGTGGCACTGAGACCACTTAGAGAGAGATTAATGAGTCTGCTCTATGGCCTTAGCTAAGGCCTGGTCTACACTGGGGGGGGGGGAGATCGATCTAAGTTACGCAACTTCAGCTATGTGAATAATGTAGCTGAAGTTGACATATTTAGATCTACTTACCATGGTGTCTTCACTGTGGTAAGTCGACTGCTGATGCTCCCCCGTTGATTCTGCCTGCGCCTCTCACTCCGGTGGAGTACCGGAGTCAACAGGAGAGTGCTCGGCAGTCAATTTAGCGTATCTTCACTAGACACAATAAATCAACCTCTGCTGGATTGATCGCTCTGGAGGTAAGTGTAGACATGCCCTAAGAGCCCCACTTATAACACTGACAGACCCTGGTCATCAGCAGGCGAGATCGAACCTGGGGCCTCTGGAGCTTAGTGCATGAGCCTCTACTGCATGAGCTAAAAGCCATATGGCCGTTAGCTAAGGTTGTAGAGCAGACTCATTAATCTCTCTCTAAGTGGTCTCGGTACCACTAGATGGGACAGAACACCACACCCTGAAGGTGTGTGTGTTACACTATCACAAGCAGCAGTGCATTATCTAATTTGCCTTTCTACTTGTTTCGGAGCAGAAGGTACAACTGTGATTGGTAGGCAATTTGCCCATGCACAGAGAAAGTGGAAAGACTCCCTCTTTCTCAAAATGAACCAGCAGCTGCTGCCATAGGGGGGGCAGTCCATGAGTGAGAGAGTGTGACCAGTACAGAGGAGACACTTAGATTCTGATCCAGCAAAGTGCTCTTGCAGGTACTTAATTTTAACCATTTGATTGCCCATTGACTTCAAATCCCATTGTCTTATTCTTAGATAAAATAAATTGTCAAGATTACGCTAGTTGTTGCTAGATGTTTTATAATCTTTCAGCATCCATTTGCCTGCTGTTTGAAAAATACCTCCCCTATTTTCAGCTTACTGCAGATTGCTGGCACCCATGGCTTGCTTGTTATCACTCATGTGGACAATTGTTACTGCAGAAAATTGATATACATCCTGTTTTATCTCTTCATCTTCACAACTGTTAAATTGCTCTTGACCTTTCACCTCATTTTTCCCCCTAAGGCTAAGACATTATCTTTAGTCCCCCCTCATATTACATGTTTTTTTTTTAAAAAGTTTAATAAAAAGACTGCAGTAGGAATCTTATGTCAAGATCCCATTTTATAGTTATCTAGAATTTAGCCTCTTTTGCTTTATTGTTTTACCAATTGTTCCCAAAGGTCTGCTGCAGAAGATAGTGTCATTTATATGCTGTCTGTGTTTCTGGACAGATAAGAAAGAATTCCATAGGTAGACTATGCAGCCTCAGCCAGCATCTGGTACTCTGCAAGACAGGGCATCTTCTCAAATGTCATCTAGCAGACATACATCTCCCTCACACAGAATATCTTTCATATGTGAAACAATTGCCTTTTCTTCAATAATATTTAGTACAAAAACCCTACATTGAGTGATTTCTCCCACATTTTTAAAATGAATCATAATAATTAGCTCATGCATAGTAACTTCATCTATAGACCCAAACATGTTTTATAATGGAAAATAAGTATTGTTCTCCTCCTCTTTTAAAGATAGGGGAAACTGTGACACAAAGATGATGAGACTTGTTCAAGGTTGCATGGAGGTTCCTTTGGGTCCCTTCTAAGAACACATTATCTTAGAGGCTGGTAAAATCTGTTTCTTTAAAGTCCATTAAAAGAAAATAGTCTACTTTTTTTCAAATACATTTGCAAAAGAAATTAGAGGGTGTTTTCCCCAAATTTTCAATAAAATTAACATCTGAAAATTTATTTTCATTTTCATTTTTTGTTTTTGTTTTTTTCACCCCTTTCTCTGTCTTTTTTCCCTTTGTATCAAAGGTAAAATAGAAATAAGGAAATAAAGGGGCGAAGAGAGGGAGGAAAGAATTGGAAAAAGGAGGAAGAAAACAAAAAATGAAAACTAAAACAGTTTATTGTTTTTCCATTTTTACTGAAAAATCAGAGAATTTGAAAATTTTCATTTCTAAAAATAAGACCATTTTTCATCAAAAAAAGTTTTGAATGAAAAATTTTGAACTGCTGTAATTCATTCTTTTGGCCAGGGACTTTGTTCCCTTATTCATCTTTAAGGTGAATAATGATAATAGCTTGGCTAATCGAGTGAAATGGTATTTTACAGAGTACAAATGCAATTTCCAAACTTGGAATTTGTTACTGAGAATATCATGCTTACTCTTTGGTTACTCTTAATTTTTTAATATGTTCATGGATCAAATGGTAATTTAAGTAACCCTCTTCCATAACCATATACTTAATTGTAAAATTCTCTATTTCATTGGAAACTGCATAAAACATTATTACAAATCTGTAACTAAAATATAACGACACTGTATTCTCTTACTGGTACTCTCTAACAAATGGGAATTCTCAGTCACTTCTTACCATACAGCAAAAAGTGTTGGAATTTTTATAATATATACTAACTTTCATAAGAACGTAAAGTAGTTTGTCCTTTAGTTGGGCAGTGCTGTTCTTTTTGTTTTTAAAGTTTTACTGACTAATTAAAAAAAACAAAACTCTGTATGACGCTTCAGGGATGAGAGTCTCCTCTAAAAGGCACAGCACAGCATTTATAGACAAGGGGGAGGAGCATCTGTGCTGGCTTTAAATCTTCTTTGTGCTCTCGCTATCCAGGGCTTCTCTGAGGACATGAGAATCTGCCAGCATACCTGAGGGTATATTTACATGTTGAGCTGGAGATGTAAATTCCAGCTTGAGGAGATATATTCACCTTAACTCTGATTGAGCTAATGCACTAAAAGCAGAGTGTAGCCAAGGCAGCATTAGTGCTGGGAGGAACTACCCACCCCAGTACAAGCCCGATCAAGACTCTAGCTACATACTTGGAGTGGCTAGCTCCTCCTACTGCTCAAACTATGATGGCTATACTATTTGTAGCATGCTAGCTCAATCAGACCTAGTGCAGGTATGTCCATTCAAGCTGGAATTTATACGTCTAGCTTGAAGTGTAGACATACCCATAGAGAGCCTAGGAGACTGTTTAAGATAGAAATGGAATGTGGAAATGGATTCCCTTGTAAATATTCTGGGCACAGTTTCAGAGATCTTTTTGAAAATTTGGCACAGATTGGAATTTCAAGTGCATCTATTTGATGTGAGGACCTTAAAATATTCAACAGGGGAGGTATCATACCCTATTTCTCAAATGAGAATAAAATAGAAAAATATAGATAAAGAAACCATTAAACTTTCTTATCAAAATCTACAGGGAGTCAGATCAAGAAAAATATGAAATATGAAAGCAATAATAATTTAACCTCAAAATTCCATGTCTACTTTATTTATAACTATTATATTATCAGTATTAGTAGAATGCCTTGGGGAAACATTGCAAGGTTGGGGATATATGCTGACACTTTAGCACATGCATAATTTTACTCGCATAAGTAATCACATTAAACTCTATGGGTGAAATCCTGGTGCCATTGAAGTCAAAGGTAAAACTGCAGGAACATGGCCCTGATTCAGGCAATAGGAAGTTTCCCATAATTCATAATAGGGTAACTGAGGTTGTAATGTAGATACATTCCATTTTATAAGAAATTACACCATTATGAGTTCAGTAGGATCATAGACAAACTGCTTTGAATGATCACTGAAAGGGAGAGGAAGCATTTCAAAACCAATGGAGCTGGGTTTTTGAAGATACAGTGCCAAAGGATGGCAAATGTTCAAATACAGCATCTGAAGTGACAAATTCTAACTGGAAGCCTGAATGTAGTATGAAAAGCTTATGCTTTCATAGAACACTCAGTGCAAAGTGGCATTCCTTTCACTCAAATGCCTTCTGTAACTATAGCTGTTTACACCCTCTTTAAGGTTTAAAAAATCTTATCTGAAGAGATTGAGGGGTGATTTTTTGGTCTTCCTTCTAAGTCTCCTTGAATAGAGGAGGAGTGCCTAAAAGCAACATGTACTGGTGAATAGTACAGAGGTAGAGGAGAGCAGATGAGCCAAATGGTAGAAAACTATTAAATTTGTCATGTCCCATAGAACGTTAGTAATCGCTTGTTTACTTCAATCAAAATCCTTCCCTTCTTCATTGATTAATAGCAACAGGGCAAATCCTGAATTTCTTATCCAGGCTTAACACTGTTGCTTTGACTCCTTTCTCCAACCTTTCTTCTCCACCCATCTTAGTGCTTGCTCTGAGCATGTTGCCCTCATGATGCTCAATCCCCTTGGCAGTCTAGTAGGAAACTACATCCAAGCAAAGGTTAGCCATTTTCTCATGTCTTTGCTGGACAACCAGATGTAGATAACTTTATTTTTTAAAAGCAAGTACAACTACATTCAGCACAATAAATAGGTCATAGGCCATATTCACAAGGATACTGGAACGTTATTTAAGCATTTTTTAATATGGCAAGCCTCTCCCCAGTCATATTTAAATCAATGGTAGGTTTCACACACTGGACTGCCTGCAGGAAACACAGAATTGGAAACATTCTCCTCTTTATCATCTATTCTATAGAGGAGAGAGGGGTCATTGTAGCAGTTTAAAAAAAGTAGTGGGTTGGATCTAGAGATAATTACAGGACTGCCAGTTCTGAACCTTTCTGTACACAAACTATCTTTACACCAAAAATTAGTGTTTCAAAAACAGCTAGACAAACGCTTCATTAAAAGTATTTGTAAACATTCATTTTAATAAGAACTGCAAAGTCACATTGACAGGATTCACAACCTATTTCATTTATTTTACACAAACACATATGATTTTTAAGGAGTTTCTTTCTGCAAACAAAATATAAAGTTTTGCAGGTACTTGTGTGACTATGTGTTTGCAGAGACAAGGTGGGTGAGGTAATATATTTACTGAACCAACTTCTTTTGGTGAAGAGACAAGCTTTTGAGCTACATGGAGCTCTTTTTCAGGTCTGGAAAAGTGTCTCAGGCCTGGTCTACACTTGAAGCTGCCCTGTGGGAGTGCTTCCATGTCGATGCTACCTATGCAGACAGAAGGGGTTCTTCCATCAGTTTAGATAATCCACCTCCCCAGAAAGCAGCGAGAAGTGGGAGCTGGATTTGCCAAACAGCTCCACTGAACAAATGCCCATTCATGTATGCAAATGTTTATTTCCAGGTGCAATGTGGTGGACTCATATCTGAAAACATGGCCTTAAAATTTAGAAAGATAGGTCTTTATTTTTGCCTTTTGTTCCTTGTTACTGTATAATACATACTGTGTATTCCTCCCTTGAGTTCTGGGGGGAAATATAAGGTTGTCAAAACTAGGCATATACTGAGCAACAAAAGGACTCACGATGGAACTATCCACAGGAAATTAAAACACACAGAGAGAGAAAGAAATGGAGAATGTTTACATGCTTCAGAAGTAATTCTAAACAGGTGGATTGGACAGTGGGAAGAAAATTCTAGGCAGTCACCAGACGGACGATGCAGCAGGACATCACCATTATTTGCTATGAAAACTGTAGGGAAAGTTTTGCACCTAAGGTAAGGGTGAAAAATATTGAATCTTTTTTTTTTAAACCATTTTTGGAAGAAGAAAAAGAAGAAGAAAACATCTGCTTGTTTTTCAGATCAGAAATGTACCTTGCATCACAGTGGGGTGAAAGAGAGCTTGTCCTGTTTGAGCAGCAGCTCTCACATTTATAACAGGGAGGATCTAAGTGGGAACAGAGAGAGACAAATTACTCAGATGCTGAGCTATGAAAATTCAATGCAAACATTCTCTTGCAGCTATAAATTGTTTCACAAAGTATGATAAAGCTTAAGCAGCGAAGCAGTGTGGCCTAGTGGCTAGAGTACTGAAGCTGGACATGGGGGATGTAGGTTCAAGTCTTAGCTTTGCTGCTGGGTGACCATAGGCATGTCACTTTTCCTCCCTATGTCTCAGTTTCTCCATCTGTAAAATGAGAATAATGACACAGTAAAGCACTCCAGGATCTGTGGATGAAAAATGCTATATAAAAGCAAGATATTACTATTAATGCTAAGATGTTCTGAAACCTGAGCCAGTTGCTGGAGAGTGAATGCCTGAATTTTATCTTTGTCTACCATGTATGAGTGTAATTGCCTATCTTCAAATATTGTGCTTGAATTAAAAGCCAAATTATTAAATAACAAAGAGCAGGGTTAAAAGGACTCTCTCTACTTTATAATAGCCAGCAAGTGGATTGAGAAAGTGTGCAGCTCAGCTCCTAACATTTTTTTCTCTTTTCCCCCTCCTAATTTCTCAGTCTCTCTGTAGTTTCCCACTCCATTTCCCCCTATTTTTAACATTGATTTTTTTTTCTTGGTTCCTTTTCCCATAGTAACCTGAACCCAATAAATCAGATTTGTGTTTAAGCTGAGCTTTCAAACCTGCCATGTTGGAATGGGTTCAAAATTAGGCAAAACAAATGTACTCCACTCTCCTTTAAATGATTGCATTCTAGGAACAAGGAATGTTACATCTAGTTATAGTTACACAGTTTAAATCTGTATAGCAGTAGCTTGCAGAGTTTTTACCCTCGGCCCTTTGGTTGGCCTTTTTCATTAGTTTTATGATCCAAACTACCTTTGTAAGCTAAAAATATGACAAGTAAATATTTTCATCACTTGCTATGTTCTCCCAACTATACGTACACAGAATTTCAATTCACAGCTCTCACAGCAGTGTAGCTCACCCCAGGTGTTCTCTGCCATTAATCCTGACACCCTTTATGTGCTTCATGCCTGGCAGGGCAGAGGCTACTTTTACAAACCCTGTATGATAAATGGCAATTGCCTGAGGTGCCTCTGGGTAGCAGCATTCCCATGAGTTGCTTACTGCCTGTTCCTTCCCAGCACAGGGCATTTATTCCTCAGGTGTTCTGTGGAATTACAGTGATAGCACCTTCTGGGCTCCTCTGTTTTTACAAAAGATTTGGGAAGAGGACTAGAGGAATGCTTTTGGGGAGGTGAGCATCCAGCCTCCCAGCCACCCTCTTTCTTCCTGGGGTAAAATGGGAACCCTGCTTCCCACCAGGTTTAAACCTCTCTGTCTGTGGTTTGTTTGCAGTAGATGCTTGGGTTTGCTCAAATTGATCAGCTAGAGTAGCCAGTTCATCAAAAGTTTTCATCTTTTTATCCCATAAACACTGTTTCACATCATCTCTACATGTACTCAGGAAACGTTCCTGAGCAACAAGATCACACATTCCTTCAAAGCTTGTAACACCTTTTCCCTTTATCCACTTATCCATTAAAATCTTTCATCTGGTTTACACATGCCACATTACTCATCCCAGCACCCCTCTTAAAGCTTCTAAATTTTACTCTATATTGTTCAGGTGTAATCTGATACTGTTTTAAAACCATGTCCTTGAATTTGCCGTAAGCTGAAGCATCTCTAAATACATCTTATTGAATATATCCAGAGCTCTCCCAGACTAGTTTGCAACCAAAGTGGGCATCTTTTGGTCCTCAGGAATTTCATAAAGTACACACAGCCTCTCAAAGGTGATAAAATATTCAGCAATATCCCATCTCACTGTATGCAGGACACAATTGTTCCCATTTGTGAATTTTTGGAGAGGTGGGACTCCCTGGTGTGTGGGGGTTCTGGTTCTGATTCTCTATCAAGTTCAGTTGATGCTTCCTCTCTTTCCTTCTCTTCCATTTTCTTTGGCTTGCAGTTCCATGGCGCTTCAGTGTGCAGCTTCTTGCGCATTAATTTCCATCTGTTTTAATTCCATAAGTCTTTTGCGTTCTTTTCCCCTCTCTTCTGCCTGAAATCTGCACAGCTCCAGCTTCTTACCAGTTTCACTTTAACTCATTTTGCTTCTTTTCTACCCCTACTTCCCTTTCCTGAAATAAGTAAACAGAAAATAACAAACTGGTAACCTCTTTGACTGATCTCAAGCCACCACACTTAAAACTCACTTGAAATCACCACCGGTGCAGGAAGTGCAAATCTCACTCAGAGCAAGCGGCTGTGCATATGATCCTGTACGACTATACAACTGTGATGGGCTCCCCCCGGGTGCCACCTGAACTGGGGTACCACTGAGCCCCCTGACCCACCAGCCTGACTCCCTCTAACACTGTACTGGTGTGACAAGCTACAAAGCCCTTTAGCTTCCATTTTCACCAGCATTCATAGAGATAGGGACACACCCAGCTGCAGTTACATGAAGGCTGTCTGTCCAGCCCCTGAAATGAACCAACAATAGAAAGGCTACAGCTAAGACAACTCCCAGCTCCCCAGGCATGCACCCCCTCTGGAGTATAAACCCAAAATTATACCATCTTGCGCTGCACAGGGAACTGTACCATGTAAGCTCACAAAGTTCGCCCCCTTCCCTCAATGTGGAGAGGAATATGCAATAACTTTTGCCTCTTCAGCTAAGATTCCCATTCACTTCACTCCAACTCACTGGTTTAGATAAAGCAAAAACAAATTTATTAACTACAAAAGATAGATTTTAAGTGATTATAAGGGTTAACAGATCAAAGCAGATTACCTAGCAAATAAACAAAAACACAAACTAAGCTTAATATACTAGATAGGGTGAGAATCTGCTAATTCATATCCAATCTAAGAGATGATACAAACAGGCTGCAAATTCTTAAGGCACAAGCTGCATTAGCTTTACAGATTGGATTTCTCCAGGCTTCATTCACAGGCCAGTAATCACATTAACCTGCATCCAGCACTTCCCCCAGTTCAGTCTTTGTTCATCAGGTGTTTCCAGGAGTCTTTCTGGGTGGGGAATGAAGAGCCCCAGATGATGTCACTCCCTGCCTTATATAGTTTAAGCATATGGTGGGAACCTTTTGTTTCAAAACTTGGTTCCCAGACCAGTTTGTGGAAAAATACTGACATCCCAAGATGGAGTCCATAGACATGTGATCTGGTTACATGTCCTTGTAGAGTGATAGCAGCCATTGCTTACAGGATCTCTGGGGCATTCTCAGGAAGGCTCACCAGATGGGGGATAAGCTTCTCCTAAGGCCGATTGTTTTTCCTTAATGGCCCATTCCCCAGCCACTATCTAGACTAAAAGCATCTTGTCTAGTGGGCATTACCCAGGTGTAACTACATTTGAAATGCAGATATATAGTCAACATTCATAACTTCAGATACAAAAATGATATATGGATACAAATGGGCTGATCATATTCTGCAAATCACAACTTTTCCAATAACACCTTGCATTACTTATCTTACATAAAATATATCATAATAATATGACTAGGAAGAATATGGGGTGCAGTGTCACACCAACTAACTCCCTTTCCCTCTAGAGAGTGACTGTAAGCCTCTTCCTTGCAGCCTCCTCCTGCTCTTACTTATGGTCTTTACAATCCTATCCCAGCTCTTCCTGCAGCTGGGCAGTATCTGCAATTGGTCTTTATCAAGCCCTGGCTCCCCTCCAGATGCAGCATATTAATTGCCCGCGTCTGGCCCACATTAAACTACTTGGGGCTTGTGTGAGATGAATCCTCCCTCACACGAAGACAAGACATATAAAATAAACCATATACTTGGACCTGGAAGTACAGTAACACATAAGTATCTTCATATCATTACAGTAGAGGGAAAGCAGTGAGGATGAAATCCTCAAAGTCTTCTCACTTTCTTTGAAATCAATGGGAGTTAGGTGCCTAAATACCTTTGAGGATCTGGGCCTGAGCGGCAGTAGGAGTTTGTACATCTATGTTTCAGATGCCATCAAGAATAATTTAGTATAAGTTTCTTAAACTCTCATTAAGCATGTCAGAGGTCTTGTATATGTTGAATATATTCAAATAGCTACAACACACTCTCTAGCCTAGTTTCTTCATTGGAATCCATCTAGGAGGCATGTACTTTTCCAGTAAGAAAGGATGAAACTCTTAGCTGGAACATATATCTCAAAAGCTATCACATCTAATAAATATTGAAGCTCCCTGAGGTGAACAGTATCCCAAAATATTGTTCTCTCACTGTAGATCCTGGAGTATAATGTCAAACCGATTCTTCTGACAAAAACTTCCCCGATAAGGTATAGAGTCTTGGATGCTCCTGCAGTCTGTGGATTTTACCTCTTTCCTTTTCATCTTCATTAAGATGCCACAAGGGTCATTTTGAGTTGTGTTGGGATCTACTCTATTCTGTATAGAGCTGTTAATTGGATAGCTATAGTTTAATGTAATTTAAAATTATACTCAATTATTGTAGACGTCTTCTCATACCAAACTCGACTCCACCGAGCACTATGGGCTGGATCCTGCACCACTGTCATCAATAGTTGCCATTGAGTCTGGTGGGAACAGGCGCAAGGCCTAAGCTTAGCAGGACCCTTCTGTGGGCAATGTGAGTAATGAAAGGTGACAATGTCTTCTCAGTCAAGAAAGTAAATATCATCTCTGCTATTTTCTTCAGTTGTTCCTCTCTTCGCCCAGCTCTACCCTGTTGTCTTTGGGTGGAGCATCAGCCATCAAGCTAATGTAAAAATATAGCTGTAAAATATATATTCAATGTACAGCTGGTCAAAAATGAGGCCCTACATTTTTGTTGAAATGTTGATGACAAAAATAAAAAAAAAAAAATTGGCCAGGTCTTATTGAAAAGATAGCCAACTTAAATAATAGTACATATATCACTCTTAAACTTAATCAGGAATATTCTTCTCCAGTACAGTTACACCATCAATAGACATACATCATTTCTATATGTAGTGTTGGGGTGCTTGGAGGGTGAGGGGGATACAAGGAAAGGCAAGGAACGTTCACCATAAGATGATCCTATAGTCTTAGCTATAGCTTTACCTCTAATTTTTAGGGAAAAAAATTCTGGTTCAAAATTCATTTTGGGGGGGTGGGGGTATGAATGTCACTAGAAGTGAAAATAACTCAGTAACTGAAATGAATACTTGCTTATTTTGATACAACAAAGTGTATATTATAGCAGCTCAATCATCCTCATGAAGTAGACCTCCCTGGTAGCAAGTTTTTCCACTGAATGCAGGAAGAAGTGTGCGTTTTCCACATGTAGTCTAGTGAGGCCTTTCTTTGTTTGAAAGGATATGGGGAAAGCGCCTGATTGAAAGTGCAGTGAAGTAATTGGAAAGACTTGCATTGACTTCGGTGGGCTTTGGATCAGGCCCCAAATCCTATTTGCTTTCTTCCTGGAGTTGGTAAAGTTAGGGATTACAGTGCCTCCGTGCAAAACCTCAGTAGGAAATGAATGAATGTGGTCTATTTTTAGTTGCAGCTAAACTATCACACACTAATCTACAGTACAGCGAATAAACCAAAACAAAATTTGTCTGATCATTCAACATTTCAGTGGCATTAGGAAAAATATCAGTCACCTGTGGCCAGGAAATGCTAATATAAATAGATACTGAATGAACAGGAGATTTGTCTTTCTTGTGACCAGCATGTAATGTTTTTCTTCACCATTTATACTGAGTCTACCACTGGGAGGTTTTGCAAATGAGATTCATTGTTGACAGGTGCTTGCTGTGGGAACACTGATTTTTCTCAGCATGTTCAGTGTAAACATCCACATTTTTTACTGAAAAACTCGTATGTAAACTCCTGGGTGTAATAGCACAGTGGATTACAATCCTGCTTCTCCAAGCAACTCTGAGTGGACAGACCCTAACCTAAAAAGGTTGTAGTTCAGTTTAGATAAGCATCCACCTTTTTGAATCTGTGTCCAAACTTTTTGGGTCTTCAAAGAAAGTTTAAGAAATCTATTGAGAACAGGCTTTCCTGTGAGATTCCTGCTACTTTTTGCTTCTGGTCAGGCTGGAAATGCTATTTTCACATTGTAGCTCCTGGCTGAAATTTGGAATTTAACAAAAATAAAAATAGAATCCAGGGAGGTAGTAACTAACATTTCTGGAGTCATAAAAGGCTACGGTCAGGTTCAGTTCAAGTTAAAGTCTAAGACAAACACTTCCTCCATCCTTATAAATTAGTATCTACAGCAAGAGAAAGCTATAATCTGCTTTATGAACAATGTACCTCTGCAGTTCAGTGTCTTAAGAGATCCAAGGCTATTACCGTAAGTGACAGGAAGACATCCTTCCCAAGATGGAGGCTCGCTTTTTAACTAAACATGCTGATTATTGAAAGCACTCAATACAACCCACAACACAAAACAGAACAAAATAAAAACTCTGCCAAGATGAAAGCATACATATATTGACAACAGAAAGAAAAGTTAAGCAAAAACTAACATAGGGCATTATCTATGGCTACCCCCAAAACATCTGAAGCTCTACTATATGGAATGAGTAGTGTGATGAGTGTCCAAGAGTAAGTAGAGTTGAGTGCTTCAGTATAGCTCAGTTTCTCAATTTGTCTTCACTTTGAACAAAGCTGGCAAAGACAACAGTAAAGCTTTATACAGTTAATTCCATTTGCCAAGCTGCAGCTAAGCCTTTTCTATATCTAGCACCATTTTAGTCAGAAATTCACTGTCTGTGTGATACTTTCAAATCTCTTGCCCTAAATATTGGCCTAGAAATTTCCAGCCTACAGGTGTTCTTTCCTCCCTACATGGCCTCTGTTGTTCCCAATACTGACCACAGTTTGGTCCAGGCGGAGTTAGTTTCTCTGGGTTTCTCCTTACAGTGCAAAAATGTGCTCACATCCACCCAACTACTGACAGACTGGGTGAGCCTTCAACAGTCACAACATGTTGTATACGTTGTTGTTTAAATCCTTTTTATGCAGCGTTTCATATCAAGTACATTGCTGATATCTCAGCAACTCTCATTTCATTATTTTCACTAGAACAGTAGGCTTCCTGGATTTCACAGAGACAGCCTTTCTTTTGTCTCTCCCAGTCCAATCACTGAAGAGCAGAAAAATTGATGTAAGCAAGGTCTGAATGAGCTCTCCCCTGACATCTAGTGATAAGCTGGGGGAAAAGACTTCAGGAGTAGACCATATTTGCATAGACACGCCTACTCTGCCTAGGTGTGCAGCTGATGGAACTGCTTTGCCAAAATGATCAATTTTGGCTGGTTTGGGGTTATAAATCACTCTAGTATTTGAATGTAGCGGTAATGAAATGTTATTATACTTATTGTATGAGTAAAGGACAGCATAACTGTGCTTAGCATGCCCTGATTGAGGGGGGGTCACCCTAAACTGAACCTTACTTGATAAGCAGGGGGTATGGATGACAGTAGGTGGGAACTCTTCTTAAGGAGATTTGGGCATGATCTGACTTGTTTGCTGATTACAATCAACTGTGAGTTCTTGTTTCTGTGGGTGATTCCCGAAGCTAATATCACTGCTGGGTTGATCTATGGAGGGTTAAGTCTTAAATCTTGTGTGCTGATAGTGTTGCATTGAAAGACAACACAGAAACTGCTCTGGCAGCAAGGATCCCCACCATCTGCTGAAATCACTAAGAGCTGGGTTAAGTGGTGGAACCTCAGAATGTGACATGGTAGAAAGACAGTAGCAGTAGAGAGCCAGATGCAGAAGGAGTAGCTGCAGATTCATTGCTCTATGTCCTCCCCCAGCAGGTGGGAGGTGAATGACCTGTGAATGCACCTCTGAATTCTGGGTCTTCACTAACCAAGGACTACCACCTGTGAGTGGGGTGCAGTGGAGGGAAAGGGGAGTGGTGTGTTAAGGGTCATTTGTTGGCCAGACTTTCACAGTGCAAGGCGAGAAACTGAGGCAAAAGGACAGTGCCCAGTGTGTTGTGGAGTGGATGGGCCTATGGTCATATGCTTTTGAATCATGATTGTGGTGTTTTCCCAAATTCATATTGGGTCACCTTTTCCCATTTAATAATTCTCTTTTGTTGTACACAGACTCAGTGCTTGGAAGTGGGGAAGTACTGCCTCTTAGAGGGGCATGGGGTGGTGGTAAATTTTCCCAGATTATTGGTTGGGGCTTCAGCTGGTTCTGTTTTGTATTGTTAAGGGGAACCCCTAGATCAGGGGTAGTGAATAATTTTTTGTAGTGGTCCAAAATTTTTGGTCAAGGTATAGTCAAGGTCCAGACCCCCCCATCCAGTTCCCCTCCCCTAATCCCGGATTGCCTCCCCAAACTCCCCGATTGCCTGCCAGCTCCTCCCCTCCCCACACACACACACACCCTGCCTGAAGTTTCCCTAAACTGAAAACGGGATGCACAGTGCTGGCCTGAGTCACCTGGCATTGCTGGACCCCTCCAAAACATTCCTCCATGCCCCCAATTGACCCAAGTATCAGAGAGGGGGCGGGGGTGGGGAAGGGGGGAGAGAGAAATGGGTATGGGCTGGGATCTGGGCAGCAAAACCTCATGTGAATGTGTGTGAGTACTTTTGAGCTTGGAGTTAGGAGGTGAAGCTGTTGGACTATGATACAGCTAGCAGTGCAATGCCCCTTTTGGGGCTGGGATAGCAAGAGGGGCAGGAAGGAGGCTCCAGGTAGCAGGAGGGACCAGGGAGTCTCCAGTTAGCAGCCCTGGTGGGATGCCGGGGTGTGGCAGAAGTGGGTGACTGGAAGTGGACTGGGGAGGGAAAGAGGGTGGTGGGGGCAGGGGGGGGGTGGGGGAGGAGGGGCTGGAGAAGGCTCCAGGGACTGGCCCCAAAGGACTGGCAGTAGAGAGGATATGAGACCAGGGTGGGGGGAGCTCCGGGGCAAGGGGCATGAGGCTGGGGGGGTGAGCTCTGGGGACCGCTCATGGACGGGGGCATGAGGCTGCGCGCTGGGCTCTGAGGACCACTCAGGGCGGGGGGCACAAGGATGGGGGGGTGCGCTGGGGACTGCTCAGAGCACAAGCACGGCTCTGCATGGCTCCAGCCCAAGCTCAGCTTCAGCCTGCGTGCAGAGGCGATCCATGGCTCTGATTATTGGGGACACAAATGAAAGGTTCTGGGGGGGTCACAAGAGCCAGGTTCAATATTTAAGGCAGGGGTCATCAATGGGTGGACCGTAGTCTATATCCGTACCGCCAGATGCTTTTGAGTGGACCGGGGGGGGGGGCGGGGCAGAGGCGATGCGTGGGTGGGGCATGCAGGGTCATGTGCTCCCCCCAGATTGCTCTGGACACCACTGGAGAGTATGCCCAGCAGCAAGGAGGCAGCACTGCTGTGTGTCCCTGAAACCGGGGAGGGAGGAAGTAGCAGGCTGCAGGCTGAGCTCCTCCCCCATATATGGGGCTGCTTCATGTTCCCTGCTGCTGGATAGCCTCTCACCTGTAGATGGTCTGCAAAGCTGTCAGGAGTGCTGAGTCTCCAGTGGGCGGGAAGACAAAACAGCCCCAGGTCGAGGGGAGGAGGAGGAGCTCAGTCTGCTGCTTCCTCTCTCCCCTCACTGTATAGGACACACAGCGAGCGTGGCTCTGTCATGAACAAACTGCCTCTCTTTCTCCTCCTAAAGGGAGCAGATGCATGAAATGCCTGAACCTTACTCCTCTCTTCAGTGTGGAGGGCTGCATTGCTCGTGCACAAGTGTAGCCTCTGCTCACACTTGCACTGCAATTTAACAACCTTGTGTATGTTGCTGCAAACCATGCAAGGACTTTCAGACTCAAGGCCATTGTGCACACAATATCCCAATACTCTGGACTCCATCTGCCATTTCTTCCTTCCATATCCCATTAGCAAACATTAAATTTGAGATTATTTTCCATAGATTAATGAGCTGCATAAATATGCAAGCCAAACAAAATGTATACATTCCTCTTTGTGCCAAGTGCCCCTTGTGCAACACTGGTAATAATAACAGTGGAACAATGAGAGTAATTTGTAGTATTCTCAGGTCAGTGGAACACATCGTCTCTCCCAAAATACATAACTGAGGCAATTTATTCTCAACCAGCAATGAGTCTGATTCATCTTGTCCCTGGCTTAACTCTAATGGCTTTGGTGGAGGTATGCTGTGGATGAATTTGGCCTATCGTTGGAAAGTTTCCTACCAATGGTAGGAATGAAGGTGTCCAGCATAAATAGTGTCATTCTCCCAATTAACTAGAGCTGATTAAGTCATCTTACCATTTCTCCGGTGATTATCTCCAATGAAAATAATGTTTTGGTAACAATCCATTGCTGGATCTCCTGGGAAATAAGATGTTACAATTAGTATGCAATGCACGCACTTCCACAATAACTGCACTCTGGCAATAAGGGGATACATATTGATTTGCTGCTATTTGATACAGAATCCACTGTAGCAGTTAGTAAAAATAAGGAGATTGCTGGCTAGATATAAAAGTCATGATATTTTAACAAGTTAGAGGAAAATGAGGATTTTTGAGATGTCTTTTCAATGTTTTTTTCACCCATATCTCATGACTCAATTACAGCTAGCAAAGCTATATGTATAGTATAGCAGATGGTTCTTCATATGTGATGACCACTTGTCAAAGATAGGAGTTTTAATCAATACAGCGGCACCCCATTCAGCTGCATAATCATGTGAGAATGAAAACTAGAATTGCTCCTAGTAACATGGTTCAATGTCTTAGTTAATCATTTATGAAAACATTTACAAGATGGTATAAACATTATACAGGCCACAGAATCTTTCTTGCACCAGGTCGAGGGTTCATTGTTCTTTTGCTTTTACTGTCAATTGTTACTCTCAGTGTAAGGAAACGTTTTCATTCCTATTTTCTTATACATGTGTAGTGTGCATTAGCACTGGAATGAATGATTCTCATGTTCTATTTTACCCATCTATATAGGTCCCATTGAAGTTAACGGGAAAAAAAATTGTGTGAACTTCAGTGGAAGGGACCATAGCAGTCCTAGGAAACAGATGAGCAGGGGTCATATCACAGAGTGAAGCAAGCTGAATTGCACCTATGAATGAATTGGCAGTCAGTGCAACTCAAGGAATACAGGTGTGAGGCATCACTGAGTAATTAGCAAAAGTTCTAGTGCTCTTCCGATGTTGCAGTAGCCAGAGCACTTTGTAGCAATTCAGCTTTGATGTGACACAGACCTGGATAACTGTAATAAATCCTGCACCTGGAAGAAAAGCTTACAACTAGAGCTCGCAGGAAACTTTTTGATGAAATGTTTTGTCATCGAAAACAGCTATTTTGTTGAAACTGAAATGTTAGATGAAAACATATTGATTTCAATCAATGTTTTGATGGGATGTTTTTTCAGGGTCAGAGTGAATTTTCTGAACCTGAGAGATAGAGGAAGAAAGACCTAACCTTTTTGATCAGGTAAAGAACATTTCAACCCAATTTTGCTTCACAAAAAGCTTCAAAAGGTTTTGTTTTCATTCCAATGTAGAACAAAAATGAATTTCAAAACCTTGAAAGCTGCTGTGAAATGGAATTGTTTTCAGGCCAGCTAGTTACAAGTGAACTGGACTAGTTACACTTCTAGCCAAGTGAAGATTTAAAAAGTGTTCTTTGTTACCAGGAATCCAGAAGCAGCTGGGGAAATCAGTCAAAATGTTCCAGCTGATATGAAATTCACATACCACCATAACTCTAACTTGTCAATAAGGGAATGAATATCTATTTGCTGCAGTCTAACATGCGGTCAGAAGAATCTTTGCAATGGTCTCTATTTTAGAGAGAACCCCAGGCTGTGAACCTGCATGTTGCATGATCTTATTTAATAATGATAATATTAACAACATGAGATGTCAGATAATCAGCTCAATTTGAATTATTTACTCAGATTATTAGTCAAAGATTAATACAGAAAAATACAGAAAGGAAAGCATACTTTAGCAAACCCCCTGTAACTGGTGAAGTGATAGCTGCTTGTCCACTTCCAACATAACTCCCAAACCTTTTCTATTTTATAGGATGTAGATCAAAAAATTCCTTTGCAGTGAAGAGAAGATACTTTCCCACAATTGATCCTACTATGTGTTCTGTTTTCCATATCTCAATGTACCTAATAATTTATGGAACTTCTTTTGTGGTAAATCAGTTTACATGATTGATAAGAGAAAGAGATTTCTAACCCAGTCTTTATTACTAAGACCATCTGTGTCAAAATGCAATTCCTAATGAGTTAAAAGCATCTTTCAGTGGGTCATTATTTCATAAATCACAGAAAACATCTGCCATAACAAATATCCCCTATCAATCACAAAATGTATTTAGATTATAAGTACCCCTTATCCATTTCACAATCTTGTTCATTACAATACACATCTGTGGTAACAGAAATCCTTTGTTAGCTGCCAGGGGTCCCTCTTTGGATATGTGGACACAATTTGCCACACGTCACCAGGCTCATAGGAAAGATTATACACATTCCTTTATTGACTACACAAATTTCTTCATTTGGTCACCCACTATGGTTCAAACTAAGTACAATTTTTTTTCTGTTTGATAGGTACAGAGCACTAGATTTTATAGATATAAAACACTTCGGTTTATACACAGAATGGATTTTGATTAACTTTTACGTAAAAGAATTGTAGGGGTTTTAATATCTAACAACATGTGTCACAAACAGCTGGCGAACTCCCCCAATCAAGGGAGCTGAAATAACCTCCACCAGGTCTTCTGAAAGCTTGAACCAATCTACAAGTATTTCCTCAGATTTGCTTGAGCTCCGTGTCAGCCTGCTGGCCCTCACCCAAGCCCCAGTCTCTGACCTTAAGTAAGTCATTCAGCCACATTGATCAGGTTAAATGAAATGGAGATATAAATCTGGAACTATCAGTGTAAGGACATTCAATGTGACTGAGAGTGTGCCATAATGGCTCCGGCATAGCTAATACAAACAGAATTTGCCCCATGATCTTGGAGGCTGTAACAGCTGAGAGGGTAATTATTCTGCACCAGAAGCAAATCAATTTTCCCTCAGATTTATTTCATGCTCCACAAATTTGAAGACATGCATTTATTCTTCCGAGGACTGAATTCCATCAATTAAATTGAAAAATCTTTATCCAGTTAAAGTGAAGGTGATTCATCAGGGGTTTCATTTTTCCCCCTTACAGATATAATGTTAAGTATTTGTTAGATGTCAGTCTCTGAGGTTACATTTTCCCCAGTAAGATTCTGAAGTGGAGTCTGAGGACAGCTAGCATCAGAGGGCCCCTCTAAGCTACTCAGTGAGCTGTTTCCGTGGCCTCCCAGTCACTAACACACACAGTCTGTTTTCTTTCCCCCTTTAATCTTCTGTTTCCAAACTGGACAAGACATAGTACAGATATACAGCAGGAGGAGGAGCCTTTCACACAGCTTCTCTCCTCCACCCAGCTCCCCGTTCACTTCCTGGTTCTCCCAACTCCATGCCCTCCCTAAGCCAATTACCTCATTAGCCTAACAGTTGCCCCCACATGTCAGTAATCGCCGCCAGTAAAAAGTTGGTTGTCTCCAACTAAGCCTGCAGCCTTCTCTGTACTGCAGCAACTTCAGTGATCAGTGTGCTACGGTTAGCACCATGCCATAGCTAGGCTGATAAATCTGTGGGAACTCATCTCCTGGCCAGCAAGAGCTTTAAAGATGTTTTGCTGCCCCTTTTATATCCTCATCTCTCTTCTTTTTATGTTGGCATTTATGAAAAAAGAAAGCTTAGGTTGCTGAATATCTCCTTTGTTTATTGTTGGATTTTCTTTGCTTACCTCTGGGATGGCAGATTGCCACTTTGATTTGGCTAGAAGGAGAAATCATTAAGACACATGAGAATTAATTGATTCTAAGGCCAGAAGGGACCATTGTACCTAGTCTGACCTCTTGTACAACACAGACAATAGAATATCCACAAAATAATTCCTAGAGCAGATCTTTTAGAAAAATGGCCAAGCTTGATTTCAAAAATGTCAGAGACAGGGAATCTACCAGAACCCTTGGTAAATTGTTCCAATGGTTAATCACTCTTACTGTTAAAAATGTGCACCTTTATTTCCAGTCTGAATAAATTCAACTTCCAGCCATTGGACTATGTTATACCTGTCGCTGCTAGATTGAAGAGCTCATTATCAAATATTTGCTCCCCATGTAGGTACTTGTAGACTTGCAATCGAGCCACCTCAACCTTCTCTTTGTTGAGCTAAACAGATTGATGTGCTTGAGTCTGTCACTATAAGTCATGTTTTCTAAACTTTTATAGTTCTTGTGGCTCTTCTCTAAACCCTCTCCAATTTTTCAACATCCTTCTTGAATTGTAGACACCAGAACTTGACAGCGGTCGCACCAGTCCCAAATAAGCTCTTTACTCCTATTCAAGATTACCCTTTGTTTGCATTCAAGGACTGCATTAGCCCTTTTGAATGTAGCATTACTCTGGGAGTTGATGTTCAGTTGATTATCTACCATGTCTTTTTCAGAGTTACGGCTTCCCAGGATAGAGTCCACCATTGTGTAAGTATGACCTATGTTCTTTTTTCCTAGATGTATATATTTACATTTCACCATATTCAAACACATATTGTTTGCTTGCACCCATTTTACCAATTGGCACAGCCAAGACTGGGGAAATTGAGACAGCAGCTGACTCCAACATTGTATGAGGTGAGACTCCATTACATTTGTTTTTTAAGAAACTGGGTCTAACTTGTTCCCTGGCACAACACCATTGACTGAATCTGAGTTACATCAGGGGATTAATTTGTTTCTCTGTGTGTACAGGAAAAAAAGAATAATGGAATATAGTCCACCAAACCCATTTTGAACACCAAAAAAATGTGATTTAAGTTTTTGGTGAGGAGGCCTTCTGATAGAATTGTGCATCCTTCCCTGATTTTAAGTGCAACATGTCTGGTTCTTTAGTGCCCAATAGCTGCTCTATAGCTTCCTCGTTTGTTACATATTTTGAGGGAAATCACCTTTCTAGTTCTGATGCTTGCACATAACCCATAGCCATGATGTTTCACTGTGTCTTTAGTGGACAATAGGGATGTGGCACTGAAGCAGGATGTGGAGGACCAGTAGTAAAGGTGATTTTATAGTTCAGACATCTTTCTTCTCTTTGCCTAGAGAATGGGGGAGGGGAAACCTCAGAATGTGGCAATATTAGGTATTTGAGTCCATAATTAAAGGCACATAAATTCAACTGAGTGTTCATAAGCTTCTTCACACAATGTTGTATTACCATAGATTTCTTGAAATATTTTAGCTAAGTAAAGAAGTTAAACTTGCTTGATACTGAGTCTTTCTCTTTGATGTAACATTCTCTCTTTATGCTATTTATTGAAAGATGTGATAACACCTGCCAGGTTTGAGACTGTAGAGTACTGCATTTGAGGGACTGGACAGAAACTAGATATGAGTTACTCGTAAATATATTTTATAACTTGATAATTTACTGTGAGATATAAGGAATTCACTCTTATTTTTTTAAAAAAAACCTATATTGCAATAGCATTATTCAAAAATGACATTATTACTCCTATATAGCCTAGTACAGCAATGATTTTAAAATATTACATTATATATATATATGTGTGTGTGTGTGTGTGTGTGTGTGTGTGTGTATTACTTGTGCCTCTTCCCATTGAATTCAATGATGAAACTTTCATTCCTTTTGGTGGGAGAAAGGTCAGACCCTTTATGTTGAAGCTACCATACAAAATATTGCATTTTAATACATAAGGAAATTGCCACTTTTGTTACAATAATTGAAATTTATTTTTCAGAGACCTTTTGTGCCTTAGTTATGTAGCTCAGAGGAGATAGCTTGGTCTAGTGGCTAGTGAACCGGACTGGGAGTGAGGAGACCTACATTTGGTTCCAAGCTGTGGGACCTTGGCCAAGTCTCATCGTTTCGCTGATTCCCCTCCCAACCTTTTCTCTTCACACAGTAAAGTTGCTGGGATAGAGACTGTCTATCACTATGTGTACACAATGGGACATCTAGGTGCTACTATAATACAAATAATGAACAGTAATAGTTCTGCTGAGGAGCATATTGCAGTGTAAATAATTGGTAAGTTACTGCTTCTTATTTCTCTCTGATAATCTAGTCTCCATGCCACCCTGTAGGTTTAGCAATCTCTCTATTTTGACTGTGGTTTATAATTTTACTGAATTATAAATTTGGAAAACGCATTGGGTAACACATGCAGATCTATGGTACCAGTGTTGAACATTTTAAATAGATAGAGGGAGGTGGACATTTTTCACCTAGTACTATATTTACTTTACATCTCAACCTATCCTAACAGCTTCCTTCAATTCATGTTCGCTGTCACTGTTTCTGTTATCTCTGTGTACTACCACTGTCCAGCCATAGTTTAAATGATTCTTCCTAACAGTCTACTCTGGCTAAACAGATAAACAAACAAACTTGTGAACATAAGGCTTATAATTGCTTAAGTCAGTTTGGAAATTTATTATTGCCTTTCAGACAGGCATCTCTGTCAGGAAATTCAAGCCCCTTAAGTGTTGCTATGGTGCTAAGTAATTACCCGGAAATGAGTGCCTTGGGTTGGAAAGAGCTTTGTCTCATCAGCATTCAGCACTACCACTGCAGTGTGAACAAAACACAGCCTAGACAAGGAGAGGAAATAGAGGCGAGCAATGAAAGGAAAATCAGGTTTCCTATAATGACTGGAAATGTAAATGAATCCTGTGGTGGGAAAGGGAAGAGGTTAAAGGAATTCATATTGTGGATTAAGGACTAGATTATGTCCTTTTAGGGAAGGGATTATTGCTCAGGGAGCTACGCTGCTACTCTTTTGCTCCAAGGGATAGTAATTTGCTGCTGTCCTGTAAAAACAGCAAATGGCATATCCACTCCCCCATGCTGGCTCAGAGCTGTGGCCTTGTGCATCACAGGGGGTGGGGTCAAATATTTTGCAATTCTCCTCTCCCATAATCCCTGCCCCTTTACTCTGGGTCCAGGAGTAAATGAGCATAAAGAATCTGCATCCTTACACACCCATACACCCAAATCCATACCTTTTAGCAACACTATCCACCCTAAAAACCTCCTTTAAAGAAAGATGAGACTTTTGACTTGCCTGAAGCTAAAAAAACTTGAACTATTTCAGACCAAAGTTAGTGAATGAGTGGAAAAAGCCTAGGGGCCCTTGTGGGGAACATCCTACCTATAGCTCTTTGACTTTTATATTAGGAAACTTAGTAATGTCCACTGGGATGGTCTGGCTGCAGGAGATAGGTGATATTTCAAGTGGGCAGGTCCATAGACAACTGCTCTCTGCCATGGAGAGTGGGAGCAGTACGGACAGAATGCAGACTCGGAATTAAATCTCTTCACTGCATTAAATCTTCCCTGCTTTGCTTGCTGTTTTCCAGTAACCTCAATCGAGTTGCTCCTGATTTACCCTTTTTGTAAGTTAGAGCAGAATCAGGTCCACTGTGGGTACACGACTGTCGTCTGCTTAGAATGTTAATATTTGTATCTATTACTAAGTTACATATAATAAAAAATCAAGTCACAAATTTGGTGAGATCTCACTAGTAGCCAATGGAGACATTTTAAAACTGGAACAATACAGTCAAAACACTCATAGACCAGGGACCTGTTTCAGCTGCAGTCTCTAAAGAGTGCAGTGGAAGAACAGAAAACTATTAATTAAAAACACCGAGTAACATCATTGTGCAATATTCATTTTTATAAAACAGGGCTCAGTCTGGCAGGTATGAAAAATAGAAAAAAGCAACCCGGTGACTGGCACAAAATTGAAACTTAACACCTAATAAATCTGTTACTATTTATGATTATGTCATAGATTTAAGGTAAGACTGTATTATTATAACAGGCCATATCATCCTTACTCATGCTGAATATTACCTTGCTTTGCAAGTTATTGATTCCAGTGGGAGTACTCAGTGTTAGTAATGGTAGCAGATCTTGGCCCGAAATTAATTACAGTAGTGGGGGCCAGGCTTTACAATGTCGATAACTGATAACATTCCAATCTTACTAACATTGAACTCCACAAAATACATCTCTACCAAATATCATATGAGCAGTTGTTCAAAGCTATAGCAGGACAAGAAGTTAAGACTAAATACCCTTGTTCTCTGCATGAGTGAAATTTGAATGTTTAGTTAAAAAAAAATGATATCCACATCCATGCAGAAAAGTGACCAACTCTAAAAAGAACTTTGTGATGCCTAAATATAAATCAAAAGGCCCAAACTTGAAGCTCCTCTTGACACATTGATTGAAACCTGCATATTACTTTCATTGACCGGTTCTCCTGCTTGGATATTGCTGTTACTGTGCAGACTCTTCTCAGAGGATACTTTGTTTTATGATCGCTCTTTAATTTGCCTTTCCCTCTTCAAAATGCCATCATCCTTTCCGCCTCCTAGGCTGCTGCTTCTCCATGAGTTTCTTACAGGCTGAATTTTGTTGTTTCCAGTCGGTAGGCAAAAATAACTACTAGCTTTCACTAGAAAAAAGTACTTTGTCATCCCACACCTTATTCCATATTTCTGTTTATTAGTCAGGACAGGAATAACTCCCTTGGGAGCCTCAAATTAACCAAAGTGGAGGGAGAGTTGCCCAGCTAAATTCTTGTCAAGAATTAAGAGTATTGCTCCAGCTCTAAGGCCTGGTACTAGAAAGTTTTAGTTAATATCCAGTGGAGACTAGCGTTCAACACCTTGTTCAGTGGCCCTGTGGGTCAGGCTAACCTAATCCACAAGTGTTTTCTTGCACATATAAATGTGTTCCTCTATCTAGCATATGTTTGATGGATGGTGCCTGATTCATAATCTGTGCCAGGTTAGCAGAAGCTATGCATGAAATTTGTCTGTAAAATCTGCAGCTTCCTTCTGATCTCCATTTTTGATGTGTTTCCAAGGTTTTTAAAAAAAATTATAAAGAAGAGATAGTTATCATGGAAAAATGTGTCAAGTGTATTTTACTCCCTCACACTTGTGGTGAGAACTGCAAAATTACTGGGCATGGGAGGAACCTAGTTCATTATTTGAGGCATGGTCTTTGGGGTTTGCAGAGAGGTATAGCCCCACATAAAGCTCACTAAAGTAGTCTAATCTTGAGGCCTGGTTTCCAAGGTCCATATGTGAGGAAAAAGGTTGAAAACTCCTGACCAGACATAGATGAGGGGGAAGAGAGGAAAATGCTCCTGCTTACTGCAGTTACCTGATTATTAAATGAGTGGAGATCTAACAAAACACCCACATTATTAATATAGGATCTGTTCCAATGCCCACTGAAATCTAATGGTGCCATGCATTGACTAATGGACATTGGACCAGGTCTTTACCTAACAAAGGACTGACTCCTGCAATCGTAGGACAGGTAGTATCATTGCCATAGCTTCCAATTGCTTTTTCCACTCTGCCAAATTCTCTCCAGAGCTAGAGCTGTGGGTTATACGGCAGTGTCAGTTTTCCGATGGGCCTCTAAAACAGCATTCACTAAAAGGGCAGGTTCATCTATTTGCACATGAAGATGTGAAACTCTGTTAAATGGCGAAAGTAATCTGGAAATCCTGAATTTTACGCACTCCAGTAAGGATACTCACAAGTCTTATGGGTGAAGTTATATAGGTGCACTTGAGAGGTTTTTCTAGATCACCAAAATACCTATGTGTAAACTGACCTCTCAGATATTATATTATAATTACAATCACATCCAAGGGCCACCCCATCCCAAAAATCACTGACCAAGATTTTGTAATGGTCCACCACAGTGGTGGTATAATTTACTCGGCAAGTGAGAGTTGAGGGCAGGGGACGGAGGTGTTATACCATGATAAAGGTTATTTAATGGTAGACAAGATAAATACAACTGGTTGTCAAAACAAAACACAACCCCCACCCCCACCCCCAAAAAAAAACAGGGATTTTATTTAAACCAGAACAAATGGAACTGGATTCCACCTACCTACAATAACATTAAATATATGAAGAGTATCTATAATTAAAAAAAAAAAATTCAAACACACACACACACATTCATGCCTCTGGTAACTTCCAAAAGAGATGGACCCAACTCCAGTGGTGCTTGCTTGTGGGGGTGCACATTAGATCAGATCCATGGGATCCAAAGGACCTTTGGTTCTCCTGTTCCATATCTCTGGGACAACATGAATCAATGACAGAAGACGACTGGAACTGATGCTCAGAAACATACTCAAAGGGATACTGACTTGACCAGCCAGCTTTATACTGACAGGACCCTCTCCTCCACGTCTGTCTGTCTTGCCTAATCTCAGCCTCTCTCCTCACTCTTGCTTTCTCTTGGTCCTGATTCCCCTCCATCCCTCTGGCTGCCCTCTCCCGTCTCCTTCTTTCTCTCTGTTAGTGCCAGACTCTGTTTCTCTCTCAAGCTTCCCCCTCCCTGCCACTGTTCCTTCACCATCATCCCCTACTCCTTTAACTGTCACCTCCTTTCATTTTGTCAGAGGGAGGGACTACCTCCTCTCCAGAGAACAATGACAGTGCATTCACCCTGAACACACCCTACATCATATAACCCAATACAGAGTCAGGTCCCTTTACCATATTTACATATGCTAGGCACAACACAATGCTAGCCTTACAAATTCCTTTATGGCATCGCTTTTGTCTTTATGCTGCTAGCCTATGAGTGCTCAAAGTATCTGCACACTATTGTGCATGTAATAGACTTCAAGGATGAAATCATTCCTGCATAAAGTACTTTGACAAAACTTGACTGCATTGTCTGGGTACCTAACATAATGGCTATGACTTGCATATTTGACTAGAAAAGATTATTCTTGACCGTACATGAGTTTCTGTGACTAATCTGAACCTGTTTTTGCTCACTGGGATACCACTGCATATACCACGTTGGAGAAAATGTGTTTGAAAAATGATACTTCTTGTAATGAAGTTAGAGCGCAAGAAATAATTTTCGGAGGTTTTTGGAGTTCAAACATCCAGAAACCTACATTTAAAACTGGCTTTAGTGCATTGAACTATCTGAATTACTTTTGTTCCGTTCCATTCATTTATAATTTGCATATGTGTCTTGAGATGGAAAATTGGTCTTGTAAGCAAATGTCTCATTAAGCATACAGGCCTGAAGAAATTTCTTGCAGGATCAATTCCATTGAATTTCACTACATTCCTGTTTACCAAACAGATGCAAATCTCTCTCTTCAGGACAGGTGGAATACTAAGTATCAGAGGGGTAGCCGTGTTAGTCTGGATCTGTAAAAAGCAACAAAGAGTCCTGTGGCACCTTAAAGACTAAAAGATGTATTGGAGCATAAGCTTTCGTGGGTGAATACGTCTGACGAAATGGGTATTCACCCACGAAAGCTTATGCTCCAATACATCTGTTAGTCTTTGAGGTGCCACAGGACTCTTGTGGAATATTAAGGCACCAGAGTTGTATGTCTTTGTGTTATTTGTGCTGCTGTTTTCTCACTTATCCTTAGAGTTACTGTTCTCTCTTTATTTCTTCTTCATCTGTAATTTATGCTGTGAGCATCCATAATATTGAGGCTAATGGAGTTGTTTGGAAGCGATTTTCTAAAATAAAATCTGAGATTTTAGGATGAAAGCTGAAAAAAAAAAGACAGGGTACATGGCATGATTCTCTCAATTCTAGAGTCACTGGTACTTGCAATGGTAATGACAAGAGATTTTATAGTAATTATATTATAACAAATCTGGCATATTGTAAATATGTTTATATCTCTGATAACAAAGTGCCTTTTTATATTCTAAAGAATACTACTTCTAAGGCTTAACCCAAAACCCATTAAAATGAATGGGAATATGCGCACTGTCTTCAATGAGCTCTAGATCAGACCCTTAGTCACTTATGGAATGTCTATACTGCAATTAGACACCCGTAACTGGCCCAGGTCAGCTGACTCACTGCGGGTGTCTAATTGCAGTTTAGACATACCCTTAGGTTCCAATTCAGTAGTCCCATTGGAAATCAATGGGATAACTCATATATTTAAAATTAAGCATGTGCTTAATATGTTGTGGGTCCTTATTTCTCAGACTATCTTGCTGTGCCATTCAGTACTCCAGCAGTACAACATTATAAAGGAACTGTTCCCTCTAAAGCTAGCTTAATCAATTAACAGTGTATTAACCATTCCTGACACTTACTGGAGATTTCAGGAAACTTTTTAACTTGACTTACGCATATTAATGTACCTTCTCTTTTTAACAAGCTTGACATTTGTAAATTAACCTTTATGAACCAGACAAGAATACCTATGACTTCTCTAATCCTTTTCCAAGCTAAACTGCTTCAAACACTTTTGTGTATGTGTGTGAGAGAGAGAGAGAGATGGCTTCTCCTGAGGTGTGCAAAGATCCGCTAAAGAGAGAGGAACTTTTTAAAATTATCCTTGTAATCATGACTGACACTATTTAAGCACTCATCTGTGAGGAACATCACATGATTATATATACAGTGATTATGGGCTGTTGAAATAAATGAGCAATGTGCTCTTGATCGTCTCAAGGGAATAAATATTTCAGTTGAGTGCTCTGAAATCATTATTAGTGGTGCAAAGGGCAACTACAGGAGCTGGCTACTGCCATGTCACCATCTTCCCAGTAGTGGCAGGGCACAATTTGCATCAGTCCTCAATCTTCACTGGATCAGTCATGCTAATGCTGACCCTGACATTTCCAAGTGTGTCATGCTTTCTCACTATCACTTTGCTGGTTGTTAAATGCAGAGGACTTGCCTGCCACAAGGGTAGCTTGCTGAAATATTTGTAGAATTTAATTTTAAAGTCAACCTGGAATTTTCAGATAAGTGGGGATAAAGAATGACCAACCCACAATGAGCTGCATTTACATTACCTATGTAATTCTTAGTGATAGCAGTCTACATGGGTATAATTTCATCAACAGGGCTAATCAGTGCTCCAGTGCAATGCATTGTAACTATTTGCAGCATGAAAAAAGGAGCATCTGAGAGTCTTAATTAGTACAAAGGAGAATTATCACTTCATTGCTCCCCTTCAACTAGTGCTCTGTGTTTGATGCTTGCAGTCTCTGGGCCTGAACCTCATAAGTCCTTGGCACCTCTCAGGATGTACCCTTTCCACAGGTTAAAGAGTAGGATCCACATTTTCTCACAGTAAAACTCCGGTCTGGATATACTTATTCTTTTTCACTTTCATCTGAAAGAATTCCACAGCAAAGGGCACCAGCCAAGAAAACAGTTACAAAGGGATCTCACAAAGCTGGGTGACTGGCAACAAAATGGCAGATGAAATTCAATGTTGATAAATGCAAAGTAATTCACAGTAGAAAACTTAATCTCAACTATACATATACAATGAAGGGGTCTAAATTAGCTGTTACCACTCAAGAAAGAGATCTTGGGAGTCATTGTGGATAGTTCTCTGAAAACATCCACGCAATGTGCAGCGGCAGTCAAAAAGCTAACAGAATGTTGGGAATCCTTAGGAAAGGGATAGATAAGAAGACAGAAGATATCATATTGTCACTATATAAATCCATGGTACACCCACATCTTGAATATTGTGTGCAGATCTGGTTGCCCCATCTCAAAAGTGATATATTGGAATTGGAAAAGGTACAGAAAATGGCAACTCCTTCTCATAGTACAAGAAGTAGTGTTCACCAAATTAAATTAATAGGCAGCAGGTTTAAAAGGAAGTATTTCTTCACACAATGCACAGTCAACCTGTGGAACTCCTTGCCAGAGGATGTTGTGAAGGCCAAAACTATAACAGGGCTCAGAAAAGAACTAGATAAGTTCATGGAGGATAAGTCCATCAATGGCCATTAGCCAGGATGGGCAGTCCCATGCTCTGAAGTGTCCCTAGCCTCTGTTTGCCAGAAGCTGGGAATAGGCAACGGGATGGATCCCTGGATAATTACCTGTTCTGTTCATTCCCTCCCCATTCCCTGGCATTGGCCACTGTCGGAAGACAAGATATTGGACTAGATGGACCATTGGTCTGACCCAGTATGGCTGTTCTTATCCAAGTGCACCATCTAGGTGCCTCTGATGCAGTTTTAAATATGAATTTTTACAGTATAAATAATCCAAAACAGTAGCATTCTCTTCACTTCTCTGCCCAGTCTCATCAAATCCCCAAACAGCAGACCCATACAATTCCATTTCCCATACTACCACACATTCACACCCTCAATTTCTTCAACATTTCACCAGTGCCTACTCCATATGATGACCTATGCAGGGTGCCAGGAAATCAACAGACTCAGCATATTCTGGATCTGAATCAGCGCATGACTTCTGTCACCAGTGCTCTTGCCATCACGTTTAATAAGTTGGAAATTATATATGACCAGTAACTCATTATTACGTTTTTTGAGTCATCTCCTATTTTGACTAATTTGACTTATTTTTATTCATATTTATTATATCCATTTTTGAAGTGGAATTTAATGAAGAACATTGGTTCAATTAATTTTGATATGCCTACATTAGAATATTGTTTATTCTGCAATTTGAATAAATTAAAGGTTGTCTTTTTTTCAAATGGACTATGCAGCAACATTTGAAATACTAGATAATTATTGACAAAGAGTTCTGTGGCACCTTATAGACTAACAGACGTATTGGAGCATAAGCTTTTGTGGGTGAATACTCACTTCATCAGATGCATGGCCCTACATGCATGAAAGCTTATGCTCCAATACGTCTGTTAGTCTATAAGGTGCCACAGGACTCTTTGTCACTTTTTACAGATCCAGACTAACACGGCTACCCCTCTGATAGATAATGATCATCTCTCCTGGTTTCTTAATTCCTCACACTCAGTACAAGCGAGTGTGTGGAGTGCTTCTTTTCTCCTTGATGTAGTTTTATTTTACTACTTTGTTTCTCTCTGGTGTTGGTCAGATGCTGGAAAAACAATTTGCAAATAAATTTTCTTTCATTTTTTAAAACTTCCATGCTTCTCTTAACTGAAATTGTTCTCAAAAGCATTATAGACATTTTTTGTTTACCAAAAACTGTGGTTTTCGCAAAGGAAACATTTTCACAAATATTTTGATAGAAATTTATAATTTTTTAAAAATCAAAAATGTTAACAAATCACAAAACTTTCCTTTTGAAAAAAGGTCATTTTATGAAGAAAAGACTTTTTGCTAGAAACATTTTGACCACCTCTAAATCTTTTCCGCTCCAAATCAGTACTGAATTTAAAAACAAAACAAAACCAAAAAGTCTGCCTCTGCGGCATATTGATTTGAAGAAAACATTACTTAATATAAGTATAAAACAAAAAGACTTAATGTAAATCCTCACAGCAACAGTATTCTACCCTTCCATCTCTTTCCCCTGAAATGTATGGAGAATTAAGATTTCTTCCAGAGAAATGCAATAATATATAGGAGAATTAATATTAACTACTAGCTGAATTGGTGGTTTTCTGAATTGGCTTTCCTTCCATTTTTCCATAGATTGATGGGCTTTGCCTACCAGTTTTTGTTATTAGTAAGGTGCAAAGTCTCTGAGTCTTGGATCCTCTCTGATATAGAAATGGCCATGGTCATTCATGTCTTTGCTATGATCCACTCTGCTCTCCTTGAGTCTACACGTGAAGGCCACTAAGAAACTGCAGCAAGAAAAGGACCTATTGGCGTCTCATGTACTATCCTGTCAATAGAAGATTAATCCCTGCAACATATGTAAAAAAAATATCCTCATCCCTATAAGCCAGACACTTATCCCCATGAATTGCTTATAATTAGTATGCACCTAATATCCAAATTTTTCAACTCCCAGCTCATGATTCCAACCATTTGTTTCTTATTTATGCACCTCTTAGTTGGTTTACTCATTTCACACTACTTCTGCTAGAAATATAATGTTGTCACAAATGGTGATAACAGCCAATAAGTACTAAATCTTTGTACTGCCCAAAACACAAGGAACAAGATGATTATTATTTTAGCACATAAAACTGCTGCTAAAACTATCCAGTGTAGCAAGCACTGAGGTGTCTAGGGTGGAATCAAATTTTAATTTCAAATATTACAGAAACAGCATAAAATCAATAGGGCACAAAGGGCTATTTTTCCTTTTGTTAGTTTGTTATTGGATTGGAACATTCTGTCCTTGGAAAGTTCCCCCAGTTTCCCAATCAAAGACTAACTTGTGGTTGTAAAATGACGCTTTCCAATTAGGGATGAAATCCTGGTTATCATAAAGTTAATGGGCGCTTTCCCATAGACTTCAGAAGAGCCAGGATCTCACTTTGAGAAGGAGGAAGCTCTTGTTTTCATCACTCGATGACTACAATTTTATAAATATACATGACGTATATATTAAAAAAAAATAGAATTCAATTTTACAGGAGGTGTTCTTAAATCCTGTCCTTTTCATTATAATACCCCCTAGTCAGCCTAATTTTTAAAATAGAAACCCCATTAAATTATTCATACCATAATAGAGTATGGCTTGTAGCTTTACCAACTTATGCTATTTATCCTCACGGCTCTCACAAGCTAGAGAGAGCCTATCAATATCAGAATACAAGCTTAACAAAAAGAAATAAGTCAGATGCTCCAGGAAGTGGTGGAAGTTCAATATCGGGCCCTCTAATTTAATGATGCTAAATTTGTTGCCCTTCAAATGAGATGTGCAACCAAATTCTTCACTACCTGTGATGTTCAAGGAGCCCATGACACTCTTTATGAGAGTAAAGATTATGTTAACCCTACTTTTTTGGTTTAAATTCTTTCTTGGGTGATTATATCCTGCCTGTTTGAAATTCTCCATCCAGGTCCAATTGGAGACAATTTTTCTCTGCTGTGTTTAAAGCACTGCACATTTCAGCTCAAGGTTGCTTTACAGTGGTGAGTGAAGTGATACTTTGAGCTTATATATATTAATTAAAGCACTTGGAGACCTTGGGGATAAAAGGCACTAGCTAAATGCAAAATTTAAAAAGCTGGAACATTTTGGTAGTAATTAAATGAAGACTTAGTCTGAAAAAGCCATGCCCTTAGATAGAAACTGCCAGGGACAGAGCCAAAGAGCATTGGCCGTGGATTTAAAGGAATTAGATTTGTGAAGATTCCTCTCTATTCTAACTTTACTATAACATTAAAATCCCATTTTAATTTGAAGTACAGCAGTCCTAAAAGATTCATTTTTGTGAATAAATCTCTTTTGTGTGGGGCATCATTAATCTCCATTTTAAAATTATGAGTTAATAAATATTTAATCTTGTATCTGCATAATTTAGCTACTAACTGTACTTGGATGTGGTTCTGAAAAATAAAATACAAAACACAGTGGAAGAAATGTAAAATAGGGAATTGTAGAACTAGAAGTCCCCAAACAATTTTTTGTGGTCCTTTCTCTTGATTATTCAAACAGTTTTGAAAAAGCAAGCGAGGAGATAGTGCCAAGACACAAGTGGTATTAGCCCAACATATACTAGATGCAGGCTTAATGGAACTCCAAAGCAGGGCTAGTAGAGACAAATTCAGCTATTGTTCAGCAGATAACTCCACTGAATTCAATGAATTTGCATCATGAATGAATTTGACTCTTGACTTGTAAATATACTTCAAAATGCACCCGAGTAAAAAGAAGCTGAATAAGAAATACTTTTATAATTAAACTGGAGGTGCAAGATAATACAGTGGGGGTCTCACAACTGTTGCAGAAGTGGCAGAGTAACAATATCAAGCAGCCAGTCACCAGCACAAACGCTTCCTACGACTATTTTCTGTTCCTAGGAGAATATTTATTTATAGCAGTGGCTACTGCTGACTTGCTGACAAAGAAGGAACCTCCCCACAGTGTTGATGATAAACATACTGATAAAGTGCTAATTTTCATCATGCTGGAGCAGCCATTATTTGTTGGCAGCTACAGATGCTGAGAAATTTTGACATTGAGAGTGTCAGGCAAGACATGAATTTTTCCAAAATGGTAAAAATGCATTAATAAATTGTACACGCTAATGGGTTCAAATAAAAAGCTAGATGGTGTAATTTTATTTATAAGTACATTACAAATGAGTGTAAATTATGGCACTATAAATAGTGTGTGTGTTTGTTTATGTTTGATCATTGTATTAGTCAAAGTCTGACCCTGCAATCCTTGTTTAAGTAAAAAAATCAATGGCCATTTTGGCTGAGTAAGGACTCCAGAGACACTTCCCAAATGACAAAGCATAGAGGGATTGTGCATCGCTGTGCTTTGCTGCTAGAGTACGGGTGGTGTCATGGGGTGCATGTTATCCTCACTAGCCCAGCGACCAATGGGTTAATACAGTCACTGTCAGCCACTGCTGATTGGCAGTCTAACAAGAGCTGGGAGGATAAAAGAGCTGGGAAGCAGAAGTGGGGGTACCTAACACAGGAAGGAGCAGTCACGAGAAAGGAGCTCATGTCTGCAGATTGCTAGAGAGCCACCCAGAGACAACACCCTGGAAGGGGGAAAACAGGCCCACAGACTGAAGAGCCTACAGAGTCCTTAGACTGATAGCCCCACTGAGCTGAGTGAGCCGGAGCCACACACCCCTCTCTGTTTGGACGGGGAAGGGTGGGGGGAGCATCTTTGCACTGATGCACTGTCTCACAGTGGTCTTTCTCTATGTCCCTTTGTAGTCTTGTTACAATTTCCACATGATATATTCAATACAGCACTTAGCATTAAGCCTGTTTGGCTTGGACAAATATATATATTGTACACATCATAGGCTGTTCTCAGTGGTGGTAGATGACAGAACAAGAAGCAATGGTCTCAAGTTGCAGTGTGGGACGTCTAGGTTGGATATAAGGAAACACTATTTCCCTAGGAGGGTGGTGAAGCACTGGAATGCGTTACCTAGGGAGGTGGTGGAATATCCATCCTTAGAGGTTTTTAAGGCCTGGCTTGACAAAGCCCTGGCTGGGATGATTTAGTTGGTGTTGGTCCTGCTTTGAGCGGGGGATTGGACTAGATGACCTCCTGAGGTCCCTTCCAACCCTTATATTCTATGATTCTATGGTGCCAGATAATCTTTGGTTGGTTTATTTGGTGTGTGTGTTTTTTTCCTGTGGCTGGAATGGGAAGTGAAGAAAATGGCTTAATTTTTGTTTGGGCATGGGGGTGGAGTCTAAACAGCATCAACCTCTCCACCTTCAACTCTATGCAAAAATCAGTACTTTTGAGGCTCTGTAATATTAGGACAGCAAAGTGCATGGCTGGGACTTCCTTCCTTCTTCAGACCCCATTTGTGAGGCTATTCTGTGTCAGCCACCAGTGGAGAACCCACTGCAAGAGGCTTGATGGAGTCATGCTGCCATGGGGAACTGAGCACCTAGGGAGTAGTTCAGTGGTTCTGGTTATAATTATCTATGTGAATGTGCTATATGCTATTCAGTGGATATTCCCAAGATCCATAAGACTTTTCTGTGGATCTCATCACTGACATCAATGGAATCTATGTCTGATGAATAGGGGAGTGATGTGTGTCCATTAAGCATGTCCTCCTGGAATCATCCTTTCAAAGAAATCCTGATACTGAAACGTGAAATATCCTGGCTCTTTCCCCTTAGGACTTTAGGTTGGAAAGTACCTGTAGTTGGCCCTCTAATATTTACACTTTTACTTACTAAAATTTTAGTCCTAGAGTCCTAGCCAGAGCACTAAGAAGGAAAGAAAGAGGCAAGCAAGCCTATTTAGGTATCCCAGTGCATACCCTACCCATGCAATACTGTTCCCTATAGCTTATTCAACAGTTTTATGTGCAATTTAGTTTTAACCCCTCCTCTCTTCTGCTTTCCATTCTCTCCAATTATTTTTCTTAGTTTCAAACTCCTAATTTTGTTTTCCTTTCTATTCACTTTTCCTACTTTTTTAAATGTATTTGAGACTTTAAATGTCTCCTGTCTTCCTGCCACCACTCTGCCAGACTGTGCTGTGCAAATCAGCACTTTAAGTAGGTGGCACTTCATGTGAGTGGAATAAGGTTCTCCCTGAGGAGAGTCAGAGGAACAACTGTATTAAACTATACCTCTTGTCTTGAAGCTAGATCTGTTGGAGGGCAAAAGAACTGCAAATAATAGGACACAATAATTCAGTCTTGATGGAAGGGTATAAAACAGTGGTGGGTAACCTGCAGCCCGCGGGCTGCACGCAGACCATCAGGGTAATCCGCTGGCGGGCCGCAAGACAGTTTGTTTGCATTGACCGTCCACAGGCATGGCCACCCGCAGCTCCCAGTTCGCCGTTTCCAGCCAATGAAAGCTGCGGGAAGCATTAAATCATTAAAGAAATCCTGAATGTAAAAACAGCGAAATCTATATTCATTCACTTAGGCCTCTCTACAGCATTCCACACAATCTGTCATAAAATGGCACTATAGTTCCTAAACACATGGTAGGGGGCAAGAGAAGAAACCTTAAATGGCTTGAATCACTCCTGGAAGGCCGTAGCCAAGAAACTGTGATGGGAAACTGTTCCTCTGACATTAGAGCCCTCAGATGTGGAATTGAATCTCCATTCTGTCCTATTAAATATCTGCATCCAGCGTCTAGGAGAAACTGAGTCTTCATGGGCCCCAATGGCAATGATATGCATATTATGCATTTCTCTTTCTCATTATAAGCAACTACCAAATTCACTCAGATAGCCATCTCTGTGGCTTATGTTGGCACTTGCACGAGAAGATGTTGGCTAAAGCTAAACCCAAGAAAGATGGAGGTTTTGCTGGCAGGCAGAGAGAAATACATTGAAAAGCTTGCTGCTGCCACAATAATTCTTTCCATCAATTATGCCTGTCTGCACTCGAGGTACTTGTAGAGCAACTCCTTGCTGTCATGGAATTCTCGTAGCTTCAGCTCTGGGTGTATGTCTTTTAAACAAAGTAGCTGAGATTGTGGACTGCGACTTAGTCTTTCTGCTGATGACTTGGCATCAGTCCCATACATCTTTGTTACCTCCTAACCTGACTACTGCTATGCAATATACGTTGCTCTGAAAACATCAGGACTGGAAAAATTACAGTTGGTTCAGAATGCAACATCACCCCTTCACAGTAGTAAAATGAAAGCATGTCATCCCTATACTCGCTGGCTCCAATAGGTTCCTACTGAACACTGAGACAGTGTAAATTCTTGATCCTTATATTCAAGGCCCTCCCTGGCCACCGCCAAAGAGGCCTAAAATGCCCCCCCTCACTCTTCAGAACCTTGATGGCCTTCAGCAACTCAGATTTGCCCACTGTTCTAACAGAGCTATCGCAAAGATGAAGCTCCTGTGTGCTGCAGACAGGGCTGTCTCAGCAACTTGTCTAAGGCTTGGTCTACACTAAACCCCCAAATCGAACTAAGGTACGCAACTTCAGCTACGTGAATAACGTAGCTGAAGTTCGAAGTACCTTAGTTCGAACTTACCTCGGTCCACACGCGGCAGGCAGGCTCCCCCGTCGACTCCGCGGTACTCCTCTCATCTAGCTGGAGTACCGCAGTCGACGGCGAGCACTTCCTGGTTCGACTTATCGCGTCCAGACAAGACGCGATAAGTCGAACCCAGAACTTCGATTGCCAGCCGCCGAACTAGCGGCTGGGTGTAGACATACCCTGAGATTATGGAAAGTTAGTTCTGTGGGAACTAACAAAGAACACGAAGCTCAGTACTCTTAGGTCTACGTATAAAACACATTCCTTTCCCTTCCAGCCAAATATCCTGCTAACCTTTATGAAGACAAAAATAACTTGTAACTACCGGTAATTCCTCTTTAGATGGGAGGGGGATGGACTGGAGAAGGAACTATTGATTTAAGTCTCCTTCTACAAATGTATTAAAACCTAGACAAAATGGGGAAAAGTAAAAGTCTAGCAGTTTATTTTTATTTTATCCCTATGGATCTCAAATCTCATGGCATATTTACAGGGGTGTTTTAAAAAAAACCTGTAAACATTTATAATAAAGCAAATTCAGAGATTTTGGTATTTCAGCTGAAACCACTGAGAATTTGTGGCTATATCTAGATATAGATATAAATACATAGACTTCATATTTCAGTGATCTAGATGTATTGTCTCTTGAGTTAAAAATGTTGACCTCTGCTTTGCCCTGGTCAATATATAACCCTTTGGGTTAATACTGATGATCTACTTACCATATGTACGTTCCATGAGCAGCCTTAAGAACAATGGAGAGCTGGTTATAAGTATACTGAGATGTATAACATTCTGTAGGTCACTGTACTTCATAAGTGTCAGAGTAGCTACACAATGTCTTAAAACCAGCAGAAATGTGAACATAGATTAGAATTAAATATAAGATAAATGGGTGTTTTCAAAGATTACTACAAACTGTTCTAAAATACAAAACTTCAAGATCTTTAACAGCTCTTTCCAATCTTCACAGGAGCCTCTGCAAATCATTCTCCTGGTCAATGAACCCAGCAAAGAGGCCTCTCAGAATTTGTGAGCTGGAATTCCCTGCCAATGAGCTTCTTGCATCTGCCGGACCATGAGGTGTGTGCTTGCCAGAATTAAATCATACAGCATTGAGGCCCTATTTTTCAAAGCACATAAGCTCCTTTTCTCTGTGAAAAAGGACTATAAATGGTACTCAGGCTTCTGTCCTGACATTTTAAAATCAATGAAAAGGATAATAAAATTGTTCTCTGCTGCAAAGTGTTCACATCTAGTTTTTTGCTTTAAAACTAAAAAAGTGCTTGCTTAAAAGCAGGCTACTTCCAAAAAACAGGTAGCATGTGATCTGAATGCATGCAACTGAAGACCTCAGCAGCAGTTTTCATAACGGGAGGAACTAATGCTAGAATCCTCACACTCCCATGAAATTGTTGTTTACTTACACTATGAAAGCCGTAATCTGGAGTAGAGCCCCGTCTTGCTAGGCACTGTACAAATATCAAATAAGACTGTCCCTGCTTCAAAGGCATTCTAAAAAGGAATGTGACTTGGCAGGCTGGCTACAGTATATGCTTAAAACTGATGGCAAATAAAGAGTAGCGAAAAGTGTTTAAGTGGTGAGCAAATGGTAGGTATCAGCAATAAGTAGTTTTAGTGATTGGAAAATTAAGCCCAAAGTACTTAATGATCCTAAATGCAGGATCATTGCTGCGTGCTTACAAGATGTACAAAGATGACTCCTAAGAATGTGGGCCTTGGTTATTGTTGTTATTGTTTATTTTTTTTATATTGTGCTAGGCTCTGTAGCCCTGTATCATGGAAAAGATGGTCCTTGCTCCATAGACCTTACACTCAAAGTATATGCCAAACAATGGGTGGATGTTACAAAAAGAAAGGGCTGTGGGGAAGAGACGCACAAGGGAAGGTAACAGTGGAACAAATTATGATTAGTAGAAAAAGCAGTGGTCACAGCACATCAGCTGCTCAGCCATTTTATTCCTAGATTGGGAAGGGATGGGGGTATTCTGCAGTTTCTCTTTAAATCCTATGTGGCTCCTGGGAGAGAAGCTGGAGGGAGAAAGCAAGTGATGATAATAAAGGGGGTGGAACAGGGCACAAAAGCCCTGCAGGGAACATGGTGAGCAGTAAAGAGTGGCAAGCAGAAGAATATCAAGGTAGTTCCTCAGAAGTTGTGACAGAAGTATCTGTGCAATGGCAATTGCCTATAGCCGAAGAATCCCCTTTAAAGATATAACATTACGACCAGGATACAGGATGGACTGTTGTGATATCCAGGTATTCCATATGAGGAGCTGCATCATGTTTCTCTCCCAGAAGGAAGAGCAGGAGGGCTATGTTTGACAAGGAAATGTACAGGGACTCAAGCAGCAAAGTTGAATGAATCACAAAGGAAGGAGCCCCCCCCCCAGAGATACCCAAATGACTTATTATTATTTGCATTACTGTAGTGCTTGAGAGTCCTAGTCATGGCTGGGACATTTACGGAAGGCGAAGAAGAAAAACAGAATAATGTGGAAAATAGAGAGTAGTAGGAAAAGCAAGGGTTTAAACCCCAGGGAGACTTTCAGTGATATGCAAGCTGCCCTTGGGATGAGGGACTATGGGAGTTGGAATAGCTTGAGTAAAGGTAACAGTATTCCATCTGAGACAAGACACAAGGAGGAAACTGAATGGCTGGATAGTATTTCTCCTATTTACTTCCCCACACAGGGAAGGAATGTGGAAGTAGGGAAGACTGGGAGCTACATTGGCTGCCAGGTATTCAGGAGGGAGAGGTGACCTGTTCTCTGCCAGATCTAATGCTAAGAGAGCCAACAGAGAGCAGATTTCTGCAGCTGCCCTGCAGCTAAGGGGTGTGTGGTAGGGAAAGATGTAGCCAGCTAGGCAGATGCTTAGTTGTACAACTGAAAATGACATAGTAGTGATCGCAACAGTAAGCTAGACACAGTGTTATGAAGTGATGTCTGTGAAGAAGGGCAGTGCATTGTGGGATACATTGTGGAAGTTAAATCCTAGTGAGGAAAATAGAAAGGAGCATAAACTCTGGCAAGTGAAGTGTAAAAATATAATTAGGAAGGCAAAAAAAGGAATTTGAAGAACAGCTAACCAAAGACTCAAAAAGTAATTAAAATTGTTTTTAAGTACATCAGAGCTAAACAACTAGTGGGGCCACTGGACAATCGAGATGCTAAAGGAGCACTCGAGGATGATAAAGCCATTGTGGAGAAACTAAATGAATTCTTTGCATTGGCCTTCATGGCAGAGGATGTGACGGAGATTCCCAAACCTGAACCATTCTTTTTAGGTGACAAATCTGAGGATCTGTCCCAAATTGAGGTGTCATTACAGGAGGTTTTGGTACAAATTGATAAATTAAACCGTAATAAGTCACCAGGACCAGATGGTATTCACCCAAGAGTTCTGAAGGAACTCAAACGTGAAACTGCAGAACTACTAACTATGATATCAGCAGAAGAGCTAGCAGTAACCTTTGTCACAGGGAAGATCTCTTCTCCATTATAATATAGAACTCTGGAACCTTCAAAAATAATTAGACCCTGATCAAGTTTTCTGAGTAGAGTGACTCATAACTCTGTGAATGTGTTTGTATTTGGGATACAATTTATGATGCACATCTTTTGAATGCTAAAAGCAAGTGAAGTGTTCAAAGTCATCTTTTATTCTCTTTCATGATTAATGTTTCAAGTCAGCTGAGAGGGGGCTAAAAAGTCTGCACATATACATTAGTCCCATTTCCAAAGGGCTTTTGCTCTTTCTTGTGGATATGAAAAGCAAGTCAGATACAAAGTTTAATCAAAGCCATTTAATGACTATGAATTAAGATGATTCTGTCATAAAACTGCAGAGAAATATGAAGTTTTTGCATTAAAACTGAGTGTTACTTATAATATTGTTGTCATTTTAAATAGGTAAAACTTTGTTTATACATTATATAAATACAACTTACAACATAGATATCTCATATATTATTAAGTGTTAGAGATGGGTAAGCTATTCACAGCAATTGGACCAATTTCTCCATGTTTTCTATTTCCAAATACTCATAGATTCGAAGAATGGTTTACAAGTATTTTTTCAGCAGATGGACTTGCTGCAATGATTCATTGAAATGTCAGGAATTCATTATTGATAATTTGCTGTTCACACAGAGGTTGTCTACATGGCATTTGTTGCTGCTTCCTGATTGGAAGACTCCCAAACCACCCTACAAACAGTTTCCCAAATAAACGTGTGAAGCTCTCCATACATGTTTTGACTGTTTCACTGTCCATATAGAGAAATCTTTGGAGGAAATGCGAGGGGTGGGGTGGGGTGGGAGACCTCAGGCACATTACAGAAGTGAGAAGATGGCTTACATTTGAACAATATTGTACTGAAGACTAGTATTTATAGCATTCACCTACTGTAGTAATCATGATATGCTCCTAAATGCAATTCAGAATGATAACACACAACTGACAAAACAGTAAACTGATAGAGTGGGAAGGAAGGTGAGGTATAATTACTGGGTTTGGCTTGGTAGTTTCCATGGGAATTAGATTTGCTTACTCAGCTGTGTTGGACTGAATCTGGCCTATAATCATTTCACTTACTTAAATGTCTTTAAAAGGTTCCACCTCCCATGAGCAAGTTCCAGCTCTGAAATGTCAAGATGTAATTCCTGTGAAGTCAGATGACTGATGAGCAATGATAACCCTGTCAAATATAGACATAAGGAGAAAAATGCTATATTTTTCATAGTATTTGAAAATAGCATTTCACGCACATCCTCTGCAAGGGGTCTAGCCAGATAAATCCAACAGTGATTTCTTGGAGTTAGGATTAGAAAACAAGCATCAAAGCAGATATTACAAGAACAGCAAAACCAAGCCACATGCCTTTACATTACATTTCAGTGTTGAAGTGATTTGTCTTCACTTCTCTAAGGCTATGACTACATTACCGCGGTAAGTCAACCTACGCTACGCAACTCCAGCTACGTGAATAACATAGTGGAGTCGATATATCTTAGGTCGAGTTACCGCGGGGTCTACACTGCGGGGGGTCGACAGGAGAAACTCTCCTGTCGACTTACCTTACTCTTCTCGTCAGGGGTAGAGTAAGGGATCAACTGGAGAGCGATCTGCAGTCGATTTGGCAGGTCTTTACTAGACCTGCTAAATCGACCGCCGTTGGATCGATCTCAGAGTGTCAGTCCCTGCGGTAGTGTAGACCTGCCCTAAGGGTTTGATTCTGTGAGTCACTGAGTATTCACAAAGCCTGGTAAAGTCAAAGGAAGCCTATATCTAACTGGATCAGGAGCTTAGGCCACTTTTCTCAGTTTTTATCTTTATTCCTGTAACTGTATTTGTATTGTAGTCGGCCTCACTGTGCTAGGCTCTGGACACACACATAATAAAAACACTGGCCTCTGACAATCTAAGTGACTAAGAAAAACGGGAATATATATATATATATATTTTCAAGGAATATTCAGAAAGCTATATGCAATAATGGTGTACTAAGGTAATGCAACATAGCAGTGTGGATATAGCATTGTATTAATTCAGCTCAGTAGTTTACATAAGGAAAACCACAACAGGTGAGTGCCTGTTTAAATCTGCTTGCAATCACTGAAATCACTGAGGGCTGGTCTACACTGGGGGGGGGAGGGATTGATCCAAGATACGCAACTTCAGCTACGCGAATAGTGTAGCTGAAGTCGAAGTATCTTGGATCGAATTACCTGGGGTCCACACGGCGTGGGATCGACGGCCGCGGCTCCCCCATCGACTGCGCTACCGCCGCTCA
Organism: Terrapene triunguis; assembly: GCF_002925995.2. NCBI lineage: Eukaryota > Metazoa > Chordata > Testudines > Emydidae > Terrapene > Terrapene triunguis. The sequence goes on along the minus strand of NW_020664393.1, from coordinate 62,416,234 downwards.
CTCTGGTGGAGTTCCAGAGTTGACGGTGAGCTCGTTCGGGGATCGATATATCGCGTCTTAATGAGACGCGATATATCGATCCCAGATAAATCGATTGCTACCCGCCGATACAGTGGGTAGTGAAGACGTACCCTGAGAGCTGTGTTGGGGGGGCCTGAAGACATCTCGGCTAGCAGGGCAGCTGGCAGAGAGGCGTGGCAAGTGGCCAGCAGGGCTCAGAGACGGCCAGAGGAGAGCCCCACAGAGGAATGGCAATCAGCTGTTGGGGCAACTAGCAAGTGCCCGAGCAGTCCAGCATGTAAAGTGCCTCCTTATGTAGCGATATTAAAGGAGGTACTAACAGTGATTCCCCCAAGTGACAGTGACCCCCCCTATAATTTGTCCCCCACACTTTAAAATCCAACAGTTTCACCAAGTACAAAAATCTCTTGGGTCTTCTGTTAAAACTTGTAAGCTACTGTCTGTAGAAACCATTGATTATATCTGTCCTGTGAAAGATATTTTATCACTATGTAAAACTTACAAACAAGTTAATTGACTTTGTTCTTGAAGTAATTGATACAATGTAAACAAACAGTATAAGCCGTTAAGTGACTTTCACTTCATTGTAACAGCAACGGCTCCTAGACCCCCACCCTCTGTGATTAAAGGGCCGGGAGTCTCAAATGAATTAGCACACACCCTGAAAGTGGTGGAGACAGTCAATTAAAATATGGTTAAGATATGGACTGTATGTTGATGAATGCTTGATGTACATGAATGGTTAGGGAGGTGCCAGCCTAGAAAGGGAGTATCCATCGGCCGAAGAATGTGTAAAGTGGACCACCAGAACTCCCGGAGGGTAAACTGGGATCCACCCCATCACCTGGAAGGATGAGAAACACAAACTTTGAACAGTTTGGAGCCACCAGGAATGTGCCATCTGCTGATTGAGTCAGCAACAGAAGAATGAAACAGCTCCCATAGACTAACATAGGAATTAATTCCTATAAGAATGGACTCTCAAGACTGAGGATTTTGAGTCTCTGGTTCTGCTGCCAGCCTCCAGGAGCATCAGGTGCACCTGACACAGACTCGGCTCCATCCTCATGACCAAGATACCTGGCCAGTAACTTGGCATGAGCAACTTCTAGGCTGGTAACTATAACACCTATACAGAACTTAAATGAATGATTGTGTGAATGAATCTATATATATATGTGTGTGTGTGTATAAGGAATAAGTAGTGATAGAAATAAGTAGTCAAAACAACGTTGTTTACTTTTATCTTTTGCTTTATCATTATATTTACAATAAATGTGGCATCTTTGCCTTATCCCTCTTAATAAGATCCTGCTGGTTTTTATTCTATTGGTATAACACTTACTCACCCACCCCGGCCTTCCAACTAGGGTAGGAGATGAACCTCTGAACTCTGGGGCTGCACTGGCCAAGGACAGCAACTGTGAATGGGTACAGAGAAGGGATGAGCACATTAAAGGGACTTTTGGGTTGCTGGACTTAAGACCCTGAGGATAAAAGGACACTGCCCAACTTACTTGGGGATGGGTCTTTTGCTAATTGTTTGTGTTTATGAACCCTAGTTGCGGTGTTTTCCCAAATTAATGCTCATTAATTCCCTCCTTTTATTAAAAGTTTTTGCTACACTCAGACTCTGTGCTTGCGAGAGGGGAAGTATTGCCTCTTAGAGGTGCCCAGGGGGTGGTGTGTAATTGTCCCAGGTCACTGGGTGGGGCTTGAGCCGGTTTTGTGTTGTATTGTTGAAAAGGAACCCCTAGATACTGAACCTGGCCCTTGTTGCTGCTAGCTTCACCTGGCAGAAGGGTTACACTGACATAACTTGAATTCTGAACTTCCCTCTCCCTTGTGTGGCACACATATGGGCCAAGTGTTGGGAAGAGGAATGCCGGGGCTGTTCCATCCCTATTCCCAAGGAAGCATACAGTGCAACAAAGATTGCAGGGAGAGGATGGAGCCATGACACTGCTCTCCCACCCCTAACCATGCATCCCATCCAGGAGAGCTGTCCTGCTGCACAGGGAGTAAGCCACACCCCATAACAGGTTTCTGTGCCATTGGGAGCTCTGGGAGGCATTCTGTGATGAGTCTTGCATATGGCAGGATTGCGTAGACCTTTGAAAGAGGAGATGAACCAAGTAGAGCCATTGAAACTGGGGTTATATGGTCAGACTGGCAGGAGAGAAAAACAGGTTTGTCAGCAGCATTTTGGATAGGCTGGAGGAGAGTGAAATGGATGTCAGGAAAGCCAGTGAGGATATATTCCAGGGCAGGGATAATGATATCATTGCCAATGGAGAGTTAAGATTTTTGTAAAGAGAGTGGTATGATTTAGCAATAGCTGGAATGGGAGAGATAAAGAGAGAGGAATCAAGGATGACACTGAAGTAATGGGCTTGGGAATGAGATGGATAACGTAATTATCTACTTTGCTGAAGAAGAGAGAGGAGGATTTTGGTTGGGGGAGGGAAGAAAAGGAACTCTGTTTTTGCTGTGTTGGGTTTAAGTCGATGGTGAGACATCAGGAAGAGATATCTGAGTAACAGTGACAGATGTAACAATGTGTGTGCTGGAAGAAGTGGACTTATAGCAACAGTAGGAGAAGCTAAGAAAGTGGTGAGGTGTACAGGGAGAAAAGGAAAGGTTAAGGACTGTGGGAAATTCATGAAGAATGTAACCAGGGAAGGGTGAAGCCACTAAGGGAGACAAGAAGTAGTCAGAGGAGAACCATCACACTTGGAGTTGGAAGTGCTTAGGAAAGATAGAGTTGAGAAGGACAGTGTAATCAAAATGCTGAAAAGGACAGAAAGGAGTCCTGGTCTACACTGTAAACTTTCATCAGTATAACAATGTTACTCAGAGGTGTGAAAAATCCACACTCAAGAGTGATGCAGTTATACCAACCTAACCCCTGGTGTAGACAGTGCTATGTCAACAGGAGGGCTTCTCCTGTCGACACAGCTACCACCTCTTGGGGAGGTGGATTAACTACATTGACGGGAGAAGTTCTCCCACTGGTGTAGTAACATCTTCATTAAAGCTCTACAGTAGCGCAGCTGCACTGTTTTAAGTGTAGACCTGCCCTGGAAGGCGGCTTGTGGGACTTTGCTAGGAAGACTAGAAAGAGCAGTCTCAGTGGAGTGGAGGGAAAGAGAGATTGCAAACAGTCAAGGAGGGAGGTGAAATTAAGAGAGTTGTCACTTCAGTCTCTTCCCTTGTCCTGTATTCATTTGAAAATCAGAGAACTTCATTCTTGAGGGCTGTCAATATGGCACCTTCTACAAGCAGTAAATTTACCTTTTTAAAAAAAAAGTTGAAGTGATTTTTTTTCCATTATACAAATTCCTTTGAAAGTGCATTGGCTACTGGAAGTGTAAGAGGAACAGCAATATGCTGCAATTCTTTTTTTACTGAGATTTTATCAGCTCCAAACAGCAGTGTAGGACAGACCCTTTTTCAGCTTGGAAAGGTCTGCTTCTTCAAACCCAATCTGATTTTCATGCAAGTTTTTAAAACACCATCAGGCATGAATTATTTCTACTCTCACTCATGGTCATCAATTTCTTTATTTACGATATTTGTTCTAAATTGGACAGCAGAGCTGTGAGAGTTTTTCCTTTAATCCATTCTTGACAGAACAAGGATGGTCTCACATTGCAGTGGGGGAGGTCTAGGTTGGATATTAGGAAACACTATTTCACTAGAAGGATGGTGAAGCATTGGAATGGGTTACCTAGGGAGGGGGTGGAATATCCATCAGTAGAAGTTTTTAAGGCCCAGCTTGACAAAGCCCTGGCTGGGATGATTTAGTTGGGGTTAGTCCTGCTTTGAGTAGGGGGTTGGACTAGATGACCTCCTGAGGTCTCTTCCACCCCTAATCTTCTATGATTCTAGATAGAAGTATGTAAACCCTAAATTAGCATCAGACTGCACTGCCTAGCCCTTTTGAGTAAATGACTACATCACTGCAAAGAATGCATAAAGTAAACAAGTATATATCATTATACAAGGTAGTGGAGAATTGATCTCAAAGACAATTAGAAAACTGAAGAAGTTTAACCCTTAGCAGAGGTTAAAATAAGAGATGGGGAAATGCCCACTGATTTAATGTGTATCATGCTTCTAAAATGCTATGGGAGTGATAGTAGGTCATGTCTAATTATAATAGTTAAAATTAGCCATGTGTCAAACTTACAAGGCTCATTAGATACTATTAATGTAATTTTGATTTGGTACATTATAATGGCTACCTCTGTCATTATGGTCAATCAGTTGACTCTAAGTGATGAGGACAAAATAGGACATAAATATTTAGAAACCATTCCTGCCTTTTAAAAAAACAAAGTAGCATTTGAATTATTGCTGGACCAGTTGTGATCTAATGAGTATCCCTCAGTTAGAGGAACTTTAAATGGCAATCTAGACTAATTTTAGGCACAATCCCGCAAACTCTCGTATGCATGAGTAATTTTACAACTATAAGTAATCCCATTAAGTGTATATGAAACAGAGATGGACTACACTGGCATAGAAGAATATAGGTAACTCCCAAGCAAGGGTATGTCTATACTTACCTCCGGGTTCGGCGGTAAGCAATTGATCTTCTGGGATCGATTTATCGCGTCTTGTCTAGACACGATAAATCAATCCCGGAAGTGCTCGCTGTCAACACCGGTACTCCTGCTCCATGAGAGGAGTAGGCGGAGTCGATTGGGGAGCCTGCCTGCCGCGTGTGGACCCGCGGTAAGTACCTTGTAGTTCGAACTAAGATACTTCGACTTCAGCTACGTTATTCACGTAGCTGAAGTTGCGTATCTTAGTTCAAACTGGGGGGTTAGTGTGGACCAGCCCCAAGGGATATCTGAAGTTCATGGAATTTTTCTATAGACCCATTTCAAAACTTGGTCCTCTAATACTTACTACATGAGTAACTTTACTCATGTAACTAACCCTGTTAAATTGCTCATGTATGTAAATGTTTGCAAGACCAGGGCCAAAATTTGCCTACAGATTATAGTTGCTTAAGTTTTAGAACTTTTCTGGCCCATCTGTATTCCATACAAGTCTTTACATTTTGCATTTCCTAATCCTGTCATGTGGACAATGTATTTGTAACAGGATAGCCAAAGAACTCGTTTATCTGACTGAGGCTGCTGCATTTTGGAGCCACTTAATTTTTGACTCGAAAGGCTCAAAGAATAAAGTTTTGCTAACTGGCAGAGATATTTAAAGATCTTTTATCATCTCAGTCATAAGTTTACTGATCACATCAGTGGAAAATATATTCACAGATTTATTGATTTTTCATGTGCTTGGTACTCCGAATGGGATTGGGCCAACCAAGTCATGTGTATTATAATTAATTTTATGCTCCAGTAGCTAAGGGATGCTATAACTATGAGTAATTACCTTATGCTTTCATGGCACTGATTCAGCTACCTTTAGGCACATAGTAAAGGTGACATAGGATAAATTATTCTCACTGATAATGTAAAGAGAGATGAAATTCTAGTATGCCTAGGAAGTACATGTTTATTAGTGAACCTTTCTGAAAAAATATTAGTGGTGTAGGATTGAAACATGACACAGCCTTCTTGTATTCAGTAAATCAACAAATTATTTAGACAGGGAGAGAGTATCTTGAAAGTTAATAATTTTTCAACTTTTGCATTCATAATGACAAACCAACTTTAAACAGCAACCAGTGTTTTAAAGATAGATTCACAAACATATAGCATATTATAAAAAAAACAACAATGAGGAGTCCTTGTGGCATCTTAGAGACTAACACATTTATTTAGGCATAAGCTTTTGTGGGCTAAAACCCGCTTCATCAGATGCATGGAGTGAAAAATACAGTAGGCAGTTGCCTTACCAAGTGGGAGGTCAGTGCTAACGAGGCCAATTCAATTAAGGTGGAAGTGGCCTATTCCCAACAGTTGACAAGAAGGTTTGATTATCAAAAGAGGGAAAATTACTTTTTGTAGTGACCCAGCCACTCCCAGTTTTTATTCAGGCCTAATTTGATGGTGTCCAGTTTGCAAATTAATTCCAGTTCTGCAGTTTCTCGTTGAAGTCAGTTTTTGAATTTTTTTATTGAAGAATGGCCACTTTTAAGTCTGTTATTGAGTGTCCAGGGAGATTAAAGTGCTCTCCTACTGTTTTTTGAATGTTACAATCCTTTATGTCTGATTTGTGTCCATTTATTCTTTTGCTTAGAGACTGTCCGGTTTGGCCAATATACATGGCAGAGGGGCATTGCTGGCACATTATGTTGCAAAGATTTTCATTTAATCAGCAAACACCTCCTAAATATTTGAGAAGAACTCTTCTTAATTTGAAAAAAAAACTTGGGGCCAAATTCTGTTCTCAATTGCAACACTACAAATTCAGAGTAACCCCCACTCCCTCCCCCTACAGCTGAGTAGAATTGGACCTGATTTTCATTCCTTGAATTTAATGTAGTCACTTAAGCCCAGATCCACAAAGGAATTTAGTCACCTAAACCCCCAGATTTAGGTACCATGACTATCCACAAAACCCTCACCTGAGTGGTGCCTAACCCTATAGGCATCTAACTCACTTGGCACCTAAAATTTTACTGTAAAAGTTCCCTGGGTGCCTAAGTTTCTGCCTCTGACTCACTGTAGGCATCCAGACACCTATCTCCTGCTGCCTAAGTTCCAGTGCACTCCTCAAAACAGGGGAAGATAGACGTTCCCCCCACCTATCATGCCTGAGGGAATCTAATCCACTTGACGTGCTTTGCTCAAAATCCAGCTGGAGAAAGTGATCTTGCCTCCTTGCTAACTTTTAGCTCACTGATTAGCATACTCACCTAGGATGTTGGAGCCACAGGTTCAATTCCTCCCTCCACCTGATGGGCAGAAAGATTCAAATAAAGTTCTCCCATCTCTCAGGTGAGTGCTTTAAACATGGGACTATGGGCTATTTTTATATGGAGCTCAATTTCTCCTGCTGAAGCTGTTCCATTGTGTACAGTTAATTAAATAGTCACTGTGTCAGAAAGAGGCAGGGGAGAGAGAATATGTAGTCTGGTGGTTAGGGCATCCACCTCAGAGATGGATGACCCAAAGTCTAGTCCCCCTGCTTCAATAGCTATTTAATTGTTTATACACAATGGAGCAACTTTGAACATAGATGCCTACCTCCCTGAAAGAGGCAGGATTTAGGGCACGCTTCTCCCCTTGGCTAGCTTAGGCAGGGAGGCAGCTAGCCTGTTAGCTTTTGTGGATACCATTCTTAGGTGCCTAGCTCTCCTCATTTATTGTGATCTCATTGTAGTTCCAGTGATTTTCTGGGTGTTCTAAGTGTTGGAATGCAAATGTTTCTTTGTGGATTTGGGCCTTACGCCTGTGAAAAGTGGGTGTAAAACACTCCCATTGGGATCTGGTAGTGTACTTCACCTACTGCGTCCACCTGTAAATGAGTTTATAAGGTACAAGGATTTGTTTAATCACAGAGCCACAGGAATATTGTAAGGAGAAACTAATCAGCCTGATTCTGGGCTCACATTGGCTTTACATCAGTTTAATTCAATTGACTTCAATGCTGATAGTCCTGATTCAGACCACTGTCATAAGAGAAGCATTCAGCTGAGGCACAATGCTTCTAAAGTGTTTTGAATATGTCATCTGCCCCCCATATAATAAGTATTATACTGTTACCCATTTTGACCCAAGCAGTTAGCTAAAATGCAGAAAATGATGATAGGCCATTATTTCTTTGATACACCCCTATTTATTTACAAAGAATGTATTAAGTCCTATTTCCTTTAGCACAGAAGGAACTGAACAACAGGCAACAGGTTCTTTGCTCACAGTCCCAAACCTTTTTCAGACAGCACTTAACACAAAAGCTCTGTCAGCTTTTTGTCAGCTTTATGCTACCCATGCTTCTGTGGCTATGTCTGGTGCATCCTTGCTGCCTTCTCTGTCTTCTTCTATGCTGTTTCTCTCTCTCTCTCTCACACACACACACACACACACACACACACACAGCCAAAACAATACCCAGGGAAGTCCCTCCACCCGCATAGTTCAAATTCCTGCGCGGCCTGACATGTGCCTTTGTTTTGAATGGTGACAGGTACCTAGGGCCGACGAGAGGGGGGGGAAGCCGGTACAAATTACCGGGGCCCGGAGGTCTGGAAGGGGGCCCGGGGCCTGGCTTCCCTGGCTTTCCTCCCCTCTCATCGGCCCTGTTTAGCTGGTCTGCCCATGCTGGGGGGCCTGAAAAAAAATGTTCACCGGGGCCCGAACCCGCTCTCGGCGGCCCTGCAGGTACCTTAGTTCTTTTGGAGGACCTTATTGTTTCAGCTACCTGGTTTCCTAAAAGAGCCTAATGGCATCTCAGAACTATCTTAAATGAAAAGAGACAGTTACAGCCCCCAGTTTCAATGAGGTTTAACCCAACCTGTAACAATACTGTTATTATCAGGAACCCTTTAATGAACTGAAAATCAGAAAGGTTTTGTACAAAAAGTAGTAACAAGGACAAATTGCTAAGGATGAGTATGTAGGAACAAAATCAGAAAGGCAGAAACACAAAATGAGTTACACCTAGTAAGAGAAGGATGAAGGCAAATGTAAGTCCGTTTTTTAACTGGGAAGGAGAGCACATAATAGATGATACTGTGAAGTCTGAAGTGTTTAATGCCTTTTTGCTTCAGTCTTCACAAAAAAGGTTCATTGTTACCAGATGCATAACAGAATTGATATTATCAACAAGGAGGAAGGAACAAAGGCCAAAATGGGACAAGTCAGATGTAATCAATTTGACAAGGCTGGTGAAATTCACCCTAGGGTACTTAAGGACCTAGTGGAATCATTAGTGATTATCTTTGAGAAGTCATGGAGGATGGTGAGGTCCCAGAGGACTGAAGAACAACAAACATAGTCAGGGGCGACGGATTCTTCCTAAAAGTGTGTGTGTGTGCAGGGGGGACATGAAGCCATGCCCCCTCCATGGCCCTGCCCCTCCTTTTCCCCTGTGGCCCTGCCCCCAGGCAAGCTGGAGCTGAGCCAGGAAGCCCAGGCCTCTCCACTTGCCTGGGGTGGGGGGCCTGAGAGCATGCCCTGGCGTGTGTCCCCACCCCCTCCCAAGGCAGGTGGAGGGTCCGCAGCTCTGCAGAGCTGCCCGCACAGCTCTTACCCTGACCCGGCTTCAGCTTCCAGCCTGGCCTGGGGACAGGGCCTCAGGGCTGAACAGCCACAGCTGGGCCACGATAAGAGCTGCCCCGGCAGCTGTATCTAAGACACAGGAGGTAATTGTTCTGCTCCAGGCAGCACTGGTGAGACTTCAACTGGTGTACTGCATCACATTTTAAGAAAGATGTGGACAAACTAGAAAGAGTCCAGATGAAAGCAACCAAAGAATAAAAAAAAAAAAAAAGCTTAGAAAACATGATCTGCAAGGAAAGTTTGAAAGAATAGTATGTGTTTAGTCAAGAGAAGAGAAGACTGAGTGGGGACATAGCAACAATTTCCAATTATGTAAAAGGTTGTTATAAAGAGGACCATTATCAATTTTCTATGTCCACTAAGGGTAGGGCAAAAAGTAATCAGATTAATCTGCAGCAAGGGAGATTTGGGTTAGATATTAAGACAAGTTAGTTGAACACTGGAACTGGTTATCTTAGGGATCCCCGTCATTTGGAGGATTTTAAGAACCAAACGCCTGTTAGGGATGGTCTAGGTTTACTTTATCGTGCCTCAGGGCTGGACTAGATCTCTTGAGCTCCCTTCCAGCCCTACAGTTCTATGACTGTATAATTCAAACTGTAATATTAACAAGTGAATTTAGCATACAGGCATTCAAACTACTGTCTTTCTAACCCTAACTGTAAATTTTTAGGATTGATAGCTGAATTTAAAACAATAACCCTCCTCTGTGGCAACTACGTTCACCCACATCATTTAACTGACTTATGAAAATGTTTTCCCCATTTTATGTGTAGCAATTCATCAGAAATCATCTTGCCAGTAACCCATAATAAACATTATTACCTCAATTATTACCAGCAGGGACAAAAATACTGAGTGATTGAAATCTTTTGTCAATTAACATTTATAAACGTACACTGCAGCTTTTAATAACATTTCCATTGAGTGCTTGCTACTCAGACACTCAGTGTGTTTGATTCTCTTTTAAAAATGTGATTTGCAAATTGCTATCACTGGAGTTTAGTCTGAGCTCGATAGGTTGTATGCTGAACTTCTGACAGGGAGGCAGTGAGCTGCCACTCCTCCTAAATTATTATGTTGAAAGCAGGAACATCTGCACTATTAATAGACACCTAGCAACTAAATTTTCTACCTAGCAAGTTGTACTCTTTCAGAAGCAGCACGTTGCAATACCCGGAAAGCCAGACCTCATGGCACAAAGAAGAATACAAATGTATCATACCAAACTAATGCTGATGGTCTAAAGAGCAATTGCATGAAGAGATTTGAATTCCAATATATTCTTAGAAACATTGCTAATCCATTTATAATTCTGATTTCAAATGTGGAGAGACAAGGTGGGTGAGATAATATCTTTTACTGGACCAACTTCAGTTGGTGATAGAGACAAGCTTTCAAGCTTACACAGAACTCTTCTTCAGGATCTTGTCTCTTTCACCAACAGAAGTTGGTCCAGTAAAAGATATTACCTCACCCATCGTATCTCTCTGGTATTCTGGGACCAACACGGCTACAGCACTTCAAATATGGAGTTAGGGTTTTGTTGTGACTTGCTTTCCCTCTCATCTTAAAGATCAGCAATGCCCTTTATTTCAATTTCTTGATTATTCTTACATATCTTTTTTTTAAATCATTCAATTAGAAAGCATAGTGATTATAATATTATAAACATTTGATATAATATGGGGATTTGTTATGTGGGGGATTGAACCCAGGCCTCCCACATCCTGGGTCAGTGAGCTAACCTTTGGTCAAAAAGTTATAAGGGAGCCCCTATCGCTACCATCACCACCTTCTCTTCCTTCTTCTCCTCATTTAGCATTTCTTGCAAGAAACGTCTTAGGCCTGGTCTACACTATGACTTTAATTTGGATTTAGCAGCGTTAAATTGAATTAACCCTGCACCTCTCCACACAAGGAAGCCATTTATTTCGAAATAAAGGGCTCTTAAAATCGATTTCTGTACTCCACCCCGACGAGCGGAGTAGCGCCAAAATCGATATTGTCATTTCGAATTAGGGTTAGTGTGACCGCAATTCGATGGTATTGGCCTCCGGGAGCTATCCCACAGTGCACCATTGTGACCGCTCTGGACAGCAATCTGAATTCGGATGCACTGGCCAGGTAGACAGGAAAAGCCCCGCGAACATTTGAATTTTATTTCCTGTTTGCCCAGCGTGGAGAGCACAGGTGACCACAGATAGCTCATCAGCACAGGTAACCATGCAGGCCGATAATCGAAAAAGAGCACCAGCATGGACCGTACGGGAGGTACTGGATCTGATTGCTATATGGGGAGAGGATTCAGTGCTAGCAGAACTTCGTTCGAAAAGACGAAATGCCAAAACTTTTGAAAAAATCTCCAAGGGCATGATGGAGAGAGGCCACAATAGGGACTCAGATCAGTGCAGCGTGAAAGTCAAGGAGCTCAGACAAGCCTATCAAAAAACAAAGGAGGCAAACGGTCGCTCCGGGTCAGAGCCGTGGACATGCCGCTTCTATGCCGAGCTGCATGCCGTTCTAGGGGGGGCCGCCACCACTACCCCACTTCTGACCATGGATTCCGAGGCGAGGGTAATCTCATCAGCTACACCTGAGGATTCTGCAGACAGGGAAGAGGAGGAGGAGGAGGAGGAGGAGGAGGACGAGCTTGCGGAGAGCACACAGCACTCCGTTCTCCCCAACAGCCAGGATCTTTTTCTCAGCCTGACTGAAGTACCCTCCCAAGCCAGTATCCAAGACCATGACCCCATGGAAGGAACCTCAGGTGAGTTTACCTTTTAAAATATAAAACTTGTTTTAAAAGCAAGCGTTTTTTAATGATTACTTTGCCCTGAGGACTTGGGATGCATTCGCGGCCAGTACAGCTACTGGAAAAGTCTGTTAACGTGTCTGGGGATGGAGCGGAAATCCTCCAGGGACATCTCCATGAAGCTCTCCTGGAGGTACTCCAAAAGCCTTGCCACAAGGTTTCTGGGCAGTGCAGCCTTATTCCGTCCTCCATGGTAGGACAGTTGACCACGCCATGCTTGCAGCAAGCAATCTGGTATCATTGCATGACAAAACCTGGCAGCGTATGGTCCCGGTGTTTGCTGGCATTCAAGCAACATCCGTTCTTTATCTCGCTGTGTAATCCTCAGGAGAGTGATATCGCTCATGGTAACCTGGTTGAAATACGGGAATTTAATTAAGGGGACAGAGGTGGCTGTTCCTACTGGGCTGTTTGCCTGTAGCTGAAAAGAAATCCTTCCCTGCAGTTAGCCAAGCGCGGGGGGGGGGGGGGGGAATTGGCCCTGAGCTTTCGCATTTGCCTAGCAGGGATCTTCCCTGATACCAGCCACGCAGTGGGGGGAGGGGTAAAGCGATCATCCAGAGAATTGGATGGGGGTGGGGTTAGTTTGTTTTCTGCTGCTGAAGGTTAACAGGAAAACCGCAGCACTCAACGGGCTTTGCTTGGTATGTGGGAAAGGAGGGCGCAGAAGCCAAAAGACAATGGCTTACCATGGCCGTATGCAAACCGAATTCTGTTGCCCGGACCTGCGTCTGTGATCTCTAGCAGCAAAGCCTCAGGCACTCAATATTAAGAGGCAAAATGCGACCTTGCACAGAAATCACATGTGCTATGTAATGTGAATAGTGTTGGTCACCGTGAAAGAGTATAAGCATTGTTCTGCAAAATGTATCTTTTTAAAAAATTCTGTCCTTTTTTCCCTCCCTCCAGCAGCTGCAAATTTTTCAAGCCTCCCTCCTCCGTCCCGAAGGCTATCTCAGATAAGGCGTCAGAAAAAGAAGACGCGAGACGAGATGTTCGCGGAAATCATGGAATCCACCCGCAGTGAAAGAGCTCATCTGAATGAGTGGAAGGACACGGTTTCAAAGTATAGGAAAGAAGCCAGTGAACGTGAGGACAGGAGGGACCAACGTGAGGACATGAGGGACCAACGTGAGGAGAGGAGAGACGCTCGAGATGAGAGGTGGCGGCAGGAAGATCAGAGGAGGCAGGATGCAACGCTGGGGCTGCTGCGTGAGCAAACAGACATGCTCCGGCATCTGGTGGAGCTTCAGGAACGGCAGCAGGATAACAGAGTGCCGCTACAGCCCCTGTATAACCCCCCTCACCATGTTCCATAGCCTCCTCACCCAGATGTGTAAGAACACGGGGGGGGAGGGGAAGGCTCCGTACACCCTCCCATTCCACCCCAGTGGACAGCCCAAGCAAAAGGCTGTCATTTTTTTAACGTTTTTTTAGTAGCCTTTTCCTTCCCGCCGATCCTCCTCCCAAACCCCACTCGGGTTCTCTCCCTCTTTTTATAATCAATTAATAAAGAATAAATGATTTTTAAACAATAGTGACTTTATTTCCTTTGAAAGCAAGCTGGGGGAAGGGGGAGGATGGGTTCCTTACAGAGAATGAGTCAATAAAGGGGGCGGGTTTTCATGAAGGAGAAACAAACAGAAATTTCACACTGTAGCCTGGCCAGTCATGAAACTGGTTTTCAAAGCTTCTCTGATGTGCAGCGCTTCCTGGTGTGCTCTTCTAATCGCCCTGGTGTCTCACTGCGCGTAATCAGCAGCCAGGCGATTTGCCTCAGCCTCCCACCCCGCCATAAAGGTCTCCCTCTTACTTTCACAGAGATTGTGGAGCACACAGCAAGCAGCAATAACAATGGGGATATTGGTTTGGCTGAGGTCTGAGCAAGTCAGTAACAATCGCCAGCGACCTTTTAAAAGGCCAAATGCACAGTCTACCACCATTCTGCACTTGCTCAGCCTGTAGTTGAACAGCTCCTGACTCCTGTCCAGGCTGCCTGTGTATGGCTTCATGAGCCATGGCATTAAGGGGTAGGCTGGGTCCCCAAGAATAACTATTGGCATTTCAACATCCCCAACGGTTATTTTCTGGTCCGGGAAGTAAGTCCCTTGCTGCAGCCGTTTAAACAGATTAGTGTTCCTGAAGACGCGCGCGTCATGAACCCTTCCTGGCCAGCCCACATTGATGTTGGTGAAACGTCCCTTGTGATCCACAAGTGCTTGCAGCACCTTTGAAAAGTACCCCTTGCGGTTTATGTACTGAGTACCCTGGTGCTCCGGTGCCAACATAGGGATATGGGTTCCATCTATCGCCCCAGCACAGTTAGGGAATCCCATTGCAGCAAAACCATCCACTATGATCTGCACATTTCCAAGAGTCACTACCTTTCGTGGCAGCAGCTCAGTGATTGCTTTGGCTACTTGCATCACAGCAGCCCCCACCGTAGATTTGCCCACTCCAAATTGATTCCCAACTGACCAGTAGCTGTCTGGCGTTGCAAGCTTCCACAGGGCTATTGCCACTCGCTTCTCAACTGTGAGGGCTGCTCTCATCTTGGTATTCTGGCGCTTCAGGGCAGGGGACAGCAAGTCACAAAGTTCCATGAAAGTGCCCTTACGCATGCGAAAGTTTCGCAGCCACTGGGAATCGTCCCACACCTGCAACACTATGCGGTCCCACCAGTCTGTGCTTGGTTCCCGGGCCCAGAATCAGCGTTCCATGGATAGAACCTGCCCCATTAACAACATGATCTCCAAAGCACCGGGGCCCGCGGTTTGAGAGAATTCTGTGTCCATGTCCATGTCCATGTCCTCATCACTCTTGTCGCTGCGCTGCCGTCGCCGCCTCCTCCTCTCCTCGTTTTTCTGGTCCTGGCTCAGCATAAACTGCACAAGAACGCGCGAGGTGTTTACAATGTTCATGACTGCTGTCTTGAGCTGAGCGGGCTCCATGCTTGCCGTGGTATGGAGTCTGCAGTGTTCACCCAGGAAAAAAGGCGCGAAATGGTTGTCTGCCGTTGCTTTCATGGAGGGAGGGGTGAGGCTGTACCCAGAACCACCTGCGACAATGTTTTTTGCCCCATCAGGCACTGGGATCTCAACCCAGAATTCGAATGGGTGGGGGAGACTGCGGGAACTATGGGATAGCTATGGGATAACTACCCACAGTGCAACGCTCCGGAAATCGACGCTAGCCCTGGTACATGGACGCACACCGCCGAATTAATGTGCTTAGTGTGGCCGCATACATTTGACTTTATACAATCTGTTTCCAAAATTAGAATTATATAAATTCGAATTAATCCCGTAGTGTAGACATACCCTTAGACACCATAGCTACCTGACTCCATGCAAGGGGCAGGGCTTAGGACACACCTGTCTCATCAGCATCTCCTATTGGCTTATTTAGGAGGCTCTTCACCTAGCATGCTGGCTTTTATAGATCTCATTCTAAGGAACCTGAATCTCCACGTTTATTGTATAGGGAGCATAGGTGCATAACTTGGGCTTTATGGATCTCATTGTTGTTCCAGTGATTTTCTAGGCACCTAAATGTTAGGCATAGCAATGCTGAGCATCACAGTGCCTAAGTCCCTTTGTGGATCTGGGCCAGAGAATCTCACCTGTTCTGGGGCTTGGCACAATCTGGCTCCCATCTCTAGGTGTGTGGGTTGACTAGTGCCCCTTAGGATATATTTCTGGGCAGGGCTTATGTGCTGGGATGGCTGTGCCTCTAGTTCAGGTGCAATTCCTTCCTGTGCCTTTCAGAGACATAATACCTCTTACCACCACTATGCAGCAGTGCATATCTTCTGCCATCCCAGCATGGCTCAGGCTTGTAAACGCCATAATTGAGATCTTAATTTCTTTTTTTCAAGAACTAAAATCTGCTCTGTTAAACTGCTAGGTGCAATGCGATGCTAATGACTGAGTGGTACATAATTTTGTGGTATTAATATCTATTTCCAGACATTATATACCTGTCCTATTGATTAATTCCTTTCTCACTGTTCTATTACTGCCTCTCAAACAGAACAGTATTTTTCCCTTTCATCTATGAAGTTGCTCTTTGTGTCTCCCTTTATTTGTCTGCTTGCTATAATTAGGGTTAAATCAAGTTTCTCTTGACTAGAGAGCTTTCAACATTTTACCCTGAGTGGAATTTCAGAGTTCTGACTATGTACCCCCTGCCACATTCTAGAAAACTTTTTAAAGTGTCTTACTAAATCTTTATTAAACACACAGGAAAAAATCTTCAAACTTAAATGCCTAAAATGAGGGACCTCAATACACCTTTCCTGATCATCATAGTTCTTAATCATCCACAATTGCCACTGAACTTGATGGGGATACACGGGTTTAAATGAGTGAAGAATTTGCCCCTTTGCCTTTCTGTTACAATGACAATTAAACAAGAGATTGGAAAGAAGAGAAAAAAACTCTGAGAATTTGGAGGGGTGGTGGTGGTTGTTTTTTCATGTTCTAGAAATAGGGCAAATCTTGCATTCTTCACTCTGGACAAAGTCCCTTTTCTCATGGCAAGCTCCCATCACCTGAGTGAGAAATAAGGGGTCTGGCTCGATTCAGAAAGGATAACAATTTCAAAAGTGCTTAAGAGCCTTAGTACCATTTTTAAAAGTGGGTTAGGCACTTAGGCTCCTAAATCCCATTGACTTTCAGTGAGACCTAAACTTCTAAGTCACTTTTGAAAATGGTACTTAAGTGTTTTGGGAAATGTTACACAATATGATTTGTACTGAACAAGAGTGGCTATATACTAAAATAAAAGTTAATCATATTTTACATGTTTCCTGAGTTAAACCTTGTCCATATGATATGATGTGGTGTGATTATGGTTCAAGTAATGAATACCATTTACAAGAAGTAGCATGGAACAGGAAGAGTGTAGGTATGTCTGAGAAAAGAGTAGGGTTAGTGGCCGGAGTAGAAGAAAATGGATGGTGAAAGAGGGATTGGTGTTAAGGTGATTACTTTTGGTCGATCTCTTTGAGGTGAATCTTTTATCCCTGTCCATACACATATTTTGGGCCAGATTGTGAATGCCTTCCCATTGGTGTATGCTGTGTTGTTGCAGCTATGTCCATCCCAGGATATTAGAGAGACACGGTGAGTCAGGGAATATCTTTTATTGGACCAACTTCTGTTAGTGAGAGAGACAAGCTTCTGAGTTTACACAGGGCTCTTCTTCAGGTCTGGGAAATGCACTCAGAGTGTCACAGCTGGAACAGATTGTTTAGCATATGCAGTTAACACATATTTCAAGGGACCAGTTAAGGTGAAGTGGCCTGTTAACACTCCTCCACTCAGAGGGTGGAAAGGTGATGGGAGGGGAGTTGTTAGATTGTTGTAATAAGCCATAAATCCAGTGTCTCTATACAGACCATGATTTTTTAGTGTCTAGCTCAGTTATGAATTTAAGCTCCCAAGTTTGTCTTTTGAAACTGCTGTGCAGGTTTCCTTTGAGGATGAGGACTGATAAATCAGCTATAGAATTATCACTTTGTGGAAAGTGTTCATCCATAGGTGAGGTGGTGTTTTTGTCTTTTATCATTTTCCTGTGTGAGTTCATTTGAAAGCGTATTGATTGTCTGGTTTTACCTACATAGTTGCTATTGGGGCATTTAGTGCACTGAATAAGGTACACCACATGTTGTGATAGGCATGTGTAGGGCCCATGGATCTTGAAAGATTCGTTGTGGAGGGTGTTGATCATTGTAGCAGTGGAGATATGTTTGCAGGTTTTGCATCTGTTGTTCTGGCAGGGTCTGGTGTCACTTTAATTTGGTGTGTCCCCATCTGTGGAGAACTTGCTTCTGGTGATGAGCTTTGAGAGGCTGGGGGGTGGGAGGGTTGCTGAAGCCCAGAAGAGGGAAATGATGGCATTCAACGCTGACAGATTAATACCTCTCTGTCACGTTTTCGAACCATAGACTGTAACTCATTTGTGTATATATGTTGCCTGCTTTAACGTGATTAATTCTCTCATTTCTTTTTCCTAGTTAATAAATCCTTAGTTAGGTAGTACAGGATTAATTACAAGCATTGTCTTTGGTGTGGGATCTGAGGTACAAACTGGTCTCTTGGGACTGGGAGAAACCTGACTATTTTGTCATCGTTGGTATAAGTGACCATTTATCACTAAGTCCAGCTTGCCTGAGTGGCAAGATGGACTAGAGTCCTTGTGGCAGACTGACATAGTGCTTCAGCAGTTCACATTTGTTACTGCACTGGTGAAATCTAATTATAGAACATACAACCAGTTTGGGGTTTCTGGCCTGCTTTTTGACAGTCTGCCCTAAGATTGACTCTCATGGTTGTGAGCCACTCCAGACAGCGTTACACACAGGAAAATGATAAAAGACAAAAACACCATATCATCTGTGAGTGAACACTTTTTACAAAGTGATCACTCCATAGCTGACCTATCAGTTCCCATCCTCAAAGGAAATCTGCAGAAAACTTAAATTCATGACTGTGCTAGACACTAAAAATCATGGACAAAATAGAGACACTAGATTTTTTGTTTATTACAACAATCTGTAACCCACTAACACCTCTCTCCCCCAGCTGCTTCTCCCTCACTCTTCCTTTCTGCTTTATGACTGCAGAGGTGTTAGTGAGCCACTTCACCTTGAATGGTCCCTTGAAATATGTGTTAATTACTTATGCTAAATAATCTGTTCCACCTTGTATTTAAGCTGTGACACTCTGAGTGCATTTCCCAGACCTGAAGAAGAGCTCTGTGTAAGTTCAAAAGCTTGTCTCTCTCATGTACAGAAGTTGGTCCAATAAAAAATAGTCCCACTGGTGGGCAATTATTTGTATGAGGAGCCCTGCTGAAGTCAGGAAAGCTGTGCTTCTTAAACTGATCCTGTGGTGAACAAAAATAAGCAAAGTAAAAATAACATTTAGAGCAGAGGTGGGCAAACTACGGCCCACGGGACCGTCCTGCCCTGCTCCTGAGCTCCCGGCCAGAGAGGCTAGCCCCTGGCCCCTTCCCTGCTGTCCCCACTCCCCCACAGCCATGCTGCCATGCGGGGAGCACTCTGGTCCGCCACTTCTGCCGGGCTGTGCGGCTTGTGCCCGCCCAACTCCCAGGCTTTCCAATAAGCCAGTCCTGCCACTCTCAGTGGCATGGTAAGGGGGTGGGGAGCGGGGGGGAAGTGGATAAGGGGCAGGGGCTCCTGGGCGCAGTCGAGGACAAGGAGCATGGGGCGATTGAATAGGGTCAATGTTATATGACCAATGCCAGATGCTTCAGAGGGAATGAAAAGATCAAATCAATTCTCAAATGATCCATCATCTGTTGTCCAGTGCCAGCATCTGGCAGTCAGAGGCTTAGGGACTTAAGTTCCCTGTAAGCTGTGTGGCCACATGGCCATACAGAAGCCTATTAAGCGCCACACAGGTGCTCAGGGAACCTGCCCAGCTGGGACTTGCCATGGCCAGGGGAGGGGTGCCCCTTCCCCAGCCCCAACCCAGCCCCAGACCTGCCACGGCTGGGGGAGGTGCACCCTGCCATGGCCAGGGTGCCCCTCCCCCAGCCCAAACCCAGCCCTGGCCTGGACCTGCCATGGCCGGGGGAGGGGCACCTATCCCTGCCCAGGAGCTGCCGTGGCAGGAAGAGGCGCCTCACCTCCCAAACCCAGGTGCTGCTGCAGGGAGAGAGAACTAGGGGGAGTCCTCTCCCCAACCAAACCCCACCCCAAGCAAGCCCTTGAGGCACGTAAAAATTACAATATTTTAATAAAAGTAATTCAGTTATCTTACCATTTTTAACCTCAGCTCCTTCTTTGAGGGCTCCAGAAATAGTCAGAAGGAAAGTGGCTATAAAAGCTGCATTCCTGGGATTCTACAAAGTATCAATATTGTGGCCTTCAGCAGCACAGTTGCTTTATGTGGAAGGAAATAGGTAACGTCCAAGGAAAAATTGAAAAATAATGCTACCCTTGTCTTTGATGTACCAGAACATTCCAATGCCAACAGAAAAGTCATTCCACTGGGAGAAGAGGAGTGGCATTGTAGAGAGAGAGAGAAAGTGAGCAGAGAGGGACTCTGAAAGACTTGTTCATTGGCATAGGCAGAAGCAGTCAAGGCACTGTCTGCTGCAGTATCCACTGCTCCTGTCTGAGACCGAGAAGCACCACTTCCCCCTCTACCTTGTCCAGCTGCTGGTTGGGCTGCTTCTGAGGTGGCAAATCCCATCCTCCTTACTCCCCAAAGTAAGGATGAGCATACTGTAAGCCTGGCACAGCATTCTCCACAGACACCTGAAACCCCTTGAAGAGCAATTGGGAGGGAGGTACTGTTTGCCTACTCATCAAGGAATTTGCTTGTTTGTTTTTGTTTGATTTGTTCCTGTTACAAAGCATTTTTGCACTAAATTAGATGGATGTTTGTAAATATAAGTTTATGTTCACTTCACTTTTATGTATGTGCACCTTGTTTTCTGATTACAATCAAGGTGCTAATTGACAGAGGTTTGGGTTGAGGCAGCAGGAATCACAGCTCATAAGTCTGCAGCCATTGACATATCAAATAATGATATTCCTAATGCTACCCCTTCTTCCAACTTCTCCCCACCTCCTGGCCACAAACGTACTTATGTGTTTAAAAAAAGCACCAAAAAAAAAAAAAAAGGGATTACTGGCAGTGAAATAAGCTGTGAAAACACTGCTGCTGTTCAAAAGCACCGAAGTGAGAAAAAGAGACAAAGTTAACTGAAAAGTCTTTATGGGTTTGTTAACGATTTCACTCACAATACCAAGGAAACAAAAATAAAGTGACATGGAAGGTATGTTACACTATGCCTTGACAACCACTCATCTTCCACCTCCCACAACTGGTCACACTCATGGTAGTACTCAGGAGATGTGAGTAATATGCATACCACCTGATAAGCTGTCTCCCCATGAACCAAAGCAAATCAAAGCATTTAATATGTAATAGAAACATTGATGAATGATGGCATTACAGTGTTTTAACAGTGTGCTCAGTACAAAACTGGGGCCAAAGGTGTTAACCTTCAGGATCTTTGCCATAATTATGTGCTTTCAATGATTAGTTAGTGTCTTGCAGCACAAGTATATTGCAATGCCCTATTGAGCTTTTGCATCCACACCATAGCATCACAAGTCTACCTTAGCACAGTCCCAAGTCACCTTCCGGCTCCCTAGTGGTCCATGATGTAGGAGCACGTAGCAACCCCAATTCCCTGGCCTGCTGAGAACCAGGAGCAATTGGGTCAGGATGCTTATACATGGACTGGAAAGCAGTTCTGTCTTGTGCCCGCTCACTGTGGGCCTATTCCCCTTTGCATTTACAGATGTGCAAAGCACCACATGCTTTTATAATCCACACTGTGTTGGCCACATTGATATTCACCTGGTTCTGTATGTCTGATGCCCAGAAGCACATTCCACCACCATTCTGCAGCTATTTAGTGTCTATTGCATTCCCTTTTCCTTGGGTCAGTGATGTTGGGGTAAGGCTTCATTAGTCATGGTAGAAGCAGATACCCGGGGTTACCCTAATTAAATGTCAGTACAGAAATACTGTACATAAAAACATTGTTTCTGGAAAATAAAGTCCTTTCTTGCTCCCTGCAGTAAACTTCCTACTTCCTGAGCACCCTGGCTTCATGGATCTTCCCCCTGTATCTGACATTGATGTTCATGAACTGACCCTTGTGGTCCACTAAGCCTTGGAGACCCACTGAATAGTAACCTTTTTGGTTGATGTATTCACTGCCCCTTTTGGTGGGGAATAGATAAGGATGTGTCTTCCATCTGCACAGTTTGAAACCCCATCCTCTAAAATCCCACTGTAATTTCAGGTATGTTGGTGATGGCACCCACCATACAGTAATTTACAGTAAATTACAGTAATGATAGCCTTGCACACCTGTACAACCACCACACCAACCAGGTTTCCAACCCCAAACTGGTTTGCATCTGACAGGTGTTACCAGCTTCCAAACGGCACTTGCCACCCTCTCCTGTACCCGAATGGGTTTCCAAAATCGAGTAGTCTTGTGCTGGAGACTTGGTGCAAGCTCTTCACACAACTCAAGGAAATCTGCTTTTTCAGAATCAAGTTCTGCTGCCACTGGTTGGCATCCTGGGTTTCCAAGACTTGTGGTTCCAAACTTAACATGCTGGTTCTCTGGGACCAGAAGCATCAGGCTACCCATGGGCATACCATTGCAATCCCAGTATTCAAGACCTCTGTTCCATGGGGCACTACTGGACTTTCATTCCCTCCCCGGATCATCCATCTTCAGTGTCTCAAAATTCTCTGGAGCTAATGCATCCATTGTGAAGAACTGGATCTCATGAACATTTGTCCCGTGAGCAATAGCAGGAGCTGAAACAAATCCTCATGGACTAGTTTCATGTCTCCACAGTAGTTTGGCAGAAGGGAGAGATAAGCAGAAGCTGCCATCTCCAAAAAGTCAGTTTACAGTACAAGGACCACACAGCAAGGCAGTGCCTAGAGTGTCTCCTGTGGTGCAAAGGACTCTGGGATACCGTCCCTGAATTCGCAGTGCTACTGTTGTGTGCCATAAAGGGCCAGTGAGGACATGGATACATGCCTGAGCACAGCATACATCTATGGATGTGTTGTGCTGGTATGGGGTGTCCACACTAGTAAGGAGCAAGCATTACATGTGTCCACTCACAAATGTAGATGTACCCTAAAAGATATTCTAATCCTTTCTCATGTAAAAAGAAAAGGAAAGGCCTTATTTATCCCTTCCCCATGGCTCATTGAACCACCACCACAATCAGAAACATTGTAAACCTTGGCACTAATGTAGTGGTTTTCAACCTGTGGCCCGTGGGCCACTTGCGGCCCAATCAGCACACAGCTGCGGCCCATGTGACATCCTCAGGGCCATAGAGGTAGTATTGGATATGAGGCCCACAATGGCAAATAGGTTGAGAACCACTGCACTAATGAGACATCATGTCCAACTTCACTTAGTCACTCTTTTTTGTTGTATCCCATTTCCCTTTCTTCATATGGGCAGTAGGTTTAAAACAAATAAAAGGAAGTTCTTCTTCACACAGTGCACAGTCAACTTGTGGAACTCCTTGCCCGAAGAGGTTGTGAAGGCTAGGATTATAACAGGGTTTAAAAGAGAACTGGATAAATTCATGGAGGTTAAGTCCATTAATGGCTATTAGCCAGGATGGGTAAGGAATGGTGTCCCTAGCCTCTGTTTGTCAGAGGATGATGATGGACGGCAGGAGAGAGATCACTTGATCATTACCTGTTAGGTTCACTCCCTCTGGGGCACCTGGCATTGGCCACTGTCGATAGACAGGATACTGGGCTGGATGGACCTTTGGTCTGACCCCAGTATGGCCATTCTTATGTTCTTATGTTCATATCCATAATGATGAGAATTTCTGAGGATGGGTTCTTCCTTCTTATTTGTCATCTATTAGCTTCAATAAGAGTTTTGCTTAAGTAAATTTGGTAGAATTCAGACTTGTCACTTTACGGTCTAATGCTTTTTTTCTTGCACATCAAAAGCTCTCTTACGGAGCTTAGCAGGAGGATTGGGTGACAAAAGTTGGGTCAAGTCCGTAGTCATCATAGCAAATCAAGGAAGTAGCATGTTTTGTTCAATAATAGTAAAAGTCAGAACATTTATGCCAGTAAACACCAATTCACATCTGTTAACAACTGGGACTAGACTTGCAGACACCACCTGTTGTGCTTATTGAAACAGACTAGAAGTGTCATTTATTCATTGTTCAGAGTTGCTGAAATGTATTGTGCTGTATCTGTTTTCTGGCAATCTTCCAATGGAGCAGGTGTGCTATTTTTCAGGCTGACAGCTAGGTGAATTCCGTTGTATATCACTAGTGCCTTTTAGATATCAGGATAGGTAAGTGCTCAGCTATGAATAAAATGAGATGTAAAAAGTTTGTGTAAGATTTTAATAACATTTTGTAAAAACATTGTAATTGTTGAATATTGTATTTAGATGTGTAGGGGACAGAGAGATAAACAGGAATATTAACTAATGAATTATACCAAATTATCATTCAAATTATATACAACTATATTATATACAAATTTATATGATTATATAAAATTATTTATAATTATATTTAAATTATACAAAAATATATTATACTTGTCTATTCCTGAGTATTGCATTTTGTACATCTAAGATGCACATTACATTGCTCTGACACTGAAAAATGTAATGTGGAAAGGGGAAAACTCTGTTCTAGAAAGATAAAAATCCCTGTGAGTGTTTTCAGTGCCTAAAAATGTCATTTAATAATAAAGGTCTTTCAGAGAAGCTTAATGAAAATGAACCAAAAACAAATATTCTTTACCACCCATGCACACAGAGTGACTATGTCATTCCCAAAGGAAATCTACCCGACAGCTTTAACGAAGCAATACAAAGATTCATACAAACCTAAATTCAGCCCTGCTGTAAAACTACAGACTTCAATGGAGTTACACCAGGGTTGAATGTTGACTTTTGTCACTCTATACAATGAAAATATATCTACCAGCTTTATCGGTACAATTAAAAGATAAAATGTTGGGAAGCAAATAAATAGTATTTACTGCTTTTCACTGGATATAATAAAAATAGGACTAAATTGTGGCAAATAGCCAGAGCTCTGAATTTCATGTTCGTTGAAGCAGGCCTTGTGTAACCCACACACCTTCTGTGTGTGGTGTTCTGTTCCCATCTAGTGGCACAGAGACCACTTAAAGAGAGAGTTAAATGAGTCTGCTCTACAGCCTTAGCTAACAGCTGGTTGACTTTTAGCTCATGCAGTAGAAGCTCATGTACTAAACTCCCAAAGTCCCCGGTTCAATTCTGCCCACCAACAACTGTGGTCTGTTGGTGTTACACTTGCATTTGTAGACCGAGTTCTTCCAAGGATCTCAAAGCCCTGTACAACTAATCCTAGCAACATCTCTGAGAGGCAGACAGTATATGAGAGGGGTGCGTGGGAGTGAGATTAACAATGTAATTCAAAATGCTCTAAATACAACCCTCTTTATTATGAATCCAAGATGGGTTTTATGACATTTTTTTCTAAAATTTTCACCTGAAAATGGGTTTCTGAGTAAAATAGTTTTCACTTTGAAGACCTACAAAATGTCATGATTTCACACATTTTTGCAGGCAAATGACCTTGCAACATGTTATGGAAATATAACTTTTAGCTCTGTGGTTATGGTACTCACTTGGAATATGGGATACCCTTGGATCAAGCCTACCTGAAGAGAAGAAGGGATTTGAATTGGTGAGTGCTCTAACCACCGGGATATGAGACTCCCTCAGTCTCTCCTGCTGAAGCTGTTGCACTCTGGATAAATAATTAGAGTCATTGGAGGAAGGAGACTGGATCCTGGGTCTCCTCTATCTCAGATGACTGCCCTAAATATCAGGCTATGGAGTCATATTTATACTTGTGTGCTCTCACACATGCTCTCTCTTTCTCTGGTCCAAATGACTTTAAAATATCATTAAAATATCCTATAACCCAGTGGTTAGAGCACTCATCTAAGAGGTGGCACAGCTCTGTTCAGATTACTTCTCCCCCTCAGGCAGAGGGGGTTCATGATCCAGGGGTCTCCCACATCCCAGATGAGTATCCTAACCACGGGGCTAAAAGTTCTGAGGGATAGTTTCTTCCCCCTTCCCAGCTTCTTGCAAAAACACATAGGTACCTAACTTCAAATAAGGTTCCCATTTGTGAATCACTAGCAAAGATAATCCCTGCCTTAATTAATTTGCTAATTACCCCAGCAGGTTTTGATTCATGATGACCTGGCAGAGACCAGCACAGATTGTAGAATCCCTCTATCCTTAGCACAGGGTATGTCTTCACTACCAATGTTAAAGTGCTGCCGCGTAAAAAAATCATCCCCACACGGGGAATAGCTGCCAGCGCTGTAAAGGGGAGCTGTAGACAAGGCCTGGGTTGATGAAGCTAAGCCTTGAGCCTGCCTAAAATATTGAGATACATATCTGGTGAAAATTATTGGCTTTTCTGTGTTATCACACATGAACACTTTTATCACTATAGCTTTACAAATGTTCTCTCTCTAACATCTGCTAAGATGTATGTACTTTAGCAGTTTGCAAAGCCTTAATTTAATTTTGTTATAAACAGGGGCTCTGATTTATAGGTTAGCAGTCCAGAGGGAGTAAAGATATAAATGTAGTGGCTCCAATTTACTAATAGGAGTTTGGGTGGGAAGGCAAACTGTCCCCCCGCCCCTCCATAGGTTCATAGATTTCAAGACCAGAATAGAACATTATGATTATGTAGGCTGACTTCTTGTATAACACAGGCCATAGAACTTCCCCAAAATAATTCCTAGAGCAGATCTTTTAGGGGAAAAAAAGACATCTAATCTTGATTGAAAAATTGTCAGTGATGAAGAATCCACCACGACTCTTGATAACTAATTTCAGTGGTTAATTACCCTTACTGTCAAAAATGTACATCTTATTTACAGTCTGAATTTGTCTAGCTTCAACTTCCAGCCACTGGATTATGTTAAACCTTTCTTTGCTACACAGAAGAGCCCATGATTAGATATATGTTCCCCATGTAGATATTTACAGACTGTAATCAAGTCATCCCTTAACCTTCTCTTTGTTAAACTAAATAAATTGAGCTCTTTGAGTCTACCACAATAAGGCATGTTTTCTAACCTTTAATCATTTTGTGGCTCTTGTCTGAACTCTCTCCAATTTTTCAACCTCCTTCTTGAATTGTGGGCACCAGAACTGGACACAGTATTCCAGCAGCAGTTGCGCCAGTGCCAAATATAGAAGCAAAATAACCTCTCTACTCCTACTTGAGATGCCCTGTTTATGCATCCCAAGATTGCATTAGTTCTTTTGGCCACAGTGTCACACCAGGAGTTCATGTTTAGCTAATTTCCCACTGCTCGCTCCCCCAAATCTTTTTCAGAGTCACTGCTTCCCAAGATAGAGTCCCCACCCTGTAAGTATGGCCTATATTCTTTAATTCACTACTCTTTTAGAGGAGGGGAAGGAAGAAACAAGGACGTATGTAAATTTAAATCCAGTTGGAATCCTCATGGAAGGGGACAGTTGCCCCCCTACTAAAACTGTGTGGGTTTGTTTAGTCCTCTCCCTACACCACGAGAAAGGAGAGGGGCTGAGGAGTCAGGATTCTGGGACTGACACGGCCTCTGGCCATTGAGAGAGCTCCAGACCAGGGTAATTGGGATGTAGGCAGCACCCCAAGTCAGGCAGCCAGGCCAATCAGGGAGCCCCACCTCAGGTCCCAGCCTCTGTGTGTGTGCTGGGGAAGGAGAGATGGAGAGAGGAGCTGCAGGCGGGGCAAGGAGCTGGGGCCAGGAGGAGAAAAGACACGTGAAGGGCTGGAGGGAGTTGCCTGAAGACACAGTGTCCCATGTGAGGGAGACGGCGCGTGGGGCAACTGGCAGTGTGGAGAGCGGGAATCGACATGAAGAGATGACAGGCCCAGCTGGGCAGAGCCCCACAGTGAGGAGTGAACAACAGTCCCAGAGACGGGGGAGCCTGTGGAGAGCGATCTGGGGGAACATTGTAAGGGAACGAGGGACAGTCACAAAGACCCCAGCCAAGGAGGGTCAGTGGAGGGGCAGGGAGGGGGAAGACAAGTATCCCACCCCCTTATATTGCCCTGAGAACTGCCATGCAGGGATCCATGACTACTACCAGTCTGGGAAGGGCCAAGGGACGTACTGGCCGCTTCCAGCAGCTCCCATCAGCCTGGAGCAGTGAACTGCGGCCACTGGGAGCTGTGATCGGCCGAACCTGAGGACCCAGCAGGTAAACAAACCGGCCCGGCCTGCCAGGGGCTTTCCCTGCACAAGCGGCGGAACAAGTTTGGAAACCACTGGTATAAGGATTGCTTAGCGTATTTTTTAAACCTTTCAATGGCTTAATATATTTGGAAACCTGCTAATGAGGTTTCTCCCATTTTTAGACTTTTCTTGAGAAAGATCAATCTGTTTGATTTGATTTGGAGTTTTGTGCATGTGCCCTTTTAAACTGCCCCCAGTAGGGGTATGTTAATTATTGGGAATCTATCTAGTAACTGGGTGGGAGCAGACAGATCTCACATGAGGAAGAGGAGTAATTGGAGAGCAGATACTGTAATGAGAGGGCAAGGCAATTTGGAAGCTCCTTTGCCATAGCCTCTAGTGTTTAGGCTCAGTCCCAGGGTCTTATGAGCAGCTATGATATCCCTCAAAAGGAGGGCAATTGGGTTGCAGCCTAAACCCAATCCCAGAGTGTTTTGAGGATCCAGTAGGTAAGGTCCTGTTGGTGTAGATCAGAGGGAAGGAATTCCCCTGAAGTTATTAGTGTGCCACCCCTCCCCACAAGCCAGAAACCATGGCCAGCCTCTGGGTAACCCAGTGTGGGGGGCAGTCCCTCTGGGTAACACTGGGGGGCTGTAAGAGACGGATTGCTTCTCGTCCCACCGAGATAACTTAGGGTTGGGTAGGGTCCCATTTTACACTACCTCTGCCCCTAACCTCATTATACTTATCTAGTCCTCCTTCTTACTGAGCAATTAAAAGCAGAGAGCTGGAAAATTCCTTAAAGTGTAAATAATACCCAATTGTTAGTTGATTCCTGGATAACCCAGGTGTAGATCAGTGGATGATGTTAAACCTTAGATTATCCATGGGTGTAGAGAAGAGAGGATGGTGACTTTATGATTTTTTGAAGTATTTTACAGTATTTTCAAAGTGTTTATCCTATTGGGTGGGTGGATGCATGTGTGGTTCAGCTCTGATTTTCTAATCCCAAACTTGAACATTAGATCCAAACTTTGGGGGTTAATTGGCACATGCTTCAGTGTAGTTTCATAAAGAGCTTAAAGTTGTAATATGTTGTGTTTCTTTGTACTCTATTCTTAGGAACTGTGTTATGCATATGTGTGAAAGAGTCTGTGTGTGAATCTATGAAGGTTATTTCATGGGGGAAGTGAAGTGAGTTGCTGTGGTCTGAAAGTCAATGGGCTAAGATTGGTTAGTTGAGCCTAGGGGGGACAAGGTAAGTGTGGACTCTATTTTATACTATTAATTTGCTCTGGTGATAGGAGCAGCAGCCATAGGTGCTAAACGAGAGGTGCTCGGAGTGCTGCAGCTCCTCCTGGCTTGAAGTGGTTTCCGTGCTATCCAGGGTTTACAATTTGGTTCAATGGCTCTCAGCACCCCCACTATACAAATTGTTCCAGCACCTCTGACAGCAGCCCAGAATGAGACTTCGGTAGGAGTTTTGTTGGTGGATTGAATCAGAGTTGACTATGATAGTACGGAACCCAAAAGACAATGTTGTAAGCCAGAGTGGACAGAGAGGAGTCAGCCTGGCTAGGTAGTGGACAGGAATAAAGTGGACTGTAGCGAATTAAAGACAGGGTTGGAATTGACCTTGGATGATGGCATTGGACTGGATTGGAGTCAAGAGCAGAATTGGCTGGGGAGTGATTGAGCAGCTAGAGCTGAAATCAGTGAGCAGTCTTTAGCAGATGTCACACATTAAACAAGCTGAAGAGAGCCCTCTCCCATGCAGCAGGG
Source organism: Terrapene triunguis (assembly GCF_002925995.2). Lineage (NCBI taxonomy): Eukaryota > Metazoa > Chordata > Testudines > Emydidae > Terrapene > Terrapene triunguis. The sequence goes on along the minus strand of NW_020664393.1, from coordinate 62,386,577 downwards.
TCACAGTGGAATGGTGAGTGGTGCTTTGGTCAGACATTGGCCTGGGGCTCCACCATACCAGTCTATGAATAAAAAAATAGAACTGTGAAGTCTGCCAGATCAGTGATATTTTTGGTAGTTTTTTCCTAATTTCATTTAAAAATCTAATTAGAGCTTTATTCTAAACTAAAAGTAGTTGTGTTTCAGGTTCTCAAAGATGCATGTGTGCTTGCTGAATATCATTAATGATGACTAAGGTTTTACTTTTCTGTTCCTAGAGCCTGCAAATGTAAATAGGGGTTAAAGTGGAGGCTTGAGATAAATATTTTAAGAGACATAGTGAACCAATCCTTTTTTACTGCTGTTAACACCTGGTAGAAGGGTCTACACATACACAAACAAAGCTGACAAACATATAGGTAATTAACTTCCATGGGCCCCCTTCAGCTGAAAATATTAGCTGCCTTCAGAACTGTGCAAGCTGAAGGTCATGGCTGCTAACTCTCTCGGGGAGAGAGGGAGGTTTATATCAGCCTGTTGCAGAAGATAACAGACGTCAAAGCTCCAACTCTTTGAGGATTGATATTTTTCCTCTTATGACCATGCAGCATGCAGCAGCTCCCATGAAAATAACATAGGTTAGACTCTGTGCCTGCTCTAATATTCCCTAATCCTTCCCTTGCCCAATTACCAATTTTCCATCTTGCTAGATGGGATCCTAAATTGCTGCAGAAAACTTGGAACAGCATGAGAGGTGTTAATGCAGTTAAGTGCAATACAAGGGAAAATAAAAATTTGCTAAAGTGGAATGAAAGTCTTGAGGTATCAGTTATTTTTTAAAGTAACATCAGCAATTTTCATGTCATAAATGGTTTGTTAAATGTAAAAACTACCCCCCCACGACCACACACACACTTTCTTAACCCCTTCTTTGCAGAGGGTAATTGTATCCTCCAATTACCCTCAATGTTAATTAAATCCCCTGTAATAGTGAGAAATCCATTCTCTTGCTCTTGGAGAGAACATAGGTCTCGGTTAGCATCATGTTTTGTTTTTTTTAAATGTGAGCCTCCTCTGTTCTGCTGTTTATTTACAACTGTAGGGATTAGGAAATCCACCAATGTACTTCAGAAAATTTGTGTAGGGCAGTCTAGTCAACCCCATGATCCCAAGAAATCTTCAACTTCACCCATTCCATTATATATTACAACATTTGAGAATGAGCCCTATAGGTAAAGTCTGGGATTACTTACCATTGAAATACCAAGAATAAAATTGTGACCCAGTGAACTCAATGGAAGTTTTGTTATTAATTTAAATGTGGTCAGGATTTCACCCCAGAATTTGCCAACAGCAATCTCTTCACCCCCAGTTATATTAACACATTTCCCTGAACAGTGGTCATACCTAAAATGTTTCCCCCCTAAGTGCTTTGTTTGAGTAAAGACCATAGAATCAAGCCTGCTTTGGACACAGTACTAACCTGACTGCACAGAGACTTGCACTCCATCACTCCAACGATCTAATACGCTAATAGCTTTTCCCCGCAGCCTGGTAACCTCGATGAGAATAAATATGTGTGTTGTAATGAAAAAATACTGAAAACTGAATCCAAATTAAACATACAAAAACCTTCAGCTAAAATTATATTAAATGTAAAGTGCCCTATTGTGATTGCGAATGTAATTCATATGCAGCAATTTACATGAACTGATCACATTCCGATATTATGTAAACCAGCGGATCTCAGACTTTAGCAACCCGAGAACTCCCATTTTGATTTAAAATTTTTCATGGACCCCCAAATCCCCCACTCAGCCCCAGGCTCTGCCCACACTCCACCCCTTCCCCCAAGGCCCCACCCTGCCCCACCTTTTCCTGCCCCTGCTCCACCCCTACCCCTCCTAATCCCCGCCTCTTTCCAACCCCTCCCCTGAGTACGCCCCGTCCCGGCTCCTCCCCCTCCCTCCCAGTGCCTCCTGCACACTGCTGAACAGCAGTTCCCCAGCATGCAGGAGGCACTGAGAGGGAGGGGAGGAATTAATGGAGGGAGGGGGAGGAGTTGATCAGCGGAGCTGGCGGACCCCCTGGAGTACCCTTGCGGACCCCAGTTTGAGAAATGCTGATGTAAAGTATCACTTTTATTCAGATCACAGAAGGAAGAATGAGTTAATATCAGCTGGTGACAGAGAATACAATATTTGTATGGGAGTATGGGCATAAAGATATCTAGTGATACAAATAAATCTAGACAAAATAAAATTAGGAGAGATAAAATTACTTAATTAAAATCACAAACTGCTTCCATGGAGCCAATAGTAAATATCACACAGTTATGTGGGACGATAATGTAATTAGACTCATAGACTTACCAGAAGGGACCATCATGATCATCTAGTCTGATCTCCTGCATATCACAGGCCACACAACCTCACCCACCCATTTCTATAATACATCCATAACCTCTTGCTGAGTTACTGAAGTCCTCAAATCATGATTCAAAGACTTTAAGTTACAGCGAATCCACCATTTACTCTAGTAAAAATCAGCAAGTGACTTGTTCCTACTCTGCAGAGGAAGGCGAACCCCCCCCAGGGTCTCTGCCAATATGACCTGGGGAAAAATTCCTTTCCGACCCCAAATATTGTGATCAGTTAGACACTGAGCATGTCGACAAAACCCACCAGGCAGATACCTGGGAAAGAATTCACTGCAGTAAGTCAGAGTCCTCTCCATCTAGTGTCCCATCTCTGGCGGTCGGAGATATTTGCTACTAGCAGTCGCAGAAGGGCCGCATGCCATTCTGGGAAATATCATCATACCATCTCCTCCAAAAATTAGTGTTATATGTTGATATTTCCCTTCTGTTTTTCATGTAAATTATAAATCTTAACATTTTATTTAGGAAACACAACCATTTCATTCCCCCATAACATCAGATCTTTAAAGAAATAGAGTGTGTGTGTGTGTGAGAGAGAGAGAGAGACATTAATTGCTTAAATAAACATGTTGTTCCTGAAGGGATAGGAATATATCGCTCCTCTGCTTGCGCTGATGGCATTCAGCTCTTTCACTCAGCTAGGACATGTCTCCATGGAAACATTTGATGAGAGAATGCTGTACCTAGTGGCTACGGAACAAAGATTTTCCTTTCGCTTTGTTCAAGAAGGGAAATATATGCTGCTTGGATTAAAGCAGTTTTCCTTGACCCTGATCCTGTAAGTCTCCTTGGCGTGCTGGCGGCTTAATATTTTTCATTTTCCCCTGTCTTGGCCTCTGCAAGATCAAAACAAGCAGCAGCAGGGAAGAAAAGGAGATAAGTAGGATTCTCAGTGGTTTCTGAAAAATGATTTTTTCAAGATAATGTGCAAAATCTCTAAAATCAAAATTATAGTACTTCATTTGCATTTAATGAGACAAAAAGATACTTCTGACTCATCCACATATATAATTCTATGTACAGTCTTTTAAAAAGCAATGTTGCACTTGGATGAAGTTCAGAGTAAGAGAGAAATGAAGATAGAAAATATACCATTATATAAAATGATGGCAATCTTTAGTACTATGTTCATGTCTGCTTGCTTCAGCTCAATAACTATACAGCAGAGAGTGAAATGGCTTGAAACAGTGACAAAATGGTGAGAGAAAGGGCAGGATTTACATACAATTAGAGACTGGATAGAATAGGATTATTTAGCATAAAGAAGAGTAAGAGGAGATTTAACTAAACTATATCAAATTATGAAGAGTATAGGGGGAAGGAAGTCAAATCAAAAGACTTCTTGTGTCCTGTCCCAAGATACATAGTGAAGAAGACAATCAGCATTAAAGAGCTGTTAACAGAATATCTTCATTGGGGATAGTTTATTGTATTTATATTAGTGTTTCTCTCTGAAGGTTAGGATGAGGTGGAGCTGAGTAGACACTGCAGCATCTGGATGTTCCTCTCAAAGCTGTCTGGATAGCCATGAGGGAGACTGGTTGCAATATTAACTCCCTCTCCATGCCTGCACCCTCTCCCCACACATACGCGTGAGAGCAAAGTGATCAGTAGGGATAACTGAGTCACCCAAAGTATTATGGGATGAAGCCAGACTCTATCCCTCCTTCCTGTTTACTCAGTGAAAGTTTTCACCCTACTCTGTTGTGATGCAGTTAAATAAAGCAGCAAGTTCCCAGCTTACAGTCCCGTGAGTAGACTTATTTTTGATGCACTGAGTGGAGAATCAATGGCAGCATTGAGAGAGGAGACAGAGAGCAAAACAGCACTATGGAGGGAATGACATTCTCCAGGGTGGCAGCTTCCTTTACCTGTGGCTCCCATGAAAGGTGAATCCTTATCTTTTCTATTGTTCCCCAAGCACCTCCCCAGTGTAGGGATTATTCCAAAGAGACTCTGCAAGAACATTCTGTATCCTGTGTTTCTCCTGATCACAATTTTTACCTCAGGAGGGTGGGATATGGTTCTAGATCTGGTCCCCAATATACTAGGGGGCTGCAGACTGTAGGCAAAAGTCCAATGGGAATTTTTGTAATCTATCCTCTCTAGGTTCTTTTGCTGTGCCCCATCACCAAGATATCTAAGAGCTTGAGTAAAAGCTGCACGAACTGGCTTTTTAATGTTTAAGCAAAGCTATAAAATATGTTTCTGCTTTATTCTGGAGAGGCTGTCAACTGTCTTCTTTAAGGTTGCCAAAGAGCCATGGCAGCAATTTTAGACATATATTTTCTGCTACATTCCTGTAAGAGCTAGTGGGGAGAATGGGAATTTTTGCTGTGACATTATGAAAGGGAAAAATGCCTCTTCACAATTTTTCGATTGGAAAATTTCAGGTTTTCCATGGGTCACTTTAAAACAAAACAAAAAGTTTCATTTCATTTTGAAATATCAACTTGAAATAAAATTGAATGAAAAATTATCAGCTTAAAATGTTATGTTGCTTTTGTTATTGGGAACTGAAAATTTTCAGTTTTCCATTTTGGTTTGGAGATTTTCAGGATTTTTCTTCTCTCTCTCTTAAATTTTCCCTCCATTTTTCCCCAGGAAAGGGAAAGGTTGGAAACTGTTTTGGTTTTAGGTTTTGTTTTTTTCTTAAAGTGGGAGAAAAATTTGTATTTTTTTCTACTGAGAAGACATATAAAAAGTACTTTAAACATTAAAGTGAGAGAGAATACATTCTTTTTCTTACAAATGTTTTACTATTTTTCAGCTCAAAATAGTGAGGGACAGAGTGGGATTTCTCCCCTTTTTCTCATTTTTAAACTTTTTCCAACCTTTTCCCATTGGGGAAGGAAAACCTGAAATGGAAAACTGAAATGAGCTGATATTTTAAGTTGAAATGAAATGATTTTTTTATTTTGAAATGTCAACTTGAAACAAAACTTTGGTTTCATTTTACTGATGTGAAAATTGAAAAAAAAATCATAATTGACATCTTCCTGAAAAATGTTAAGTTTTCCTGAAACCTCATTTTTTTCTGTCAAAATACTTCTTTTTCCTCCTCTTCTTATCATGTCCTTGTGCTGGGAGAAAATCTTTATATAAGAAGAATTACTAGGCAATAAGCCTCTCTTTTCCCAAGATTTTTCTGTTAGATGCCAGTTCCAAATGTTTTCCTAACTAAGTTCAAAGGTGACTTAATTGTGGCCTTAAAATGGCATTAAATGTCGTTGCTAAAAAGGCTCTAGAAGCTGTTCATCAGTTAAACTTCCCAGGAGGCTGGTTAAATTCATTATTCTTCATTGTCCAAAAATCTTATGAAAAGTACCACACAATCTTCTTGCTGTTCACATAATTATTTAGAAGAGAGAGGCTTATTTAGGGGAGAAGCTTAAAAAGGACATATTTTCAATGTCAAGGAAACTCATTGGGGGAAAATAATCCACATAATGTTTTCCTTACAGCTTTTATCTAAACAATTCTTATCAGTAGAGATTTACTTAATATCCTCAATGAAAAACATGGCATGTGTCATAGGCCAGACAACAAAGACACACAGCCTCGAAATCTGTGAAGAGAATTCCTTTGTTTGTGGTTTTTGCTTTAATCTTCCCAAACAGGAAGGAAAATGCACTCTCAATCTCAGACATTGCTTCAGACAATCCGATGTGGTGTCCACCCCCAAATCACGAAAGAGCAAAGGTTTGCAAAATGAAAGATGATATAGAATGTGGGTTTCCTTGCTCTCACTTTTCAGGAAAAATCATCAACACAGTATGGCTATCTCCAGTTTTATATACTCCCCTTATTGGTGATCATGCTTTGCCAGAAGCTAGAACTACTGATATGCACTATGTTTCCCTGTCTGCCCTGCTTTCCTTGTCTTTCAGAGATAAAATCTGTCCCTGAATAATAAGGTCTAACGCCTTAATCCTTCAAGGAGCTCCATATGGAAGAGGGGATCCAAGTGCATGCAGCTCACTGCAAGATGGGGTCCCATAGCAGGAATATCAAATAGCTGTGATTTTTCTTTTTAATAAATAAGTGTTCAGTGGATGCAAAGAGAGATTCATAGGAGGCAGTTAAAACTTTTATTAAAATAGTTTTGCAAAATTCATTACTTAATTGATACAGCAATAGAGTTGCAAACGTCAGTCAAAATATTGGATATCGACCACTATGTAAGTTATTTGGACAGACATCTGATGAGCTTCAGTAGAAAAATGTGTACATTGAAGTAGGTTATTGAAAAAAAAAGGTGGAAGCTGTCTCAAGCTGGGCAGCCATACGTTGGATACATTTTTGAAAAAAAAAATAGATTAAGTGACTTGCCCTTTGTTATGTAGTGAATCCTTGGCATAAATGGAATAGGATATATAAATAGTATATCAAATCCCTGAGAACTCTGTAGTCATTTAAAGACATTCTGGTTAATTATATTAGTTTAAACTTATTATTAGGAGAGTTTTGCCACAAGACTATAGCTCAATTGTCTTAAAACCTCAGAAAGACCCACAATGTGTAGTAGCAAAAGACCAATTCCTTTATTACCAGAATGTTACCAGCTTCTCATGAGAGTATTAGAGAACATTCTAATCATTAATATAATTGACATTGACTGGAATCTCTGGAGACAATCTTTTGCTCATCTTTGCAGACTGCGATGGGTGGAGTATCATGGAAGTCAAAGATGATGTTAAAACTTTCAGTTGCTCTAACATTTCATTGGTAGGAGTTTTCATGAGGTTCAACAGACACCCTCTAAAAGTACACCCTCTAAAAGTTTAGTGCAGATTAATTCCTATTTATTAAGTAACTAAATTCATTATTAATTCTTTATATAAAGACAGTTCCAACAAGAGAGAATGAGAGCTCTGTATGTAGCTGATATCTTCTTTACAAAGAGACTGTCCTCAGTAGGACTATCCCTTTTATGCTAAAGTTTCTGAAGGCTTTTGGTGAATTTTTGGGATCTAAATTCATAACTGATCAAAATACAAGGGTTTACCATTCTCAAGATTCTATTATCCTGTTTAGGTTTTCTTCTTGGAATGTAAAGAACATACCCAGATGTTTTAAGTTTTAGGTATTTTATTGAGTAAATTCCTACTCTATCAGGCTAGCTGAAGACAGCTGATATCCTATAATCCAAAATAGCAAGGAAGATTTTACTTGGAGCCCCCTAAATAATATAATTTATCAGCGATCTTTTAACCTGGAAAGGCCAAAAGCTCAAATGCATTCAGTTATATATAAATTGGACCCAATCCTTCAGTTCCTATTGTTTGAATTCGATAGGAGTTTTTTTTTTCTCGAGTAAGGTCATAGGATAGGGTCCTTAGAGTTGGGAGTCAAGCATCCAGGTCTAACCAAAAACCAAATAAACAAACAAAAAATCCAGCCAATGAACCAAACAAAAAACTTCCTTTTAATTTTGTTCATAAATACATATGGATCCATAGGGTTTATACAGTGTTGTGGGTGGATAAAGGAACAAAAACTTGGAGAATGGAGCTTACTGGCTCTCTTCTGCAAATTATCTTTATAAACAAGTAATTGGTAATTAAGCATACAGGGAAATCCTGGAATAGGTTTTCTAGGGAAATAGGATGCTGTATCTAGACCAGAAAACAAAAAATAATTCATATGCAAAGCAAGATATATTAGAGATGTACTAGATTCACAAGGGTATCTACTGCCAACATACAAGATTTCCTTGATGGGAATTGGTGGTTTCAGTAAGAGAGAGAAAGTGAGAAGAGAGTCTGGCCATATCCCTATTGTAGCCTCAATTATTATGATTTTTTGATTTGGGAAATCTGCTTAGTGATCTGCCACAAAAATTACTAGACTCTGATTTGCCCTTATCCTTAACCATATGAAGGCATTCTGAACATATCATTTTATGTGTTGTGAGTGACTGAAGACTTTCTTGGGGTGAAACTGTAGGGAAAGAGTATTTGGAGAAGCAGTGAAGTTGATTTGTAACCCTCACTGTATTATACAGATCAGATTGGATAATTTGGCATACAATATATTGAACAATTTTCAAAGTACAGAGGTTGGATTTAAGACTTCGATTTAAATAAAGCTACAAGCAGATGAGGGACTTAGCTGATATGGTAGTAATGAGAATGCTATGTTTTAAAGAGTTTTTGAATAAATGTTCTGAAGAGAAACAATTATCTAGATTCAGCAGATATAAACTGGTACAGCTCCATTGTTTTCAATAGAGTTTTGCCCTCCTATATCAGGACAGAGCTTGGTTTTAAGCATTTATCCTCACATCTGGGAAAATCTCATCCCTTATTCATTTGTGTCTGTCTCTGTAGTAAGAGGGGCTCTTATATCTACAGTAACTCCTCACTTAACATCGTCCCGGTTAACATTGTTTCATTATTACGTCGCTGAGCTATTAGAGAACATACTCATTTAAGGCTGAAGAATGTTTGCTTATAACGCCATTTGGCCATGGGGGCTTGGAACCAGGGTGGGCTGGCAGCCCCCATATGAGCTCCCCTCCACTCCACCAGCGCCTTCCACCTGCTGGCAGCTCCACGGATCAGCAACTCCCCCCTCCTTCCCTACGCCTCCTGCCTGCAGCAATCAGCTGTTTTGCAGCATTCAGGAGGCTCTGGGTGGAAGGGGGAAGCGCGAGGATGCGGAATGCTCGGGGAGAGGGGGTGGAGCAGGGGCAGGAAGAGGCGGGGTGGGGCAGGGCCCTGGGGGTAGAGGTGGAGTGGGGTCAGGGCTGGGGTTGAACACCCCCCAGCACTTTGGAAAGAACAGGAAAAGGAACAGCCGGACGATCCACCCTCTTTCAACCTCTGACTCCACCACCTCAACCAAGCTTCACAATCATCATTGCTGAGTACAGTATTAAATTGTTTGGTTAAAATTGTTTCAAACTTATACCTGTATATGTATATAATGTCTTTTGTCTGGGGGGAAAAATTTCCCTGGAACCTAACTCCCCACCTATTTACATTAATTTTTATGGGGAAATTGGATTTTGCTTAAAGTTGCATTTTTCATGAACATAATTACAATGTTAAGCAAGGAGTTACTGTACTGGCCACTGATGGATATCTGGACTAGATGGTCCTCAGCGTTTATCCAGTCTGTCAATTTCTATTTTCCTGTGGATTTTCTATCTTTAAAATGTCTGATTAATAATATAGTTTTTTATCCTGGCAAACTTGTAGAATGTTTTCTAAAGCACAGCAAGTATCCTTTGCATGTGGGTTTTCTCAAGTTCTTAGAACTGTAAATTATTACAGAAGTCATACTGAGATTTCAGCTAATATTTTTTTTCAGGCAAGACTGAGGGGCAAAACTGAATAAATGTGAGATCTGACAGTAGAAAAGAAATTTGCATACCGGAAAAATAAGTTACCTTGTCATCCGTACCCATTTCATAAAATCAGGATTTGGTACTCATTCAGCTATCTATGGAGGAAGTGTTCCTGAAAGGGCTCTTACCCTTGCCACATCCACTCCACTCTTGAATGTTTTTATTTCTCATTTAAACTGACATATATGGCATGATTTTGAGACATGTAGCTAAAGATATGCAAAATCCAACCATTTGATATCTACATCATAAATATTGTTTCAGCAAAACTATGGCTGAAAAATATGAGATTAGGGCTTTTAGTGACAAGGACATGGGCGATTGTGTCTAGTGGCCAGGAATAGGAGTCCAGGGTCAGAGCTGTAGTTTGAGGGCAGATGCCAAAGCCTAGTGTTAGAGCTGGGGCCAGAAGTCAGGAATCAGAGCTGAGGGTCAGAACTGGGTTACCTGGAGTGAGGCAATGCAGAAGCAAGGCTTGGGTCAAGGCAGGAGCAGGTCTAGAACAAGGACAGAGCAAGACTGGAAACACGCAGATTCAAGAGATGTTGCAGTTGCAGTCAAATGTTTTGAGCAGCCACTATACTCCTGCTGCTGGGTTTAAGAACTGGTCTGCTGACTCCTCCTACCAATCAGGTGGTGTAGCCAATCAGGCAGACTATTACAAGCCAGCTGTCCTCATTAGGTTACCCAGAGACTGGTTCAGCTGCAGGCCCTGATTCCTGACAGTAACACCCACCCCCAAAGGCTCTTCCTAGTGGCCTCGGGGTCCATTTCCTCAGGGTACTTCTGATGGAACTCTCTCAATAGTTCTAGGGTGTGGCTGTTCTCTACCAGTTACCAAGACCGCTCATCTGGCCACCAGTTACTGGAGCCTTCTCCTAACTCAGTGAGAGTTGAGGATTCAGTGGACCAAGTATTCCTTCTGTCTGCAGACTTATGGATGGCAGCGGTGGGTATGGGTTCTCTCTGTAAAGCTTTAAAAGTTCGATATGAAAGGTGGGATGGAGCTTCAAAGACTTGGGCATATGTAACCTGAAGGCCACTGGTTTTACCTGTTCTATAATCTGGAAGGGGCCCAGATATTGGTAGTCTAGTTTAGCGGATGTGTGACTTGATTTAAAGTTCTGGGCAGAGAGCCACACTTTGTCCCCTATGACCAGACTGAGAGCCTGACGGTCTTTGTCCACCTGATGCTATAGGCTTCTGTGGAGGACTGCAAGTGTTCCTTGAATTCCTGATGCACCCGGTGTAGGTAGCAGTCTACATACATGGTAGTCAGTAAGGGGGAATTTACAGGTAAGTTTTGGTGGAAGAGGGGATAAAAGCCATAGTTTGCAAAGCATGGGCTATATTGGGTTGAGATGTGGATTGCAAAGCAGGGGGAGCTAGTCATCCTGGTGGTTACTCAGAAAACAGCAAAGATGCTGCTCCATATTTGATTGACTCTCTCTGTTTGCCCATTAGTCTGAGGGTGATAGGCAGATGAGGCAAGGGACTCAATGCCAAGAATCTGAGAAATTCTAACCAGAATTCATGGTTTTGTCCCTACTAATCCCTTTGGAAGACTGTTCCAGAAATTCACTCCTCTGATGGTTAGAAACTTTTGTCTAATTTCAAGCCTAAACTTGTTGATGGCCAGTTTATATCCATTTATTCTAGTACCAACATCAACCCTTAACTTAAACAACTTCTTTCCCTCCCTGATATATCCCTTTGAGGTATTTATTGAGAGCAATCTTATCTGCCCTTATTTTTCATTTTGTTAGGCTAAAAAAGCCTAGCTCCGTAAGTCTCCTCCATAAGGTAGGTTTCCCATTCCTCTGATCATCCTAGTAGTCCTTCTCTACCTTTTCCACTTTGAATTCATCTTTCTTAAATATGGAAGACCAGAATTGCACACAGTATTCCAGATGAAGTCTCACCAGTGTCTTGTATAATGGTAATAACACTTCCCTATCTCTACTGGAAATACCTCACTTGATGCAACCTAGGATTATGATAGCCTTTTTCATGGCTGCATCACATTGGTGGCTCAGAGTCATCCTGTGATTGACCAATATACCCAAGTCTTTCTCCTGTTCTGTCACTTGCAACTGATACCTTCCCATCTTATAGCAAAAATTCTTGTTGTTAGTCCCTCTGTTATTCCAATCACATCATAGTTCCTTGACTCCACTTCCCTAACTAACTTCCTCCACTTCTCTAACTAATTCCCTTAATTTTTTAAAGTTTGCCCTTTTGAAACCAAGGACCCTAGTTGCAGACCTCTTTTTGTTTTATTTTAGTTTAAACTGAATTAACTCATGATCACTCAAACCAAGGCAGTCCTCTACAACCAGTTCCTCTGTGAGGTCCTTGCTACTTAATAATACTAAATCTAAAATGGCATCACCTCTTCTTGGTTTGGTGACTGGACCCTACCATTATTAGTAGCACTTGTCCTTCAATATATATCTAGGAAATTAAAGTCTCCCATAATCACAAAATTCCCAGTTGTATTTATTTAATTAAAAATATCAAAGAGTTCTCTATACATATCCATATCCGATCCTGAGGGTCTGGAGCAGACCCCAAGCACTATCACTGTGGAGCTTCTGTTACCTTTCTTCCCCAAAGTGATTTTGATCCAAACAGATTCTGTTTTATCTATTCCATCTTTTCTAATTTATTTACAGTCTACTTTGTCATTAATATCCGATGCTAGTCTACTACCTTTACCTTTATTTTGGTTTAATCTGAACAGCTAATACCCTTCAATAACTTTACTCCAGTCATGACTACCATTCCACCCTGTTTCTGTTATTCCTATAATATCTGATTTCACTTCCTGTACCAATAGTTCTAGTTCCTCCATTTTGTTATCCAGACTCCTGGCATTGGTGTACAGACATCTTAATTGTTTTTGCTTGGTTTGCCCCAGATTCCTCACACAATTAGGCACAGTAATTTTATGGCCAGCATTGCCTACATGACTGTAAGTGGCATTGGCACTATCTTTCCTCTTTTTGTCCATTTTCCTATCCTCTGTTGTTCCTTTCTCCATTGCTATATACTCTTTTGCTTGATTTTTCTCATGCTCAATATTAGAATCAGGCATGGAGATTACATGAGCATCTCCCAATCGTCTTCCCCAAATTCCTAGTCTGAAGTTCTTTTAATCAGTTATGCTAGCCTCCATCCCAAAAGTCTATTCCCCTTTCTACTCAGATGGAGTCCATCCCAGGAGAACAGTCCTCTGTCTCTGAATGGCTCCCAGTGGTCAACCATCCCAAAGCCCTCCTTATAGCACCATTGCGTAAGCCATCTGTTGACCATCATAATCTTCTCTCACCTTTGCTCCCCTCCTCTAGGGACAGGTAGAATGCCACTGAAGATCACCTGAGCCTCCATTTCAGCCTCAGATCCACATCCCGTATCTAGAGATGCAGGCAGTATGGCTTGAGCTTGCAGGACCAGGTTCTGCATCTGCAGGGCAGCAACCTGGCCCTCCAAGATCTGTAGGGCTCCCACTATCTCTGTCAGAAATAAACTGTGGGATCCATGTTCAGCATATCAGCTCTAGTGCCCTCATTGTTTGTGGTGGGAGGGAGGGTTGACTGATTAAACTCACTGATTGGGACATAGGCGGTGGTGCTTTGTGGTTGGAACAAAAGTCAGGTCTAGTGGTTAGCGCAGGAGTTGGTATCCAGGAATCAGAGTGCAGGGTCAGAGCTGGTGTCAGGAATCAGAGCCAGGATACCTGGAGTGAGGCAAGGCAGGAGAAGGCTGGGTCTGATGCAGGAACAGTGCTGGAACAAGGAGGGAACAAGGCTGAGAACTAGCAGGCTCAGGAGCTATCACAGCCATGGTTGAATGCTTTGAGCAGCTGCTGGACTACTGCTCCTGCTAATCTTAAGAGCTGCTCTGCTGACTCTTCCCACCAATCAGGCAGGATAGCCTATCAGCCAGCCTATTACAAGCTGTACTCATTAAGTTGCCCAGAGACTGGATGTGCTGCAGGCCCTGATTCCTGACAGGGGCATGATCTCCCTTTGAAAATCAGGCCCACAGAACAGACACTGAAGTCAATTAACTCCCCACTGAAATGCACAGCCTATGGCAAGAAACATAGCCGCTGTCTAATGTGCAGAGTCACGTTTCATAGCAGTAGATCTGTTAAACCATGAAAGCTTTACTTTAAGTGTCCAAGAGGAGATGCTTTTCTGCTCTCAAGCAGTTTTTTCAATATCACAGTGGCCTCCAATGTTTTGAGTCAAGGAGCACAAAATAAATGCCCCAATTGAGCTAAACTCAATTCCTTCTCTCATCTCAAGGAACGTTTCAGATAAGTGTTGTTGGATTTTTATACAAATTATTATCTGTCCATCTTAGAGTTTAATAGCAGTTCATGTGACACTTTATGGAAACTGCATCTCCTGGGACTTATAACAACAAATAATTCTCCAAGAGAACAGAAATCCTTGTTACAACTGTTTTGGCAGAACAATTTCTGAAGGGCTTTCTTTACCAGCTTTCTATTTTTGGCTGCCTGATTTTTTTCTCGTGTTAAACTTCAAAGGGAATAATTATGGATTCTCAGACCTACTCCATACGAACATTTCAAGCTCAGTTTTATACCCTTCAGGATGGTGTTTTGCTTTAACCTCAAACTGACAATTCAACTTATTGTTTTAATCAGTAAATTTCCAATTTCCTTAACTCTTGTTTCAGGAATCTAGATTGTCTCTGCTGAGACTAGTCTACTTTTTTTGGTTAAACTCACTAGACCAGCAGTTCTCAAACTGTGCGTCAGGACCCCAAAGTGGGTCACGACCCAATTTTAGTGGGGTTGCCAGGGCTGGCTTGGACTTGCTTAGGCCCAGGGCCGAAGCCAAAGCCCGAGCCCCACCATCCAAGACCGAAGCCTGAGGATTTCAGCCTTGCATGTTGGAACTCAGGTTACAGGCCCCCCACCTGGGGCTGAAGCCCTTGGGTTTCAGCTTTGCTTCCCCCACCCCCACCCTCCTGGGTCAGTGGGGCTTGGGTGGGCCCAGGCTTCAGTCCTCCTCCTGGGGTCATGTTTTATTGTCAGAAGGGGGTCGTGGTGCAATGAAGTTTGAGAACTCCTGCACTAGACAAAGGCATTCTTCTCATTATTCTCAGACATGGTGTCCAACCTGGATGGCTTACTACTTCTTATCATGTGCACAATGTGCCTCGGGTGGCACGTGATAAGGATTCATCACTGAATTTAGTCCGCTGGTTGGATCATTAGCTTCTCTGGCCTGGGCTGGTACTAATGGGAAACGCAATGTGAACGATGATCCATGCCCCCGATGAGTTACTAATGACTGGAGAGACCGTAACAAATGGAAGATATACAAGGGAAGAGCTGTGGGGGGAACTCTGAGACAGGCTGAAAATAAATTTGAAATTTAAAACAATTACACTTGTTTAGCTTATTCTTCTCTGATCAATGTTATTGACAGGTCTTGGATTATGATGTATTGATTTACTTATATCCATTATTTAACTATAAGTAGTAGCTAGATGATCTAACTTTGACACTGTCCCATACAATCAATATAGTTTCTCAGGACAAACCATTATGTGGCATTTTCTCCTGCCTTCCTTGTCTTACTTTTATACTTCATTCCACATTAAATGATATTGAGACTAGTTTTTGAATTCAGTTAATGACATGAACACTGTTTGACGGATGATTCATAGGAAAGTGTAGGGGGGTATTTCTTTGATATTTTTGCTGCATGTTTATTGAGGGTTGAGTTTTGGTTCTTTTTACATTTCATTATGTTGTTTCATTATATTTAATCAACTGTCAGTTGCCTAGAGTTTGAGATAGGAACTCGTGTTGTTGATTATGAATTCAAATAAACAAATAATGTTGATCTTAAATTGAGAGAATCATTTCATTTTTAGTCTCTATACCTCAAATTCTGGGGACTGAAATTTCTCATGATCACACTTTGCCCCAAATTGATTTTATTTGTAGAACATATCAACAAAAATCATTACATCTTTTTAAATTATAGATTATGTGTGAGTGGGGGAAAGGAACCTTACAAATCCAACAAAAAGTAAAGATGTTTAGTGCTAAGAGTATAAAAAAAAATCTGTGGAAATCTACTGTCCTTCTTATAACCCTTACTCATGTGAGTAGGCTTTTCCCATGCAAGCAATCACATGTACTTCAAGAATTATAGCCAGAAATGTATTGTAGAGCCAAACTCATAGGCTGTAAATTGACTTTGCCATTATGGATCTGGCATATATCATTATGTTAGAATTAAAATTTAGACAATGCACTGTAATTAAGGGCCATTTCGTCATTCATGTAGAACCTTCACTATATCACCTAATTTAAACAGCAATAAAGTCTCAGTTTAAGCACTTGAAATGTTTTATGGGGATAATTTCATGAAATTTGATCTATAATATACACACATTTATGACTGCTTTGAAACGATTATGTTGATGAGCTTTTGGAACTAAGCTAATTCTGATTGTCTGACTTAACCTTTACCAAATGGAGCCACCTTCAGGAAAGCCTACAGAGCTGTGAATTGTTAGCATTCAAGGTGCCCTGAAAAGTGACCCTACAATCTCCTGTTGTAAGAAATATGCACAGAATGAAGACTGATGTAAACAATATAAGCCATAGCAGTGATTGGACAAGGTTACCCTGAGCTTCCCAGCATTGCGAATACATAACACTGCCACTAACATTAACACTGATGAGCTATGCACTGCAGCAAATTTAAATCAAATATTCACTGCCTTTGTTAGTCATTATGATCCAAATTCTGCTCACCGTTATTCTAGTGTAAATGTGTATCACTGAAGAAAATGGAGTTACTCTGGAGTTGCAACAGGGTGAATCAGAGCAAATGTTAATGTGGTATGTCATTTTTTGTTTCAGAATGGGCTCTCTTTTTCATATTTTTACATTAGCCTCGCAGAAATAAATTCAATATCTAGGTTTGAAGATTTGCAGAAACAGCAGAAATCATTTAACCAATTCATTTCCTAATAAAATAGAATCCTTCTATAGTGAAATCATTTGTTTCACAGAACATCAGTATTTAAGTAGAAGATCACTATGGGCATGTCTACACTGCACTTAAAATCCCTCAACAGGCCTGTGCCAGCTGACATGGGCGTGCAGAGCTTGGGCTAAGGGGCTGTTTAATTGTGGTGGAGATGCTTGGGCTGGAACCCTGGCTCTAGAACCCTGCGAGGTGGGGCAGGGGTGGGGGGTTTCCAGAGCTCAATTAAACGGTCCCTTAGCCTCAGCCCTGTGAGCTTGAGTCAGCTGGCATGGGCCAGCTGCTGATTTCTAATTGACATACCGTATAAGTAAATTCCATTTGTACTTAGTAAAGACTTCACTACAACTGCAGTTGCACTGTTAGTGTGCTCCATCATACACACTGGTTACTAATGGCTAACAGTTCTTCATTCTGTCAAGACTGTCATTGGCTTCAGTCTATTTCTAATGGACAAGTACCCACATCACGAAAGACTAGCATCATGCCTGGCTTTCTCAACCGACAAAGCAAGGACTAAAAGAATGGGGAATGAACTAACTTGGCACTCCAGAGGTAGTCCCCTGTGACAGTGCTGAGGTTCATTGATTAATAGGGAGGGTAATTTCTTAACTCCTTGAAACTTTATAGTTAAGAAATTACCCTCCCTATTAATCCACAGAAAAGGAATGAAGCTTGCAGAGCCAGGGTAGGTTACCTGTCATTGCTCTATCAATGAACCTCAGCACTCTTCTGATTCCAGTACCTCTTGATTCTTACTCAACCCTTCAGCTGTGCATTGGCTTTCCCACTTACTGTCCTGGTCTTTACCAAAACACTCTTCTCTCTCTCTGACCTCCCCCCAACCCCCAACAGACACACATACTCCTTCAGCGCTGCTCACTGTCCATCTCTCCCCATCCATTCATTCACTGCATTTATCATCTCTAACTTACTAGCCTCCAACATCTCTGCTTCTCTCTCAGATCTCTTCTGTGCTCCCATTCTTGCTTCCCTCTCTCTCTCTTTTAACTCTACAGTCCCCTCTTCCCCCCATTTCTCTCCTCACACATTGCACTAACTGTATTTACTGCTAGGCTGTTCAACCAGGGACTAGCCGTCCATAACTCCTATTCATAGGGGAAATATTCCCCAAAAGAGGTTGGAGTATTTTCCTGTCTACAAATACAGGAAGGGAGGTGTAAACCCATTGTTTGGGCAAACTTGACTGGATCTATGACTCCATATTTGTATGTAAATATATTACCACTCTGATTTGGCACCTGATCTTGCCATTTCACATGCTTGATACAGATGGAGCTCTTGAAATATTTATATAATGTATTACAGTATATAATGACTTATTTGCATGTATACCTATGAGAAACAAAGAGGGTATCAGTGTCACTGAAGTCCTCAGACCATGCTTAGAGAACTTCAGTAACTCAGCCAGAGGTTAGGGATCTGTTACAGGAGTGGGTGGGTGAGTTTCCGTGGCCTGCAATGTGCAGGAAGACAGACTAGATGATCATGATGGTCCCTTCTGACTTTAAAATCTATGAGTCACATAGCAATTATATGAAATATTTCATACATTTCACCAGACAACATAGTAAAACAATATTGAACAAGTTCCAATCCAAAAAAACAAGGAAACTAAATTAATTATGACAAAGGCTCTGAATATAGGTCATAAATAGGCACCTAATTAATGTCTCCCTTCTATGCCTTCAGTGCCTAGTTACATAGTTAACATTTAACTCTTTATTCCATTACTTTTCAGGGTTTTTTCCTGAGGTACATTATCGTAATGTTTTTTTTTTTGGTTAGCTGAATATCACTTCCAGATGTTATTTGCACTTGAAATGTGTTAGCATCTTAATCAATCTTTTAGTAAGTACATATATTTCCTTTTCCTGATCATGATTTCATTAATTCTTTATCCATAAACAAAGAAAGAAAATTCCTATTTTAAAAGTTGGTGATTTAGTTACTGCTCACAAAAGAGATAGTTATTAAAAATGATAGATTTTTTTCAGATCAAACTTCTGTGTGTGTATTTAAAATTTCTGATGTGGTACTGAACGAGAGTGTGACATGTATTATGGTACAATTAACCAGTACTGAGCTGACACATCCTATTATTGTACAATGCACATAATGACGCTATAATTATTCTAATGATAGTGTCTGAGCAAGTATCTCTCCCATGTTTGGTGACTCATTGTTTTTCAGATGGAGGCAAAGCTAGATGAAAACAAAGCAGTACCAAATACATGAATGAATAATATATTCAATAGAATTTAGCAAAGAAAGCTTCAGAAAAGGCAGCATAAAGGACATCATGACTTATGTCACATGTTATGTGCCAAGAATAGATGCCAGACTTTATTGCAGTTTGCGTTATCATAGCTGAACAAGAAAATTCCTCTCTAAAAATTCCTCTCTAATAGGAGGTAAATCTAGGTACACGTATCATATAGGGTACAGGTTTAATGCAGTTTTATTAGCAGAGATCTATCAGCCTGCTCCACAGTGTAATAACTCGTGCATTAAATTCCAGTATGGTCTCAAAACTTAAGGGCCTGACCTTGCTATTGGCAGGCCTGGGCTTGTGTATAGTATATTCAAACAGGTGAAAGACCTCTTGGGTTTTGTACATCCAAAATACAGCAATTCCTCCACATCATCCTCACAAGCCACTTCGGCAAAGAGATGGCAAGTGCAACGAGCCATCAGTGCTAGCAAACTGACTGTGAATAGGGGGTTATTAAATTCCCATCCCATTGCCATAACAGAGATGAAAAGCACTGACTGATGGAATTGTTCCATCGGATGAGCAGCCTGTTGAATCCTGACACTCAATGACAAGTTTGAACATTTCTGAGAGAAATTCTCAACTGACAGGAATTTACAGATGAGACCAATGTGATCCAGACTGGTTTGGGCTGCTTTTGAGGAAGCAGTTCTGAAAGAGGAGATTAATGCACTCTTTTCACAGAGTAACATATCAGCGACTCTGAATTTGTCCTCCAGGATGAAATTATTTGGGGTGGATTTTATCATGAATATATTATTCCCTCTAGCTGCAGGTTCTTATCCTTTTTTTTTGCATAGCCTAATTAATAGATAGTTATATTGATTGTTGTTTAGTCTCTTAGACCACAGTGGTCAATAAAGGTTCAATCTCCTGAGGACTACCTCATCAGGAATTATTATCAGTATCATTAGAATGAGAGACTCTAGGAACACATGAGAAACAATTGCAATTTTATCAAAAGTCCCTATATTAACAAATCCACTAAGCAGATAAACAATAACACAAACACTGAAATACAACAGCAGCTAGAGAGTGCAGTGTTTAGCCTTATGACTAACATCA
The DNA here is from genome assembly GCF_002925995.2 of Terrapene triunguis. NCBI lineage: Eukaryota > Metazoa > Chordata > Testudines > Emydidae > Terrapene > Terrapene triunguis. The sequence continues at coordinate 62,366,397 of NW_020664393.1, read as the reverse complement.
CTCATGTATCACATTTTGTGCTGGGGTCCCTGGAGTGTCAGTCATTATCTGTCTCATTATCTTCATCATCACCGTCATCACTAGGGGTTGCCATCCTAGTGTCTCCCCATATGTCCTCCTCAGCACACAGGCCAGACAACACCTTTTATCCTAGGTTATGCTTACACCTACTAGAGATCATATGTATGCATAAAGGTTCCAGCCCCTTTTTCCTTATCCATACCTCCTCACCCCATTAATTTAGGGGTGCCCCATTTCTCATTGGCTGTTCCCTTAGTTTCCCTTATTCTCATTAACATCTACAGCAATGAGTTGCCATAGCAACTTGAAGTTATTACAGAATCCTGTGAAATGTTAGTGTTGGGCATCTTGCGCTATTAACTGGCACATTGCAGCATATTTTCTAGTCTATGGCTGCATAGTTTCCAGAACATCAGCACTTACCACATCTTTTTCTGTAATCTTATACTTCCCTGGTACAGGGTTATCTTTCGGTCAGCTAGCCATGCCAAACTGTTTCAGGCTTGAGGCCTGTTGGCCTGGTGTTACAATATTAATTAATATTTCTATTTCACCTCTATATCCTAAATATACTTAATATCTTTTATTCTTGGCTACATTTGTCTTTAGTGCTTACAAATTTCTCAAGTCTGAGGAGTTATGTCATGTTATAAACTAGGATTCCTAGCTACTACACAGCATTACTGGCTACACTGCTCTTCTAGACAATTTGGGCATATTGCAAAGACTCTGCTTTGTAGATGGTGCCAGAGTGTAGATGTGCTAAAAAACATTTCAAGTCTCAGCACAGCTCACTGATTTCCTGAAAAACAAAACAAAACAAAAAAATAGCTTTGTACTTATTGGCATTTATGATGCTGACGATTTGGAAATCGTATCGTTCACTTCATGCATAAGCAATGTAGGAGGGATGGGTACATGCGGTCAGCACTGCTGAAGTCAACACAAATGGAATTGATTAACTCTTTTGAGGGCTCAGGGTACAGCACACAAGTAATGAAGAGGCATTTGGAGGGGGTCTATGAAGTACATTATATATTGCTGACTTCTTCATTTTAATTTGTTTGCCTTGATGCTTAGGAATATTGCTCATGCCAAGGGCCCGAGTGGGCCTTTGAGGAGAATTGTACTGAGGAGAAGAAGCTTTTTATCGGGTAGGGACTATTGCCTGTGGGGAGACATGATGTGAGCACACTTTGCTCCATAGTCTCTCCCCACAACACATTTCTTTTTGGATGTTATTGTTGTGTAAGGTATTGAAAACAATTTACCACCTTAGCCTTCCTTAGCCACAAGGAAGTAAGGGCCCACCAACTCCAGGCACTTATAAAAACCACAGATAACAAACAAGAATTAGAACAAAACTAATTAGTGGGCAGTTTACCATGCATTTTAATAGGAATTAATACAGTGCTGTATTCGTAGCACCAGGGGGTGCTATTTGAGAGTATAAATATTAGCAGTCCGTAACACCCCTTTCCTTCTTTACATGACTTACAATGGTGGTCTCTATTGAGTACTGCTAGCATTTTCAGGTTCCAAGGAAAATTCACAGCAAAAAATCCCCAATCTACTTCTCTGAGGTAAGAGTGCCCTGTTCTCCACGTATTGTAAGAGCATAGAGCAAGGGGAAAGCAACTCAGCAGATGGTTCCTCCTTCTGGCATTACCCTTTGGCTTGAAATATTAATCTGTCTGCTGTTGACTAAATCCTAAAGTTCTTCATTCATTTGTTATTCAGGTAAAATCCCATGTTGAATTATAAAGATTTGGAAGTAATATGCCATGCAGGTATGGCAAATTTCAATTCAGGGCCCATAGAATTCAGGAACATCTAGAGTAAGGAAAAGTCAGTGAATAAGAATAAAATTACAAAAGGTAGGTGTAATGGAAGATTGTGTAAATGGTAGGAATTTCTATCCGGAAGCGGGGTGAGAGCCTCTATATACAACAAAAATGTGTTTGGAGACAAATGTGAACCACAGTACCTGAGGAAGGCAGCTATGTTAGCTCAGATATCCTCTAGGGAGCAGACATGACATGAAAAAAAACCCCCGCAGAAATTGGGTTTGTTTTTGGCTTAGTTGGCTTGTGAATTGCTTGTTGGCTAGTTTTTGGCTTGTAGCTTGTTGCTTGTTGCTTCTTTTTTTTGATCAGCTCCCGGCAAGCAGGGGCAAGGGGAGGAGAGAGTTAGGGTGCACAGCAGGCCCACCACAGTCCCAGACTGCACGCTGGGGGGATCTAGTCACATAGAGCGTTGGGGTTCTTAGGGATTGGCTTGTTTTTGCCTTGTTTTGAAATGGGATTAGCTTGGGTTTTAGCTTATTGTGAAAGTCAGGGTGCTTATTTACCCTGTGAAAGTTGGCAACTGTGCTAGGGAGGTGTGGTTGAGTGTGACATGTTTTTGTGAATCTTGTTTTTCTAATGGAAAATGTATATCGATGTGAGTTACTTAGAAAAAGCATAGGTTTCTGACACAGACAGTCTGGAAATGAAGACTGCTGGAAGAAAGGCAAGATCAGAAAGGAGAGACATTTTTCTTTCTTTCATTTTAATGTTTTCAAGGAACATTATGGGGAGAAAATAGCTAGGAGGAGGAAGAGACATGGTACAAGAGAGAAACTCATGATTTCTAGAAGACAAATTAAAAGCCTCTTGCCCCCAACTTTGAAAATGAAACTCAATGAAACAGAGAGTCATCACTGACACTTATTGAGACCTCATTCCTATATTCAGATCCATGCAGGCAGACTCCTACGCCAGCATGGAGCTGCATTGATGGGCTGGGATTCCAACATGAATTAGGCATGCTGTTAAGCACCTTACTCCAATACCCCCATCTCTTTGACTCATAGACTCATAAACTTCAAAGCCAGAAGGAACACTGCAGGCCACAGAACCTCACCTACCCACTTCTGTAATAGATCCATAAACTCTGGCTGAGTTACTGAAATCCTCAAATCATGATTTAAAAACTTAATGTTACAGAGAATCTACCATTTATTTTAGTTTAAACCTGCAAGTGTCCCATGCCCCATGCTGCACAGGGAAGGCAAAAAACCTCAGGGTCTCTGCCAATCTGATCTGGGGGGAAATTCCTCCCTGACCCCAAATATGGCAATCAGTTGAACCCTGAGCATGTTGGCAAGATACAGCAGCCAGGCACCTGGAAAAGAATTCTCTGTAGTATCTCAGAGCCCTCCCCATGTAGTATCACTGGCCACTGGGGATATTTGCAACTAGCAGTCATAGATCAGCTACATGCCATTGTAGGCAGTGTCATCATATCATCCCCTTCATAAACTTGTCAAGCTCCGCCTTGAAGCCAGTTAGGGTATGTCTACACTACGAAATTAGGTTGATTTAATAGAAGTTGATTTTTTAGAAATCAATTTGATACAGTTGATTGTGTGTGTCCCCACTAAGCGCATTAAGTTGGCGGTGTGCATCCACAGTACCGAGGCCAGCGTTGACTTTCGGAGCATTGCACTGTGGTAGCTATCCCACAGTTCCCGCAGTCTCTGCCGCCCATTGGAATTCTTGGTTGAGCTTCCAATGCCTGATGGGGCAAAAACATTGTCACAGGTGGTTCTGGGTACATGTTGTCAGGCCCCCCTCCCTCCCTCCCTCTGTGAAAGCAACGGCAAAAAATCGTTGCTTGCCTTTTTTCCTGGGTTACCCGTGCAGACGACATATCACGGCAAGCATGGAACCCGCTCAGCTCAATGTCACTGTATGTCTCCCGGGTGCTGCTGGCAGACGCGGTACTGCAGTGCTACACAGCAGCATCCCCTTGCCTTGGCTTGCCTTGCGGACGGCAGACAGTGCAATACGACTGCTAACCGTCGTCTTTGTCCCATGGGTGCTCCTGGCTGACCTCGGTTAGGTTGGTCGGGGGTGCCTGGACAGACATGGGTGCTCCTGGCCGGCCTCGGTGAGGTCAGTCGGGGGCTCCTGGACAAAAATGGGAATGACTCCAGGTCATTCTCTTCTTTAAGTTTCGTCTAATGGAGATTCAGTCCTGCCTGGAATATCATGCCAGCTGGAGGCTTCTGCCTCAGGCTGCTCTCCCAGTCGGCAGCACCACGCGATCGCACCTACCCCAGCCTAACCCTAGCTCCCATGGCTCATGAAGCCTGGACAGTAGTATGGAGCAGTTCAACTATAGGCTGAGCAAGTGCAGAATGGTGGTAGAATGTGCCTTTGGACGTTTAAAAGCTCGCTGGCACAGTTTACTGACTCGGTTAGACCTCAGCGAAACCAATATTCTCATCGTTATTACAGGCCCCCTTCCAGACCGCCGGACCCCAGTAATTTGTACCGGCTTCCCCCTCCTCTCGTCGGCCCTGGTTACAAGTTCACCCAATTTAAGCTTAATTGTTGTATTTAATTATTTTATTTAATTATTTATACAATTTTAGACTGAATTATTGTTACTTATATTGTTCGAACACATATTTATGCCCGACATTAAACAGATAAAATGGAATTGGTAGGGAGCCCAACTTAACACATTTCAGGTCACTGGGAATAATTTTTTATAATTTTATGATGGTCATTGCTGACTTTGATCTTTGATTTAGTCTTTTAGTACCATTTTCCCATTTTTTTAGTTTATTTGATGTTTTTTTTCAATTTGTGCCTTGTTTATTTGAGGGATTGTATACATTTTATAATTCTCTTATTACATGTTTTTTTAACCTTTAAGCATGTTACGCATTTGTTTTAGGTAACCCATACAATATGCGTACACAAGCTTTAATTTACACAACTTTTGCTGTTTATGTCATTCTCTTTCTGTATCATCCTGCTTCTGGGTTTTCCCAGGAAAGGGGGCTTCTTTTCATTACAGGTTTGTGTATTTTTTACCTAAAAAATTTCAGCACCACATACCTTTGTCCTTTCAGCAATAGCATCATTTTAAGCAAATCCGCAATTCAAGGCGAATTGGCAAAACCACACTCATGGCAGCATGACTTTGGCCTGAGTGTTACCTCACTATCCATAATTATCAACTATTAAAATATATCTAATAAAGCTCTTAACCTTACCATTTAGCAATTCTTCATTTCAATATTATAAGTCAGCGTATGTATATCATCCTAACTAATTTTTATTTGGATGGGGTGGGGGCAAGGGGAGTTATGGAAAATTTGATGACCCTTTTATGTCAACATTTCTTATCTTTTTTTCAGGGGACTTTTCCACAAAGTCTGATATCATGTCTGACTATCGTTACAAACAAAAACATGTTAGCAATTTTCCCTGTGTTGTATTTTGAGGAGTGTCTTGATTTTAGGACCTGAATAATCAGTGTTCCCCAACAGAACTCAAGTCCCGCTGACTTTCAATGAGATTGGGCTCCTAAGTACCTAAATCACATTAGAAAATGGGACTCAGGGCTTGATCTACTCCCATTTCGAAGAAGGATAGGTCAGTGCTCACTATGGAACCATGTACAGTAGCAGAGTCCATATGGACAGTTATTATGTGGCATGCTAGTGCAGCCTCCAGTTTGCCATACATTAACTGTTTGTACCGACAAACCCTTAATCTCTGAAATCACTTAGGTACTTTTGAATATGCCCATGTCTATATTACAAGTTGCACTGGTTTACCAAAAAATGCATGTAGATGAACTGGTGCAACTTTGTGTATGGACACTCATATCTCTTTAAATCTGGAATATAATGGTTTAGTGTTGTGAGTGCAAGATGATATAAAACAGAATTAAACTGATATTAGAGTGTCCACATAGTGTTTTGAATTGGGTTAACAAAATTGGTTTTTAACCAATTTAAGTTAAACTGGTGCAATGTGTTTATTTAGACAAGCCCTGCATTTAAATTCATTTTGTTAAGCTAGTGCACTCCCCTGTGTACACATTATTAAAACAATTTAAACGTGCTTTTTTTCACTTTGACTTAAATTAATTCTGAATTAAGGGGAGATCTTGAAAGGCACAAAGGCATCTATCTATGGAAAGCAATGGGAGTAAGGCACCAAACTCCCACTTGGGTCTTTGAAAATCTTCCTCATAAACTAAATAGACACAAATTATGCTTAAACTGATACCAATGTTCACACAGGGGATTGCACTGGTTTAATTGAATTTATTTTAAAAGGATATTGGTTATAGTGATGCAACTTGTAATATAAACCAGGGAAATTTCTGAATCTGATGACCTTCAGGGCACATTGCAATGTCTATCTATGCACTCAGGCTTTTACCACTTTAATTAGAGCTGGTACTTGTGAGTTAGGTGGGATGAAGCATAATCAAACTATTTCATGTATAGTGATAGCTATAAAATATAGCTTTATTTAAAGCTCCACCCACTACAGTACAACTTGTCAGTCATGTTAGATTATAATACCCTTGAATGACAAACAGAACATTTGAATGTGCCTGGGGCATGTCACACACTAAAATGTGTTTCCATCATAAACCTTTCATAAGAGTATTCATTTTGTGAACAAAATTTAACAATTACCTTAAATCTTCAAGGGAGAGGAATTCTTTTTTAAATCCTGAAATTATAAATGTGGCAGCTGCTCAATAACTGTCACATCCTTCCACTAATGTATAAGGATTAAAATGTCCATGTTCTGTAAATAATTACCTATTTCGATGAAAGCAGCATGCATTTTCTTAATGTGAAATAGAGAGCAAGCATAAGTTTGCATTGTCACTTCAGATCATGTCACATTAATTGACTCATTATAATCTGATGTACCCTGGCATACTGTATACACTTTCTGTTGAGCTACTGTACCTTTTAAAAATGCTATTTGCTATCCTCTTATATAAATCAGGAAATATTCTCTTTTGACTGCCAATAAAGGTTGACACTTTAACAGATTCAGGTGGATCATAGGGACTCACTGCTTCTCTACTGAGCTGCTGCAGAATTCCCTTCCAGGAATTATTGCTCAAAAGGCAAAAATCACACGCTGTAGTGCAAGACTTCCTTGTTATGTTAGCTCCCCATTTCAGCAAGGTTCTTAAGAACATACTTAGCTTTAAGCATGTGATAGGTCCTATTGAGTTTAATATACCTGCTCAACTGGAACATTATTCTTAGTCCATTGCAGGTCTTATGTGTCTCTGAACATTTCCTCCTCTTTTTTAAGTGAACATTAGAAAACATTTTCTTTGCTCATTAAGTTATGTCAAGGTTCTTGTCATTAAAACAAAAGTGAGTGTATGCATTGAGTTGCTGTGGTGACGACGCAGGAAAGGAAATAGAACACCAGGTCTGTGGTAGCTAGAGAGCTTTTCAAGCCTCCTGCAAAAGCCTCAAGCCAAAAGCCTCCCAGGAAAACTTTTCCTGGGGTTTTTATTCTTCTCCTTACTTTGTTTACAACTTATCTGAGTGGTTACATTCTTGCCCATTCAGAAGGCAGGCAGGATACATGAGCATGAGATTACAAACTCATCTTTTGAGCCCGTGGACAGCCAGCTGCAAAGGTGATGTCATTGTTGCCAATAAGTTTTCCAAACATATGCGCTAGAACAAGGTCACTCCCGCCTCAATGCCGAGGGAACAGTTTGCCGTTCTTCAAGGCTTATGATTAGGGAGCAACACATTCCTACATTGAGTTTCTTTTAGAATTTGAAATGATTCTCATAAGGATGACTCTGTAAAAGATTTGGGGAGTATGGTAGATAATCAGCTGAACATGAGCTTCCAGCGGGATGCTCTGGCCAAAAAAGCTAATGCGATCCTGGGATGCATAAACAGGGAAATCTTGAGTAGGGGCAATACATAACTTGTGGTGTATAAAGGATTTATGAAGGATAGGCCCATCAATGGCTATTAGCCAGGATGGGGAGGGATGGTGTCCCTAACCTCTGTTTGCCAGAAGCTGGGAATGGGCGACAGGGGATGAATCACTTGGTGATTACCTGTTATGTTCATTCCCTCTGGGGTACCTGGCATTGGCCATTGTTGGAAGACAGGATACTGGACAAGACAGACCTATGGTCTGACCCGGTATGGCCGTTCTTATGTTCTAAAGAGGGGTCACAGGGTGTGTCTTTCGCCAGCCGAGGGGAGAATGGAAAGTCCTGCCATTCACTGAGCTGAGTCCATTGCAACGGGCATACATGTGATAGTGTACCTGTAATCATTGAGCCAGGGCACTAGGACCTCACTTCGTTGACAATAAACTTGTCTGGGTCCCTTTGCTACTGAAATGAGCCTGTGGCCTTTTGGGCAGTTCGATCGAAGTCAGCTGTGTCAGCTATCTGTGTAGAGCACACAGAAAGAACACACACGCAACCAACAACTAACTACACACCTATGTATATTTTGATTTGGTAGCACTTTACATTCATTTTGCATGGGGTACATGATTATCCAAAGTCAAGGAATCAGGCTTTCACGTGTATTTAATGCTCTCCAGGCAACTTCTACTGATCAGTGGTAAATGTCTACCACTAAGGCTGGGTTTAACGAGAGAAAAAGTGTCTTTCAAGATTACGTAGGGAGGTGACAGAAGCAAACCAGGGAGAACGTTGATATTACAGGTATAAATGTAGGGATGTGTTGGCCGCTAATCACTGGCATCAGACAGTCATTGTGGTAGACATATAATTTCTTAATTAGCATAATTTTTGTTGTTCATTGCACTGAGCACAGAAACTGGAAAAAAAGCTTTCCAATTGATGTGAAGTATACAAAAGTACATGCTTTTGCTATCAGTGTTATCTAGACTAGAACAGTTCTGTTGAGAACAGCCTTCCACTGGCACAGTGATGATCTAATAGACTTTTCCCTCTAGCTCATGTGATTCTATGATTAAGTTCCTGATGTGGTTCCATGGGAATATCATTGGAAGGGACCTTTAACTCTTTCTGCTATATAAAGTATTTTAAAAAACAGCTACATATTTTGTCAAAATTATTTGTCATGGAAAACAACAGGAAGCAGTGACAGCTTGTAAGGTTTAGGAAAGGGACACAGAAGCAAGGTCATTTGAGAACACCACCTCCTCATCTCTCATTCCACCTATTAATTATTATTATTACCATTATTTATTTATGTAGTCACTGTGATTATTTGTTTCTGGTAGTTCTATTAATGTGGTGAGCAATTTTCAGACAGAAAAGAAGGGCCAGCCCTTGCCCCCACACACCTCACTATCTAACAAGAGACATACAAAAGATAAGGGGAAAGGATATATACATTATTCCTCAGAAGTGGTTTTCTGGCAGAAGTGGGTCTTTAGGAGGTATTTGGATACAGAAGAGGCTAGTATATATATATATATATAATAAACATAGCATCCATATAATAGACTGTAGCATCATTGGTGGATTGGAGGGGCCAAGGGGTGAAAAGGTTGTATATGGCTGGAACAGAGTCATTCAGGGCTTTGCATGCAGTGACAAGGAGCTGAAATTTAATGCAATGGAGGAGGGAGAGATGGTGGATGGATTCAGAGAGTGGGGGACATGGTGAGGTTAGCCAGTGCAGGAGGACCATGGTTGGGAACATATTGTAAGATGCAAGGACAATGAGGAGGCTGAGAGGCAGAAGTGGGTGGGGCAGTGAGGAAGGGAGGACTAACTGATAAGAGTGAAGGGGAAAGAAAGAATGGAAGAGGACATGTAGATACGCTGGAAGAGGAGTGCTGAGGCATGGCAGTGGTGGATTAGTGACTGAAAGACATAGTGATTAAACAAGTTGGTACAAAAAGTATAGTTAATAGATAAAGCAGAGAGCCAAGTGACTAGTAAAATGAAATTATGTAGAGAGCCAAATAGCTAGTAAATTACAGTGTCAATGACTGGTAAATTTTAATTATGAGAATTCCCTCAACTTCTCCTTGCCCTCCCTCCTTACCTGGTAGAGGCTCTGGCTTTTGGGATTCATGAAAAGCTTATAATCTAAAGAAAGTGCCCTGCAGTATTCAAGACAGTCCCAAATACAGGTTTCTCTCATTGTAGTGCTCCATAGGCAGACCTGTAATTTACTTCAGTGGGAGTTCTTCACACACCACTTTCACTGTTAGGAAATGTATTACAAATAGGAAGCCCGGGAATCAGTCCCTCTCCCCATTTTCAGGGCACATGATTTTTACAATTCCCAAAGGTTCTTTTTGAGGGATATAATTTCCAGTCTGTCCCACCTCCCAGGCACGCTTTGGCTGCTAAGAGAATTTACACTGCAGGAAGTATATGAGAAAAATAAACAGTCTTTTCTTCCCTGGACCTGTAGGAACATTAACCTAGTAAAAGGAAATTTGGCCCTTAGGTATAATTTCCATTAGAGAAATCCTTGGGCTTCCTGAAACAGTCTGTATTCTGTATCCTTTAGGTGGGAAGCAGTCTGACAAGACAATCAACTCTATTGACAATGTTCATTAATTTTCTTAACATGTTGATGTTAACTTAAATTATTTCTCTCTGGTTACTACACAATAGCCGGTGAGAGCTCTGACCTTCACCTAGATCTGGCAGCTGCTGACAACAGGGAAGCCGGATGTTTTGTATCCAAACTGGGGCTCACTCTCTGTCAGCCTAAGCTTTGCTGTCAGATAAATATGGATGGAATCTCCCCTAAGCCTACAAAGATCTCTTTAATGAATCATTTGCTACATCCTAGCAAGATTTAATTAGTTTATCATACGTTCAGAAGGTAAATAATCTTTCATATACTCTAGTGCATGGAATAGTATTCACTTGCCTTCCCACTGAAACATTGTAGAATAGTGTTGCCTTTCTTGTTGCCACGTTACATCAGTTTTTTTTCTTTTCCGTCTCTTCTTTCCTTCCCATCGTCTCATACAATGTAAACATCAGCGTCAAACTAATCCTTAATTTACTCTTGATATCCATTCCCTCACACACAGAAAATGCATTTGTACTGATCACATATTTTCTGACATTTTATTCTCCAAGAAAAATATCTACATTAAGACTGAAAGCCTGGTTCTCGTGTACACTCTAGACACTTTTCACTGCTTCATCAGTTTAAAGGAGTTCTACAGTGGGTGTAAATTATATTCAGGCTCAAAGATGTCTTGTAAATTACAGTTTCATCCAAACTAAAGCCCCTTTACCATGAAAAAAAAATAGTGTAGATGAGACTCAAGCCCTGAAATTTTCAAAATTGCTGAGGGATTTGGATACCTAGTTCCCATTAAAATTGCAACTGAGTCTCTTTTATAAAAACATAAAAATAATATGCATTTCTGCAACAGTTCTTATAGTTTATCCTCACAATGTGAAGTTTCAGGGCCTCAAAGACAATCACAAGGAGCTTGAGGGTGAAGGGGAAGATAGTGATAAAAAATTGAAGAAAGAGGAGATGGTGATTGCATTGGCCAGGAAAAGTGAGTGTTGCAGCTGCATTCTGAGGGTGAGTTGAGGGTCAGGAACATCAGAGAGGGATGTTGTATATTTATGGTGTGAAATGATACAGATCTGGACAAGGATTTTGTTGGTAGGGATGGGCAGCAAAGGATTACCTGGGGAGATGTTGGAATCTCCATCCTCAGAGGATTTTAAGGCCCGGTGTCATAAATATAAAGGGAAGGGTAACCACCTTTCTGTATACAGTACTTTAAAATCCCTCCTGGCCAGAGGCACAAAATCCTTTTACCTGTACAAGGTTAAGAAGCTCAGGTAACCTAGCTGGCACCTGACCAAAAAGACTAATAAGGGGACAAGATACTTTCAAATCTGGGGAGGGGGACAAGGCTTTGTTTTGTCTGTTCCTTGTCTGTCTGTTCTGTGTGCTTGCCGGAGATAGATCAAGAAGGCAAGCAATCCAACTCAATTAGAATTAGTAAGTAATAATAAGGGAATATGTTAGCTTACTTTTATTTTGGCTTGTGATTTTCCTTGTCTAGCGGGAGGTTTTGTCTAGAGGGAGGTTTATCCCTGGATTTGTAACTTTAAGGTTTTGCCTAGAGGGGAGCTCCTCTATGTTCTTGAGTCTTTTGTTATTCTGTAAAGTACTTACCATCCCAATTTTACAGAGGTAATTCTTTTACCTTTTCTTTAATTAAAATTCTTCTTTTAAGAACCTGATTGATTTTTTTCATTGTTTTAAGATCCAAGGGTTTGGGTCTGTGTTCACCTGTACCAATTGGTGAGGATATAATTCTCAAGTCTCCCCAGGAAAGGGGGTGTAGGGACTTGGGGGATTATTCTCAAGCCTGCCCAGGAAAAGGGGTGTAGAGGTTTGGGGGGATATTTGGGGAAGGTAGGGCTCCAAGTGGCCCTCCCTAAATGTTTGTTTAAATCACTTGGTGGTGGCAGCGTTACTTAATCCCAGGAATAGGGGAGTTTTTAACCTAAGCTGGTAGAAATAAGCTTAGAGGGTCTTCATGCGGCTCCCCACGTCTGTACCCTAAAGTTCAGAGTGGGGAGGGAACCCTGACACCCGGCTTGACAAAGCTCTGGCTGGGATGATTTAGTTGGTGTTGGTCCTGTTTTGAGCAGGGGATTGGACTAGATGACCTCCTGAGGTCTCTTCCAACTCTAATCTTCTATGATTCTATGACTCTATGATTCTATGATTCTATCATTGATTCTTGAGATAATATAGAGGAAAATGTGGAGAGATTTAGTTACACCAAACCTCAACTGGGCTTGATTCAAAGCCTTTTGAAGACAATGGAAAAACTCCTATTGATTTCAGAAGACTTTGGGTCACGCTTCTGATGTAAACAGATGTATCTCAATTAGTTTCAATGAATCTACACTAACTTACAGCAGGTGGGGACATAATTGTTGGAGGAGGAGAGAGGAGTCAAAGATGACCCCAAGTCTGTGAGTACCAAAAATCTTTGTTTAAAAACAACACCGAGAAACAAAAGAAAACAAAAATGCTCCTGAGTAGATGAACAAGCCCATTGGAAACTGAACCTGATTTGTAGAATTTCCACCCCAGTATGGTTTTTTTGGTTTATAGCATGCCTAAGCAGAATTTATATAGAAATAAAAATATTAATATTTATTTGCTTCTTGGACTAAATGAACAATTCAATGTCCTTTTAACAGTATTGTCCCTTAAGTATTCAATTTCTTAGAGGACTGTTAAGTAAGATGCTAGATCAGAAGTGTTTTATCAATAATGTATAAGCCTTGGCTTTCATTTTGTTCTTTAATTATATAACCTTTTTTTCATGCTTCTCTTCTTAATACACACAGAGAGAATCTTGAGTTTTATTCTTGCCTCTGTATTCACTCACAGTGCACAATTCAGCAAGAGACAAAAAACACAGTTTTTATAATTTGGGATATCTAGCGTCAGATACCTTGTTTCTGATATTTGTTTGCTTGATTTGTTTTTGTTTTTCCAGAAGTGCTGAGAAGTACAACTCCCACTGTGTTTAGCAGGAATTGTGGGCGATCAGCACTTCTTGGGCGTAGTTTTCAAGTGTCTCAAGCTGGGCTTCCAAAACAGTAGCCAATTAGAAAAGTTTGACTGTAATATCTCTAGGCTTCACTTGGCCATTCTGTAAAATGGACAGAATTATTATTAAGCACTTTGAGATCCTTGAATGAAAGGCAGTGTAGAAGTGCAAATTGCTATTGTCCTTTACTATATTTCTGCAGCTTCTTATAGTATGTTTGCTATTTCTAATGTCATTGCTGTTTTAGTCTCAGATGATATTTCTTTGAAGTCAACATGATTTACTTTCTAATGTTCTTTTATTTAATATGTATGTCTTTCCTTCTAGTTATTAAAAATAGCCAATGTTTGAATTCAAACTCCTCTTTGATCAGTGTTCTTTAGGGTATAGTTAAACTATTGCCTTTTTTTCCCCTCAAACTTCATGAAGTTGACTAAAAATAGAAGTAGATTTCGGAATTCTATCTGCTTCAACTGTCTGTGTTGATCTAGTAAGACACTCAGTATCACCATCAAAGCACATTCCAAAAAACATCATGTCTGTAGGCTAGTTGGATGGAGATGTGGGAGTGAGGAGTAGCAGCTGTCATTCACTGAACACCTAATTAAATGTCATTTCAGCTTGTTTTTAATAGGGAACTTTTGCCAATCAGGAAAAAAAGAAGTCCTGCTTCTTGGGAAGCTCTCACTGTACAAAATATGAGAATACATTGTAAGGAAAGAGCATTAAGTGCACTACCCTGATCCCTAACATATGTTTGTGTCCTAGTCTTTGCTGTTATCTTTTAGAAGTTCATCAGAGAAGTATTCTTTGTGGATTCTTCTTGCTGTTCTAGCAGCATTTAATATTAAAAAGCAAAAGACTGAACTACTATTTCAGCCATCACATAATACTATAAAGAGCTTGCTAATGTGTATCACTGCCCTGCACTGGATACTTAAACAGTTATGATGCTATGTCTGGGGTAATATATTGCTGACACTCAGACATTTTTTGTCCTTTATTTCGAGCAATGGGGCTCTAGGATTTCGGAACAAGAGGAATAAGTTCTATGCCTTCTGCTTTGTAACGACTGTGAAGATCTTCAGCAGCCATGGGTATGTTACAATGTTTAGCATTCATACAGCACTTTTCATGGTCAAAGCAGTTTACAAACCTCACACCACTCTGGAGAGGTCTTATCCCCATTTTTTTCAAGTAGGGGAAACTGTACAGAGCAGTTCAATTTTGCATTGCCTGAATTTCTAGCATTTAGTATCCCTGAGGATGGACCATTTACTCAATGATACCAGAAATGAACAAGTAGATGCAGAAATCTGTTGGATGCACTTGAAAGTCCAAAATAACACATTGCATTTCTGCAGGATGGGGAGGTGAATGATATTATTGGTTCACCATCCAACCAAACACCTGATAGAGACAAGAACCTCTTAGAAAAAAACCCTGGTGTTCTAATTGATCACTTATGTCCTAAATTAATCTGTGTGTTTAACTTCAGGTAAGGAAGACAGGAATCAAATGAGACAATGAACAATTTTTATGCCAGATTATCCCAATTGACTTTCACATGCCAGTTTATTGATTTTTAGATCATAAAGTCAAGATGCAAATTGGTCATCAGACAAGTTCTGGAGAAGAGCTCTTAGCAGTCAGATTTTACTCTGGACAGACTTTGAGGCATTTAATGGACTATGGTTGTGGCAAAATCAGTCCCTCATTACAGAATGCTGTTATTTAAGATACATATTGTCATAACCTGAGAACTTCAAAAATACTACTACTGGGGTGAAATCCTGGTCCCTCTGTAGTTAATGGCAAAATTCTCATTGACTTTAATGGAACCAGGATTTTGTCCCTGGCATGTAGGCAAAATTGGTAAGACTACATAAGCAATCAACTGCTGCAGCTCTCTTAATAAAACAACATTAAACCTGTAATAGCATGTGTGTGCCTGAATGTACATTCTGCTTATCAGTACCTTGCTGAACAACCATTGGCAGGTTTCCTCTCTACTGGCAAAGGCTTGATTCAAACAAAATAATCTGTAGGTGAAATAGCCCATCTGTAATTATTACTTGGCTCATAAATGGTCCAATCTGCCTGGAAATTCAGATGCTTATTAGACTTACCTTTACCTCCTGAATCTGCAAGATGGAGTGGAACCTTCATGAGAGAAACAGTACGGTCTAGTGGAGTCAGATGGGTCCATGAGCCAGGATCCTCATGAGAGGTAATGGGGGCTCTCCCACTGATTTGGTGTGTAGCCTTAGACAGCTCACTTAACCTCTCTGCCTCAATTTTTCCATTTGTACAATGGGTATAATACTAACCTACTGCGGAGGGAGGGATAGATCAGTGGTTTGAGCATTGGCCTACTAAACCCAGGGTTGTGAATTCAATCCTTGAGGGAGCCATTTAGGGATCTGTCTGGGGATTGGTCCTGCTTTGAGCAGCGGGTTGGACTAGATGACCTCCTGAGGTCCCTTCCAACCCTGATATTCTATGATTCTACCTCTGAGGCATGCTGAGAATTAGTGGTTGTAAACACTGCACAGATGTAAAATAGTGCCATATATAAAAGTAAAGTATTGTTATTTCAGGCCCTTCACCTTGTGATTATGGACAGAACATGGAAATAAACATCTAAATATTTTAGATCTTGTTTGGTTTCAGATCTAGAAATGGACATAGGCTTAGAATGTAAGGGGGGGGAAAGGAGTGGTTTTTGTTTTTGTTTTTCGTTTTTGGACCAGCTGTCAGAGCCCCTGTGTGACATCGTTAAAAACATCCAACTGGACAATCTAAAGAGTTCAAACTGATACTCTAAGAAACAGGTCTATAAAAAGATTAAAAATTGACTGCATTTGAACTAACTTATAAAAACTTCATCGTGCTTTCAGTATACAGCAACTATTCTGTACAGGCCTAAAACTACTAGGTACTGAGTTGATGGGAATGGAAGACCCTCACAGTTTGGCAGGATTGTGCCCTATATAAGAATTGTGCATCATATCAACTCAATTTCTGTGTCCCCATATAGGGAACTTAACAGAGATAAATGGCAACAATATGCCAAGATCTGATTTATTCTGGAATTTCATTTGTCCTGTAATATGTTCTGACAGGAAAATTGCAGACTGCATTGAAAGTGTAACATTAATATCTTTGCCTGCAGCAAATAGACTTTTGCTGTATTAATGGGGAGAAAAAACAAGTGTTAGCCACAAATTACAGTAGTACTCAAACTAACGAAAATTAATGTTTCTTTTTCATAAACAATCAACAATCTAATTATCTCTTTCATGGCTTATTACATTTACTAAGCAACTGTATACATGACTGACTTGAGAAATGTAACTTAAAAATGCACACAAAAAGCAGGGAAATAAGTCACCATAATATTATATTTTTTTAAAGTGACATGCTACCTTTTGTAGTAAGGCATAGCATGGGCTATGATATATAACAACTTACTGCAAAAATGAGCTGCATGTACTAACTAGTATCATGCCATTTAGGCATGAGAATTTGCTGTGACCACAAGTTACCATGGCTGCAAACAAAGTAAACAAAAAAGTTGTTGATAGTGTGTTGATGAAGATATGGATCCTGTGCTACCATACATATGTCTGCAAAGGTGCATTGAAATATTTTGCCATTATTTTTTCTTTTTTAATGCAAAGGATAATGTAGAAAGGTTAACATTTTTATGTCAATAGCCGTTTATTCAAAATCTCATGAAAAAGATGTGATTTAATATATAGATATTTAGAAGTTTTTGAGTTTTTAATAGTTCTTGTAACCTCGATGAATGCATGATTTATGTGGATGAATGTGTGGGCTAGTTTGGAGATATGTATTTGATGGTTGACAAGATTGCATGTGATTGAATTGAGCGAAATCTAGAAAAAAGAGTTGTTGATATTAAACAAAAGAGAAATTCTTCTAGCAACATCTAGTACAAAGTGAAGATTGCATAACTTAGAGCTGTCCATAGTCACATTGAATTTGCATTCCAAAATCATTGGATCACCCTGAAGTGGGGTTTGCGGATCCTGCTGGGCTCTGTAGTGTCGCTGTAGAAATATGTAGACATTTGTCAGCATGTTTTATAGAGCCTGAGTTATAAGTCCCGGAAAGTCTCACCACATTTTATCACTGATGGCAATCCAGTCAGCAGAATATTTGTTAGCTGATTTTAATAAGAAGATGTTGGTTCAGATTCATCCATGGGACATCTCCGCAGAAGTAGAGGACCACACTGAAATTTGGCAGTACAGAGTATACTTATTCTGGTTTTGCAATTTCAAAGTGAATACAGATTCTTTTGCTCATATCTCCCAATAAAAACTAGCATCACTTTTCTGTGGACAGAAGTGTATTTTCTGAACTTTTTCTATACTCTGCCTGCACTATCTGCACTACAACTACACAAGCATTTTTTCTTGCTGTTATAGATGGTGCTTTATTATGAAATACATATATATTACAGAAGGTAAAATTGACTGATTTATAGAAAACAGTAAGTGCTACATCATAATATTTGATTCTGCTATACTTTGAAATACATCTGAAGCAACTACTTCACAGCATACAGTCAGAAATTTGACTGTTGCCATTAACATTCTCTTATATTTTCATTGTTTGAAGATCTGAAGAAAACCAGGAGCTTTGCCTTGGTATTAGCGCTGCCAACCATGCATCTGTCATGGGACAATGGTTAAGATTCAGAGTCACTTTCTTCTAAATTTATTAGAATAAGGAAAACAGTATTATCCCTCTAGCTACTCTGTCTGTCCTGCTGCTTCACTGCAGAGAAGCTGCCTAAAACCTTTCCGCACCCTGTCTCCCCTGATCTCCTACTACATTTTAAGTAAAAACTATCCCGCCCCATCCTAACTTAAACCTTCTGTACAGGGCTGCTGGGAAGCTCTCCCTTCTCTGTATCATTGGCACAGGAGGCGGCGTAACTAAATAGGTCTTCCGTCTGTCACAGAATCCTAGGTATATTCAGAAGGAGTGGTCCTATTTCTTTCCACTGCAGCAAGATTTTTTTTAAAAAAAGGTTAATGGACTGGCCCGTTAACCCTGTAGCTGAGAAATGCCCAGAAAGAACCGGTTCTAGGCACATGCTAACCCTTGTAGTGGCTGAGGCTGGTAGTAGCGATGATAAAGTACATTTTTCTTTGTAACTAGGAAGAACTGGAAGATATGAGGGACAGGGTTGTCAAGATGATGGGAGTGAGCAGCAACAGCTGCATGTGGTAGGCTGGGTGCTGGGTGCTAGGAGAAGAAATAGGCCTCATGGGTGATTTTTACACTTACTCTAAAAGTATATAGAAGTAGCACTGCACTGGCCTAAGAAATCCCCATGCTGGGACATTCCTGTGCCCAGTGTGCCTTGGGATGTCTCTGCAAACATTGCGCTACAGAATTGTACTACGGAAATGGACCTTAGCAATCTGCTTGACTTCTAGCAGATACCAGGGATTTGGGTGAGCAGTGTAGGCCTTTCTTGCTGTTCCTGCCACCCAAAGAAGGCAGGTCAGCTGGCCACCTCTTGAGAGGCAGGGGAACAGAGGAGTGGAGAAGGATTTGTGTGGCCTGTGGTTGGCAAACACAGATGCTATTGAGGGAAGCAGGGCTGTGTGTAAGGTGGGGTGAATTTTGGTTTTGTTGTGGAGTTCCACCAAGGCATTTCGTTAGGTGCATTTGAAGTTTCAGGTGAACTCAAAATTTCAAATAAATGAGTGCACATCCTAGAGCGCAGGATCTTTGCCTCCTTGCAATAGGGAGAACTGAAACTAGGCATTTTTACACAGCTCTACTCCTGAAGTTGTAAATCTATCAAGGAAGAAAAGGAGTGTATTTGGAAGGGACTGTTTCATTATCAAGACAGGGTTCCTCTATAGATTTTTCAGAAGACTAGAGTAGGAACAGTGAACACTCAAACTGCTCACATGGTGGGTGGGCAGGGAAGCAATAATTTTTAGTTCTTGTGGGTAGCAAAGAATCGCCATTTGAAATTTTCCAATTCTGTCTTTGAACTTTTCAGTCTCCCTTTGCTATTAACATGGCTTCTGTGTGAAACCTCTTTGTAAGCTTCCAGGGTAGCTTATTTAGAAAGGCAAAAATTAAAGGGTTGCCCAGTGCACATTGGAGAATTGAAATTCTCTCAGTTGCAGGTAATGGTTCAGAGTAATCATTTTTCTTTGTAAAATGGATGCACAAGAAAGCTTTTGATTTACTTCCTGTTGGTTTTAGATCACTCAATTTCATCAGCCATTGGAACAGCCCACCTTTAACAGCTTTGGGACAAATTTCCTGGTGTAAGTTGAATACAACAACAGCATTAAGCCCACTTAATCCATTGTTGAATTTGGTTCTCTCTCCCCTACTAGTGCACCTACTCTTACAAGTGTCATGCCTCTTTGCCTTTCAAATTATTTGTCTGTTGGGGTTATTATGGTTTCTGTTCTTGATTTGGGTTGCATTGTTCAGAGAAGTTGCCCTGTTTTGAGGAATAATCTGTTAATGTTCCCAGAGTCCTTTGGGCATAGGACCAAATTGACTAAAAGGAAATTATCAACTTTTCAACTAGTCACCTGAATTTTAAACCCATTATTTCCTAGATAAACTGGTATAGTATGTATTAAACGTGATACTTTCCCTAACATTTTATGAAGTGTATAGGATTCAACATGTTCAACATATTTTAATTGCACCTGAAACAAGTCTAGCAGCACTCAAAAATACCTATCTGGGAAGGGAACAGCGGGAAGATCAATTTAAGGTGAACTTGGTTGTTTTGGCTGGGGTGACTCTTGATAGGTTGCTGCCTGTGCGTGAGCTGAAGGATTGTTTCTTGATAATGAAGTAGGAGTTTTCTGGGTTCTTCATTTTCCTCTCTGGACCCCATCAAGGATTTTACCAGGAAGTGAGAGGTTCATGTGAGTTGGAAGGAAGCCAAAGAAGAAAGTATTTCTCTTTTTTTTTTCTTTACTAAAATCTAGTTGTGATTGACTGAGGAGTAGGTAAGGCACTGAGGTTGAACAGCATAATCCTTCTTCTGGGGATAGAAGCCTATAAAGATACATGTATTTTTAAAAGTGGGGAAAAATAAAGATAAATGTTAATCATAGGACTGTAAGGGACCTCGAGAGGTCAATCTTAAATACTTTTATGCACCTGCCCCTTACCATGTTATCTTAGCACTCACAAAACCCCCGTGAAATAGGAAATCATAGAGTTGTAGGACTGGGGGGAACCTTGAGAGGTTATCTTGTCCAGTCCCCTGCACTCATGGCAGGACTAAGTATTATCTAGACAATCCCTGACAGGTGTTTGTC
This sequence comes from Terrapene triunguis, assembly GCF_002925995.2. Classification (NCBI taxonomy): domain Eukaryota; kingdom Metazoa; phylum Chordata; order Testudines; family Emydidae; genus Terrapene; species Terrapene triunguis. The sequence continues at coordinate 62,345,654 of NW_020664393.1, read as the reverse complement.
TAACATGCTCTTAAAAATCTCCAATGATGGAGATTCCATAACCTCCCTGTGGAACTTATTCTAGTGCTTAACCACCCTGACAGTTAGGAAGTTTTTTCCTAATGTCCAACCTAAACCTCCCTTGCTGCAATTTAAGCCCATTGCTTCTAGTCCGATCCTCAGAGGTTAAGAAGAACAATTCTTCTCCCTCCTCCTTGTAACAACCTTTTATGTACAGTACTTGAAAACTGTTATCATGTCCCCTCTCAGTCTTCTCTTCTCCAGACTAAACAAACCCAATTTTTTCAATCTTCTCTCATAGGTCATGTTTTCTAAACCTTTAATAATTTTTGTTGCTCTTCTCTGGACTTTCTCCAATTTGTCCACATCTTTCCTGAAATGTGGCGCCCAGAACTGGACATAATACCCCAGTTGAGGCCTAATCAGAAGAATTACTTCTTGGGTCTTGCTTACAACACTCCTGCTAATACATTCTAGAATGATGATTGCTTTTTTTGCAACAGTGTTACACTGTTGACTCATATTTAGCTTGGGATCCACTATGACCCTCAGATCCTTTTCTGTAGTACTCCTTCCTAGGCAGTCATTTCACATTTTGTATTTGTGCAACTGATTGTTCCTTTCTAAGTGGAGTACTTTGCATGTGTCCTTATTGAATTTCATCCTATTTACTTCAGACCATTTCTCAAGATCATTTTGAATTTTAATGCTATCCTCCAGAGCACTTGCAATCCATCCCAGCTTGGTATCGTCCGCAAACTTTATAAGTGTACTCTCTATGCCATTATCTAAATCATTGATGAAGGTATTGAACAGAACCAGACCCAGAACTGATCCTTGCAGGACCACACTCGTTAGGTCCTTCCGGTATGACTGTGAACCACTAATAACTACCCTCTGAGAATGGTTTTCCAACCAGTTATGCACCCACCTTATAGTAGCTCCATCTAGGTTGCATTTCCCTAGTTTGTTTATGAGAAGGCGAGACAGTATTAAAAGCTTTACTAAAGTTAAGATATACTATGTCTGCCGCTTCCCCCGATCCACAAGGCTTGTTACCCTGTCAAAGAAAGCGATCAGTTTGGTTTGACACAATTTGTTCTTGACAAATCCATGCTGACTGTTACTTATCCCATTATCTTCTAGATGTTTGCAAATTGATTGCTTAATTATTTGCTCCGTTATCTTTCCAGGTACAGCAGTTAAGCTGACGGGTCTGTAATTTCCTGGGTTGTCCTTATTCCCCTTTTTATAGATTGGCACTATATTTGCCCTTTTCCAGTCTTCTGGAATCTTTTCCGTCTTCCATGACTTTTCAAAGATAATCACTAATGGCTCAGATATCTCCTCAGTTAGCTCCTTGAGTATTCTAGGATGCATTTCATCAGTCCCTGGTGACTTGAAGACAACTTACTTGTCTAAGTAATTTTTAACTTGTTCTTTCCCTATTTTAGCCTCTGATCCTACCTCATTTTCATTGGCATTTACTATGTTAGACGTCCAATTACCACCAACCTTCTTGGTGAAAACCAAAACAAAGAAGTATTTAAACACCTCTGCCATTTCCACATTTGCTGTTATTGTTTTTTCCCCCTCATTGAGTAATGGATCTACCCTGTCCTTAGTGTTCCTCTTGCTTATAAAGTATTTGTAGAATGTTTTCTTGTTACCCTTTATGTCTCTAGCTAGTTTGATCTCATTTTGTGCCTTGGCCTTTCTAATTTTGTCCCTACATATTTGTGTTATTTGACCTAGTTTCCACTTTTTGTAGGACTCTTTTTTGATTTTTAGAGCATTGAAGATCTCCTGGTTAAGCCAGGGTGGTCTTTTGCCATACTTCCTATCTTTCCTACATAGTGGGATAGTTTGCTCTTGTGCCCTTAATAATGTCTCTTAGAAAAATTGCCAATTGTCTTCAGTTATTTTTCTGCTTAGACTTGCTTCCCATGGGATCTTACCTACCAAGTCCCTGAATTTGCTAAAGTCTGCCTTCTTGAAACCCATTGTCTTTGTTTTGCTGTTCTCCCTCATAGAATTATAGAATATCAGGGTTGGAAGGGACCTCAGGAGGTCATCTAGTCCAACCCCCTGCTCAAAGCAGGACCAAGCCCCAGACCCCTAAATGGCCCCCTCAAGGATTAAACTCACAACGCTGGGTTTAGCAGGCCAATGCTCAAACCACTGAGCTATCCCTCTCCTACTATTCCTTAGAATCATAATAGCGTACTACACAACAGTAGGAGATAAAATTCGGCAGAGGATACCAGTGCAAGAGTTTATTCTTGGGATTATTAACATTGGGATTACATGGGATTATTCATATTGACATAGACCTCAAATTAAGTCCTAGCTGTTCTCAATGAAAAACCCATGCTGTAAACTGCATGGCACTCAATTTATCTACTTCAGAAGGAGGACGGGTTGACTAAATCTGTAGGAATTAGAATCTGTGTTGGAGAAGGTCTTAAACAAGAAGATAAAAGATAAGGCTGGTAAAAAAAATGACATTTGTTTTCCCCTATGAAATTTTCCACCAGAAAAAAATGTTTGGTTTGAACTTTTAAATTTCCTGCAGGAGTCAAAATGTTTCATTTTTTAAAAAGTTTCCAAACAACATTTTAAAATTAAATGAAAACTTTCATTTTAACCTCCAATATTGCTTTGGTTTATCTTTTATTTTATTTTTTCGGGGTGGGTGGGTTGCCTTTTATTTTGCCTGGCCTTTTCTACTCTCCTCTTCCCTCCCCCCTCCCCCATGTTTCCTCTGGAAAAAGGGAAGAAAAGATAAAAACTGGGAAAAGTGGAGAAAACCCACCTATTAGACCTTTTTAACTGTTTTCAAACTGGCAAAAGTTAGGAAATGGTCAAAGTGGGGAAAACTAAACGTTTCAGAAAAATTAGTCAAGTTATTTTTTCTGCACATTTTTTTTATCAACCCAATCCTATTTTCTGATGAAAGAGTCTACATCTGAATTTTTTAAACTTGCTCTAATAAAAGCATTAAAGAACAAAGATCTTGTTGTCATGCAAACTTCCCTAATATAATAATACTTAGTATGTATATAGAGTAAAGGAAGGTAAAGCAGAAAATAAATGTGTACATTATTTTCAAAACAAAGTTTTAAAAAGTTTCCTGCAATTACAGGTGTCGGAGAAAAAGCTGCTCTTTAACTCTAACAAAGACAGATCTATCCATATGGGTATCTCTTAAACCACAACAGCTATGTTTCACAAAGGGCACAAGTAAAAGCTTAGCATCAAAAAGCCTATATATAGTGGCTAGAGGCATAAAAGGAATATGAATAGTCAAATATATAACAGATCCATAACATAAAGGAACTAAAAGGTCAACAAAACTTTATCATCTATCCTTTGCCCTTGGGAGTCCTATGAAATAGACAGAGCAACTATGTTGAGTTAAGTCAACATCATACAAGAAGGAAATCCACTCTTATTTAAGATATGATAAAGTTTTGGATCTTGCTTGACCATCAAAGAAAAAAATTCTTCTTTGCTGAAGTTTGAATGTCTTAAAAAGTATTGGCAAGCAGTGAAGTATGGGATGGTATTTCAAGGACAATAGGATGGGATTTTTAAACATTTTTCATTTGTGTACAGTGACATTTTTCATGGACATTTTATAAAATTCTGAATATGAGTAAGTTTGCTAAAATATTTTTGGAAATTAGCATTTCAAGGCTTGGTATTGTACTAGCATGGGACTATGCTGATATAGAGATGTTGTGATGTTAGTGGGGGAATAACTGGGCTATTGTATATGGTTAGATCTTAAACATGCTCAATGTGAACAAAATGTTTCCAGAAGCCTGAGACGACTGAGACTGAGCTGAATGCTTGTGCAGCTAACTTTAAAGAGTGCTGTACTTTCTCTCTTGACTCTTGATACTCCTGAATGTTTAACAAACATTAGAAGAATTAAATATTAGGTTAGCAAACCAGAACTTCTAACTGTAAAAAGTTAGGACATTTGTTCCTTCAGTTAGAGAATTCTTAAATTTTCATTCAATATTTGCAATAAACAAGGTGGTTGAGGGGCAAGATTGATTTTAAATAGCTGTAGCTAACATAGGTAGCTAAGGCCTAGAATTAAACCTGGGTTACACTGCATTCCATTGGCATAATGCAGGGCTACAGGTCCCTAATGGATGAAAATGGAATACCATAAGATGCCAGCAACTCCCACTTTGTTGCGGTCTAGAGACCAGTTAGAATACCATCAAAAGTGGGTTTCACTGCTGCAGACACCCTAAAATATGTGCTTCTATGCAGCCTCAGCTATAGCTTAAAATGACCTCCGTAGCATATCTTCTGGGATGGGCACCAGTAGAAACAACCAGGATTTCTTGGCTCATATCCACACAGGGACTTATGTATTGCAACACCTATAAGAACATAAGAATGGCCCTACTGGGTCAGACCAAAGGTCCATCTAGCCCGGTATCTCTAATTACAATTCAGAACTGGGAACCTCTCTCTTTGAGAAAGGCACCTTAGGTGCCTATGGCATTTCCTGTGAGAATAAGGCATGTGCCTAGTTGCACACAAAACAGCTGGAGGAAGAGTGCCTCTTAGAGCACCCACCTGGGATGTGGGTGACAGGGTTCAATTCTCCCCTCTGCCTGATGAGGGAAAAAGGATTTAAACAGGGGTCTCTCGCCCTTCATGAGGGAATGCTATATGACATAAGTCTTCCTCAATCTCTCCTGTTAAAGCTCTTCCACACTGTGCAAATACTTAGGCCTGGGCTACACTGGGGGCGCAGGGATATCGATCTAAGTTACGCAACTTCAGCTACGTGAATAATGTAGCTGAAATCGACATACTTAGATCTACTTACCGCCGTGTCTTCACTGTGATAAGCCGACTGCTGATGCTCCCCCGTCAACTCCGCCTGCGCCTCTCTCTCCGGTGGAGTACCAGAGTCGACGGGAGAGTGCTCGGCAGTCGATTTATTGCGTCTTCATTAGACGCGATAAATCGACCCCTGCTGGATTGATCGCTCCGGAAGTAAGTGTAGACATGCCTTTAGAGTCATTGGGCCAAAGAGAAGGAGCATGTGACTCTCTCACCTGTTGGTTAGGGAATCCACGTGGGAGGTCCAGGGTCCAGATCCCCTTGCTTCAATGACATTATTTATCAACAGTTTCAACAGGAGAGAAAGAGGAAGCCACATATCAGACTATCCCATGTCCCAGTGACTGGAGCACTTACCTGAGAGTTGGGAGATTCCTGTTCAAATAGTTTCTTGCCATCAGGCTGAGGAGAGAATTGAACCTAGGTTTTCCACATCCCAGGTGAGTACTGTAACCATAGGGCTAAAAGTTACAAGGTGGGTACCGCCTCCTCCAACCAGATTTTCAAAGGGACCCGGTCACAAGTTGGCCTTCTCCCCAGCTCACAAAGAAACCACTGCCACACTCAGCGTCTCTTTCCAGGCAGCTTTATTTCCCAAATTTAAGCCAAAACAAAACAGTCCCTCTGCCCACCCTGGGCTACAGCTTCCAAGAGATTTTCCCCCTTTTTCCTTTCAATATCTCCTGCTTCAGGGCCTATGGCAGGATTCTTCTATGCTCTTTTAAATGAGCATCATCTCCCAGGGCATTGTCCCTAGAGGCCCTTTCCCTCCCAGAATATTCCTCCCTCCCTTCCCCTCCCCTCCCCCACCCCAAGGGATCTGGCAGCCTCTCCCAGGGAACTTCTTACTGCTCCTGCTTCTTGCAGCTCCCTGGCTCACACTCACTCCTCTAAAGTATTGAGGGGCCTGGACCTGACATGACCTGCAGCCATCCTGTGTACAGACTTAGCATAACCCATAGCCACCTTGTATGCTCAGCCACCATAAGCTAGAAACAAAACTATAGACAGGAAAATTTGGCCTGGGCTCAGGCAGATGGGAAAATACCAGCTGCAGCTGATGCATTACTAAGAGGGATAGATACAGTAAGATCACAGATTCACGGGAATGGAAGGGAGCATAGAGAAGCTAACTTTGAGTTTCTGGAAATTTCTTACAGAGTGTCTGTGTGAGTTTCTTGTTAAATTTGCTTTTGCTGATAAGTAGAAACTATGAGGGTTTGCTGTTGCTACGAAAATTGTTTTAGCCCATTGGGAGTTGTGATTGGTTAGATTTATTATATCGTTATGCTTTAAGTAAAATTGGTTAAGGTATAGATTAAAAGGACTCATTTTAACTATATAATGAGGGTCACAGTCAGAAGAGAAGTTCATTGGAACCTACCTCTGGGACACAGCTCAAGATCAAAGCTGCCAGAACTCTTATACTATGCATTATTATACCATACAGGAGCTGGAGCCCCAGATGATACAATCCTGACTGGCCTTTGGGAGATGTCCATCTGCTTTATTGGGAGTGATGTGTGTATTCTGGTGTGTATGCCTGGTGTGTGTATTCTGTTGATGAATTGCTGATTGCTAATAAATACAGATTGAGGGTTTTAATGTGAGAAGGCTCTTTCACGGGGAAAGGTCCCGTTAACCCATAAAGGGTCATTGCAGAGGCGAGGGCTTTAAATTTGTGTGGGTAACAAAAGGTCTGGAGTGCCCTCTTTTAAACGTAACTGGGGACAGCTGAGCAGGCACAGGTGCACTGGCCCTTCTCCTTCTTAAAGGGTCAATATCACCCTCTGACTGACCGGAACTGAGCCTCTGAGCACCCCTACTGGAATAGGCCCCACAAGCAAGATAGGTGGGTGAATGCCGAATTTCCCCTTGTGTGTAGATTGCTGTGGGGCTTAGGCAGGAGATAGGAGTCCAAATCCCTAGAGTGAGGCTGCTGTGCACATGCCCAAAGGCAGAAACTCAGGCACCAAGGCAATTTTTACAGTGAGAATTTAGGTGTAGAATGAGTTTAAGTGCCTACAGGATTAGGTGGCAGCCAAGCGGGGTGCCTAAAACTGTGACTTGGGTGCCTAAGTCCTTTTGTGGATCTTGGTCATTGTCCTTACAGCCCTGCCATTGGAGAATAACAGCTGCAAACACTTGAGCAGGCCTGACAAGAGAAGGCAATGGGCACCTTTAGACATACACAACACATACCGTGAAGACAGTGCAGACTTGCACTGCCCCAGAGGAAGCATTGGGAAGATTTCTGCCTTGGAATGGCAGGATGCTTCCCAGGAAGGCAGAAACAATGCACAAGGTATCATGTCCATTTCTCCTCCCGCCACGATGTTTATTTTCCTCCCGTCACAGAGAGCCCGCTGTGCTGACAGGTACATAGGTTGAGCATCACTATGGTTCTTTGCCTGTTTACTCTATTTGGGCATCTTGTGTGCTAAGGGAAAAGGAACAAAGCCACTCTTGTACTTAAATCACAGCGGCTGCTATTTCCACTGGTCCTTATGGAGGCCACAAAAGGGGGGGGGCGGCTGAGAGAGAGCAAGAAAGAGAGAGTAAGAGTATCTTCTCTTTTCCTCCCATATGCATAGTGTACTTGCATAAGGACCAGGCAGAATCTGGCCTAACAATAGTAGTTGGGGGTGGGGGGGTGTCAAATTTGAGAAGTAGTTAAGAAAGTTAAAACCAATATTTATTTCCAGCATTTAGAAAGGTTAGCCGTACTTTCAACGCACTTCATACAACAATTGTGAATATTTTATGATAGAGACTTTGTGGACCTTTCCTCCTTAGGAAAAAGAACATGTAAAATATTGACATTTAAAATGATCCTTCATTCCTCAAAAAGTATGCGGCGATATTAAACCTGTACAAAATTTACTAACATCTATACTGGTCAGCCATAGAACTGGAAGATGGCTTGGTTGGCCAGTGGCTTACATAGAGATAAAGAAGGGCAGATTTTGACCCGTAAAATTCAGCTAAGCTGACTGAGAGCTGCCTAACTGCTCTCTAATATGGTTTCCTTATTCCAGATGTTTAAACTGCATCCTTTGCTTCAGAAGTCCAATTTTTGGTTTTGTAAGTCCAAGTTTTGGGTTTTCTTTTACGATTAAAAGATGAGGGTGGCGGGGAAAATAAAGTTTACAGTAATAGTAATAACTAAAAATCAAATCAGTAAAATGAAAAGCTGGACAAACAATACAAAGGCCCAGATTTTTAAAGCTATTTAGGCATTGCAACTGATTTAGAAGCCTAAATCTCATTTTCAGAAGGGGTTTAGACACTTAATGGCCTAAAATGTATTAACTTAGAAACTCTCCCCATTGTCTGTGTTACAATCTTAAAACTGCCCATTCTAGCTCTAGTTGATTCAATGGATTAATTGCTTTGTTCTTAATTAAAGATCCATATAAAATATTCCTTACTTCCTCTGCAAGCTTTTCCCCATGCTAAGTAATATATCAGTGTGACGGAGCAATCAATCAGAAATTAATTTCCCAGAGCAGCACATTAGAACAGGCAAATTAAATGAAAGTGAGTTTCATTCAAGTTAAGAGGACATTACTTAAATCATAGTTTGTCAGAAACAGGACGAAATGTCAGCTTTCAGAAAACCTTATCCCTTTTGGATACAAATATAACATTTTATGAAAAATCTTTATGGAAAGCTAAACATAATTTGCTCTGTATTGAAACTGTAGAATACATTTACAGGAAATAATGAAAGAATATTGCATTTTCTAACACCTTAATAACCTTCCAATTCCTGAATATGGTATAAATACTATTGATTACAGTGTTCTATCCATCTAAAGTTGGTATATAAGTGCCAAATATAGCTGAGCTAACTATTCAAATATTTGACCAAGTTTTTCCCTACATTTTAAGCTCTCTAGGATAGGGACCATATCTTCCTCTAGAATGGCTAGTATGTTCCAAAAAGGGGTCTCTGGATCTGATAGATAGATTAGATTTAATATTAAAGTTAGATTTATAAATACTTTATAAAGAATTAATAAATGATTCATCAATATTTTTATCTATTGTTATAGACTGCTGTACAGTTCAGGAGGTCAGTATGTTGCTATGACCACGTATAACACTTTCCACCAAAGTGCTGATAGCCATCCATAACACATACTACTTATGATGTAAGATGTTTAAAACCTCTATTACTCATTTATAAGTGGAAACTTAATGTAAAGTGTTACCAGAATTATAATTAAGTTAATTTCAATTATTCTGAGTTTGCAACTCTTTCATGTGTACCGTCCATAAGCTCAATCACTGCTAGTGTGAAAATTCATGAGAAGCAAATTTTAACCTTTTTTGCATCTGGATCACTTTGTTGACTCATTCAGTTTGTGATCCATTATTACCCCTGATCCTTTTCAGCAATATTACCACCTAGCCAGTTATTCCCCATTTTGTAGTTGTGCATTTGATTTTTCCTTCCTTAGAGAAATATTTTGCCTTGAATATCATCCTGTTGATTTCAGACAAATTCTCCAATTTGTCCGTCATTTTGAAGTCTATTCCTGTACTCTGAAGTGCTTGCAACCCCTCCCAGTTTGGTGTCAGCTGCAAATGTTATAAGCATACTCTCAACTGTATTATCCAAGTCACTAATGAAAATATTGACTAATAACGCACCAAGGACTAATCCCTGCAAGACCCCACAAGTCTTGCCCTCTCAGTTTGACAGCAAACCATTGATAACTACTCTTAATTTATGATCTTTCAATCAGTTTTGCACCCACCTGATAGTAATTTAATCAGACCATATTTCCCTGTTTACTTATGGGAATGTCATGAGGGACTGTGTCAAAAGCCTTATTAAAAATCAAGATATATTATGTCTACTCCTTCCCCCATCCATTACGCCTGTAAGCCTGTCAAAAATAAAATGAGATTAGTTTGGCATGATTTGTTCTTGACAAATCCATGCTGACTATTCCTTTCTATTCCTCTTGTTGCTTACAAATTGATTGTTTAATAATTTGTTCCAATATTTTTCCAAGTATCAAAGTTAGGCTAACTGGTCTATAATTCCCCAGGTCCTCTTTTTCCCCTTTTTAAAGGTAAGTACTATATTTGCCCTTCTCTAGTCCTCTGGGTCCTTACCTGTCCTCCATGAATTCTTAAAGATAATTGCTAATGGTTCTGGGATTGCTTTAGCTAGTTCCTTAAATACTGTAGGATGAATTTCATCAGGTCCTGCCACCTTGAATATACCTAACTTATCCAAATATTCTTTAACCTATTCCTTCCCTATTCTGGCTTGTGTTCCTTCCCCCATAATTGTTATTTGTTGATTGTCTGGTCCCAATCAACCTTTTTAGTGACGTCTGAAGCAAAATAGGCATTGAACACCTCAGCCTTCTTGATGTCATCAGTTATTAGCTCTCCTCCCCTGCTAGGTAGAGGACCTGTACTTTCCTTAGTCTCTCTTGCTCTTAATATAATTAAAGAACCTCTTCTTTTTGCCTTTTATGTGCCTTGCTAGCTGTAACTCATTGTGTGCCTTAGGCTTTCTGATTTTGTCCTTACATGCTTGTGCTATTCTTTTACTTCTCCTCAGCAAGTAGTCCATGTTTCCACTTTTATAGGATTCCTTTTTGGTTTTCAGGCTATTAAATAGCTCCTGATGGAGCCTTATTGGTCTTTTACTATTCTTCTTATCTGTCCTTTCCTCTGAATAGTTGGCAGTTGTACATTTAATATTATTTCCTTAGGGAACTGCCAACTCTCCTGACTTCCTTTATTCTTTGGATTTTCTGCACATGAGATCTTACCTACCAGTTCTTGGAATTTGTTAAAGTGTGACTTTTTTGAAGTCCATTGTCCTTATTTTGCTGCTCTCATTCCTTTCTTCTCCTTAGTATCATGAAATCTGTCATTTCATGATCACTTTCACCCAAATTACTTTCCATCTTTAGATTGCAACCAATTCCTCCCTTTTTGGTCAGAATCAAGTCTGAAATGGCTGTCCCCCTGGTTATTTCTTCCACTTTCTGAAACAAAAAGTTGTCCCCAATACATTACAAGAATGTATTGAATTTGAAAATTCTGTGTTTTCCATATTACTTTTCCAACAGACACCTAGGTAGTTAAAGTCCCTCTTTACTACCAGGTCTTGTATTTTAAATATTTTTGTTATTGGTTCTAAAAATGCCTCATACACTTCCTCTTCCTGATTTGGTGGTCTGCAATAGACCCCTACCGTGACATCACCCCTATTTTTTCCAATTTTATCTCTACCCAGGGAGTTTCAACTGGTCTGCTGCTCACCTCCTTCTGTGCCTCAAAACAAGTGTATATATGCTTGATGTAAAATGTGCAATCTCCACCCTTTTTCCCATGCCTATGTTTCTGAACAAGCTATACCCCTCTATACCAATATTTCAGTCATGAAATTTATCCCATCAAACACTATTTCACACACTCCCAGCTATACCGTTAACTGGTTGTTTTTTCTTTCATAACAATTTCACAGAATGATAGGGTTCCTTATTTGCTGTACAGGATTTGCCCCATGCAATTTTAGATTTCATTGAGAGTGAGCAATCAGTCAAAAACTAATCTCCAGAAGCAGTCGATAAAAACAGACAAATTTGAGGAAAGTCAAATGTATTCAACAAAATTTTTTTTTACTGAACATTAAACTCATCCTGAACAGCAAGAAATGTGTTGAGCAAATCAGATTCATTTTAAATTTATTTACATATTTAAAAACAAACAATCAGTGCATAATTGGTTGTGTAATACATTTAAGGAGTGAAACAAGAATCTATTTTTCTGCATTCTTAATGAAATTCCTACTAACTTTCTCAATATTATTACATACTGATGGACATAAATGTGCATTCAAATGTGCAATGGTTATGATACATTAACAAACAAATAAGGATAGTAAGAACTCATCTGAATAGAAATCAGGATTTATTGCAGAAAAAATGGTTTTATGTTTATAACTTTGGCCTATGTAAAATATCTTGCATTATTAGTGATCTGTCATGAGGTGATTTGAAAATATAGTATTCGTCAGTGTAACAATTCTGAATTATATAGTCAAACTGTCAGAATCTCTTCTGAAAAATATTGTCAAATTTTAGGACTGTTTCATACTATTAGAGAGACAAGGTGGATGAGGCAACACCAACACTGTGTATTTTGTAGCAAGGTCTCAGTTGGTCTGCGGAGCTGCTGGTGAGCGGCGGGGAGCTACTGCCTCACCGAAAGGCCCCGGGTCACACCTCTCTGTCGACGGGGACTTAGCAGAGGGAGGTGTGCCATCGCAGTTGATGCGACACGGGAATAGTCCGTGGCACGCCCCTCCGGGAGGGGAGCACCAGCAAGAGTCCGTGGCGTGCCCGTCAGGCCAGGGAGCGTTGGTAAGAGTGTGTGATGCGCCCCTCAGGCAGGGGAGCACCAACAAGGGTCCGTGGCACTCCCCACCGGCAGTGGAGCGCCGGCAAGAGTCCTTAGCACTTTATCAGGATTCTGTCACCCCAAGGTGGGGTGGCAGGGGTAGGGGAACATAGGCCCACCCGACTCTACTGCATTCAAGCTCAGGGCCCTGACAGTGGCGGGGGGCGGGGGGGGCAGGTGTCCTGCCACTGGGTCAGCGGGGATCCGTCCGCAACACATTGGCCAAACACTAACTTCTGCAGAAAAGGACCTAGGGGTTAGAGTGGATGAGAAGCTGGATATGAGTCAATAGTGTGCCCTTGTTGCCAAGAAGGCTAATGGCATTTTGGGCTGTATAAGTAGGGGCATTGCCAGCAGATCGAGGGATGTGATCATTCCCCTCTATTCAACATTGGTAAGGCCTCGTCTGGAGTACTGTGTCCAGTTTTGGGCCCCACACTACAAGAAGGATGTGGAAAAATTGGAAAGAGTCCAGCGGAGGGCAACAAAAATGATTAGGGGGCTGGAGCACATGACTAAGATCAAGTGTAGTATCTGTTCTTATCAGTTTAATTTCTTTTGATGGATGTCTGTAACACCTGCTCTGAAGATGGATTCTCCTGCTGCCATTTTTGAAAAAAATTGATGCTGCTTTGAAGATATACTCCGCTGCTCCTACTTTGGAAGAAAATCCTCTCTCTGCTTCTGAGACACCCTCATCTGCACTCTTGGCGGCTGCTGCTGCTCCTGCATCCTCTACTTCTCAGAAAGCTCAGCGGAAGCCCATCTCAAAGACCACCCTTGGTGCCTCACGGAAGACACAGACCACCAGCAAGGATAAAAAAATCAGCACCTGGCTGAAAAATCAGCACCTGTGGATACCTCTGCAGGGAAACCTAGCACCACGAGGACAGCTCTTCGGGACCTCACCTCCAGGAGCAACAACATCTCATCAGCTCTTCAGGAGGAGGACCCTCGGAGAACCTCTCCCACTGCCCAGGACCAGGATGCTGAACGCTGCCCTGCTGCTCCTGAGAAGGCTGCTACCAGAGGACCAGGACCAGGATGCTGATGGTGTCACTAGAGTAGATATGGGGAAAGAGTAGGCAATGAGGTTGCCATCATGTGCCAATGTAAATGGCAGAGGGGCATTGCTGGCACATGATGGCAACCTCGTTGCCTACTCTTTCCCCATATCTACTCTAGCAACACCATCAGAGGACCCAACCACATCAGCCACACCATCAAGGACTCATTCACCTGCACATCTACTAATGTTATGCCATCGTGTGCCATGTACCCTCTGCCATGTACATTGGCCAAACCGGGCAGTTCCTACGTAAAAGAATAAATGGACACAAATCGGACCTCAGAAATGGTAATATACAAAAGCCAGTAGGTGAACACTTCAATCTCACTGGACATTCTATAACAGATTTAAAAGTAACTATTCTTGAACAAAAAAACTTCAGAAACAGACTTCAAAGAGAAACAGCAGAACTAAAATTCATTTGCAAATTTAACACCATTAATTTGGGCTTGAATAGGTACTGGGAGTGGCTGGCTCATTACAAAAGCAGCTTTGCCTCTCCTGGAATTGACTCCTCCTCATCTATTATTGGGAGTGATTGAATTGGCCCTGTCAACACTGGTTCTCCACTTCTGAGGTAACTCCCTTCTCTTCATGTGTCATTATATAATGCCTGCATCTGTAACTTTCACTCCGTGCATCTGAAGAAGTGAGGTTTTTTATCCATGAAAGCTTATGCCCAAATAAATCAGTTAGTCTTTAAGGTGCCACCGGACTCTTTGTTGTTTTTGAGCTCATTACTTTTCACTGTTGTAAGTCTTTTTCTTCTCATAAACTCCACCTGCTGACTATCATCTCTTGCTGAATGTTTTTTATGTAGCAACCATGAAAGACTCATTGAGTGCAAGCCTAGGTGAACCCACTTCTGCTGTGACATTTGCAAACTAATAACAAAACACTCTACAGCACACACTCTTTCTCCACCTGGGGAGAAGATAAGAGAACAAACATGTGACAGATGTTAGTCACATTGCTACTGGAAAGCACATGGATATTACGGTGATAAGTGCAATAGAAGAACTTATATAGGTAGGAGGGGCAGCTCGGATAATTGGTTATTTTTAAAAGAATTTTTGATATCAGGTGTTACCTCTCTCCTCCGCCCTTCCTATATAGCTTGTTTTCTAAGATTAAACACCTTGGGGCAGCAAGGAGTATTTATTCCTTTATGTGTGGGCAGTGCTTAGCACATGGTGCATGCTACCATGATACTAGATCTTCAGCTGCTGTCACTGGGTAGGTCTACACAGCAAAAGCTGTGCATGAGGTAACCTACCTGATCTAGCTTGAATCCAGCTAGTGCAAGTAGCAGTAGTAGTGAAGACAGCACAGGCTTCAGAACTGGCAAGCAAGCTGAGTATGTACCAAGGGTCTGTGCTGGGTTTGTACTACCTGCATGGAAGTGCATGCTGTGTGCTCTTCACTGCTCTGTTACCTGCACCAGCTGGATACCCAATGGATGCAGCTCCATAGATGTTACTGGAGTTATGCTCATTCACACCTCTTGAGGATATGGCTCATGATAAATAACAAGCCAAAGTAACACCTCAAACAAAACAAGTGTCTATGGATTGAAACCGCCATTAAGTTCCATAGATGTACAGTAAAATGTGCCTAGATCAACCACTCATGGGAGTTAGCAAAAAGTGGTCACTTGTCGGAGGTGGTCTCTCTTCAAAGGTTTGCTGTAAAATGGGCAGTTTTACAATGTACAGAAAGGCTACTATAGTCACCAGTGTTTCATGTTTCATTTTAATCACCTTTTAAATGAACATTACACAATACAGTACGTACTGTATTTAAAATCTCTTGGTGGGTTTATTAATACAATAGTACAATATTTAGGTTAATCAAATGAGGTAATTCAGTTCATTAATACAAGTGCTTATTTTCTAGACTGGAGCCAAAAGAAATTTTTTACAATTACAGGTAAAAACTCCTGGTTTAAGTCTACAGTAGCTTGTATTTATTTGAAAAAGTCACTTATTCTTGTCTGCCTCTGCAATGATAGGAGTATGTTTACCACTTCTTCTTCTTCTGCGTCATGGAACAGTTATAAAAAGTCGGTTGTTGCCCTTTTGAATGGCAAATGCTTCTATGTCTTAAATCATATTCTTGGCTTCATGCACAGAAATGATTCTTCCCAGTAGTTCAGAGGCACCATTGCAATCCCCTTCTTCATCATCATCATCATCAGTTTTTGTATCACTGTGTGAGTCATCACATGGCTTGAAATTTTCTAGGGGTTTTGTAGCAGGTTTTGACCAGTCTGTGACATCTTCAGTTGTTGAAAGGTTCTCATCAATCTGGTAGGTCTTCTCAATTGGCACACCAAAAAGACTGCAGCATGTTAACTACCACTAGAGGGAGCTCATGTTTATCTTCTGGACGAACGTTTTCATTTGGTGAATCTACAATTGACTTGGCAATAGTGAATCCGCATTTAGCATAGCATTTTTTGATGGTGCTTGGCTCAATCTCACTCCATGCTAGACGAACCCAGTGTACTGCATCCAAGAGTGAAACCCTTTTCAAAAGCATTGGACCCAATGAAGTTGCATCAGATTCCATTTGATGAAGAGTAAATTGAATTTACCTTTTCTGAAATTTCACTTTTACAGTTTGAATAACTCCAGCATCCATAGATGGGAACACAGAGGTGCTGTTTTTGGGAAAGCAGAGTTTAATGTTTGTGGAGACATCAGGGTGGCCTGGTATGGTACTGCCATCCTTATTTCTGTGCTACTGCTAAAAGCAGCATAACCTTCAGAACTGGGCACCTGGCCAGCAGCCACGGGTCTCCACTGTCTTCAAATCTGGGCGGCCAGAGAGCGGCAGCTGCTGTCCGGACACCCAGCTCTGAAGGCAATGCCGCTGTTAGCAGCAGCGCAGAGGTAAGGGTGGCTTACAGTACTGTATGAACACATCCACGAAATTTGCTACTGTACTGTATTTATTCCATGACCAATTTGCAAGAAATGTGTGATTTCTTCACGATTTAGGTAGACCCCTACTGATAAGCGAAGATTGGTTTCTCCTACAGGTTTGTTTTTATGGCTGGAGGTAAGAAAATGTGGTCACTGGTCACAGATGACAAGTTGTTACTCTTCAGTTTCTTCACAGTTAAATTATAGGGGGAAAAGTTCCATGGCCTCTGCAAGTAGTCACTCGTGACAGGTGGTCTCCCTTCAGAGGTTTTCACTAAAGCAGGTTTTAGTGTATCTACCTTCTGATTTTATTTTCTCCCTTGGGAACCCAAACTTGAATAGTATAGTACATGCTAATTAGTAATGCTTTAGCCACTCGGTAAAATTAAAATAATTACCATAGCATGTAGCTACAATATATGCTATTTACTATCTAATGCCAGTGTAACTAGATGTTTTCTACTAACCTTGTGGAATAAAGTGGTTGCAGATTTTCATTCCTCACTGTTTCTGAGGCCTGGTCTACACTAGGCATTTATGTCGAATTTAGCGCCGTTACATTGAATTAACCCTGCACCCATCCACACCATGAAGCTATTTAGTTCGACATAGAGCTCTCTTAAATTCGACTTCTGTACTCCTCCCCAACGAGAGGAGTAGCGCTAAATTCGAAATGGCCATATCGAATTAGGCTAGGTGTGGATGGAAATCGACGCTAATAGCTCCGGGAGCTATCCCACAGTGCACCACTCTGTTGACGCTCTGGACAGCAGTCCGAGCTCGGATGCTCTGACCAGCCACACAGGAAAAGCCCCGGGAAAATTTGAATTCCTTTTCCTGTCTGGGCAGTTTGAATCGCATTTCCTGTTTGGACATCGTGGCGAGCTCAGCAGCACTGGCAACGATGCAGAGCTCTCCAGCAGAGGTGACCGTGCAATCCCAGAATAGAAAGAGGGCCCCAGCATGGACTGATCGGGAAGTCTTGGATCTCATCGCTGTGTGGGGTGATGAGTCCGTGCTTTCCGAGCTGCACTCCAAAATACGGAATGCAAAGATCTATGAGAAGATCTCTAAAGCCATGGCAGAGAGAGGATACAGCCGGGATGCAACGCAGTGCCGCGTGAAAATCAAGGAGCTGAGACAAGGCTACCAAAAAACCAAAGAGGCAAACGGACGCTCCGGATCCCAGCCCCACACATCCCGTTTCTACGAGGCACTGCATTCCATCCTAGGTGCGGCCGCCACCACTACCCCACCCGTGACCGTGGACTCTGAGGATGGGATATTGTCCGCGGCCGGTTCCTCAGACATGTTAGCGGACGGGGAAGATGAGGAAGGAGATGAGGAGGACGAGGCAGTCGACAGCGCTTGCACCGCTGATTTCCCCGACAGCCAGGAGCTCTTCATCACCCTTACCGAGATCCCCTACCAACCGTTCCCAGCCGTTACCCCGGACACAGAATCAGGGGAAGGATCAAGCAGTAAGTGTTTTAAACATCTAAACATTTATTTTTAGCAGAACTGGAATATTTATAATATTAACAATGGGTTTTTCATGAAGTGTTTTAAACATCTAAACATTTATTTTTAACAGAACTGGAATATTTATAATATTAACAATGGGTTTTTCATGATTTCTTTGCCTTAGGCACTTAACTATTTAGTCCCAACTATTTAAAAAAAATCTAACAATGTCCGGTTTTTCATGATTCTGCTGCCCAAGACGCTCCACTCTTTAGTCCCTGCCAGTGCAGCTACACCAAAATCCGGTCTATATGTCCGGGGATAGAGATGAAATCCTCATGGGAGATCTCAACGAAGCTCTCCTGGAGGTAATGTTCAAGCCTGTTCATCAGGTTCCTGGGGAGAGCGACCTTATTCGGTCCTCCGTGGTACGAAACGTTTCCGCGCCAGGAGACAATCAAGTACTCAGGGATCATTGCCCTGCAGAGCATGGCGGCATACGGCCCTGGTTTTTGCAGGCTTTTCCTAAGCATCCGTTCCTTTTCGCTGTCCGAGATCCTCATCAGGGTGATGTCGCTCATGATGCCCTGCTTTGAATTAGGTAAGGGAATGTTAGTATTGGGACTGCTTTACAGCCACGCGGTGGAGGCGGGAGAGGGGCAGCATACAGGGATCTTTCCCTGGGACAGCTGCGAGGGGGTGGGACAGGGGCAGAGTTCATGCTTGCCTGATTGCTGGCAGCAGAGACTGGCATTGCTTTCAATGTGAAAGGAGGCCAGTGCTACTATTAAAGTTTTAAGCAGCCACAAGTCTACGGCTTACCATGTTTGCCCGCTACACAAATTCCGGTGTCCTGCCCCGCTTCTCAGATCGCCACTGCAAGACCACAGGCACTGAAGGCGAGGGCCGAAAATTCGACCTTGTCCTGAGTGCGCATGTGATAGGTGCAGTGCATGGTCTTGTTCACAGAGAAAGACTATGTTCTTTGTTCACAACTACATTTATCTTTCTGAGGAATTCACTCCCTTTTTCCCATTCCCACAGCCACATCTGCGACTGTTTCCCAACCCAGCCTGGCATCACAGTCCCAGAGGCTAGCGCAGATTAGGCGGAGGAAGAAGAAGACGCGGGAGGACATGTTCTCAGAACTAATGTGCTGCTCCCGAGCCCAGGCAGCCCAGCAGACACAGTGGAAGGAGAACTTGTCCCAAATGCACAGAGCAAACATGGAACGGGAGGAGAGGTGGCGTCAGGAAGACCAGCAGGCGACTCAAACGCTGCTTGGACTGTTGAGGGGCAAACGGACACGCTCCGGCGCCTTGTGGATGTTCTGCAGGACCGGAGGCAGGAGGAGAGAGCCCCGCTGCAGTGTATCTGTAACCACCCTCCCCCGCACCAAGTCCCATACCCCCCTCACCCAAAGTCCAAAGAAGGAGGGGCGGCAGGGGCCGTGAAAAGTTTCACTCCACCCCTGCAGAGTGCTGTAGCACTAGAAGGCTCTCATTCCCCAAAATTTGAAAAGTCCTTTCCTACCCACCTCACACAAGCCCCCGTCCAAGTTTCAACCCCCCTGTTTCATGTGTAGTTACTAATAAAATATACGTTTCTGTTAATTACTGTTTCCATCATTTTCTTTTGGAGGAGAGTCTGTGTGAAGGGGGGAAGGTGGTTGGTAATTGGACAGGACAGTCACCTTTAGCAGGGTACAGAGGCGGGGGCAGGTCCAGCAGCAGGGCACATACACAGTGCAGTTACTAGTTACCCTGGTCAGTCTGGGAGGTGGTTTTCATGTTCTGGGGTGGGGGGGGGGTTTGCTCTGTGACTTTGTCGCGGGGGAGGGCAGTTACAGATCTTATGCAGCGGTCCTTATCCTGGATCACAGAGCCACACAGCAGGGGATCTGTAACCCTCCTCCCCCTGCCAGAAAGTCACATAGCCGACACATACACGCAGTCCCGCCCAGGACGGCTGGCAGGCTCCGTTGAAACAACCAGTCCACCACTGCGGAGCCTGTCATTCCTGGAGTTTAGAGGCATCATTTGCATCACTACACTACACCCGCCCCACACCACAGTCTGCGTCCCAGGTTTAAAACATTCCCGCGAAAACAGTAATAAAGACAACGGTGTTCATTAAGAAAATAGAACTGATTTTATTTTTTGGGAAGGTGGTGAAGGGGGTATGTAGCTGGAGAGGATAGTCAACATAAACTGGGTAAAGAAACGGGGGCAGGTTCAGCTTCTCTTTAAACAAAGTTAATAGTCACAGGTTACCCTGCTCACTGAGGAACCTAGCTTTCAAAGCCTCCCGGATGCACAGCGCGTCCCGCTGGGCTCTTCTAATCGCCCGGCTGTCTGGCTGGGCGTAATCAGAAGCCAGGCTATTTGCCTCAACCTCCCACCCCGCCATAAAGGTCTCCCCCTTGCTCTCACAGAGATTGTGGAGCACACAGCAAGCTGATATAACAATGGGGATATTGGTTTCGCTGAGATCACAGCGAGTCAGTAAGCTTCTCCATCTCCCCTTGAGACGGCCAAAAGCACACTCCACCACCATTCTGCACTTGCTCAGCCGGTAGTTGAAGAGTTCTTTTTCAGTGTCCAGGGCGCCAGTATAGGGCTTCATGAGCCAGGGCATTAGCGGGTAGGCTGGGTCCCCGAGGATCACTGTAGGCATCTCCACATCCCCAAGAGTTATTTTGTGGTCCGGGAAGTAAATACCTTCCTGCAGCCGTCTAAACAGACCTGAGTTCCTGAACACGCGAGCGTCATGAACCTTGCCCGGCTATCCGACGTTGATGTTGGTAAAACGTCCCCTATGGTCCACCAGTGCTTGCAGCACCATAGAAAAGTAGCCCTTTCGGTTGATGTACTGGCTGGCCTGGTGGTCCGGTCCCAGGATAGGGATGTGAGTTCCATCTATAGCCCCACCGCAGTTTGGGAATCCCATTGCGGCGAAGCCATCTATGATGACCTGCGCGTTTCCCAGGGTCACTACCTTTGAGAGCAGTACCTTAACGATTGCGTTGGCTACTTGCATCACAACAACCCCCACGGTAGATTTGCCCACGCCAAAGTGGTTCGTGACCGACCGGTAGCTGTCCGGCGTTGCAAGCTTCCAGAGGGCTATGGCCACTCGCTTCTGGACAGTCAGGGCTGCTCGCATCCGGGTGTCATTGCACTTCAGGGCAGGGGACAGCAACTCACAAAGTTCCAGGAAAGTCCCCTTCCGCATGCAAAAGTTTCGCAGCCACTGGGATTCATCCCAGACCTGCAGCACTATGCGGTCCCACCAGTCCGTGCTTGTTTCCCGGGCCCAGAATCGCCGTTCCACAACATCCACATGACCCATTGCCACCGTGATGTCCTCGGCGCTGGGTCTCGTGGTTTCTGACAGGTCTGTGCTACTCTCAGACTTCAGATCCTCACCCCGCTGCCGTAGCCTCCTCGCCTGATTTCTCTGTATCTGCCTCTGGGAAAGGTGGATGAGAAGCTGCGAGGTGTTGAGAACAGCCACAACTGCAGCGATGGTCGCAGCGGGCTCCATGCTCGCAGTGCTGTGGCGTCCGCGCTGTCACTGACCAGAAAAGTGCGCGAACTGATTTCCCGCTGGCGCTTTCAGGGAGGGAGGGCGGGAGTGACGGACGGATGACGACAGTTACCCAAAAGCACCCTCGACACATTTTTTTTACCCAGAAGGCATTGGCGGCTCGAACCAGAATTCCAATGGGCAGCAGGGACTGCGAGAACTGTGGGATAGCTGCCCACAGTGCACCGCTTCCAATGTCGACGCTTTCCCCGTTAGTGTGGACTCACAAAGTCGAATTACTGTCCTTAGTGTGGACACACACGTTCGACTTTGCAATATCGATTCCACATATTCGATTTAAGTGAAATCGAACTACCCTCGTAGTGTAGACATACCCTGAGTAATGATTATGTTAGTCTCTGCTTCATCACTTAAAAGCATCCTTTGAATCCCACAAATCTTTCATTATTATGGGATGCTTCTCTATTTTTATCTTTCCAGAGCTCTCTGTTGCCATATTGCAATTAGTCACTCTTTCCTCTTCTGCTTCATCTCCTCTCTGGGGCCAGGTTGTGCCATGCTGTCCAGTTAGTGGGTGAGGGGAAGAAAGAGACATAGTACAATTATCAGTCTCCTCTTCTGAGACCCTGAGCAATAGCAGGCAAAGCTACTATCCTTGGGCCCAAAAGATGATAGGGAGAAGCCAGGTGAGGAGAAGTCTGAACTTGTAGCAGGAGACTCAGGAGGGCAGTGCAGGGAGGGTGGAAAAAGTGAATGACATGAGCACAGCAGTGCTGGGGGGGAAGTGGGGAGGAAGAAGGGGGAAGGTGACTTTAGCAGCAGCAGCACCTTGCCTGGGCTGAAGGGAAGTGAAGGGGAGGCAACAAGGCCAGAGAGGAGGCCGCTGTGAGAAGCAAGGGGAGAGTTGACCAAGGCAGGGAGCAGGGCTAATGGGAGTGGGCAGGATTGGAGATGGAGAACAGAGAAGATTCAAGGGCAGCTCCTCTATGGCAGGGGATTAAAAGGCAATATGCACATTGCAAGCCTGGGTGGTGGGGAGGTCAGGGACCAAGAGGGGAGCAGAAGAGGATCAAGGCAGCAGGAACTGGATATAATGAGTCTTATTTCCCTTTGTCTCCTGTTAGACAAGGAGGACGGCACGGTGAATTTCCTCAAGCCAGGAAAGTGCTGTAAGATCCTCAGCTGGGCCGTGTCTAGGGGGGCAGGGTGTTTGGGTTCAGGGATAGAGACTGTGTTCCTACCTTTCTCCAGGGCCAATCTAAATCTTGCACAGGAAGTTTAGTTCAATATGCTATCCGTTCATCCAGCTATGAAGCTGTGCAGATGCTGCTTCACAGAGCATACCAAACTGTACACATTGTTTGTTAAAAGTTTATCACTGCAGCTTCATTGTCCAGGGCCGGATCTAGGTTTTTTGCTGGCACCACTGCTGCTTCTGCTTCTGGCTGCCCTGCCGCAGTCCCTGGGTGGCTCGGGCCGCTTCGCCCAGCCCCAGCTGCTGCACTGGGGGGTGGCCTCCCTGCAGCATCTGCAGGCAGCTCCGTGTGCCCCGAGGGGTGGCCCCCAGCCCAAGTGTCCCCCTCTAGGAACCTACCCGGCCCAGCCACAAGGTGCAGGCGCTGCTCCCCCACGACGCAAACCGCAGTGGCCCCAGGGCGACGCGCTGCTGCTGCCAGGGCCGGCTCTAGGCTTTTGCCGCAGGAAGCAAAAAAATAAAAGAAAAAAGACGGCCAGAATGCCGCCCTTGAAAATGTGCCGCCCCAAGCATGTACTTGGTTTGCTGGTGCCTAGAGCCGGCCCTTCTTTCTCACCGCCTGCCTGAAAAAGACAATTCTGCTGGATCCTTAGCAATCACATAAGCTCTGGACTGAAGGTTTGTGGCACCGTGTATTTATTCAATTCCAAATTTTCAGGGAATATTCTAGGCAGCAATGGGCAAAACTGTGCTGATTTGGGGAAAAACTGGAAAAGCTTGATTTCCACTGGTTAGTGAGAGGGAAATCAGGCACCCTTTTCCTGCTGTAGGTAGGTCAGATTGGCAGTGACTTGGGGGGCGGGGGTTACCTTCTTCTGCAGTTTATGAGTGCAGGTCACTTGCCAGGATTATCTGTGTATATCTCACTTAATCATTTCCCTGCTATTGCAGAGGCCTTTAGCACTGGTGCATCTCGGTCCTCCTGTTCTCTGCTTGTGGCGCGTACTACTCTAGTCTCCGGTGGGCCTTATTTACTTTGGTCTCATTTCAGCTGTTGGGCTTAGTGTGCAACTGCTGGGTGGTGTTGGTGGCCAGTGATATACAGGAGGTCAGACTAGATGATCTAGTGGTCCCTTCTGGCCTTGAACTCTATGACTGTATTCAGACTACATTTTTCTTTTCTTTGCTTTCATTGATTACTCCTAGTCACAGCTGCTTGGATTATCCTAACCAACTTACTCCTTGGTGTTGCTTAAATAATTCAAATACATGTCCAGCAGAGGTTCCCAAAGTGTGGTTTGTAGACTACTGGTGGTCTTCAGAGAGACAGCTGGTTGTTTGACCCAGATGCTAAATTTCATTGAGTCTGTTAAAATACATGATAGACTTTCCTAATAATACCTGTATATTGAAATACTTCTTGTAGTTCTGATCCACACTCAGCGAGCACAGGGTTTGATCTGTGGAATCATGAAAGGGAGGGGAGGGCATGGAAGATGGTCTGTTTGATCACAAATAGGACATCTACAAGATTTCTCTCTTAAAATATAGTTGATGCTAAAAAATTAAGAACCCCTGTGTAGAGCAGGGGGTGGGAGGGTTGCAAGACATGTTGGTATTTTAGATTTGCTTTTGTTCCCATTTGGAATGAGAGAAAATTATAACTTTTCTGAAACTGAGCTACCCTCCTCCCCAAAATTGTTTTGGAAACATCAGAACATGGTGTTCCCAAACAGAAATATGTGAAATTGACATTTTTGTCAGTTTTACTGCTGCTGATCACTGAAGAGCAGAGAGGAGAGTTTAGCAGTATCAAGAGACCTGGCTCTAGCTGGGGCTCCCAGGGCTCTTTCTGTCAAGCTGGAAAGCCAAGTAGCTCTGAGAACCTTGGCTCCAGCTGGGGGTCCAGGGAAGGCAGGCTCCAACAAATCTGGCTGTGCTTCAACAAAAGTTGTGTTGAAACTGTAATAGATTTGCCTAAACACTTCTCTTCAATCAATCAGCATTTTCTGACAATATTAAATTTCATTGGAAAATATCTGATGATCTCTCCCCCATAGTAGACAATCACCATGGGCCTGATCCAAAGTCAACTGAAGTCAATGGGAGTCTTTCCATTGACCAGGGATCGGCAACCTTTGGCATGCGACCCATCAGAAAAAGCCCCTGACGGGCCGGGCCAGTTTGTTTACCCACTACGTCTGCAGGTTTGGCCTATCATGGCTCCCACTGGCCGCAGTTCGTCGTCCCAGGCCAATGTGGACTGTGGGAAGCGGTGCGGGCCGAGGGATGTGCTGGCCGCCCTTTCCGCAGCCCCCATTGGCCTGGGATGGCAAACCGTGGCCAGTGGGAGCCGCGATCAGCCGAACCTGCGGACGTGGCAGGTAAACAAACCAGCTCGGCCTGCCAGAGGCTTTTCCTGATGGGCCACGTGCCAAAAGTTGCCAATCCCTGTTTTAAAGTATTACTCTTTGGGCCAGAAAGAAATGAGAATAACTCTATAGCCCGATGGTTGGGCCATTCAGGGACAACCACATTGCTGTCCCTACTTTAGAGCAGGGATTCAAATCTGGGTGCCTGTGATGGTATATATGAACCCCAAACTGTCCTGCAAGCTGCCCTGGGTTTAATCAGTCCTGCCCTGCTTCACCAGCAGTACTTGTCGGGTTTGGAAGGGGTGGTTAAATAAGAGAGAGTCATCTCAGCTGGGGAATGATAGGGATGGAGAACAGGCTGGCAGCTCCCATATTGTGTGAAAAGCCTAGTTGGGGCCAGAAGCTGACTGAAGACTGATCTACCAGGACCTATCTGCAGGAAGGTAGGCCTGACACAGGCTATTAGTTTTTTATTTTATTTTATGTATTTGTTTTTGGTACCTGTACCCTGTTGGTCGGAATTAGGCAATCTGCTGTAGGTGGGGACCTCCTATAAGGAGGGGGGCTGAAAGTTGAGTCCAGTGGGGCTGAAGATTCTTGGTTAGTGTTTATGCTGAGCTTTGACTTGGGGACTCCATTACCCCGGAAGGGACGTGTGTGAGAATTTTCTCAGTGACTGGGCAGGAGGGCTAAGCCACAACCATAACTGAAGAGTGCTGAAGATTCCATTCGGGAAACTGAGGCAGAGATGCTGCAGTGCCACTCAACAGCCTGAGGGGGCAATTGGAGTTGGCATCTCTGCCACAGTCTCCCACATCCCAGGTGACTGCCCTAACCACTGGACTATTGGGTATGGGGGTCAATATTGTCACCAGGTTTTTTCCTGTTTTGTCAGTGGTGCCTAACTCCCCTTGTTAATATAGCCTGAAAAACCAAAATGTTTTGATTTAAAAATTGCAAAATGAACCATTCTGACACTTCCTTTCCTTTCTTTCTTTGTTTTGACTGAAACAATTTGCTAAAATTGATATGTATAGCCTATAGGTATAGATCAGCAGTTCTCAACCCGCGACCCAGTTAGCACACAGCCCTGGCCCAGCTCAGCTGTGTGCTAAAGGCCGGCCCACGTGCCGGGGTCTGCTGGGTTCCCAGCTGCCCTGCACAGAGGGATTTGGCCGGGCTGCCCTGCCACCCGGTGCGGCAGGGGTGAGGCTGGCCGGCCAGCCCCGTGTGGCTGGAGTCTGGGGTCAGGGCTGCCAGCGGACCCTGTGGGGTCGGGAGTCCGGGGCTGCCGGACGGCCCCGTGAGCGCCGGGATCCAGGTCCCGGTCCGGGGCATGCATAAAAATATATAATGAACAGTAAAGTCCATTCACTGTGATTCTTCAATAATCACTTTTTGAACTCATGGTAAAGAGCCACATTTTCCAACCAATCCTTTAATGCTAGAATTACAATTTCACAGTGATCACATCTTCCTTGTGACGTGTGTTTGGTGTTTGATAAGCTGAGTTTTGCACATGACAAACTTTCATTTGCAAACTGAATATAGTGAGATGGCTAACGACTGGATTTGCAAACAAAACTACTCAGCTGATTTTCTTCAGATGAGGTTCATTAATAAAGTAGATGTAGCAAACTGAAAGAGAGAGGTTATCAAAATTGAAGGAGGGAGAGAGGGAGAAGGGCAAGAGTAAAAAAATGTCGAGGGGGGGGGGAAGAAAAATCAAGAAAAAAATACACAAAAGGAAAAATTATAGATGGAAGAAGAGGAGAAAAATGGATAGAAAATGTGGACACAGAGGCAACTGTGTCAGGACGTGGTTCCAGGGAACATAGGGCATAGGGCCAAGGTGCAGTCCAATGGAAAAGGGGTGGGAACAACTGAGTTACGTAGCAGTTTAAAATGAAATGATGTGACTGACCTTTTATGATCAGATCATGGTCACACTGACCTTGGCATTACCGTATGTGGTTAATGTTTGTTTGAGGATAGGATGTTCTTGAACAGTTTCTCTGATCTATTAGATAAAAACACACGCTACTTCAGTGTCATGCATGCAGCTCTTCATGTTCGAACTATTTTTTTCTTTAGCAATACATTCTTGTAGACTATTCAAAGAAAATCATGTGTGTTTTTTTTCTTTCTGTTAATGCTAGATTTTAATTCCTTGCAGAGCTGACTTGGAATTACAGAAATGCAGGACTGGAAAGGACCTTGAAAAGTCAAGTCCAGCACCCTGTGCTGAGGCAGGCCAAGTAAACCTAGACCATCCCTAAATTGTCCTAAAAATCCTCCAGTGATAGGGAGTCCACAATCCCCCTTGGAAGCCTATTCTAGATCTTAACTGCCCTTCTAGTTAGAAAGTTTTTCCTAATATCTAACCTAGATCTCCTTGGCTGCAGATTAAGCCAATTACTTCTTGCCCTACCTTCAGTGGACAAGGAGAACAATTAGAGACATTTCAAATTAAATTTGAAGGGCATCAAAATGTGAGACCTATCTATTATCCAACATTCTTTCTGGTTTTAAAGGTTTTAAGCAGAGGTGTATCCCGGATTTCTGAACTGGCAGATATGGGCAAGATTTAACAGCTCCCTCATTAGACCCTTTGAAAGAGGGATCTTGAAGAGATTGTCTTGGAAGCCAGCTCTAAACAATGGGGAAGGGCAGGGACAATGGGCCAACAATATGTCAACACAGACAGAGTTGTTGATGGGCATCCCTATTTTAATAAAATCAAGGACTTGATTCTGGTCTCTGTTATACCAGTCTAGAATCAAGGCAATGACACTGAGTCAATGATTTTGCTCTATATTTATGTCAATCTCAAGTACTTTTATGCACCCGCCCCTTACCATGTTATCTTAGCACTCACAAAACCTCTGTGAAATAGGAAATCATAGAATTGTAAGTTTGGAGGGGACCCTGAGAGGTCATCTTGTCCAGTCCCCTGCACACATGGGTAGGACTAAGTATTATCTAGATCAGGGATTGGCAAACTTTGGCCCATGGCCCACCAGGGTAAGTACCCTGGCGAGCCGGGCCGGTTTGTTTACCTGCCGCGTCTGCAGGTTCGACTGATCGCGGCTCCCACTGGCCATGGTTTGCCGCTCCAGGCCAATAGGGGCGGCGGGGGGCGGCGGCCAGCACATCCCTCAGCCCGCGCCGCTTCCTGCAGCCCCCATTGGCCTATGTCATAGTTCTGTTTATTAACTAGCATTTCATGTTCTTCCTGCTTATTCCCCATACTTCTCGCATTAGTATACAGAGATCTAAGATACTGATTTAATTTCCCCCCTATGTTCTCTTGTCCCTCCCTTATTCCTGTTGTAATGGCCCCTGCTCCCCCAGACTCTGACCCTTCTCCCAGGTCTCTATGTTTTAGACTTATCTGTGGGCTTTTGTCACCTGCCCACATCAAATCTAGTTTAAAGCCCTCCTCACTAGGTTAGACAGTCAGTATCCAAATATGCTCTTCCCCTTCCTCGATAGGTGGACCCCCATCTCTGTTTACTATTATTCCTATTTTTCTGATTGGGAACTGAGGTACAGAGAAACTAAGTGACTTGTTCAAAGTCAAACAGGAACTCTGACAGAGCATGGATTAGAACCTGGACCTCAGTCACAGGTTACTGCCCTAGTCACTGGAGCATCATTACACCAACATAACTTAAACAAAAATATAGCCCACAGCACTGACTTCACTTCTTCTGCAATATGATAGACTGAACAGTGATTAGGACTGGTTAACTAATAACACCAGAACTGTGTTAATGTTGCAATATTTATCTGAATGAATTATTTTATATATAATACTTTTCCATTAGGTACATGGCTTACATAGCTGGTCAAATAGTTTGAAAATATATTAATCAAATAACATGGCATTTTTTCTGAAATTAAAAAATAATATACAAATGATTACCTCCAAAATACATTCTGTTTAGCTGTGATGTTAGTTTAGGTTTAGCTTTGTGATGTTAGTTTTTGTTTTCCACTCTCACAAATGAGCCAGTTTGAATTTGGTCAATGCTTGGATGAGATTCTTCCATGAAAAAAACCTCTTTGCTGCTAGTGATTTAATAAATACTGTTCTGGAATCAGTGGTGGATAAGTACCAGTGTCAGGAGGCACTGTGCTGCTAGAGTTGCTGTCTTTCAGAAGAGATGTAAAATCAAGGTCTTGCCTTCTTATGGCACTTTTACAAGTGTATGGAACGTTAGGCCTGGTTGTCTAGCTGAATTCCAATAGCATATGAATTCCTCTGTAGCTGCAAAGTCTGGCATGTACTGTGTCATCTTTGGATGAAAGATTCTGAATATATTTGTAATTGATATGTAATGTTACCTGAGTCATAAAAGACAGCTATGGCACATAGGGTCAAGGAGTGAAATCCTGGCCCCACTGAAGTCAATGGCAAAACTCCTATTGAGGTCAGCAGGACCAGGATTTCATCACAGGTGTTTAGCTTATAGGCTCTTCCCTACTCAACAAACCACTTAGGCATCTGTCGCTCCTACTAGGAATAAAACATCTATTGAAACAAAACAATGTTTTGGGGGAAATGATATATGAAGAATGTGTTTAAATGCATCTTTGAAATAAACTCTGTATAGACGGACAGAACAGCAGGAAGTCTTCATAGCTTCACATTAATTACACCGATCAGAGTTTTGCTATAAACAGGTGTATTTCACCAGTTCTGCAAGGAGAGCATTTGAATTCTATTTGACATTTACATTAGTTTTACAAAATTGTTATTGAGGTTACACTAATGCTGTACAAACACAGGAAGATATGGTCCCTATTCCAAGGATTGCACAATCTAAATCTTGCACAGGAAGTTTAGTTCAATATGCTATCCGTTCATCCAGCTATGAAGCTGTGCAGATGCTGCTTCACAGAGCATACCAAACTGTACACATTGTTTGTTAAAAGTTTATCACTGCAGCTTCATTGTCCCACGGCATCACGTGGACTTTAGGTACTCTACATCCCAGGAAAGTCTCCTTCTGCAACATTGAACCATCTATTTATAATTAATGATATAGCTGCATATTACCAGGTATGTTCCCAATTGCTCAAATACTATACTATAGTAGTCATTCAGGTATGAAGCTAGATTTCTCTCTTGCTCTCCTATCAATTAAATATTGCTCTTCATGGTGGTATCCAGGTTCCTTAGGACATCTGCAATGATTTAGTTGGGGATTGATCCTGCTTTGAGCAGGAGGTTGGACTAGATGACCTCCTGAGATCCCTTCCAACCCTGATATTCTATGATTCTATGAGCTCTGAATTTAAAACTCTACTTGCTGTGTGACACCAGACAAGTAATTTAACACACTCTCCCTACTCCAGGTATCTATAGCTACCTCATCAGAGTGTTGGGAGGCTTAGTTCATTAATATTTGTAGGCCTTTGCATTGCATTTGTATAGCATCTAGCATTTTAGATCTCAAAGAACTACTTAGATGGAAGAGAAGATTCTTTGACAGCTTTTAAAGCTTCCTTAAATCCATTTCAATGTCCAGAAATTAGAATTGCCCTTTCATTTTTTTTCATCTATACAGGAAAAGACTTGCAGATTGTGGGAGAGTCTATTATATTTTTTAGGAGTGTTACAACAACCTCTAAAGACCCCAACTGAGGCCAGAGCCTCATTGTGCTAGATACTGTACATAGTGTAAAGAGCTGCTTGGGAAAAGCCATTGGCAGTGTATACACAAGTGTATAGGTCCTGCCAAACCCAGGAACTATACTACATATTACTGAGCCCCTTCCACAGGCACCTTTATCTATTAACTATTTAGATAATACAGATGTAGAGCATTCTGGTAACAGCTCTCTTCCTATAATGAACCCCAATTAATTTCAAGTAACTCTAGTCTTGAAAATTACTAGGCAACATTCTACTCTTCCACAGCAGGCAGTTTAATTTTAAACCACTTCCTTCTCTTACTTGTTTACATTTAGGGGATTCCTGTACTGCTGTATTTTTCTGGCATCACCTTTGCCAACTTTTGAGGCTTGCCTGCAGGTTAAACTTTCACAGTTACCATCAGTTTTCTCTGCTTCTGTGTCCACATGGAGAGACTCACTTGAGTCATTCCTTGAAGTCAGTTGTTCCTTGGTCGCTCTTAGGCATGACAATTGTGGCACTAGTGTTGTCCTTTCACTTCTCCAGTGAATGGCCAAGAAGAATTTATAATTTAACTGAACAAGACAGACCTATACTTCCTTTCTCCCACCTTTTGTATTCCTGTTATTACCAGGGCCGGCTCCAGGCACCAGCGAAGGAAGCAGGTGCTTGGGGTGGCCAATGGAAAGGGGCGGCACGTCCGGATCTTCGGTGGCAATTTGGCGGCGGGTCCCTGCCGCCGAAGTGCCACCAAAGAGGAAGAGAGGGATCAAAGGACCTGCCGCCGAATTGCCGCCGAAGAATGGAGCAGCATGATTGAGCTGCCGCTGAAATGCCACCGATGGCGGCTCTTTTTTCTTTTTTCTTTTTCACTTCGCCGCTTGGGGCGGCAAAAAAGCTGGCGCCGGCCCTGGTTATTACACATGGGGAATTGAGGCACACAGACTAACTGGCTTGCCCAAGATCACACAGGAAGTCTGTGGCAGATCCAAAAATTTTGTACTGTAGTCCCAGTTCAGGGCCTTCCTTGATTGGTGGGCTTGGTACAATCATATCAATGTGACACAGAAAAAAATCTCTTTCCTCTAGTATCCTACAAGCAGGCAGAGTTCGAATATGAAAAAGTTGGAGACTGCAGGGCATTTGATGAAATTCTTTACCAAGGTCCAAAGTTGGAACATAGCAACAACCCTAGTTTACAACTTTGTGTATATTCACTTTTAATAACTTAGCACTGACAGAGAGAGAGTGCATGAGACAGAACTTCACTTCTTCAAAATATTTTACAAACTTTTGGGGCCTTAGCTTTTGAGCTAGCTGTCTAAATCCACTGTAAAAATAAAATGCAGGGGCCTTACCCTTTCTATGTCAGTGTAAGCCACTTGCCATACAAAATAAGAAAAATGTGACCTTTTTAAGCTTTAGCAAAGGTAGGGTTACCATATTTTAAGTGTCCAAAAAGAGGACACTCCATGGGGCCCCGGCCCC
>NW_020664393.1:62243173-62313231 GCF_002925995.2 Terrapene triunguis | reverse complement strand
GTTACATTCCATAGAGTTTAAACACCTTGCTGTTGTTGGATACTGTAAAAGTCTTTTCATTATTATTGACTTCATACAGTAAACTCCTTCCAAGTGTCCTTAGATCATCTAATTTGAATGCAGCCCAGGTCTAAAGACCATTGCAAGATGGATGAGTGGTGGAGGAGGAGATGTAAAGTAATAGATGACAGTGGTGTCATGGCACTGCACACTGCAATGGCTGCTGCAGCACAACAGCTAGGTCATTTGAAATAAGAACATGATACTGCTTTCCAGAATATGAAGGACTTAGAGAGAGTGATTTTTTTTTCCTTCTTGAATCCAAATAAAGAGATGACTCTCCAAGGAGATGCATCTAAGAAGGGCCCTGGTGCCAGCAGTGGCTCCAGTCACCAGCGCTCCAAGCGTATGCCTGGGGCGGCAAGCCGCGGGGGGCGGCCTGCCAGTCCCTGCGAGGGCAGCAGTCAGGCAGCCTTCGGCGGCTTGCCTGAGGACGGTCCACCGGTCCCGCGGATTCGGCGGCAATTCGGCGGCGGGTACGCCGAATCCGCGGGACCGGGGATCTCCCGCAGGCGTGTCGCCGAAGGCAGCCTGCCTGCCATGCTTGCGGCGGCAAAAAAGCTAGAGCCGCCCCTGCCTGGTGCAGTCATGATTCAGGAAGAATGAACTCTATTTTATGAACCTATTTACCTAATATATGTTAGGATTTATGTATAGACTCAATCATATATTTAAGAGCTGTAATGTAAATTAGATCTTCACTGAGATCACTAGTGGATGTAATGCAGTTGTCTGCTTTTTCTCCTACATAGTGGTGGTTGCTTCTATTGTTGTTTATGTGATGGTACTACCTAGACCTCAATGGAGTTTGGGGCCCCATTGTACCAGGTTATGTACAAAACTTGTATGAAACCATCCCTGTGCTAAACAACTTAGATTCTAATTGGACTAAGAGGCATAGGGAGGTAGAGAGGGAAAAAAGAGAGAACTGCTATTATCTCCACTATAAACTGGGAAACTGAGACAAAGGCCTGGTCTACACTAACACCCCAATTCGATCTAAGGTACGCAACTTCAGCTACGTGAATAACGTAGCTGAAGTCGACATACCTTAGTTCGAATTTACCGCGGTTCAGACGCGGTCCACACACGGCAGGCAGGCTCCCCCCGTCGACTCCGCGGTACTCCTCTCGCTGAGGTGGAGTACCGCAGTCGACGGCGAGCACTTCCTGGTTCGAATTATCGCGTCCAGACCAGACGCGATAAATCGAACCCGGAAGTTCGATTGCCAGCCGTCGAACTACCGCGGTAGTGTAGACAAGCCCAAAGATTAAGTATCTTGCCCAAAGTTACATAGGAAGTCTTTTGCATAGGCAGGAACTGAATGCAGATCTCCTCAGTCTGAGGTCAGTGCCTTAACCACAAGCCCACCCTCCCTCTAGGTAACAGGAAGCTCTTAATGAGTTTCAAATGATCTTACTGGTGGGAGTATGTGATTGGAAAATTTTAAATCTGTAAAATGTGTTAAAGCTGGTTTTGGTTGAGTAGGGCTGAGGTGTGAAATGAGCTGCCAGAGGCGATTAGACTAGACCAGGGTCTGACATTTTATTACATGCCACAAAACACACCTCTCTGATAAAGTTTTTCCATCATGGTTGGAATGATCTTAAAAAAAAATTCAAATCAAATATTAGAATAATCAGCCTTTTCTGGATCAATTGTTCTATTTTAACTATTCTCTTGAACTGACACCAGTTAGGTATCTGAGCCAGGCAATCAAAACCATCATTTAGCAGAAAACACTAATGGAGCACATTTATCCACAGTGTAATTCCTGACTTCAATGGACTTACATCAGAAAAGAATTTGAACCAAGATCTCTTCTTGATAGGCTGGAAAAGTCTTTCCTAATGTAGCCCCTTTTCAGACATTATATCCTGCCCTATAAAAGAGAACCTATTTTTACTCCAGGATCAGATAATCACAAAGTTTAAAAAGAGAATCTGCACATGCTAAATCTTTGACAGCTCTGCATTCGTTTAGTTAAAAATAACAATTCTGTGTCAGTTCTTCTACTGATTGTTTAGCTGAGAATCTGGGTCTGTTCCTGGAAACCTCAACCTTTTTCTTTGTTAGTTTGATGTCTGTCTAAAATATCTTTGTTTATATACTTGCCTCTATCTTCACAACAAGGTGCTAATCCCCAGACTCCTGTAAAAATCCCAATATCATTACACAATGAAATGGGATCAGCTAACTGCACCTGAGGATAATTTGGTTTTGTAATGTTGTGCTTTGGAAAGAAAAAATGCTCACATCTTCTCTATGTAGTCAGCTTTGTGTCTGTAGTGTTGAATAACAATAGAATGCATTTGATATGACATACAAAGATGAATCCCTTATTGGTTTCAGGTTCATTTTCATACCCCGGAAAAGAGTCCTCTTGTGGGTTTTTCATTGTGATGGGCCCAATTTGATAGTCTTTACTCAGGAAAAACTTCCATTGATTTCATTGGGAACCAGGGCTTCAGCATCAGGTCCTAAATTGGAAGTACTGGTAATAAAGAAAATGTTCTGATACAAGAATAACAGACTCATTAAGGTATGTACATCATTTAGAGCCTGGTCCTGCAGTTAACTTCCTGAGACTAGAACTCTGTGGCTCTGATTCATCAGTTGCAGAGCCTAAATGTACATTCTTTGGAGGTGAGACCACATCTTTATTAAGTACTGATTAGCTATTAGGATTTCTGTTGGGATACTGAGCTGTCTACCTCCATGGTGCTGGTTCCAGTCCAAGATGATAGAACCTGTAAAAACTTTTGGTGACTATATGGAGATGATTCTGCTGGTCTCAATCCAGTTCCCAGTGGTTAAGCGCCAGATCTCTAAGGATATAGATAGGTGCCTAGTGGGATTTTCAGAAGTGCTCAGGTGCCTAACATTAAAATCAAAGAGAGTTAGGTGACTAGGTACTTAGGTGATATCATGTTCTTTATACTGCCTTGCACTCTTATAGTAGTTTTTCATATGAGGATTCCAAAACACTTTGGAACTGGGCCTCACAGCCCCTCTCAGAGGCAACCAGGTTTTATAGTATGCATTTTAGAAATAGGTAGACTGGAACAAAGAATTTTGAGTTGCTTAATGTGACACAGCACTTTGATAGTACTTTGAGCTGTTTGGAGCTAGTACTAACTACAGTACTACTAAGTACTAGCTAATTCTTTCCACACTGATCCCTTTAATTTGTAGGTAAAGATTTACAGCATTTGGCTCTGTTTAAAATAATATTTATCCCTCCATCATTTGCAATGTGATGGTCCTAATCTTGCAAATCCTCTGCATATATAATTCCCACTGAGGTCAATGGAAATTCTGTTTGTGGAAGCCCAGCAGGATCAGGCTCACTGTGAAAATTGGAAATTAATTAATTAAGTAAATAAATAAATAAAAAGCCATACAAACAGCAGCCTCTGACCTAGGGAATAGGGGGACATTTTTTCAAGAACCCATTCTTGGCATGAAGAGTGCTGCACCAGTATGAAACCATCAAGAGCACATAAAATCCTAAGTTAACTTTAATAATTTAAATGTCTGACATTATGTTTGATACCCATGATTTTGGTGGGGTAACGAGGAAGAAGGCAAAGCAGTCCTCACATACTCATTTGAAATTGCTCACTATATTTCTCTGTAGCAGCTCCTTTTATCTCTTTATCTCCTTTTTTCACACACATTTTCTGTCCTTTTTGATCCAGTTCATTACATCTGACAATGCACTTCAAGTCTATTTTGTCAACTGTGAAGAAAAGGAAGGATAGAAAGTGAATGCAAAAGCAAATCACATCTGACTGCATACCTAGGAAAATGTGAATGACCTTCTTTTCCTCCTGTTATTCCAGGACTTGGAAATCAAAAGTAAAAAACATCTGTGTGGCAATGTAAGGGGGAGAAAAGATGTTGTATATACCGTTGTAATTGATGAAAGAGCCTGTCTCTAATTGACACTAGCAGGCACAAAAAGAGTGGAAATCCTGTACTATTAAAGGCACTAAAGATTCAGAAAGCATGCTAGTTGTGGGCAGTACACAGATTAATTCCTAGTCTCTAAAGCACCGTTTGCTGTACAGTGTAAGCACTGGTTGATTGCACTACTATTTAATGTTGCAGATATTGATTGATGACAAACCCTGAGGCCAAGTTTAGGAATGTATATTTCCACAAACAGAATAATCTCTTCGTCTGGGAGATGCAGAGCAGATTACACCTGAAACCAGAAAATCTTCTGCAAAGTAATACAAATTGTACTAAAACAGCTATATCTGACTTCATTTATTCTCAAATGGGATGTGGTTTGATCAAAAATAGGGGATTCCAGCACTTATTTGCGTGTTACACTGCATAACCATAGTAACTAAAAAATATTCCTAACAATACGTGGTTTCATGCCAGTGAAATATAGCATGCACAGAAGGTTCTGCTGTGAAAGGCCACGACAGTTAATAGAATGATTTACATAACATATTGATCCCAGTGTGATGAGATGACATGAGGTCAGTGCTGCCTGTGCTAGAGCTTCTAATGTTGGTATCACCAGTTCAGTGGAATGCTGGGGAAAATCTTTCAAAAATGTCTTTGTGTGGACAAGAGCCGTGGCATCTTACCACTCAAGAAAGATCCTGGAGTTAGTGTGTGTAGTTCTCTGAAAACTTCAGCTCAATGCACAGCAGTGGTCAAAAAGGTTAGGAACTATTGGGAAAGGGATAGAAAATATGCCAAAAAATATCATAATTCCATTAAATAAACTCATGGTGTGCCCAGACTTTGAATATTATGTCCAGTTCTGGTCACCCCATCTCAAAAAGTTTGAACTAGAACTGGAAAAGATTCAGAGAAAGGCAACAAAGATGATCAAGGGTATGGAATGGCTTCCATACAAGGAGAGACTAAAAAGATTAGGGCTATTGATCTTAGAAAAGAGACAACTAAGGGGGGATATGATAGAGGTCTATAGAATCATGAATGGTGTGGAAAGAGTGAATAGAGAAGTGTTGTTTACCCTTTCCCACAATACAAAAAGTCATCCAATGAAATGAAAAGGCAGGAGGTTTAATGCAAACAAGAGGAAGTACTTTTCCACACAATGCACAATTAACTGTAGAATTCAATGTCATGGGATGTTGTGATGGCCGAAAATATAACGGTTTAAAAGAGAACTAAATAAGTTAATGGAGGATAGGTCCATCAATTACTATTAGCCAAGATGCTCAGGGATGCAACCCTATGCTTGGGGAGACCCTAAACCATGGACTCCCAGAAGCTGGGAGGGGAAGATTGGGTGGATCACTCCAACTGCCCTGTTCTGTATGCACCCCCTGAAGCTCTGGTAATGGCCACTGTCAGAGACAGGATACTAGGAGAGATGGACCATCTGACCCAATGTGGCCATTCTTATGTAAGTTTGCCAGTTGCTTCGGCTTGTCCAGTCCTCTTCAATCCCTTAACTGGATTCTCCTTACCTTTCTCATTATGTATATATATTTTTGTCCTTGTCTACAAAGTCCTACAGAGTACAGTTCCTGCTACCTATCTCATTTTCACTCTGCTCCATGTTGGCCACATAACAGACTACTTCCTTCTTTCACTAACAGCCCCTAAAGCTGAAATTTTCTTCCTGGCCTGGCACACAGTGCCTCTTCCCTTTGCTCCTTCAAGTCCCTCCTTAAAACAGATCTGTTCTACTGGCAGAAAACAGGAGCAAATAACGTAGATTTACAGTGAGAGTAAGTGCAGATCTGTATTTGGAGATGATTTCAATATGTAATTCCTTCAGTCCAAATAACTTCTGGTTGAACTACACCATATCTTTTAGAAAGACATCTGATCTCAATTTAAAGACTTTAAATGATAGAGAACTTACTATATTCTTTGGTAAGCTTTTCCAATTGTTGATTATCCTTAATGTTAAACACTTGCATATGATCTCCAGTTTGAATTTTTCTAGTTTCAGATTTAAGCCATTGAACCATATTATGCCTTTAATTTAAGAGACAAAGATCCCTGTACTCTCAAATATTTTCTCCCTTTGTAGGGATATACTGACCATGATCAAGTTGCCTCTTAACCTTAATTACATAAAGCAAAATAGATTTAGCTCCTTATGTCATGGGGTATAATGCAAATTTTCCAGAGCTCAATTCATTCTTTTAATTTTTCTCTGAACCCTCACCAAATTTTCAAAGTTGTGGAAACTAGAACTAGACACTGTAGTCTAACAGTGGTCTGACCAGTGCTGTATAGAGATAATATCACTTCCTTATTACTAATCAACATAACCCTATGTCCAAGGATCATGTTAATATTCAGCCACAGCATTGCACTAAGATCTCATGTTCAGATGATTATCTAGTGTGACTCATAAATTCTTTTTAGAGTCACTGCTTTCCAGGATATACCTGTGCATCCTGTAATAAAGCGTACATTCTCAGACTACATGTTCCTAGATCCATTTTCATGCATTTGGTTATATTAAAGTGTGTTGTTTGATAGGTCAGGGTGGAGTGCAAATTCTATCCTTTTCATTACTTACATTCCACCAATCTTTGTCCCATCTATAACTTTCATCAGAAATTGTCTTATTTTCTTCCAAATAACTGATAAATTGAATATCATTGTTGATTTTGTATGGTCTTCTTAAAATCAGAATATTGTATGGTACAAAGGCTTGCAGAAGTCAAAGTATATCATCACCTCAGTTATCCTTATTTTTCCTTTGCATAGTGCACAGTACATTTTAGGGTTTGTTTACTTAATAAAACAAACATAAAACCCATATCAATCAATATTTCTTTTCTGTATATGGGGGGAAAACAGGATGTTGTCCCCTCTTAGGATGATGAAACACTTTATTTCAATAGTAACTCAAGATGATGTTAAACAGCAGCTACTAGAGTTAGACATATTTAAATCAGCAGGTTCATATAACTTGCCTCCAAGGAGCTCTCTTGACCATTAATGTTAATTTTCAACAGCTCTTGGAACAACTGGGGAAGTTCCAGAAAACTGAAAGAAAGATAATGCTGTGCCAGTATTTAAAAAGATTAAGTGGGATGACCCAACTAATTATTGGCATGTCACCCTGACACTGATCTGGGCAAAATAATAGAGCGGCTGATACAGGACTTGATTAATAAAGAATAAAAGAAGGACATGTGAATGGGGTGTGTAAGCCCTGCAACAGAGAAGAAGGGGTTAAAGAGTTGCTCTGGGCTGGATTGGTCCCGCTGCACCTGCGAGTCATATCTGGAGCGGAGGAAGTCAAAAGGGGGAAAGCTCAACTCAGTAGCAGGCAGCTCTGGGAGAAGAGTAGACTGCTAATCTCACCAGCTCTGAGAGTGGTCTGGTGGACGGCAGAGGCTGTTCCTTTGTCTAAAGAAGCTCCAAGTTCCCTGAGGCAAAGCTCCTATTTCCTCTGACAGTAAACCACAGTACTTTTAACCAGACTGAGACTTGTTCTAGGCTCCTCTGAAGGAAGAGAAGTCAGCATCTTGGCTGGGACTGACTGTTTCCTCTTACTTCTTCTATTTTCCTGTTTCTAGTTTGTTTGTTTTTTCCCTGGACCCAGAAGGGATAAGTACCCAGAGGGACTCAGCTGGAGGGCTGAGACACCATTCCCATCACAGGACTACTGAGGATCCCCATTTGAGCGATTAGAGCCCAATCCCACCACACCCCTGAAGGGGCTTTGCTGAAGGGTTTATGAAAAATAGATCCTGTTAAACGGACTTGATATTTCTGATGAGATAACAAGTCTGTCTGATTAAGGTAATAGTGTTGATTTAATATACTTTGACTTCTGTAAAACATTTGCCCTGGCTACCATATGACATTTTGATGAAGAAACTTGGATGATACAAAGTCAACATGGCACACATTAAATGGATTAAAAACTGGCTAGCTGACAGATCTCAAAATGTAATTGTAAATGAGGAATCATTATCAAGGAAGTGATTTCAGTGGGGTCCAGGAGTGGCTCTACACTATTTAACATTTTTTATCATTGAGCTGGAAGAAAACATAAAATCATCACTGATAAAGTTCACAGATGACACAAAGTCTGGGTGAGTGGTAAATTACTGAAGAGGACAGGTCACTGATACAGAGTGATCTGGATTGGTTGGTAAAATGGGTGCAAGCCAACAGCATGTGTTTTAATACTGCCAAATAGAAAAGCATACATCTAAGAACATAGAATGTAGACCATACTTACAGGTTGGAAGACTCTCCTAGGAAATGGTGACTCTGGAAAAAAAAAGTAAGGGTTACAGTGGATAATCGGATGAACATGATATCCAGTGCAATGCTGTGGACAAAAGGGATAACATGAACCTTGTGTTTATAAACAGGGGAATGTCAAATAGGAGTAGAGAGGTTATATCACTTCTGTATTTGGCTGTGGTGTTACCACTGCTGGAATACAGCATCCAGTTCTGGTGACAATTACAAAAGATGTTGATAAATTGGAGAGGGTTCAGAAAAATGCCATGAAAATGATTAAAGGTTTGGAAAACATGACTATTAGTGATTGAGTCTCTTGAGTCTATCTATATAGAGTAATAACACGATGGTTAAGGGGTGCTTTGATTGCAATCTTTAAGTACCTATATTGGAAACAGATATTTGATAATGGGCTCTTTAGTCTAGCAGACAAAAGTATAACAAGAACCAATGGATGTTGAAGCTAGACAAATTCAGATTAAAAATAAGGTGGACATTTTTAACAGTGGAGGTAATCAACCATTGGAACAACTTACCAAGGGTTGTGGTGAAAAAACAAAAGGAGCAATTTTTAAATCAAAACGGGATGTTTTTCTAAAAGATATGCTGTAGTTCAAACAGGAATTATTGTGGGGAAATTTTATAGCCTGTGTTCTCCAAGGAGGTCTGACTAGAGGATCACAGTGGTCCTTTCTGACCCTGCGTCCCGTGGCACCTTATAGACTAACAAATGTATTGGAGCATAAGCTTTCATGGGTGAATACCCACTTCGTCAGACGCATATATCTGTTAGTCTATAAGGTGTCACAGGACTCTTTGTTGCTTTTTACAGATCCAGACTAACACGACTACCCCTCTGATTCCTAATCAGAAAATAATGGTTTTCCCTTCTTTTTTAATAAAAAGATTGGGGAACATCTAAAAGTTGCTTGAAGTGAAGATATAGATTAAGAACCATAAGGAAATCTTCTGTTTTATCAGTATAACAAATGATAGTAGTCTTTGTTTATCCATCAATAATTGGAACAGGGGTTATTAGACAGCTATTTCCAGAGCAATCTAGATTTAGACCTGCGGCCTACAGATGAAAGGCACTCAATCTAATTCTCTGTCTTCAGCTTCCCACTGTACAATTTAACTCTGCTTTTATAAGTCATCCATTAGATTTTACTTTTTAAAAAATAGCTATGGTGAAAGTAGCAGTATTATCTGTAGATGGCTAAATCTGTATGTGATAAGGCCTTCAGTGGCCAGGTGGCCTAGTGTCTGGATCATTGGTTGGGGACCTGTAGGGGGACCTGACCCCTCCCTCTCTACCAGGTCCTGGCCCAGAATCCCGCTAAACAGGGAAGATGGATCTTTCTCCCGGCCGGGGATGGTGGTGGTTCAGGACCTGTTTTCCTGGGCTGCTTCCTATGAAAGTCCTTTTAGTTTGCATGTGGCCCCGCTTGGGCAGTTACCCATCAATTGGGGTGTATCTGCAGGCTCCCCTTGGCAGGGGAAGGCTTTCTTGCCTCCAGTGGTTGCATTGGCTGTCAGGTTGCCTGTCTGTGCCTTCAAGCAGGCAAACAGAGAGCTCCTGACTCTTCACGGGTCAGCCCCTGACTGAGCCAGGCTCCCTTCTTTTCTCCCCCCCTCCAGGCCTGGCATTGGCTACAGGTATAAGGGGGCAGGGCTAGCTGAACCCACAGGTTTTCTTTAACCTCTGCTGTGCCAGACAGCAGTTTCTTTGCTCCCTCATATTGTAGTACAGGGATTTTTTTTTTTAAAAACGACATTTATTTTTTTACCCTTCTGATTCTTCAGAAAGAAAGCACAGTGCAGCTCTATCAGCTTTGTTCGCTTTCTTTCAGAGTATCCATTTCAAGGCAGCAATGTTATTTTCCCTTTTGCAAAGAAGCCAGCCAGAACTTTGTCTCCCTTAATAAAGCACAACAAAGACAGCCCTAGAGTGAACTGGAAAGGCTGGACAGGGTGGAAGACATCTGGCCACTGGCCAGTTGCCATATGGCTCTACTAGTAAATACTTCTGTCACAGAAGTGACATGTTCTGTGCTTTAGGTTGTTGTGAAAAAGTAAACAGAAGGAGGAAGGGGAGACTAAAATATAGAAACAGCCAATCAGAAATAGACAAACACAATTTCACTGTCTCAAGTTCCAAAGATGGAAATTTTCTCTCTAGCCTTAAAACAAAATAAAACTGAAACTCCACTTTTTTGGTAAAACTAAACAAATATGCCCTCCTTTAATTGCCTTGAAAGTC
Source organism: Terrapene triunguis (assembly GCF_002925995.2). Lineage (NCBI taxonomy): Eukaryota > Metazoa > Chordata > Testudines > Emydidae > Terrapene > Terrapene triunguis. Next base: position 62,302,688 of record NW_020664393.1, on the reverse strand, counting down.
TTTGCCATCTTGTTAGCATCAGAAAATAAATTGTTTGAGTGCTTTTCTTATTTTTTCACCATTGGCAATTTCAAATAGTATTTTGTACAGATTGGTGGTTTTGTTTATTTCACCTATGACTGCAATCTTTGGGTGATGTGAAATACTTGCCTTTGAAAATGAAAAGGAAACAATTTCATTGGTGACTTGCTCACAAGGCAAAAGAAACTGAAGCTCAGAGAGTCAAGTTAACTCTTTGTTTCAGGGAGCTATTTTCATTTTAATACAGGAAGTACTTCTCCAGGTTCTATTTCTGTTCAATGGGAGTATGTTGTAGGGTGACTGCCCCACTTCAGGAGAAAATGAGTTAAAGTAGGCCAGAGAGGCTGTGCAGATGGGCAACCAATCAGAAAGGACCTGTGGGCAGCCAATCAGGGCCAGGCTGAGCCCTATATAAAGGCTGAAGCACAGAGGAGAAAGTAGTCTCTGCCTGATCAGCAAGGGAGGAGGACTGGCTCCTGGTAGGAGTGGCATGCTGGACAGAGCAGTGCTGGGCAGGGTAGCAGGGCAGTGGGAGCTCTGGCTGACCCTGCCAGGCTGCAGGCCTTGAAACAAGGGCTGAGTGGGTGCTAGGGCTATGGGGAAGTGGCCCAGGGAAGGCAGACAGTGATGAGGAGTGGAGGAAGGCAGCAAGCAGCTGCCGCTCAGGGGTCCCTGGGCTAGGGCCCAGAGTAGTGGGTGGGTCTGGGTCCCCCCATTGCACCACACCTTGCCATGAGGGAGCGTGGCCCATGGACTGCACCTTGTCCCTGAGGTAAGGGACTAGACTTTGGGGTGAAAGGTGGCCATGAAGGCAGGTGTGGACTAGAACTGCGGATATACCCCCGGAAGGGGGGAGAATGGAGTAGTGGGCACTGCCAGAGGACAGTGTCCTGAAGAGGACACCACGGTCCAGAGAGCGATGCGTGTCCTGGTGGGAGAGCTGAACAAACAACTGGCAAGACACCACCTGCAGAGGGCGCTCCACAGCTGAATGAGCTAGTTCCCAGAGCAAGCCAGCATGAGGCACAGCGGTGGTGAGTCTGAGCCCCGTTACAGAGTACAAAAGGTCAGAAGAAACAGTTGCTTATGTTAAATAGTATTTCAAAAAACTGAGTTTCCTGTGCTAAAGATTCATTGTTTTTGTTGAAAACTTTAATTCCTTTCAGCATAGGTATCATTCAAGCTTTCATTGTAGCAAAGTGCCATGGCTTCTGAACTGAATGCAGCATTAAGGTTGCTGAATATCCACATACTCTACTATGGAAACCTATGCTGACAACTGTTCTTTCATATGCCAGAATTTAAGCCACTTCAGGACTGGCCTCCTTAGAGAAGTGAGACTTTTGTTCGATAGATTGAAGAGCCTATTAGAATTCTTTGCGGGTGTCAACAAACATGTGGACAAGAGCGATCCAGAGGATATAGTGTACTTTGCCTTTCAGAAAGCCTTTGAGGTCCTTCACCAAAGGCTCTAAAGCAAAGTAAGCAGTCATGGGATAAGAGGGAAGGTCCTGTCATGGATCAGTAATTGGCTAAAAGATAGGAAACAAAGAATAGGAATAAATGTTCAGTTTTTACAATGGAAAGAGGTAAATATTGGGGGGCCTGCAAGGATCTGAACTGGAATCATTGCTGTTCAACATATTAAAAAATAGTTTGGAAAATGGGTGAACAGTGAGGTGGCAAAGTTTTGTAGTCAATATTAAATTACTAAAGATAGTTCTGTCCAAAGCAGATTGCAGAGAGTTACAAAGGTTGGCTGGGTGACTGGGCAACAGAATGGCAAATGAAATTTAATGTTGGTAAGTGCAAAGTGTGACACCCTGGCATCCCAATGTTCTCCACTGTCCTGTAATTAGGATTCTTTTGTACAAAGTATGCCTTATGCTGTATCATTCTAAAAGTCTTGATCTGCTAGACATTAATATCTCATTGGATTGTATGTACTATCATCGTATGGGAAGTTATGAAGTTTGGCTATGTATGTTTGGCACAAGCACAAGGATTACCCACAGGAACTGTGTACAATAGAAACCTCTCAGAGATAGCACTACACAATTGGAACTGTTTTACCCAGGTCACAGCAAAAGAGCTTTCCAGCAAGTGGGAAGAAGGTATAAAAGGGGGGAAATGACATCATGTGTGTACCTCACTCCTCCTACAACAACATACCTGGAAACAACTGAGGGGCAAGGACTGAGCTGTGGGAAGTGATGGTTCCAGATTAGAGGGATTTTTAGACTGTGTGTGAAAACATGGGAAAGACAAGGCAGCTTGTGACTTAAGAATCTAACAGCCTGTTTATCACTCAGGGTGAGAATTTGCTAATTCATATCCTACCTATCTAGTGTGTTAAGTTCAATTTGCGGTTTTGTTTATATACTAAAGTAATCTACTTGAGCTGTTAGATTTTAAGTGGTTATAAGTGATAGCTATCTTTTGTAGTTAATAAACTTTTGTGTTTGTTTAAAATCAATGTGTGGAAATTATAACTTGGGGCAGAAACCTGTTGCATATGTCTCTCCATAGGGAGTGGGCAAATTTTATGAGCTTACGCTGTATAGTTCCCTGTGCAGTGCAAGACAGTATAATTTTGGATAGTGTGAGAAACCAATCACAAGGCTTGAACTGAAATATTACCATGTAAGGATAATCAAGGTGTATATGGGACTCTATATAAACCTACAGCAGTAGCGGCCAGAGAGAGATGTAACCCACGAAAGCAAGAACTCGGGACCGGACCGAAAGCAGTAGAGCCCTCCCGCAGATCCAAAGGGACTTTGGGGACTCTCGTCGCGTAATGGGCTGATCTCCGGGCAGCTGTCACTTGATCACCCACAGCCACCTGTGAAATCAAAAACAACACCTGCGCCTGCAGCCTGCCAGCATGAATGAGTTGTGTGTGTTTGAGTATTATTGCACAGATAAGGGAAGCAGTAAGTGTTGTTCTATCATAGGTTTCAGAGTAGCAGCCGTGTTAGTCTGTATCCGCAAAAAGAACAGGAGTACTTGTGGCACCTTAGAGACTAACAAATTTATTAGAGCACATAGAATCATAGAATATCAGGGTTGGAAGGGACCTCAGGAGGTCATCTAGTCCAACCCCCTGCTCAAAGCAGGACCAATTCCCAACTAAAAAGGTCTAGTTTGACCTTTGTCTGTGGTTATTTCTTGTCTGGTTCCAAGAACGGGCAACGTTCAATGGTGGAGAATGAGGGAAGCAAGGGGTTAAATTGAACTCGAGCAACATCTGACGAACAGGCTTGGTGTTTTCCCAGAACCTGACCATCACACGGGGAGACTAGGAGTCCCAGATGATAGTGGCAGGCATTCCCCATCTTGTTCTCTTGAGTATCACAGTGGGTTGGTTGATGTACCCCGGGTAGTCTCTGCGGGAGGGGAAAGGAGGTCACCATGCCGATGTTCAGAAAGGACAAGAGTGAGAAGAAAAAGACAGAAAAACGCGAGTGGGGTGTGGTGAGCTGCCCCTCGCCCTTTTTGGCATCGCTGCAGAATTTAGGCACAGATCCCTGGAGTCCCGGGGTGATCTCAGGAGGGGACACAATCCCAGACCTCGAGAATAATTATGAGAAGTATTTAGCATTGTACAAACCTGATAAAAGGGGACAGACCGCTGTGAGAGCGTGGCTTCTGTGGCAAACATGTTGAGCTTGGCAAGCCGCTAAAGCAGAGTGCACCAGGGAACTGGAGGCTCTCCGCCAGGACTTAACCGAGGCCCGGAGGGAGTATAACCTATGGAAAGCTCAGGCTCAGACAGCCTCAGCAACTTCCACCTCCGCTGCCATATTAGCAGTGAAATTGGAAGATAGGTTAGATCCCAGGAATTGCAGGAAGAAAACAGGGATCTAACGGCACATGTTAGCCTCCTTAAGAATTTGGTGGGGGGATCTGGGCACCCATAAATGAAGCCCGGTGGGGAAGGGGGGGAGAGAACTAAAATATCGCTTTTCGGTCTCCCCTCCATAAGTCACTGGTATGAGGCCTTCTGGGACTGACCATGGCAGCGTGGGACCTCTGGCTGTAACAACCACCTCACTAGAGAATGCTATGGTTTAATATAGGCCCCCTTCCTCCGTTTCCAATTGCTTACACCCAGGGGAGACCCCTTGCTGATCCATGACCCATGTGATACGTTGGCCCCACATTCTGGTGATGACTCCTGGATCCTTTGTAATTTCTGATTAACCTGGTGGGGAAAACATCACACACTCTGTGCACCCCAGGTTCCCTGGTCAGAAACAATACAGAATGTTACCATCTGGCTGCAATGGCAGTACCCCAGTGGGAGCGGGGGTGACCCCTCTCGATAGCCCTGCGTTAAATGGAATGTATATATATCACGACCCATCAGGGGACCAGGGGCCAGGATCCTTTGTGAGGCACTCTGACAAAACCTTTATAGAAGTAGAATCAGTTAACATAACCAATGCAATGTTGTATCCATGGAATCAGTCTTGGATAGTGGCCAGCATACCCCTCCCTGTTTCTATTGCCACGTGGGTGGGATGCCCTGGGAATGCCTTCTGCCCATTGCTGAGAACACTGGAGATCCTTCGTGCCTCCCCCCCACACACACACCCTCCTGGACACAGGGATGGGGAATGATTTTGGGGGATTACTTTCTCATGTGGATCAGAGGGAATCCCCAGGAGGTCTCAGTAGCGCCCTTGGTATTCTCCCCACCACTGTTAATGTGCCAGATCAATCCTGGATTTCCAGAGCAGGTAGCGCTGTCCCTCGACATGATACCGCTCACCATTGTGATTAGCGCGGAGGCTCTAAACACATCCCAATTGCTCCCAAGCTGTTAAAAATCTACAAAAATGGAGATTCCCCTTTTCCCAATACAAACGAGGGTTAGGAGAAACAATCTTGGGTGGGGCCAGAGCTGGAATGGGAATTCTCAATTCCATAGAGGTAGAAGTCCCCACTAACAAATTGGCAGCCATGGGGTCACGCCTAGGGGAATGGGTGAAGGTGACACCTGACAGCTCCTCTGACATAGCTGCAGTGGTGAATGGTGCTCCAGGATACCTGCTTCTCTGAGCCGGGCCCCAAGAAGGAGGGTCTCTGTGTGTTCTTACCATTGCAAAATAGGGTATCTATGTGTGTAACAACCTCACGCAAAAATGTTTCTTGCTACTGGTTGCTCTCTGGCCAAGAATGTAATTTTACTGATAACCATACTCAATGTACCCACAATGTATCTGGTGTTTTAGTCAACGGCACCTATCATAGTGCATGGGTGCCATCCCCACCCCAAACCATTGATGTTTTGGCTCCCACACCCCACCTGCCCATTCCCCCCTCCCAGAACTGATCTATTGGGACCGAGCTCTTAAACAAGAGTTCCAACGTGGCCCAATGGGCCTGACTGGTGGCCCAGTCTGCGATTACCACCCAAATTCGTGTTTTAGCTAAAGGCTTCCAGATTGAACAACTGGGCAGAGAAATAGTCAACCTAACCAAGCATCAGTGGTGGGACATTTTCAAGGGCTTGTCCTCCAGAGCTTTGGGAATTCTAATGGTCTTAATGCACCCCATTGTTGTCTTATTAATTATTCTTGGTATACTTTTCATTGTATTTTTGTACTTGGTCGTTGGTTCAGCGAGTCACCAAGCTCCACCAGCTGTTCTGGGGGGGCCGCTGTCCGACAATCCTTATTGTGATCCATTGATCAAGGGGCAGGAAATGTAGCCAGATGCGCCCTCCTCCCCATTTGCCCTTTCAAGTGCAGTCTGTACAGTTTCCTGTTATGCTGTTACAAAACCCCAAGCAGCAGAAAGACGTTAGATGCTTGCTTAAAAGCTACATTGCTCTATATTACCAATTGTATTCATGCTTATTAAAATGTAATCAATTAAAGTAAGGAATGAGTGAGATAGTGTAAGAAACCAATCGCAAGGCTTGAACCGAAATATTACCATGTAAGGATAATCAAGGTATATATGGGACTGTATATAAACCTATGGCAGTAGCGGCCAGAGAGAAATGTAACCAATGATAGCAAGAACTCATGACCAGACCAGAAGCAGTAGAGCCCTTCCGCAGATCCGAAGGGACTTCGGGGACTCTCATTGCCTAATGGGCCGATCTCCGGGAAGCTGTCGCCTGATCACCCTCAGCCACCTGTGAAATTGAAACCAACACCCGTGCCTGCAGCCTGCCAGCATGCATGAGTTGTGTGTGAGTATAATTACACAAATAAGAGAATCAATAAATCAACTCTCAGTTCTGCTCTAGTTTGACCTTTGTCTGTGGTTATTTCTTGGCTGGTTCCAAGAACGGGCAACAAGTAGTATCCCAGATCCAAATGGCACCCCAATGGGAACCCATCACACAAAGTAATGCACATTGAAAACATAACCCAACTAGACATACAAAATGAGAGGGGGATTTTACTTGTTACTACTCAAGAAAGAGTTTGGAGTCATTGTGGATAGTTCTCTGAATTCATCTGCTCAATGTGCAGCAGCAGTCAAAAAAATCTAACAGACAGTTAAGAACCATTAGAAAAGAGATAATAAGGCAGAAAACATCACAATGCCACTATATAAATCCACGGTACACCGACCCCTTAAATAATGTATGCAGTTCTGGTTGCCCCATCTCAAAAAAGATATTAGAATTGGGAAAAAAATACAGACAAAATGATTAGGCGTATAGAATAGCTTCCATCTGGGGAGAGATTAAAAAGACTGGGACTGTTCATCATAGAAAAAAAGATGACTAAGGAGGGATAAGATAGAGGTCTATAAAATCATGAATGGTGTGGCGAAAGTAAATAATGAAGTGTTATTTACCCCTTCACATAACACAAGAATATCTCCAGACCAGTGGCACCGCCATGGGCACCCGCATGGCCCCACAATATGCCAACATTTTTATGGCTGACCGGGAACAACGCTTCCTCAGCTCTCGTCCACTCACGCCCCTTCTCTACCTACGCTACATTGATGACATCTTCATCATCTGGACTCATGGGAAGGAGACTCTAGAAGAATTCCACCACGATTCCAACAGCTTCCACCCCATCAACCTCAGCCTGGACCAATCTACACAGGAGGTCCACTTCCTAGACACCACAGTACAAATAAGTGATGGTCACATTAACACCACCCTATACCGAAAACCCACCGACTGCTATGCCCTACCTTCATGCCTCCAGCTTCCACCCCGGACACACCACATGATCCATCGTCTACAGCCAAGTGCTGAGGTACAACCGCATCTGCTCCAACCCCTCAGACAGAGACCAATGCCTACAAGATCTTCACCAAGCATTCTCAAAACTACGATATCCACACAAGGAAATAAGGAAACAAATCAACAGAGCCAGACGTGTACCCAGAAGCCTCCTGCTACAAGACAAGCCCAAGAAAGAAACCAACAGAACTCCACTGGCCATCACCTACAGTCCTCAGCTTAAACCTCTTCAACGCATCATCAGTGATCTACAACCCATCCTGGACAATGATCCCTCGCTTTCACAGACCTTGGGAGGCAGGCCAGTCCTTGCCCACAGACAACCCACCAACCTTAAGCATATTCTCACCAGCAACCACACACCGCACCATAACAACTCTAACTCAGGAACCAATCCATGCAACAAACCTCAATGCCAACTCTGCCCACATATCTACACCAGCAACACCATCACAGGACCTAACCAGATCAGCTACAACATCACCAGTTCATTCACCTGCACGTCCACCAATGTTATATATGCCATCATATGCCAGCAATGCCCCTCTGCTATGTACATTGGCCAAACTGGACAGTCACTATGTAAAAGGATAAATGGACATAAGTCAGATATCAGGAATGGCAATATACAAAAACCTGTAGGGGAACACTTCAACCTCCCTGGCCACACAATAGCAGATGTAAAGGTAGCCATCTTACAGCAAAAAAACTTCAGGACCAGACTCCAAAGAGAAACTGCTGAGTTTCAGTTCATTTGCAAATTTGACACCATCAGATCAGGATTAAACAAAGACTGTGAATGGCTAGCCAACTACAAAAGCAGTTTCTCCTCCCTGGGTGTTCATACCTCAACTGCTAGCAGACGACCTCACCCTCCCTGATTGAATGAACCTCGTTATCTCCAGACTGATTCTTGCCTGCATATTTATACCTGCCTCTGGAAATTTCCATTACATGCGTCTGACGAAGTGGGTATTCACCCACGAAAGTTTATGCTCCAATACATCTGTTAGTCTTAAAGGTGCTACAGGACTCTCTGTTGCTTTTTACAGATCCAGACTAACACGGCTACCCCTCTGATACTTGACATCTAAAGATATTCTTGAATATTAACAGGGGGGAATATTTGTAATTTTGGGTAGACTATATATTTTAATATCATTACTCTCACTAGAGGAGATCCAGATTTACACTGATGTAAATAAAATCAGAATTTTGCCCCTGGTGGCCACTAATATTTACCCAACAAAGCCCCCCCCCGAGCTTATTATCACTCTTTCTTCTGAAATGTTGAGTCTCAAAACAGTCTCATGCAACCTCTCTCCTCTGTATCAGAGAAATATGATAGTGAGAGCAATCAGAGTATACACTTAGCTACGGAGGACAGGAAGGGTGTGAAAGCTTAGGAAAAGACATGGCAGAGTAAAACCAAGGTTCTGGTAATAGGTGTCTGTGAGGATTAGTGTTTATAATTGTGACATGCATCCCCCTCCCCCCCCAAATTGACCCCTACACCATAAAAGAATACTAGTGTTTCAATTTTATTCATGATTTAAATGGAATAACTAACCTCCACATAGGGACCAATCCTGTATTCATTAAAGTCAATTGGAAAGCTCCCATTGACTTCAATGGCAGCTGAGACCAACTCCTGTCACTGCAAAAATCTCTGATTTATAGCACATTTTGTTCAAATAGCAAGACATTTCTCTTGCACTATAAATACAATGCTAGGATACAAGAGTGCTATTTGTCATAAATATGTGCTGTCAAGAAAGGCATCTCCCCAACACAAAGGAACACTAACAGCTGTGCTAAATCTTTCCTGGTATGTGTGGGCAACCTATCCGTTGCCATGGAAAAATAATAGATGGGCAGAGAACTGCAACCCCATAGACAACACTGAGCCAGCATGGTTGAGGACTCCAAGAACAAATGAAGTACCTGTTTCATCTAGATGTTTCCTCTATGGAGTCTGTTATGTTAGTTTAGCTGAACAACTCTGACACCATGATCAATGTAACTTACAGGCTGTGGGTCCTTCTGAAAAAGGTGCTCTCAGCCTCTTGCAGCAGGAATGCTGCATTTCAGTGAAGTGCTTCATGAGCCACGATATATTTTTTTCTACAATCTCACATATTGTGCACAGTCAGCCTTTATAGTACTCCTGTGATGAATTGGTTGATAAGGCAAAATGGACTCTTCTTTTCATTTTGTTTGCTATCGAAGGGTCATTTCAGACCAGAGAAGATAAAAGTAATGCAAATGCTAATCTGCTCCAAATCAGCAGGCATGTACCTAACTTAAGCATGTAAGTAGCCCTATTCCCTTTGTTGGAGCTACTCACATATTTGAAGTTAGTCATATGTGTAAGTATTGAACTGGGACTCGCTTAAGTCATTATGGGCCTGCTCTATATCCCACATAAGTCAGCGAGGGGGTTTTGTATTGATTTAACTGGGCTTCAAATCAAGCCCAATATTCAGAGAGGTTGGGGGTTCAGACACCAGTAGCATAGCTCCATCCTTTCCAAAGGAGTAGGACGAGCAGAATTAGCTGCAAGGTCTTAAAGACAGGGCATAAAAAAATGCTACAGTAACAGTATTATTACAGGAGGATTCTTACATGTTATAAACTGCAATTATGTTGCCTGCCTTGTATTGTTCACATATGCTTGCTAATCCTCCTCTCATATGTTGATAATACAAAAATAATAATGGCAGAGTAGAGAACCCTTGCTGTGGCTGATGATTTGAAATAAAACAAAATAACACAATCTCTTTTTCCTGCTACTGGGGAAATCCTGAGGTCCTCATTTAATTGTCTTTGCTGACCTACTATCAATCCACCATATTGATTTTCACATTAAAGCACCATACCAACAAAGGAACAAATCTTGAATTTATGGGAGTTGTGCCTGAGCAAAGGGTGCTGGACTAGGCCCAAAATTAGATTCCTGGGACATCCCTTTTACTTTGAGAGGATTCCAAGTGAAGTTTCAAACTATATCATAGAAACTTGGAGAAATCTAAACAATGTCTCATTTGTCAAGTCTGAAAGTGATAAAATTCTGTTAAACTTTGATTGACATTGATCTTACCAGTTCAGCTTAAATCAGTTTTGTTCACTTATAAAACTCTTCATGCTTAGCCATTTGATTTTATTATTAGAGCAGCTCCACAGGGCAATATCTTCCCTATGTATTTAGATTAATTTAAAAAAATTCAATATGATTATGTATATATTGATTATCAAGCTCAGGACAATATTTTAAAACATACCATTCTTTTCACTGTATATTTTAAGAAAGAAATCTGCATTCATTAATACTGGATTTCTCAAACCATAGTATAATCCTCTATACCAGAGGTTCCCAAACTGTGGGGTGCACCCCCCTAGGGCGGCTGGGACCCAGGCCAGCCCACACGGGATCAGGGAGGGAACAGCACCCACCAGCTCTGTTCCTGGCCCCGGCTGCTGGCCTGGGGCCCTGACTGCTAGGCTCGGCCCTTGGCCGAGGCTCCACTCCTTGCCCTGCTCCCATCCCACCTCGCCCCCAGCTGTAGCCCCAGTCTTGGCCCCCTTACCTCTCTCTACATCCCACCTCCCAGAGCTGTGACCCGTTCCTGGTCCCGGCTGGTTGTGGGGGGGAGGGTGGATAGCGGTAAGGGGGGGAGGGGCATGAGGTAAAAAGTTTGAGGACCACGGTTCTATACATTCAGGTTGACTCAAGACTCAGTTTTAAGATTGGAGTGTTTGTATCCAGATGCTGACCAAACTCTAGGAAGGGTTACTCTGCATTCCATTCTGAATTTTATAGCTTGGACCCATCTCCATTTAAAATGAAAAATGTCCCTTTGATTCATTCAACCTTCATCATCCACTTGTTAAAATTTTAAACAAGCACTTCTGTGCTTCTCTTCATGTTTGGAAAGAATTCTCCTAAAGCATTTGCAATGCTACCTCATTATCCTCCTCCAAATCCTTCCTTTAAAACTCTCTTTCACCACAATGCTTACAAAAAAGTGGACAATGCTTAAGTAGATGGTGTACTAAGATCACTCCCTATTATGCTGAACAATATTATCACATTTTTCTGTGTGCTTCCCCCATCTGTCGCCACATTTTGTCTCTTGTTTTCAATACAAGTGTAAGACTCTTTGGGGCAGAGACCATTTTTGTTCTGCATTTGAACAGTACCTAGCATAATGGAGTCTGGTCCATTGCTGAGGTTCTTAGGTTCTATTGCAATACAAATTATCTATAATAATATCAAGAAAATCAAAGTCTTCCCTCACTACAAAGCTAAATTCCATAAAATTCTATTTTGTGGTACTGCAGAGTTAAAAATACTATACACCTGAAAATGCAATGCAGTGAGGCTGATAGTAGAGTGGGTGTAAAATATTATCCAAAAGTCATGAATGCGAAGATCACAACTACATTTTGGAATCATGTCAAGTTCTTGGAAGGTTTTCCCTATTCTCATTTCTCTCCATTTTCACTTCTGCATAGAAGAGTGAGGCTATGTCTACACTACCGTGGTAAGTTGACCTATGCTACGCAACTCCAACTACATGAATAACGTAGCTGGAGTCGATGTACTATAGGTCAAGTTACCGTAGGGTCTACACCATGGGGGGGTCGACGGGATAAAATCTCCCATTGACTTACCTTACTCTTCTCGTTGGGGGTAGAGTACAGGGGTTGACTGGAGAGCGATCTGCTGTCGATTTGGCGGGTCTTCACTAGACCGGCTAAATCGACCGCCGGTGGATTGATCTCAGAGCGTTGATCCAGGCTGTAGTGTAGACCTGCCCTGAGAGTTCTTAGGTAAAGAAAGAGACCCTGAGCATGGCTCAAAAGAAAATACAAGTATAATGCAGACTTCTGGTCAGTGAACCATCCTTATTCAGCCACTTCCTTTCCAATCTCACTACTAGATGACAAGTAAAGTAATAAAATACATCTTTCTTAAAATATATATATTTATATATATGTATTAACTATATATAGAGAGAGAGTTAATACAGCTCTTGTAATGAAAATCCTAATGTTTGTTTGCTTCTCTTTTGGCTCTTTAAAGTTGTGGCTATTTAATTTATAGCAGTCTTGCAAAATTTTACACTCCCTGGGCAAGTAGCTTTTTTCTGAGCTCTTTTGGGCATTAGAAATACCATTAGTTCTCTCGGTGTCATAAATTTGGTATTGTAGAGTTGTTGGGGTTTTTACATTTTTTTTTCTGTGTACCATCTGAGGGAAATTTGCTTAGAGTAAACTATCACCTTAGTAATAGAGTTTTTGTCATAATACACTATGTCCCTTCATCAACAAAAATATCCATAAGTCAGTCTGTTTTTCTAGATTTGTTTTTAAATGCAGTTAAAAACCCTGATCAACATATTGTGTTTCTTAAACTTTCAAATATTTTAGAACAAGAAGGTGCCATCATTATGTAAACTATTTGATAGAAACGTTGGAGTGAGAAAACTTTGATTTAATTGGAGGAAATATCTTTCTAGCCAGCTATCTTAAGAATTTCCAAGGTGTCTATCAACTTCATAAACCCAGGCCAATGATACCTATTACTCTTGCTTAATGGTTTGAATGTACTTTATGAAGTAGCAGAAATTGGGAAATGGAAATTGAAAAATGTTGATATTATACCAGTTAGACCAGGAGTGGGCAAACGTTTTGGCCCGAGGGCCACATATGGGTGGCGAAATTGTATGCAGGGCCATGAATGTAGGGCTGGGGCAGGGCATTGGAGTGTGGGAGGGGGTGCGGGATGCAGCAGGGGGCTTAGGACAGGGTTGGGAGCTCAGGGCAGGTGGTTGGGGTGCAGCAGGGGCTTAGGGGGCTCAGGGCAGAGGGTTGGGGTGCAGGAGGTGTTCGGGGTGTGGGCTCCAGCCACTTACCTCGAGCGGCTCCGGCTCTCCCCCAGGGGCTGCAGGGACGTGGTGCCGTCCACTTCCGGGAGCGGCGCAGGGCCAGGGCAGGCAGGGAACCTGCCTTAAACCTGCTGCACCACTGGGCTAGAAATCCCACAGGCCGGATTGAAAACCCTGATGGGCCAGATTCAGCCCGTGGTCCATAGTTTGCCCTCCCCTGAATTAGACAGCCATTTAAAAGAATATTGTCTGTTTGTGGGGATGCTTATATTAATTTAATCAAATGTTATTTTCTTTTTTCATTGCTATGCAAGCAAATAGAAATCTTGTTCCTTTGATCAAATGCTTTTACAAAATACAAGCAAAGACTGATTAATATGAACAATCCATCCTGATGTCAAGAAATTGAGCACAGCATCTTAAAAAAAAAAAAGAGGTAAATCATCTCAGACTTGTCTTAGAAATGATATATTATGCAGTGGTTGTCAGGAAAGTCAGCAGTTACCAAGATACCACACAATCACTTTGGTTCTATAACCTGTTCTAAGCATAAACTGTGGCACTTCAGAGGCTAATAGGTGCCAACTGGCAAATGCTGGCAGTTTTCATGGCAATCACTCTGTGTGTACACTTTGTTTTTATTCAGTCAGTAGTGGCAATATAATACAATATAATGCAAGGAAGAAGTGGGCTGATTTAAATGAATTTGTAGCAGAATATTTTGCACAACCAAACTAAGCAGATGTTTAGTACAGATGTTTGTAATGTCTCTCCAGAGGTTTTTAATAGTGACGTGCAGTAAAAATGGAGATATACGGCTATGGCTCTCAGAAGTGCTGCCTGGAAATGGCATCTGCATATGAATTTAATCATAAAAGACAAATCAAAAACACAGAGATTCATATAAAATTAAAGTTACCAAAGGAACAAAATCATCATTGCATGGTCAATATTTGATGTGTTTTACCTTCCAGTCTGAAGTTTCAAACAGTGTGAGTTCAGTCTCCAGTAACCCATTGTTTCTAATACACAATAGCAATCAGAAAAAATAGCTTTCATGTAACCCAGTGTTAATCTATTATTACAACTGCTTACACACTGTCATTGTTTTCTAAATATTGGAACTTAGAAGCACACATGCTGAACCTCAAACCTTCCCAGATTTAGCCTGGGTTCAAGGTCTTATAGATCCCACACGTGTAGGCCCCAGGATGTTTGAACAACTACAAAAATCCCTTCCACTAGCCAAATCACTTCCTTCTCCAAACAAGTCCTTTGTCAAACTGGGGCCACAGATGCATACAAACACACACATAATAAAATATTTGGCACTGTTAGTGGACTTCTTAACTCTTTCTATTGTGGAAGCAGGGAAAGAAAGAGAGGGTTTAAGTGCATCCATTTAAGTGTCAGAGACAGAACAACTGTTGAGTTAAGTCTTAGCCTAATATCGCAAGACCTGTAGAAGCAGGGCTCACGTCAGAAGCGAGTGGAAAACAGCAGAATAGTCAGTGTGACCTAGCCTGGAGATAACGATGTTTTGAGAAGAGAAAGTGAGAAAATACTGGAATAGATAGCAAATAGCCTAAATAAAATGCAGATGTTTTTAATTAATGCACGTCACAAAGAGGTATAAATGCTTGTGTGATTTTGCTTGTACTTTGGAGAAACTGAGGCAGAGATGCTCTCTGCCAGCTGTATTCTTCCCTTGCAATTTCTTGAATAAAGCAGTCTCTGATTTTGTTGCTTCCAACCTGAGAGTGGAGTTGTGTTTCTTCCACAATATTTATATCCTTCCTTCTTTTTATCTAACATACTGCATCTGAAATGCCCTAGTTTGTTATGTACTATATTTTATACCAATGTGATTTGATTTCTTGTGGAATAAAATTCATACATATGTGCCTAAATTCAAACACATACTTAAGGGCCAGATTTTTAAAGTATATGCTAAAGTCCATCCCTGTTCAGCAAAACGTTTAAGGATATGCTCACATTGGGAGTTAACTTTTACTTTAGTATGGTGTCTTTTCTTTTGCTTCTTCATATTTATATCTATATTTGTATGTGCAGATTACATACCCCTCTTTTGTGTATATTTATTTAAAAAAAGTGGTAAAATGTAAGAAATAAAAATAGGGGCTATTGGAGTAGCTAATGTGATTCTTTGGAATTTGTCATAAGGTACACATATTGATCAATCAGGTTAGGAGCCAAATTTGGCCCTTATGAGTAAGCAGAGGGTTCATAAGCTTTCTGTCTTGTCCAATCTGTTCTTCATTTACTGTTAGTTGTTTAAATACATGGAACACAGAGAGAGGTCCTTAGGATAAGGACCTCCGTCAACACTTTCTCGAACTTAAATGGCTAACGTTAGGCATCCAGCATGACATTCAAGTCTGCGGAGAGCACATCACAAGAGCGAGGCACAGGATGGAAAAGATGGCCTGGGACTTGGAGATCTGGTTTCAATTCCCTATTATGCCCCAGACTTCCCATGTATCCTTCAGCAAGTCAGTTAATCCCTCTGTGCCTCTTATCTGTAAAATGGGGATAATAACACTTCCCTACTTTGCTAGGGTATGATGTGTTCAGATACTATGATAACGGAGACCTTAGATAGACACAAACTTTCAAAATAACGGTATGTGAGTTTTAAGTGGAACTTGTGTGGCCTCTCTACACCAAAGTGTGATTTAGGGACTCAGTTTCACAATCCTGGTCCACTGATTGTCAGAAAAGAACAGCCAAATAAGGGGGGCTATAGTAAATGCTGCAATACACCACGTAAAGAGATTTTAGTTTAGGTTGGTTGACAAGTGAGCTAATGAGATTAGTGAGCCAGAAGGTATCTCAATTCCCTGATCTTGTTAGGAGTTTCTTACTTTTTGGGGTCAGCCTCAGGCCATCTCTCAACAGCAGATTCACCTCCTGGTGTTCAGACTTAATGAAATGCTCAGTTAGTTCTGTTTGAGCCCATGCTCTGAACATGCAAACATTGCCCTACTTTACTTGTCTGATACAGGGGGGCCAGGAAGGCTCAGAACAAGATATAATATAAGGTCAATGGCAGGCCACTTAAAACAGTGTTTTAAATAACAAACTGCCATGAATATAACTAAAATATTGGATGGATAATAAGGGTTTGGAAAGCAAGTACGCACCTTAAAATAATCTAGTTATTAATACATCCTATATGCAATAACCGTGAAATCCCTCTCTGTGCAGACAGCCAACACAAGGGTGAGGCACCACTTCAGACTCCCTTAAAACCTCAATATAGGGCTAAGAGTGGTATAGGCCTTGTCCTCGCAAGGGAATGAATTTCACCCTGACATAGTAAGCTGCCGCCTGCTGAATCATCACTGGTGAAGCGTGAAAACTCTGACCTTTAATTTCATTTATTGTAAATGGTTCAGGCCCGTGAGCCAATTGCTGAGGAATGGTGCAGTGTAAACATAAGAGGGGAAAGTACAGTATGGTTCCAGTGTATCCAAATGGTGATTTTGTGACCCAAAGTTCACAAATGAACACATACACAGACCAAGACAAGTATGCAGATATGGGGATTTAATTGTAAAACTGGATGGCTTTAAAACCGGTGGTTGTTACATAGAAAACACTTATAACACTGACAATACATTAGGTACGCCGGGGACTTGGAGACTTTAATGATCCTGACTTTGACTCTAGCTGTTCTCTTTCATGATGATAATCCCTTTAACTAGGGCTGACCATGAATTTTGGGTTATTTTACGCTTACTTTTCCTTATTTAAGGCCCAATCCAAGTGTAATTGAACTACAGGGGAGTCTTTCCATGATTTTAATGGGAGTTGGATCAGGCCCTAGTACAGAGCCTCTCTGAAATGCTGGCTCTGTTTTTTCTCAAGCTACTGGGCTAACCCCTCTTCTATTTTATGCAGCTACACCGATTTGCACCCTTAGCCAGTTAACCTATTCCTCCAATATCTAGCTGATTAGTTTGTGTTTTTTTTTCCAGATTGAGTCCTACTATCAGTCACTGACATCTTGTTGGATTAAATATTTTTATTTGCCCGTGCTGAACAAGAAAAATCAACATTCCATAGCACCAATCAAGCCCCATAGCTTTGTTATAGATGGCTGCATGTAACTGAGTCCCAGCATAAAAAATGTGTAATTATTTCTACATTCAAAAGATGACCAGTGTGCCACTCACGAATCAAAGTAGTGCTATCTCTCACTATTTTATCATTTATGCCATAGACAAAACCGTTCTTGCTTGAGAAACAGCTTTGATTACAGCAATCACAAGTTTATTTCTTTCAATATAAATTTCTACTGAGCACTTGAATTTACTTCAAAAAGACCCAAAATGAAACAAGGCAAATGGATTACAGGTGAAAATTCAAGCTGTTTCAATAACTGACCTATGGAGCACGGTCAATGAATTTAAATTTAGAAAGAAGCTAATACTTTTATGAAAACTTCTTGTGTTCAGGTGCCTTATTTACATATCAATATATGTGTATTTGAATTCTGCAAGCCAATTTACACATTTCATTGTGAATATTCAGAAGACTTTTCTAAATAACAGAATGAAACGTAATTTAATTTAGAAAAACACTGTGTTCTTAATCCCTGACATTTGGGTGATTACATTGGAATAATCAGCATCATTTTCATAAAAGTTTAACCTGGTATTTTTGGTTGAATTAATATCACTGAGTATGAGAAAAGATGGAGCAATGGAGACAGTAATTTATAATTGGATGGGGAAACACACTGGAAAGTGTACTGTAGGAAATAACCCTGTCCTGATGTAGTGGGAGAAGAGACTAAAAGGTGACTTTGAAGTCTAGTTTCTAGGATTCTGTGATAAAAGAAAACTTTTTAACTGATCCTCTGTAGAATGAAAATCTACTGGGTTTGTGGATAGTGTGCAGGTGTTCCACTTACATTAATTCCATTCTAATTTCAGTCCAAGATTCCAAGTGAAACTATGGTACATTATAAAGAGCCCTCTGAGGGGATTCACTAAAGGCCTGATGCAAAGTCCACTGAAATCAATGGGTGTCCTTCCATTGACTTCAGTGGGCATTGGATCGGGTCCCAAGATCATCAGTTGGACACCATCTCTTATTTTCAGGAAGGATGCTTGATAAAGCCCAAGTTCTTTCAAACCTCTCTAGTGAATTCACATGCTGTGTGGAAACTTACATAAAAATATTAACTCAGCATGAAGCTCAAAGTAATTGATTTATGAAAACCCAAAGTAAAAAGGCACACTGTTCAAAAATGAAATGTCTGTGCTAAGTTGTATCTGCTGTAGAAATAAAAAAGGATGAAGGGATGAGTCAGCTAAATTCAATCAATGTTGTTTATGCCAGCATAACTTCCACAGAGTGACGTGATTTGCTTTCTCTGCCCCCAAATGCATGCAGGCATATCAGTAATGCACAAAGGAGCTCATGGTAATCTTTTCAATGTTTCTGGAGTCTGAAACACTACATACATTAGGATGCCTTTCACTGAGGGATTTTTGAATAGATTATTTTATAATCATGTTGACCGGTCCATTTTATTAGACTTCACGTTTGGAAAATAGAAGTTGTCTATTGATCACTAAACAAAGTTTGCCATTAAGGACTGTTTCCTGGCTGTGGGAATGGATTGTCTCCTGATAGACTTGTCCAATCAGGGAGTGCTGTGAAGGGCAAAGCTGGCACTTGATACTTATGAAGACCCCCGGGGGCCAGAGTCACACAGAAACGTAGCCCCAAACCCAGGGAGGACACATTTCAGACCCCAAAAATGCTTAATGATGAGGAAAGGGCAGTCTGACAATCTGTCTAGTGTTCTCCATTGAGAATTGAGGCTGGAGTGGGGAGCAATGGAGGTTTGGTTTCTAAATGAACTCAGACTTTCATGGAAGCCAGCCGGGGTTTGTCTTGTGAATGAATGTGGCAGTGGGATATTCATGTAATCCATACAAAATAACTCTGCTGGTGTTGTACACCCGTATTCATTACGGACTCAGAGGAAAGAGTGGCACCAGCAGAACCACCAGCACTGCTTCCTCAAAAGAGCTAGGTTTACTTGACAGTGCTCTCCTCCAAGTGCAGGTCTATTCTTAATTTAGGAGACCTGAAAGGATCATAGGCTTCAAGTGTTCTTAGCATGTCTCAGAGGGCTCCTCTGTCACTACCCAATGAACCTCACTGCCTGTCCAGTTTAGATGGTTTCACAATCATAAACACACATCAGGCTGTTTATCTTTCACCAAGGTGTATATTTATTCCCCTCTTACATAGTAATACCGTGCAACGCAGGCTTACAGCAAAGGTAGGTTTCCCTGCAGCCCTCACTGCCCAGCCCAGGCTCATCCTCTGAGCTGTCCCTTGCTTCCTGTTTCTTCCCCTTATATTTTCCCAATGACCTTGTTAGCCCAGTGATTGTCACCCAGATGCTCACATTTCCCCCAACAGAAAGTGTTTAATTGTGTATAATTGACCTCAGCAATGTCAGTGATCAGGGTGCTGCTGAGAGCGCCCTGTCACAGCTGGTCCTACACAACTAGAACTGACAGACATGTGCTAATGTGGCAGTTGACAGTTAACTCCCATTCTTGCTAAGAGAACTTGGAAAGCACCAATAGAAACTAAGTTATTGACAGCTACCAGTGAGAACTTAAAAAACAATAATAAGAACATGGCAGGCAGTAATGAGTTAATCGATAGATATACCCCTACTGCCCATTAATTGCTATTTTATTTAATGGTGGATTCATGGTGTGATTACATGTAGCATACATGCCTTTCAGATTTTCATTACTAGCAGAATTTTTTTCCTAAATCCACACTCTTATCACACGCTCTCTTTACTCATTCAGAACAGTCTGCCTGTCCATTTAGATTTTAAGATCCATAGATTAGGACCTTTAAGATCTTAAAAGAAATTATCTAACTCCTGAAATAAGCCTATTTTAGGCTGACCATAGACCCATTTTTTTAACCTGTCTTGGGCAGGTATTTTTCTTCTCAGGCTTGAGCATAGCACAGTTTGTCTGCACTAGTATAGCCAAATTACAAAGGAACACTTAATTGACACAAATATGTTTCTCTGTGAGGTGACTGGTACAAAGCAGACCCTGGACTTTTCACTACTTGTCCCTAACCAAAATCATAATGACCTTGGGCAGACAACAAGGGATTTGATGAAGGACAAGAGAGTTTATGTGACATGCAAGAGCAGGAAAATATTGTATGCATAGAGGCACTTAGAGTAGAAGGTCAAAACAACTGTCAGAATACAAAGCTCAAGAGGGAGAGAGGATGATGGAATGGGAGACACGTAGTGGCAGAACTTTTGAAGATCCTTGATCCGCATGTATCAAGATCTAATCCCCCATGTATGGGGAGCCAAGCAACTGCAGGGCATGCTGCATTGGTAGCCTTGAGCAGTCTGAGGGAGAAATCCTCTCACCTTGATCTCTGTGGGTCTGCTTAGACTCAGCCTGTTTATTTGGGCTGTTCACTGGAGGCAGGATTCCCCCGTATTTCAGCTGATTACAATATCTGTTTTATATTTTAGTGTGTTTTTATTTTAGCTACAAATAGAAATGTACCTGCACTGAAGTCAGTTTTCTTGCAGTCGCTCACATTAGGGCTGAATTTGGCCCATTGATTTTCAATAAAAACATTGTTTTTCAGAGGCTAAGAACTTAATTCTGCAAGGTGTTCAGAGCCCTTAATTCACACTGACTTGCAGGATTGACCCCCAAACCATCTCTAAACTTTTAAAAATGATCATTTACTTTATTATTTTTTCTTTCTATAGATAGAGTCAAGCACATGTATAAGCATTTACAGAACCTGGGCCTATGTGGTCCCCCTGAGTGCTCCCACTGAAGACGAAGTTGCTGTAGATGCAAGTTTACAGGAGGAAGGGTACCGTTACATGAGCAGTTTAAGAAAGCTAGTGGGAGTAAAGGAAAATGTGAACAAAAAATGCTGTAAAACAAATGCACATATTGATGCCATTTTGCAATAAGCAGGCATAAACAACCAGTATAAGCAAACTAGGGAAATACAACCTAAATGGAGCTACTATGAGGTGGGTGAACAACTGGTTGGAAAATCATCCCCAGAGATCAGAGTGGTAGCTGTGTTAGTCTGTATCAGCAAAAACAACGAGGAGTCCTTGTGGCACCTTAGAGACTAACAAATTTATTGACGCATAAGCTTTTGTGGTCTAAAACCCACTTCATCAGATGCATGGAGTGAAAAATACAGTAAGCAGTATAAATATTACAGCACATGAAACTGCTTACTGTATTTTTCACTCCATGCATCTGATGAAGTGGGTTTTAGCCCACAAAAGCTTATGCGCAAATAAATTTGTTAGTCTCTAAGGTGCCACAAGGACTTCTCTTTCTTCATTCCCAGAGAGGAGTTATCAGTGATTCAAAGTCAAGCCAGAAGGACGTATTGAGTAGGGTCCCGCAGGGATCAGTTCTGTTCAATATCTTCATCAGTGATTTAGATAATGGCATAGAAAGTACACTTATAAAGGTTTTGCTGTGGGGGAGGGGGTGTTGAAAGTGCTCTGTAAGACAGGATTAAAATTCAAAATGATCTGGACAAACTGGAGAAATGGTTGGAAGTAAATAGAATGAAATTCAATAAGGGCAAATGCAAAGTACTCCACTTAGGAAGGAACAATCAGTTGCACACATGCAAAATGACTGTCTAGGAAGGAGTACTGTGGAAAGGGATCTGGGGGTCATAGTGGATCACAAGCTAAATATGAGTTAACAGTGTAAAACTGTTCCAAAAAAAGCAAATGTCATTCTGGGATGTATTGGCAGGAGTGTTGTAAGCAAGACATGAGAAATAATTCTTCTGCTCTACTCCATGCTGATAAGGCCTCAATTGGAGTATTGTGTCCAGTTCTGCATGCCACATTTCAGGAAAGATGTGGACAAACTGGAGAAAATCCAGAGAAGATCAACAAAAATTTATTAACGATTAAAGGTTTAGAAAACATGACCTCTGCGGGAAGATTGAAAAAAAATTGTGTTTGTTTAGTTTGTAGAAGAGAAGACTGAGGGGGAACATGATAACAGTTTTCAATTACATCAAAGGCTGTTGAAGGAGGAGGGAGAAAAACTATGCTCTTTAATCTCTGAGTATATGACAAGACGCAATGGGCTTAAATTGCAGCAACGTTGGTTTCGGTTGGACATTAGGAAAAACTTCCTAACTGTCAGGGTGGTTAAGCACTGGAATAAATTGCCCAAAGAGGTTGTGGAATCTCCATCATGGGAGATTGTTAAGAGCAGGTTAGACAAACAGCTGTCAGGGATGGTCTAGATAATATTTAGTCCAGTCATGAGTGCAGGGCACTGGACTAGATGACCTCTTGAGGTCCCTTCCAGTCCTACATTTCTAGGATTCTCTGAAGAGCTATACTCTATATTCTGCCAAGATGAAAGGATTTTTTTACATTTAAAAAGCCAAGTGTGAGTAATGATCTCCCCCACAACTCTTGCCTCAGCATTTAACCTTGGCATCATGCTCTCTCTTCCAGATATTAGCAGCATAAATAGTGTGTCAGTCATTAGCAGCAAAATGACTTGTTGTTTGATAAGATTACTGGGAATTTCAGTGCTGTTATATAATCTTAAATCACATTCTTCAAAGATTGTGAAGGGCACATTTGGTGCATCAGTGGGAACACTAATGGGCTGCTATAAAAGAACAGTTTTGAACAACATACATATAAGGTTAAAGTTAATTAAATATTACGCTCAGATGCCTAAAGACAAAGCCTGTTACAGTCTTGCATTTTCATAAGTAGGATATTAACAGGATTAATTGAATACTGTAATTACACAGCACTTTCTGCTGTAACGATTTAAAATCTGGAATACTAGACTTAATGAAGATGAAAAGGTACGATCATAATGCAGTATATGTACAGGGACTAAAAGGCGAGCAAACCTTTCACAGTTCTGGCTTAGAAGATGTTCAGATAATGACTCAGTTCACCTATAAGTATCCTCCAGCAGCCCAGTCTGCTCTCAAAGCTAAACTACTGTCCCAATATGATTCATACAGTGGTGCTGTAACACTTTTTATAGTTGGGGTGCGGAAATCCAGATAAGGAAAATGTAAAGCAGTGGTCCCCTAACTTTTTATCTTGCTGGGGCCGACAGCCAGCACCAAGGCCAGGAATGGAGCCCCAGGCATGGGGCCGATAGTCAAGGCCAGAAGTTGGGGCTGGGAGCAGAGCCCCAGGCGCAGGACCGGGACATCAGGCGTGGGACCAGGGGCCGGGAGCGGAGCCTCGGGTGTGGAGCTGTGCCGGGAACAGAGCCCCAGGTGTGGGGCCAGGAGCTGGGGTTGGCAGTCAGAACCCCGGACACGGAGGCCAGGAGTGAAGCCCCAGGTGCAGGGGCTGGGAGTGTCAAAAGCTGAGTGACATTTTTTGGCCAGATCATTTCTCGCTGAAAAATACAGATTTGGGTCAACCGCACTATTTCACAAATCCATGTCTATTTTGGCAAATTGTTTCAGCTGAAGAAAGATTCTTTTTTTCAAATGTCAAAATCTTTTGTTCTGACAATTCCAGAATGAAACATTTTGATTTGTGGGGCTCGATTCACAAGCAGACTTAGAAGCCATTCACATTGTGACTGTGACACACTCTACCTCAAAATAACACCCTGTACCCACATATTCACCACATGTATCTGGTCAGGATATATTTTCTACAAAATATGCCATGTGGGGTATCATCAGAAAAGTCACAATCTGTTGAACATTACTGTCCTGTTGAAATGTATGTATCCTCATTGTATATGAAGTTATGAGATTTTGCAATATGTTTGCTATATGTTTATGTATGTTAGGATGATCAACACCTTCATCAGGCCTGAGTGTCTACAACCTGCCTCAGAGCTGAGCACCAAATGCTGTGTAGAACTATCATCAGCCACTTTGCTGATGTTAGCCAATGCATATAAGCTATATGCATACATACACATATACAGCACATTAATAATGTGCATGATATTAATATAATGTGTGTATGTTGGGTAATCTTGCTGAATTGTACTATGCTAATTCTTGCTCACTTATGCCAAGACATATCCCACAATGCCCAGGGACAAGTATAGCTCAGCACTTGATTTAAGCAAAATACAAAAACTGTCAAAAGCTAGATGGGCGAGTGTTATGAAATAGAGGTACAATGTGGTACAAGGAAATAAGGTAAGATGGATGAATGCTTTATATTAGGGAGTATCTTCATGCCCCTTGACATTTGGAGTTTAATATTCGAACGAAATATGGGACAATACACTGAGACACCAAAAACAAAGCTAGCATGAGTTGGCACAGGCAGTATCCTTTGATTGACAGTACACACCCATAATTAGTCAATTCAGTCCATAGCTTTGGAGTACTCCTGGATTCTTCACTGATGCTAAACTCTCACATAGCACCATCTGTGAGTAATGTTTTCTATCATATCTGATTGGTTAGCAAATCCCATCCCATCCTGAAGAACAATGACATGGCATCAGTTATTCATGCCTTTGTCACCTCTTTGCAGAGCTACACCAATGCAATATACCTGGGCACGAAGCCTTCAGCACGTCTCTTCAACAACAATGCCTGCTACAAACATCTCAAACCTGTCCTCGGCCCCCTATACTGGTTTTCCATAGAATTTTGAATCAAGTTCATAGCCTCGACCCTGATTCATAGATTTCAAGTCCAGAAAGGATCGTTATGATCATCTAGTCTGACCTCTTGTATAACACAGCCCATAGGCCTTCCCCAAAATAATTCTTAGAGCAGATCTTGTAGAAAAACATCCAATCTCAATTTAAAAATTGTCCGTGATGGAGAATCCACCATTACCCTTGGTAAATTGTTCCAATGGTTAAGTACTCTCACTGTTAAAAAAGTTACTCTTTCCTTCCAGTCTAAATTTGTCCCTCTTCAATGTCCAGCCATTGATCATATTATACCTTTGTCTGCAAGACTGAAGAGCCCATTATTACATATTAGTAGGTACCATGTAGGTACAAGGAGCTCAATGGCCTGGACCCAGGGTATCATAAAGATTGCCTAAAGCTCCAGGATGAAGACTGTGGTTAACAATTTTGCTCCTCTGGCACAATGGAACTTTCTTCAATGAGGGTAAAGCTGATCTGTGCAGGAGACAGAGTTTTCTCGGGGGCCAGCCTAAGACTGAGGAATGAATTTCCACAGGAACTAAAGACCATCACAAACTCAACAAATGCTGGTCCAAGTACAAGGCTCATTTCTCTGACCTTGCCTTCTCTAACATAAACATCTAGCAACTATATATAAAATACATTTCAAAACAAAACACTCCTCTGCTGACATTCCTCCACCAGGCGAGAGGATAAGAGAACAAAGACATGCCAGATGTGAGTCATGTTGCTTAATGCATGACTGGAAAGCTCTCAGATACTGTGGTGATGAGCGCAGTTTAAGAACCAAAATAGAATTGAAACTAGACTTCACATCCCACTCTCTGTTATTGACACTTCTGAGGGCTAATTGAATGCAACTTCCATTTTATTATTGATCTAGTCAGTTGTCTGGATTACAGTTATTGCATTTCCATGATCAGACACTATGGCCTGAATTCCCATGTACACTAAGGCCTTTTTACACAACTTTGGCAGTGTATAGGGATCTATGCTCACTTTAAACCCCTTCTTTACACTGCCAATGTGATGAAAATAGCCTTTGTATAAATGAGAATCAGGCCCTATGGATTTGTATTGCTATTTTATTTGAAGTTCACTATCAATTGCAGTAATATAGATCTTGAGTCATAAATCTTTACAGGGTGGATTTAAACTCTGTAGAGAAAGGAGTTCTAAATTATGGTGTGTGTGTGTGTGTGTGTTTGTGTGTGTGTGTGTGTGGAGGGGTAGATTTATGAGTATATTCGGTGGTGCACTGACAGATTAATGAAAAATGAAGCATACTGGTTGAAACGTTAATTACCAAAGCAGTTATTTGCTGTGTTAATAATAGAAGAAAAAGATATTTTCCTTTCTGTTATAATCAAAACCTGATTAGGGTTTCAATTCAAAACAAAACACTTGACGTGCATGATCTATCTACAGTCTGCTCAGCTAATTCACTCTTCATCCGAAGTTTGAAAGTTCCCTTTTGTCTGAGGTGGAAAAGGGAAGATAGAAGAAACTTGAGTGTCATGAGATTCCTCCATCAGAGCAGCTGTGGTTTGGCAAATATTTGGGGGAGGGAGTTGTATACATGGAGGAAATATGGCTATTTTAATGGAAAGCACAATTTATTTGTCTCTAGGAAGGAGTGAATGTCCTCAATTTGAACAGAGGTTTCAGCAGCATGGGTTTTGGCTGGTTGGTTTGTTTTTGTTTTTTAAACAGTGGGTCTTTTTTATCCCATTGCTACCAGATACATGAGAGAGGCCTGCTGAGTCCTTTTCATAGAGTTTCATATTTGACTGGGGTTTTATCATCCCTCAAAGACCCCCATTCAGGAAAACATGCCTCTTCAGAAAAGCACGTTACGCATGTGCTTACGTCCTGTATAAGTCAATCAGGGCCGGCTCCAGGTTTTTTGCCGCCTCAAGCAAAAAAATTTTTGGCTGCCCCCCACCCCAGCCCTGGGCTTTCACCACCCCACCACCAGTGCCCTCCCCCACTCGGACCCCCTGCCATCCCAGGCCTGGTCTCTCTCTCCTCCCCCCACCCACACCCCCTGCCGCCCCAGTGCTGGGCTCTCCCACCTATCCCACCCCACCCGCACCCCCTGCCACCCCAGCCCTGGGCTCCCCCCACCAGAGCTGACTCCGCCCACTCTCCCCTTGCCTCCAGCCAGTCCGGCGCTGCCGGGGTCGGGGTAAGCAGTGGGGCTCTTGGGCCACGCCTCAGCCCAGGGTCCCTCCAGCCAGGGATCCCACCTCCAGGACCGGCCGAACCCGGGAGGGCAGAGCTGGGGGACCGCCCCGGCAGGGGGCTGAGGAGCCGGGACAGGGTAGCCCCAGAAGGAGTGGAGCCCCGGAGATCGGGATGCGGGCCCTGCATGGCAGCACCCTGCCCTCTATGGCCCTGCTGCTGCTGCTTCTGCTTCTGGCTGCCCTGCTGCAGTCCCTGGGCAGCTCGGGCTGTTTCGCCCAGCCCCAGCTGCGGCACTGGGGGGCGGCCGCCCTGCGGTACCTGCAGGCGGCTCCCTGTGCCCCACGGGGCGGCCCCGAGCCCGAGTGTCTCCTGCTCGTCCCAGCCACAAGGTACGGGCGCTGCTCCCCCACTGCGTGAACCGCCGCAGCCCCAGGGCACCCTGCGCGCACTACGCACTGCTGCTGCCAGGGCCGGCTCTAGGCTTTTGCCGCCCGAAGCAACAAAAAACAAAAACAAAAAAAGATGGCCGGAATGCCGCCCCTGAAAATGTGCCACCCCAAGCACGTACTTGGTTTGCTGGTGCCTAGAGCCGGCCCTGAAGTCAATGAGGTCTAAGACCATGCTTTAATGAACTAGGAATAAAGAAGAAAAATCTATTAGAAACAGAAGAGAGGGGAATCCACAAAATAAAAGTTAATAGTAATTAGTTTGGCAACATTTTTTCTTGTTGTATCTGACATATTCAGTGAGCAGGAGTGGGTGGATTTGTGGGGGTTCTTTTTTTCTATTTGTTTTATCCTGTCATTGAGGATTATTTAATACAGAAAATTGACCCTAAAAAGGATGACTGTGTCCAAATCTTCACACTTGTTTCTTTTCTGCAACAGTCCCTTCCACTATTCAGTGCTTATTATTTGCACTGCACAAAAATTGTAACTGTGGTACTGTGACAAAATTCAGGTGTTTCTTACTTTCTATTATAGTTGTTCCTTGAATTTTCAGCATGCTTTTTCTTTCCCTAAATTGATAACTCATGGGTCATGGGTCTGTTACATATTATTTTTGTTACATAAGCAGGATGAGTTCAAAATCACTTGATTTTTCTGGAAGAAGAAATTGACTTTTCACTCCTGTATCTGTTATTTTTGTCTCGCAGGTCAACAAACTCCTCAGAAGTTGCATCAATCTCTAATTATCAATCTATGTAAGATTAATCAAAATTAATGCTTGACTGGTGTTGTTTTTACCATTTTTCTAGAGATAATGTCTCAGGGCAATTTTTGTATGTATGCTTAGAACCAGTCCAGTAAAAATTAAAACTTAATCATTTTCCTCTGGATTTCGTGATGTGGCCTAGCTGTGGCCTAGCTGTAGTTTAAAATATCATGTGAAGCAACTATATGGTTTAGAATATTACGTACATTTATAATTTCAAAATTGTCATAATTATCCAAGATCTTGACAGTAAAGTGTCCATATTGCTTTATTTTTATTTGTTATCAATTATAGAGCATAGTGCCTGCATGTATTTTCAGATGGCTAATGTATAGAATAGGCTAAATATTTGTTTTGAAAACATTTATGGACAAGGTTTATCTATTTTTAGAGTTTATTAAAATTTCACAACATTTGATGGGTGGATTCTCTCCCATATCTGAGCTCTGCTCCATGCAGCAAAGAGGTATAAGGCAACGAGTCACTGGGACCGCAGATACCATGTCTGCCGGCTGTTTGCCAGGTGAGAGCTCCCCACGGTATTCTAAATTGGCAAATTACACACAGAATCTGGTTCCTTTGCACCACCTGAGACCATCACTGATCCTCTTACCCTATGTGGTTCTCCCTTAGAGTTGATCCAGGTATAATAGATTATTATTAATATTAGTAACAATCTACTCTTCATTCCTGCCCCAGGGCTATGTGAAGCTTAAGGTGGCCTCTCCCTCTTTCTCCCTTAAAGCATAATCAATGTCCTACAATGCTAGTGTGACAGTTGTCACTGGAGGGGCCACACTGAGATTGCTCAATCAGGGCAAACTTCAAAGAATGGGGCAGATTATCCCCAAATCTGGTGATTATTCTAATACTTTGATTCACTAAACCAGAAACAAAACAGCTCCTACAATACCTAATTGGTTACCCAGAAACCAAAAACAGAGCTCACTTAAAGCAACCTAGCCTTTGGGCTCCCAGCCAGACAGCCAAATCAAATATGATGAGGATTACTGAAAATCTTGTTCATCATATATAAAGTGCTACCAATCGCAAGAGATTGGACACATTACCCACCAGGTCAATGAATATTTAAGATCTTACTTACAGCCAAATCTTATTAACTACACTAAGATTTATTTAAAAAGAAAAGAGAGAGAGGATTGTGGTTAAAAAATCATAACACATAAAAGTATCAGAGGGGTAGCCGTGTTAGTCTGAATCTGTAAAAAGCAACAGAGGGTCCTGTGGCACCTTTAAGACTAACAGAAGTATTGGGAGCATAAGCTTTCGTGGGTAAGAACCTCACTTCTTCAGATGCAAGTAATGGAAATTTCAGTACCTGCCTCTGGAAATTTCTATTACTTGCATCTGAAGAAGTGAGGTTCTTACCCACGAAAGCTTATGCTCCCAATACTTCTGTTAGTCTTAAAGGTGCCACAGGACCCTCTGTTGCCCATAACACATACAAACATGATTAAAGTTTTTAGGTCAGTTTTATAGTAGAGATCGTGAGCTGCTAAATTGCAAAAAGTTCCTTCAAAATCAATTCCAGAGATTATAGTCCAAATAGGCAGTCCATATAGAGAGTTTGTTCAAATTCTTCCATGAGAAGTAGCAGGGTAATCCAGACTGGAGCTAGAGACCTCAGTCTTGCGACCCAAGTTTCCCTCATGCTTCCTTAAGCAGATCTGAGATGGCAGGATCAGGTCCTAGAGTTCTTTTATAGATCTCTGGCAGCCTACTATAGCCTCTTGACAGCATGATAACACAACAAGCATTCCTTGAATGAAGAACACATGGCGCTTGTGGCTTTGAAGTAAAACCTCCTATTTCCTATGTATACACAAGTAAACTAGTAGTATTAATTAACATAAGGCAATTATCCATTCAAACTACCAAGGCATTCCATTATGGCACAGACAATTTAAACCGAAGACAATAGATGTAATACTATTTCCTTCAATATTTTACATCTTAGATCTTAAGGTTAAGTGAACCATTCAGAAGCATAAATAATGTAATTAAGACATGAAAGTGAATTAGCATCCACAAGCTAATCTGGTTACATGGTTAACATCTAACAAGATATAGGTAAACACACAAATATAATTAGCATTTACCTCTAATTCTCTAACATGGCTTTGTTAGCTATTTATAAGGAATGGCCCTAATTACCATTTTTATATTTTTTCTAATATGTCTTTAAAGGTTGAATTTGGGTCATTTACCTTGCTAGTTGCTTAAACTTTTCTGCCTCAGTGTCACAGCTAGCTATCCAGACAAAACCCTAAAAAACAAAGGCTTATAGGTTTGTGAACAAAAACATACCTTCCATCCTTCCCCTCCGTGGGAATTGATTTTAAGTTGTTGTCATCTTAACAAAGCTTAATACCAGATCCAGACTTTATTGGAGTTAATGGAGAGCCTCCTATTTACTTCAGTAGGCTTTGAATTAGGCTTTTTGAAACTATAGATAAGTAGGCAGATAGATTAGGTAACACTGCTTTTGATGCCTAATGAAATGGATGATGGGAAGCGTAGTAGGTTCTCTACTACCTATTCAGTGTGTGGGA
Source organism: Terrapene triunguis (assembly GCF_002925995.2). Classification (NCBI taxonomy): domain Eukaryota; kingdom Metazoa; phylum Chordata; order Testudines; family Emydidae; genus Terrapene; species Terrapene triunguis. The sequence goes on along the minus strand of NW_020664393.1, from coordinate 62,271,844 downwards.
ACTGATTTCATTGCAGTTACACCTGGGATGCATTTGACCCACCATGACAACTAAAAATAAAATGGGGAGGTTTCTTATATCTCATTTGTTTTATAGGCTGGCTGTATTTTGTTTCATCATCAGATATTTAAATTCTCCCTAATCCGAGCTTTCTAACCCTCAGAGCTTTTCTTAATGGTTTTGATGTACTGTGCTTTGTGGTTTGCTCTGTTTTATTCTCAGAAAATGTTAGAAAAGATTCATTACTGCTTAAAATCATTACTGCATTAAAATCTCGATATAGATTCCAGGGAGAAACCTACATTTCCAGTTGCACCTTCAATTGCTAAGAGGTAGCTTTCAAAATTGTATCTTAGCATTTTTATTTTGCCTCTGAACTACTGTCTCTGCCTTTTGCATCTGCCTTTGAATATCTTTTAAAGCCAAGCCTTCCCACACATCAATGTAGGCATTTTTCTCTTTGATTAATGTGTTAATGTCAGGTGAAAGGAGACTTTGACTTGTAACATTTCTCAGTATTTGGAAAAGGCAGGATATTGCACAAACATAGCCCTGTGATTATGTTCGGGAAACCAAAGAATTAGATGAGCATTAAATGCAGACATAGCATATGCATGCCCTTTCTAGTCACAAAGAAAGTACTTTTAGCCACTAGTTTCACAAAGGTACGTAGGCATTTGATGCTGTGTCACAGCACCTAACATTTAGTCACCAAGAAAATCACAGGAACAGGAACAATGCTGCAATTCATAAACTCGGAGTTACGTGCCAAGGCTCCTGATACAATGGATGGTGAGAAAAAGGTGCCTTTTCTTAGACTGTGATTCACAAAATCCAGCATGTTAGGTGGCTCCCTGCCTAAACTAGCCAATGGGAGATGCTGACCAGAGGTTGTGTGCAAAGACCCACCCCTCTCACAGAGGTGAGCATCTAAGGACTGTAGGGTGGTGCTTATCTCTGCCTGTGATTTACACCTGGCAACCCTCTTTGGAGTTAAGTGCCTAAAGGTTTTGTGACTCATAGTGGAGCCTAAAACTGGGACTTAGGTGCCTACATACTTTTATCAATCTGAGCCAATAGGATTAGAACTGGAAACCTAAGAGACACCCATTCTTAGTCCCTTATTCCCACTGAAGCCTCCCATGAGCCTTTGTGGACCTCTTCTGGCTCAATATTAGCCTTGGATGTTCAAATATGATTGGATGTTGCTGACTGCTTCTATCAATTACTGGAAATATACTTAATTTTTCTGTATAAGAAATTAATGTGTGTATCAGAGCTGTGGATATGATTGGACCATATTTCTTAAAAGTGGGATGATTCAAGTTTTATTTATATATATAGATAGATATATAAAATAGGGATCTTGTGTTTTCATTTTGGATTAAGTTATTCATGATTAAATCTTAGTCAGAGCATGCCAGCTTAATATAAATGTAGATGAATATCCACTTACCCCATCATCAAAAGCTTGCCAAACAACAGCCTGTGTCTTCAGAGAGGAGGCAAATTAGTCAGCTAGTGAGAGACTACCAGAATGATTTATGCAGTAAATACAGATTTTGCAATAGATGCATTAAACATGTCCTCATGCATTCTTTTTGACCTGCATCTTATCTTATAGAGCCTCTCCACCGGTGTGGAAGAAGAGCTGAAGGCCACACTTTTAGCTGTAAGCCATGGAAAGCATAAAGCAACCATTGTCAATGCAGACCCAGGGTCTAGTGCAGAGTTGCTATCAAAAATCATTCCCCTTATTCCATGGAAGTTTGAGGCAAAACATTTTCATTTACACAAGGTAGTCATTGAACCAGTTTGCTGTCCCAGTCATGGTGAGTATGGCCTAGGGGTCATGGGCACCAGACCATCAGCAGCATTGGATGGGCAACCTGTGGCGGGACCAGAGGTGGGCAGGGAGCCATGCCACCACTCCTTTGTAATGTGGGCATTGTCTGAAGTTCGGGGACCAGGGTTGACCCTCCCAAACTGAAAGCCTTGGCAGAGACTGCATTAGGGTGTGTGTGCTTGTGATGGCAAGTGGGCACTACAAAATTTCTCTTCCCTCAACCCCCTGTGCCGCTGCTGCTAGCTGTCACCAGAGGCTTGCAGTTTCTAAAGTCAACACCAACCTCTGCCACCCAAACTACAGCCATGTTTTGGAAACTGTGGGTGAAGGGGCGGAAAATCACAATGTGGGAGGGGGAGCACAGGCACTGTTGTTTGCGATCTGAGCAACTGAGTGAAAACTACCACCATGTCCCCTAAGTGACCCTAGCTGATATCATTCTCCGGAGGGTAACAGAGGGGGCAAGAGAAAAGATGCTGCAAGCATCCAGGTACAGACTGCATCCTTGTACTGTGATGATGCCGGCTGAATTAATACTGGAGTGGCATGGGATAGTGTCCTACCGAGGTGGAAGAAATAAAGCTCCCCAGAAACCTTCTGCAACGGATTGCAGAGTACCTCCATGAAAGTCTTCTGGAGATTTCTATGGAGGATTCCCAGGATTCCTGTGTGTACATAAACAGTCTTTTTCATGGGGCATCTTCTGCCTAGACGATGCGGCCACTGGGATAGCCACTCCACCTCACCTTGTTAATTTAAATTAAAAATAGAATATAAAAACATGTGACCCCAACATATTACTTGGAATTGAATACTCACCAGAGGTTCCTTCCCCAGCATCACACTCGGCTATGACGCTGTTCTGCGACTGGCTGGACTGCTCCGGGGTTACAAACAGCTCCTAGTTCTCCGGGAGAATGGATTCCCTACTCCCCTGTCTCCCATTCTCCTCCAAGACCACCTCCTCAGTGTTGTCTGCACTGGCTCGGCACTCCTGCTCCTCAGAGGTATCCATGCTGCTCTTGGAGGTCATGGTGGGGTCGCTGCTGAGAATCACATGCAGCTCCTTGTAGAAGCGGCATGTCTGCGGTGTTGCACCAGAGTGACTGTTCATCTCCCTTGCCTTCTGGTACACCTGCTGCATGTCTCTGGAGTAGCCATTCTCCCCCATATCCCGTGCAATCTACTCAGAGATGTCTATGTTTCTACAGCTGTACCAGAGCTGTGCCTGCACAGCCTCTTCTCCCCACAGACCAAGTAGATCCACCGCCTCCTGTGTACTCCAGCTGGAGCACGTTTGGAGTGTGGATCTGCCACGATCAGCTGGCCAGGCGAGCCCTCCATGCTAAAAAACAAGAAATGGAAATTCAAAAGTTCCTGGTCCTTTATTAGGGGAGAGGTTGTTCCTGTGTACCTGGCTGCTATGCAGCAGAATTCAAAACCTCTACCAGAGTGGTCATAGCAGAGCATTGTGGGACACCTCCTGGAGGCCAGTTAAGTTGATGTAAGCAACACAGTGTCTATACTGCCTCTACGTCAACCTAACAACATCAATTTAAGCACTATGCCTCTCATGGAAGTGAAGTAATTAAGTCGACATAGCAGGCAAATTACGTCAGTGGAAGGGACCTGGTAGTGTAGACACATTCATTATTAGGTCAACATAGGTCGACATAAGGTCCATGGAGCACTTGATGGTCTGAAAAGATCTGGTTTGTCACATGGTTTGATTTTGTTTCCAGCTGGCAAATCACATTAAAAGAAAGCTAGGAAAAATATTTTCCTAATATGTCCATGCTAATAATTCCTTGTAAGAAATTTCCATTATTGGTACACAGATGTTATGGCATCACAAGTGAGAGGGAAAGCTGTCTCCAGAAACAATCTCTCTAGTAAGATGTGGTCTATACCATAAAAGTGCTAGAGAACTCCTGGACTAGAGACTTTTTGGAAATGGAAAGCTTAGATTTTGAGCAACAAAAAAAATAATCTGCAATTATGCAGCAATTTACATGCTGTGTAATCACATTATACACAGTGTAATGCTCTATTTAAATGGTCTCCCTTGGCATTTAAGACTGAAACTTTTGTCCAGCAATTACTCATTTCTGAACATTGTCAGAGTATGTATGACATTAACTGTACTTATGCTAAAATTTCAGATGTGAAAATATTGAACCAAGCTTCTTTTAGACTACAGAGATCATCAATATGATGCAATCTTCTAGTGACAATGTTTGGAAAGGAGCGTAAATGGTGCAATTGTAACCCACACACCTCCTGGGTGTGGCAATTTGTCCTATCTAGTAGCACTGAGACCACTTAGAGAGAGATTAATGAGTCTGCTCTACAGCCTTAGCTAAGGCCATATAGCTTTCAGCTCATGCACTAAGCTCCAGAGGTCCCAGGTTCAATCCCGCCTGCTGCTGACCGGGGTTTGTTGGTGTTACATAATACACCAAGTGCTTTGATTAATTAGCAACCCAGATGACACAGAATCTTGGTTTAATTTAAAAAATGAATAAAATAAATAAAAGTGAAAGCTGCCAATTAGGAGGACATTGTGAGGATGGAAAACAGCCAGTACTATAATACTACAAATAAATATAAACATGCTAAAGCTATGGAAGACTGTGTCATCACTGACAGTGTCAAACAGCCAGTATTGATGTTAATAGTGCATAAATCAGGAAGGAGTCTTGTAGGAAGGGTAACTCACAGGACTATGGGTGAGAAAGGGCTATGTGGTAAAATACATATCCTGGTGGTGGTGATGGTAATGATGGGCTCCTCCAAAGGTCTGATTATCCAGTCTGAACCTTGCAAGGAAGAATCGTTATGAGATTATGGCCCAAGACTGAGACGTAAGAGCTCTGGGTTCTGTTCCCAACTCTGATACAGCCTTTCTGCATGATGTTCTCTGTGCCTTAGTTTCCCCAGATGCAACAAAGTGTGATGGGGTGTACAAACCTCACACTGGAAAAGAAGAGGTTAAAGAGCTTCTCTGGGCCCAGGAAACCCTGCATCTGCAAAGCCTGCACATGCTGGAGAAACAGCGTAAAAGCGGAGCAGAGTAGCTCAGTGGCAGTCAGCCAGGCAGTGTAGGTGAGTTGACCTGTGCTCTGAGCTCCTGGGAAGGAGCACCACAGGAGATCTTGCTGTCTGAGGCCTGGTGATAGTGCCCTGGCCAGGCCTAGAAAGAAAGGACCGGTGACTGTCTAAAGATTGATACTTTATCTTCAGCTATTTACTTTACTCTGTGGAAAGAGAGAACACTGGTAGGAAGTGATCCAGGGAGGTAGCCGAGTAGCACCCCAGGGTGTAGGGCTTAGTTGCTCATCATTGGGCCCTGTATTGGAGCCTAGTAGAGAGACTGGGCCTGGACTCCCTAGGAAAGCTAAAGAGGGGCAATACTAGAGGTCTATCCCTTGGTGGGGAACCTAGTTGGGAGAAGATCTTGACGTTACAAGGATCTGGACCACAAGACTCTGACCCAAGGGGAAAATACTGAATCCTTTGCTGAATTCTGAAGACTTCCCCATTATCAGGCTGTTTATATGTCCCCTGAAAGAGGTGGAATTGAAAGTGTGACCTGGGCGGAGGGTTGAGTCACTCAAAGGACAGACCACCACAGGATGGAGCTGTAATAAGAAAAGGGGGATGCCAGGGAGGAAGACCACCTGCCACACTCCCACCTGGCCACTAGGTGACACTGGTCATGACACCAGGGTAATAACATTTCCCAGCATCACAGGGAATATGTTAGGTTAAATGCATTAATGTTTGTAAAACTCTTTAAGATCCTCAGATGAAAAGCACTGAAGAAGTTGGGAAGCTAACACCATGCTGTAAAGATTGTGATGGTAGGCCTCTCCATGATCATCTTTGGGGGCAAATCCTGGAGATTAAGTTCATGCTGTTAAGAAGGCTCCAGTTTACTCAAGCCGGTGACCTGAGCTTTGCCATCCACAAAATGCTGAATGATTGCAGCTGCTGCAGTAGGTTCTATGAGAAATGGCTATCCTCGAGAGAGTGTGGTTGTATTGCATTAAGGGCTGTGTACATCAGGAACAGAATGTTGTCAGCGGATCTTGTTCTCAATGAGGAAACAGTGCACATTGTGGATCATTGGTGTAACATTGTCTCCTCAACTGCAATGTACTTACTTGTCAGCATGTTATCTAACCTCGGGTAGAATTTAATTCCAGTGTTTTAGCCTGGAGGTGACAAATGCACGGACGGCTGCAGTCAAGTTATCATCAGAGAGAAAAATGCGGAGTATTTTTATTTTTCTTTAGCTAAAGATGGAAGATGATGCTTTTGGTGACCACTATTTGCAATAAATTCATCATTATAATGAGACTGTACATGTGTCAATTTCAGCAGTGGTTGATGGGGAAAAAGCAGAAATGATTTGTATTGACTGTGCTGTTTAGTTTTGATAATGTCAATGTTTTGTTTTGAAAAAGTAAAAATGTTTAATTTAGATTATAATTTCAATTTATTTCAACTTTTATATTAAATTTAATATGTATATATGCATTATATAGTTATGTTAAATATTTTAATATAAAAGTCAAAAATATATGAATCAAAATGGTAGTCAAAATAATGTTTTAACCTTCTCAAAACAAAATATTTTGAGATTATCTAAACAAATTATTTTAAAAAATCTAAACAAAAATTCAATGGTCCAGAATAAAAAAAAAATGAAATTTTTGTTTAACAGGACACTTCAAATTTTCAGCTTTGTTCCAATTTATAATTTTTTTTTTTTTTTTTAAAATGTCAAATTGCTGTGGAACAGAAATTCCAGCTTTAGTATCAACAATTTGCTCTTATACACTGCCTTGAGGAGGTTGTCAGTCAATGCAATTAATGTTATTTCTTTGCCATGATTTGGCCTACAAATAGGTTATGAGGAGTCTAGGATGCCAGGGGAGGTCAGTTATTATTGGAGGTGGTTTGCTACCATACTGGCGAGGAATGGGAGGTTTGAATGCAGAGGGCATTTAATGAGGTCATTGACAATGAGAATGGAGTTTTAAAAAAAGCAGGCCCATTGACAAAGTGTTTTAGACTAATATGATGCCCTTTCCGAGGGAGGTGTCGACAATCTTCCTCAGCAATTGGCCAACACATTCTCTGCTAGCTTTGACCAGTGAGGAGAGGGCAGGGGCCAGCTTATATGGAGTGCCACAATATTTAGGCAAGGCTTCTTGCATATTTGTGTGCAATATATTGGATGGGTGAGAATTTAGCTGCAGCCTGCCCTGGCTTGTTTACCTTAGAGCTCAAACAACTGTCACCAATACACTTGATTTCTCTCAGTGGAGATGATGTACCTGGAGAGTTCCTCACAGTTCATCAAATTTTAATTGTTTTGCTTAACTTAATTTTTTTTAAAGCATCACTGTTTATTTCTTTATAAAAATAAACACAGATTAATAGCTAGTTAGCTTCAGGTTTGACCTCACTGAAGGAAAATATGAAGCACTGTATCTGGTAATAGCTTTTGTTTGTACTTTCCAAGAGCTTTGAGTCCTTGTGGAATTAGTACTGCTTGTAGGGTGACCAGACAGCAAGTGTGAAAAATCAGGAGGGGGGTGGGGGTAATAGGATCCTATATAAGAAAATGACCCAAAAATCGGGACTGTCCCTATAAAATCGGGACATCTGGTCACCCTAACTGCTTGGTATATGTAAACAGCCATGAAAGACATTTCATAGGAACTAATTGGGTGGATATTAGTAATATTGCAGGTAAATGAGTTTTTAAACGGAAAAGCTTCCATTGAAGGTTAAATCTAATTGTTTGTGTGTGTGGGGGGGGGGATTCATTGCAGACCCTAAGATGCCTGAAGAGACTGTTTAAGTCAATTTGCTGAAGCAGGCTTTCATTAGAGCTAGAATAAGAGCAGTGCTGTAATCAGTACATGAATCTAAACAAATTCAGATAACTGGTGTTATTCATAGACTCAGAACCATAGGGTTAGAAGGGACCACATGGGTCATCTAGTCTCTCCCCCTGCCAAGATGCAGAATTTGTTGTGTCTAAACCATCCAAGACAGATGGCTATCCATCCATCCACCCATTCATAATTTCTTAACAGAAAAGAATTGGAGTGAGGATTTTTCAATAGTGTAATACAAAAAGGCATTCAAGCATCTTTAGTTTTCCACTCTGAACATAAGCTCAGCCTCGTTCATAGTGAACAGCTATCCCAGGGGTGGCCAACCCGTGGCTCCGGAGCCACATGCAGCTCTTCAGAGGTTAATATGCTGCTCCTTGCATAGGCGCTGACTCTGAGGCTGGAGCTACAGATGCTAACTTTCCAATGTGCTGTGGGGTGCTCACTGCTCAACCCCCTGCTCTGCCCCAGGGCCTGCCACCACTCCACCCCTTCCCCCAAGGCCCCTGCCTCTTCCCCTGAGCCTGCCATGCCCTCGCTCCTCCCCTCTCCCCACCACAGCCTCCTGCGCACCACAAAACAGCTGACTGCAGTGGGCGGGAGGCGTGGAGAGGGAGGGGGAGGCACTGATTGGCGGGGCTGCTGGCGGGTGGGAGGCGTGGGAAGGGAGGGGGAGGCGCTGATTGGTGGGGCTGCCGATGGGCGGGAGGCGCTGGGGGCTGGAGGAGGATAGTGGATGAGGGGCTGCTGACGTATTCCTGTGGCTCTTTGGCAATGTTCATTGGTAAATTCTGGCTCCTTCTCAGGCTCAGCTTGGCCATCCCTGAGCTATCCTATCACCCTAATCTGCACAGACTGACTCCCAACCAGTATGACTGGTATTTGCAACAAAAGGCCAAGGATTGAATAGATATGGAGAATGAACTCTCCTCCCATTCCAGATGTGGTCCCTCCAAGGGAGAGTTGAGGCACACTGGCAGAGCACTGGAAAAGCTTGCACTGCTCACACCTACACTGGGCCAGTTCAGTAGGTAGAAGACTCCTATCTCATGGGCTGTCAAGCCAGCCTTTTTCACAAGTACTAAATACACAAAAATTAAAGAGTTGAACCTGTTTTTTCCCCTAATGATAAAAGGCATGTGCTAGAAACTGTTCACCCTTTAAAATATTTCCAGAAGACTGCCAAATATTTGAAAACATCTTCAAAATTCTGAGTGCCGGAGCCTACGGATTATTATAGTAGCCAATGAAAGTACACAGAGACTGAAAATAATCTGTGCCCTAAATTTTCAAAAGTGACCAGTGATTTTTGCGTGCCCCAATTTTTGGCTGCCCAATATGAGACACCATTGTGACGGTATCACCGGGGTGCAGCCTGGGACTGTGGGACAGCTGTGCCCCCTTAACCCTCCAGCCTGGGCTGTCTCTCACAATGCTTTGCTAGTGACAAGCAGCAAGCCCTTCCAGGTGATGTTATCACTCAGCACAACTGCATGCGGAGCCCCATACCCAGCTAGATTGCATGAATGCTCCCAGAGCCACTCCTGAATAGCACAGAGAAAGGCACCAGCCAAATCCCCCCAGTTCCCAGCCATGTACCTCAGGAATATATTGTCTTACACTGCACAAGACAAGTAGTGCAAATTTATTAATTGGTTCATCACTTCATCGATGGAATGTGGATATACACCAGCCTTTGTAAAACTGAGCAAACACACTCACCAAACACTTCAGGCAAACTCACTGGCAAAGATAAACAAATTAATTGACTACAAAGATAGATTTTACATGATTATAAGTGATAGAAAAAAAGTACATAACATAAGAACGGCCATACTGGGTCAGAACAAGGTCCATCCAGCCCAGTATCCTGTCTGCTGACAGTGGCCAATGCCAGGTGCCCCAGAGGGCGTGAACCTAACAGGTAATGATCAAGTGATCTCTCTCCTGCCATCCATCTCCACCCTCTGACAAACAGAGGCTAGGGACACCATTCCTTATCCATCCTGGCTAATAGCCATTAATGGACTTAACCCCCATGAATTGATCTAGTTCTCTTTTAAACCCTGTTATAGTCCTAGCCTTCACAACCTCCTCAGGCAAGGAGTTCCACAGGTTGACTGTGTGCTGTGTGAAGAAAAACTTCCTTTTATTTGTTTTAAACCTGCTGCCCGTTAATTTAATTTGGTGGCCCCTAGTTCTTATATTATGGGAACAAGTAAATAATTTTTCCTTATTCACTTTCTCCACATCACTCATAATTTTATATACCTCTATCATATCCCCCCTTAGTCTACTCTTTGTCTGAAAAGTCCTAGCCTCTTTAATCTCTCTTCATATGTTAGTTAGTTAGTTACCAAAAGAAAAGAAAATATAAGCACGCAGTCTAAACTCTCAACCCTATTAGACTGGGCAACATCTAGATTAAGGAGTTTTTCTCACCCCACCGGATATTACAGTTCATAGTACACAGGTCTCACCCTTGAAACCTGGGCCAGTCCCCTCTGTTGGAGTCTTCAGTCTTCTCAGTGTCCTTGTTGTTTGCAGCATAGGTGGGGGCAGGAGAAAGGCCATGCATGGGGCCACTGTGTTCTGTTTTATACCCTTAGTCCATGTGCTTGGAGAACACAAGTCCAGGCATGTCTGGTGGGCACTGCTGAGTCCCAAGGTGAAGCAATACCCTGGTGTGTCTCCTGTGAGTGAGCCATTGAATTGTAACTCCTCTGCTGGACAATGGCTGGTGATGTCTGTTCAGCACCCACCTGGGCATTGGTTACCTCCCTTGTCATTGTCTCTGGAGAGCTAGTATCTGAGCACTTCCCAAACCCACAGCATATTTTAGTGTTAACCATACAACACTCATAACTTCATAGGCATTAATGATACACATATTTAGATGGAACAGTGGGTTTCAGCAGATCATAACTTTTCCCCTGCTTTATATGCACGATCACAATTATATATAAATTAGGAATATGGGGGTTACAGGGCGCTCCCCCAAGGTATAGAATGTCTATAAACCATAAAGAGGCCTGGTTCTCAAAGTGATGAGCACCTGCCCCATGAAAATCATAATCTAACCCTAAACATATGTAACACTTGCTTTATTTTTTCTTTTGAATTATAGCAAAACTCACACTGACTCAAGCATAGGTTAGCTAGGCTGCCGTTGTACAAAATTATTATTTGATTATTTGAAGCAGCCCTTTGAAAACTGGCATACCAGAGTTAAAAATGCAACTAATACCACAAACTCTTGACATCAAATTATTTAAGCCTAGTTTTATATCCTGGTTGCAGCCATGAGAAACAGATGGCAGTAGCTTAACAATAATGCACAGCACATAAAGAATTGCCTTACTAGATCAGATCAGTGATCCATCCAGTTCAGAATTGTATCTGACAGGAGCCAGACTCATCAGAGGAAATGCAAGAACCTTGCAGAAGGCCCTTATTCAATAATCTAAGCACAAGGGATGTTACTTTCTGAGTGCCAAGACATGGGAAGTTTAAGATCTCACATTCCTTCCACAAGTAATTTGCTATTTGTTATTCATTAGAATTTATTTTATTTTATTATAGCAAACATTTAAAAAGTGCTCATCAGCCACAAGTCACTAGGCTTGATAGTGTCCATTCCGGGTGCAGCTTCCGTTCTGCATAAGTGAAAGAATAATTCCCTCCAACACAGAAATTACTAGATGAAATTCTATGGTCTGTGTAATGCTGGAGGCTAGCCTAGATGGTCCTAATGGTCCCTTTTGGCCTTAAAATCTATTAAATCACCATAGTTTCTGGGTACACCGTGGAATCATAATTATCTACTTGAAAGCCATTTGGATTTTGCTAAATTAGTTACACTGTATGTTGCCTTTTATTTTACAAAGTTCTGTTGCATTAATGATATACATGATGGAACAGTGGGTTTCAGCAGATCATAACTTTTCCCCTGATACCTTACATGGCATGCTTTATATGCAAGATCACAATTATATATAAATGAGGAATATGGGGGTTACAGGACGCTCCCCCAAGTCTCAGTTCCTCCTGCCCTCTAGCTTCCATAGGGTATGTCTAAACTACAAAGAAAAACTCAGGGCACCGAGTCTCAGAGCCCTGTCAATTGACTCCAGTTCACAGTATAGACATTCAGGCTGGAATCTGGTATCTGAGTCAGGGAGGGGGAAGGGCCTTAAAACCCAGGCTCAAGCCTGAGCCTGAAGACCTACACTGCTATTTTCAGTCCTGCATAGGGTTACCAACCCTCCTGGATTGTCCTGGAGTCTCCAGGAATTAAAGATTAATCTTTAATTAAAGATTGTCATGTGATGGAACTTCCAGGAATATGTCCAACCAAAATTGGCAAAAGAGCAGCCCAAGGCCCATGAGCCTGGGACAACTGACCTAGGGCTGAGACTTGCTGCTGTGGTGTTTTGTTGTTGTTTGTTTTTTGTTGTTTGTTTGTTTTTTGCTGTGTAGTCACAATGTAGCCAATCACAATGTGCAGGGTAAAAAATAAAAAATTGATCTAGGATGTGAGTGGCTGAAGGGCATATATGAGGGAATATCATCAGCTAATGGGTGAGCCTCATCATTGTAACAAGGCATTTAAATATGTGTTTCCCCCCTTAGGCCTTCTCTACACTGGCAGCAGAGTCTAGGGTATGTGTAGTTACATGCTGTTATGAAAAGCAGATTGCGTCCACACTGTGGTGTGTAGCTACATGCAGCAGTGAAAGGCTGGGGAGGGGCAGGCAGAGGGACACTATGTAACCCATATGCCACAGGATGATATATTTAGATCATTGCTGCTAGGCAGATGCACAATTCGCATTGCACAACCAGAAGTTTCTGGAATTGGGTGTGGCAGTTTTGGGCCTGCTCATCAGACCCCCTGTAGGCAAGTAATCAGGGGAAGCTTCTTTAAAAGGACAAGTGACCTCTGTGGTAGCTTAGCTATAGGAGTAGAAAGCAGGCTAGTTTCCCCTAATGCTGACGCATTTTGCAGTAGATTAAGGATATTGTTAGCTTTCCAGCACAGGAAATCCCTTATAGTGTTACCTCTAGAAAGGGGAAATTGGGAGGGAAAACTAATTTCTTTGATTTTAGTCAAATTGTCTTAGTTATGTTATGGTTCACCAACTCCTTTTTTCATGCTTAAATGTGATGATAGAGAATGTTATTTATATTTTGTTAATCTCTGTTTTGTGCCTTTTCTTGTAAGGGGATAATTTATTTACATGATTAATACTGATTGGTTGGTTAGTTAATTGGCTAACTAACTAATTGTCTGATTCCAGAGTCCAGCTGAGGAGAGGAAGGCGTTTGTGTGGATTTCAGTGGAGATTTCTGCAAGTAACTAAGCAAGAGGAGGGAAAACATTGCAGTGCTTTTAACTCAGCAGACTGTTTAGAGTTGATAAACAAAGACTCAGGTGAACTCAGCCTAAGCTTTTGGAACTCTTGAGTTACTTCTCACTGTGCTTCTGGGGGGACTGCTCTGTTTAGATCTAACTTGGGTTTTTTATTTCTGTATAACTGTGAAGTGTATGTGGATTATGAAGTAGTCTCTCTTTTACCTGTGTCCTCTTGGTTTATTCTTGTAGTATTATCCCAAGTTATTTCTGTAGTATATTGAAAGCTGTTTCAAATGAGAAGCTATCACTTTAATTTGCAAGGGTTTTCCTAGTCCTGCTTGCAGCCTAGGGACCTCTGTAGAGAAGTGCGTGACGTGGGTCTTTCAGAAGTCAATTGGAAAAGAGCCAGCCTAGAGTTGTGGCTCTCTGGTCTGCCTCAGGAAGCAGCCTGTCTTTGTGTCTCTCTGATTTTGGGTTCTTGTGTGTTATGAAATATAAGAAATAAAGTAGTAAAACATTGCAAATTTCCAGAAACAGTATTTTTATTTAACTTCCCTGTGCATATGCTGTGAACATAACTCTTTTATACGCTATAATTAGTGTATAATAGAAACCTAGCAGTCCGAGTTCAGGGCTCATTCTTAAAGCTAGAGATAGAGATGTGTGTGTGTGTAAATGCCTCTTTTGAAAAAAATCATTAACGTACATTTAATAGTTTGAAATTTTTCCTAGTATTATATGCAAGTACCTCACAATACCCCATAAGGTAGGAAAGTGACCTTATCCCTAGAGCTGCATGGAAAATGGCTTTCCTGTCCCACAAAGTTTCAGTTTCAATACTCAGCATTTTCTGATGGAAAAACATGTTGTTAACTTCTCCACAATTTCTCTACCACTTCTAATTATCCCCCTTTCCTAGATTCAAAAACATAGGGCTTAAGTTATCTGTGCCTCATTTTTCAAGTAGCCAATGATTCTGAGTGCCTCAATTTTTGGATGCTCAGCATGAAACCACAAACTTGACCCAGAATCTTTGCCCATTTTTGAGAATGTAAGTATGGGAGGCTTGCCCAGGTCACAGAGAGAGCCTGTGATAGAGATGGTGTAGGCCTGAGATAGGATTGGGAGCCAGGCTATCCTTTAACTATAAGACTGTCCTTCCTCTCTCAGCTACAGAGTAAGTCAAGACTAAATGTCTGTAATATATGTTTGTGATTGAGGTGTGTACCTCCACACAGGTGAAAGGGTTAATATGAGTTAGAGGCCAATTAACTTGTCTGGTGGCACCTGGAGGATGAACTATTTTTAGAGAGCAGACTAATTAGAGATAAAGCCCAGCTGTGGGGAAGGTGGGGTTTACTTTCATAAAGATTTGAGTGAGCCTACATAATGGTAGGAGACCAGAAGAGGAAGAGAGCTCCCTCTCTCTGGGAAGTAGTCTGAGAAAAGGAGAGAAGAGCAGACTGGCTTCTCCAGATCTGTTCTGGATGGTTGCTCCCTAATGAGCTGTAACCTACCTGAAACCCTGAGTAAGGAGAGGAGTGTGTCAGCTATGGGGTTAAAGAAGGATGTGGTTAGACAGAAGGAGAGTTTAGAGTAGCAGAGGTATGGCTGCAGTCAGGTGGCTGCCAGCTGAGCTTAGCTAGGCAGAAGATTTGGTTCTTTACACTTTTTATTGGACTTTGATAAAGGGCTTTGTGGCTCTGGAAAAGGCTGGATTCTGTAAAGTGATCTGGTGGGAGGGCCAGGACACTTCTCTGGCCAGAGTAGTCCAATGGACAAAGGAGGAAACTGAGATAGTTGCTGCATTACTATATTTGCCCAAGAGGGGGTGTAGTGGAGTGGTAACTTGTACAATGCCAAATTGTATTAATGTCAGACTAAAGGAGTCATAGTTTAATTTTCATTCCTATGATATATGTATGATAGAGCACAATCCTGATGCCATTTCCCATTAAAAGAATGAAATTCAGACTGATATCCATTGACAAAATGGAATCTAAAGACTGTGTGCATCAAAGGCACTGGAATGTGGCAGAGTTTAAGACATTCAAACCACCCAGAGTCCTCCATCTCTTGCACAGGTATCTAGCACGGCAATTCTTTCCATCCAGCTTAAGCAGAGAGTGATTGTGGTACCTTTAATTATTAGGCGAGCTAGGGGGAATGCTCTTACCATATGTGTCTGCTTTTCCTTTTTATTTTCCTTACTGCTTGTTTGGCTTCTTGAAGTGCTAATCCTTTGCCATCTCTCTTGCTCATTCAGTCGGTTCTCTCTCTTTATTCCTGACTGATTCAGAAGCATTTGAACAGCATTAACTATTCTCTCCCTGCTGAAGAGTTTCTGAAACCACTGCTGCAATACCCTAAAGGAAGTTTTCCTTCATGCATGCTTAGTTTATCCGTTTCCTTGACTTCCTTTACGGAATACTTGCATGAAACATTTTGTTTCAAGAGATGTTGACACATTTCAATCAGACTTCAAATATTGTATTTAATCTAAATATTAGATTGTCATGAGCTTTTCTGTTTTTTTAAAAAATGCTGAGTACCAAGACATTTGAGTGAAAATAGTTACTCTGCTCCTCTTGTTTGAGTCCCTCAGCACTGTATGCCACAGAACACTGTGATAGTTGGGTCTAGTGGTTAGAATATGGCTCTGGCATTTGAAGACCTGGATTATAATCCTAATTCTACCACTGATTCTCTGTGTGACTTTGGCCAAATCACTCCCCCTCTGTTTCTCCCTCTGTAAAAAGGGGAAGAAGAATAATACCCCCTCTGTGAATTAGTCTGAGACCAAAAGTTGAAAATTGGTATGTAAATGATGTATACTATTACCATTCTTTATTATGATGATTCAACAGTAAGTAGGAAAGCAATTGCTATGTTGCAAATATTGAACAATTCCTACCCTAAATCTCTTATTCTTGTTCAAAATAGTATCTCCTACCAATACAGGATCTTAAAAAAACAAGGAAATCAGGCGGTATGCCATTCAACCCTCCATTCAGTTTCATTCTCAACCTCAGTCCACAAATCAGAACTCTTGTCCCGAACAAACAATGGCACCTTTGAACTATGGCCATGTTTACTGATTACGTGTTCATGTGTTTTGATGATAACAGTCTTTGGTGTGAATGACAAAGTAGATGTCCACTTGTAACTGGATGGTACAATATATGTTAGAGCAGATCCAAAATAAAAAGAGAGGTCTAAGGTATTTTTTTTAAGTTTTCATTCTTTCAGCACAAAATTTTTAAAATGTGATTTGATAGTTTTCCCAATTTGTTTTTAATTTCAGTGAAATTCTGAAATCTTTACCAATTCTAACATTGATCTTTCATGCTTTTGAAAATGTATGTGAATGGATTAACCATGTTACCTTTTCCATGTTTAGAAACTTTTAGTTACTATTTATGGAATTAAAGTCTGCAAGGCACTGTTGTAATACACAGAGTCAGACAGAGCCCATGTCCCATGGTTTTGCTTACTCAGTTCCCTGGGACACCTGGTATCCATGCTACAGGGAGTTCAGAGAGTGTGAGTGTGTGTGTGTGTGTGTGTGTGCGCGCAAACCTGGCCTAAGATGAAGGACAGCTTTAATGGTATGGTAAGAGAATAATGGTGAATTTCTAACCTGTCCCATGTTATATACACTTTCACGTTCCCCTTAGTCCAATGAGAACTTCCCACTGGCCTTGGGTATGATCTGTGATCTCAGTATCCGTGTAATATCTGTATATTTGATAGGGATGGGATTTTCATAAGTGCCTTAGGGGAATTAGGCACTCAATTTCCATTGACTTCCAATGGGAACTGAGCACCTAAACCTTTTAGGCCCTTTATTTTATTTTTTTTACTACAGACTGGCTAAAAGCATATGAATTTATAAATAAGCATACAGTTAAATAGCAGAACTTACTGTTTTTTTTTGTTTTTTTTTTTTTTAATTTTATGCAGAATGAGTCTGTCACTTTAACAGGTGAGTAAAATACATGGCAAATGTATCCTGAAAGCTCTGACAATTTGTGTTGCTCTGCATCTGAGCTCCTGGCCATTAGCCTGTTGCTTCTCCAGTTTTCTGCTGAGAAGTTACACGTGTCTGATACTCCGGGATGACATGACTGGGTAGAGTGCTTGTAAGTGCTAAAAAAGCTGTTCCTTAGTTTTACAAAAGGAAGGTTTAAATAACTCTGATTTTTCTTCTTCCCCTTCCCCCAAAAAAATAAATACTTGAAATAATTATCAGGAAATATTCAACTTCTCAAATCCTACAGTAAAAAGAAATGTACACTGAGTCAAAGCTTGCCATGGCAACTGAAAGATCTTGCAAGTATAGAGCCTAGCTTAATTAAAGGAAGTCTCTCTGCTACCCAAGCCAATGTTGTTAACTTCAAATGAGTGCATCTGCACAAGAATGTAGGACAGCTCTGCCTGATGCCTATGCACTCCTGGGAGTTAAGGATTACTGACAATGAAATCGAAACAATTATGTAACAAGTTTAGTTTTTTCTTTCATTTATACTGATTCATATGAATATCTAAAAGTCTTTCTCTCTCCCTGCCCCCCTCCCATTTTCTGAAATGTTAGAATATGAAAAGTGTTGCCATTGATTTGCATCTCTCCTTTGGAGGCTGGATATATCCACTTTAGCAGAGAAAAATAAGAAACCATGATTCATAAGTCTACAATACTTGGTTAGGGCCTTGGGGTTTTTTAAGCTGTTCCCCACACACTTCTTCAATACAAGTGTGCCATATGCTGTGGCTAAAGAATCAGGAGGCATTACCTGAAACTCTGACTATGAAGACCAAATAGTTTCCAAATAAGTATCGGAATACAGACAAGACTTGGGGTGTGTCTACACTTACCGGGGATCGACACTGCTATGATCAATTCACTGGGGGTCGATTTTTAGCAGGTCTAGTGAAGACCTGCTAAATCGACCGCAGATCACTCTCCTGTCGATTCTGGTATTCCACTGGAACAAGAAATGTAAGGTAAGTCGCCGTGAGAGCATCTCCCATTGATGCGGCACAGTGCAGACACCCGCAATAAGTCGACCGAAGCTACGTCAACGTAGCTGGATTTGCGTAACTTAGGTTGACTTACCCCCCCCACCCCCCGTAGTGTAGACAAGGCCTTAGTGTCTCAGTATTTTAAAAAGTGTCATTTAACTGTACATGTCCATGATGTTTTATTCTATATAGGTTTTTATACTGCCTTCATCACCATAGTATCTTCATATGTTTTCTTATCCTCTCAACAAGGAAAGAAATATGTGCAGTTGAGTGTCTTAAAGTTTTTTGGCACTTTGTTTTTTGAGAGGGGGTGGTTAATATATATTGCTATGTATATTTGTTGGAGAAAGAGAGGTCAAAGAAATGTGCCTTCCACATGGAGCAGAAGGTGGTGATATCTGTGGTGGCCTTTATGACTGAAAGCACCCCCGTAATCTTTGTACAAAATATGCCTTGTGAGGTATCATTTGAAAACTAATAACTCACTGGATGATTATATAATACTGTGGCTACATGCATTTCACTATCTATAAAGTTATGAATTCCCCTTGTAAGATAGCACATGTTCAAAACCAGACAGCCTTGCCTAGGCAGAAGTTGTGTATCCTAAACAAAGCAATGTGTGTTTACCTCAGTCTACATGTAAGAAGTAAACAGGGTCCTCAAGACAGAGGGAGAGGAGATGGCAAGAAACAGACCAACTTGCATTTTCGCAAACACAAGTGGGGGAAGAAAGAGCTTGGAATCTCCTTCATTGCCAGATTTCATTTCTCCTTCCTTATGGATGGATAAACTTTACTTTGAAGGACAATCTTCAGGAGAATCCACTTTGAGCGTTCACTGAACTATAAAAGAACTTGAGGTTTTTCTGCCTCTTTCACCTAGGAAGTCAAAGGCCTGAGCACCTTTGGGCCTCGAGGAGAGAGTCAGTCTTCCATCTTGTTGGAAGGCTGTGGGAGAGAGAGGCCATCTTGAACAAAGCCTTGAATCCAAACTTGCTAGGTTAAGTTTTTAGACTTTTAGATGTATTTTTCACTCTTATTTGCTGATAATAATTTCTAAGTGTATCTGTTATACTTGAATTCACCTACATTACTATCTTCTGTTAATAAACTTGTTTTTTGTTTAATCTAAAACAATCTAATGCTGTGTTTAAACTGAATCGTTTGGTAACAGCAGGTGAAGTAACAAACTGTTGAAAATTGACTCTTTTAAAGGGGTAACAAACCTCACTATCTGAACTGTCCAGGAGAGGGCTGGACAATGCAGAACACATGGTGGTGGTTTTTTTTGTTTTTTGTTTTTCTGCAGGGCGGGGGGAGGAGGAAGCACTCAAAAGTTAGGAAATGCCAAAATTAAGGTTGTCTATGTCAAAGGCATATAACTTGGCCAAATTCAGGCATTTTATTCATGGGAACCACAAAAGGCACACCCCTGACACAAAGGCAACCCCCCATGCCAAATTTCAAGTCCCTGCTCCGAAGCATGGAGGTGGTAGAACTTCTCAATAAAATGGTGGTTAGAATGTTTTTTAACATGGACAAAATATAATTTTCCCAAATCTTACTATTGGAAATAGTTGGATTTTCCAAAAAAAATATTCAGCCTGAGGTAGACACCAGGCCTGGAAAAATTCAGTTCAAGTGGTTAAAGTTGGGCAAAGTCATAAGCAACCAAAAACAGTCTTATAATGGGAATGGTTGGGCAATCTTAATTATAGATGGCTCTGCCTATAATAATATTTTCAGTATTATTCATTTAACATCTGGAGTTTTCTTAAGTAAATTCTGAGAGAGCAATTTTGCCCACTATATTTATTCATTAAGCATCTCATTACATTCACACCTCCATTCCCGCAGCAACTCCGGTAAACACATTTGTTTGTTATAACTCCATCCTGCAATCTTTAATCATATGAATGGTTATAATCAATGGCTTCAGTGGGACAACTCACAGGAGTGCTGGGGGTGAGAGTGTCCTCTAGATAATAATTCTGGTGCTTAATGTAATTGGGAGCCAAGGTATTAACCAATGTTGTCAGTTACTTCTGAGCATTATAAATCAGATTTTAACTGTAGGTTCCTCTGAGGGGTGGAATATTCTCATAATGAGTAAAGATTTATATACATAGCTCCCTATGAAATGAGGTGTTGATACATCAGAATATATTTTATAGTGAGTTCAATGATAATTACCAACATGTGGGTAGAGAGTAGGTTCTGTAGCATATTAGGCCAAATTTTCTGCTGAAGTCAAAATAATTAATTCCACAGTAATTTTTCAATCTATGTCAACTGCATTGTTTTATTGTAATTTGGTGATTAAAACTTTTTCTTTAAACAATGGAAAAATATCTAGTGCAGATCTGTTTAATATACACTAATAAACTTCACATAAAGATCGATGTCTGTGTAGGTTGGTCTAACTTGTCACGGCACTAAAATACATTATAATTGTCAGCTAAATTCCCCAGAGATTATTAATTCATACAACTTATTTACCTATTCGCATTCTCAGTTGTGCATGAACAAAATAACAGGCACAGCCCAGTAAATGCTCATTTATGAAACATCTGAAATGTTTTGTAATGACAAACACCATTACCATAACAATTTTTCACCAAAGAGGTAATGAGGGGGGAGAGACTAAAGAGTCATATTCACATTTGAATTTAAAAAGATGTCACTTTCTTTTCTGGAGGTAAAGAGATCGTGGTGAAATCCTGGTCCCATTGAAGTCAATAGCAAAGCTCCCATTGATTTCAGTTGTACCAGGATTTCAATATATATGTACCATGATTCTGCAGTGCATCAAATCTTTCATTTAAAAATGAATGCAATCAAAATTTTATTTAAGTAAACACAAATTAGTGTAATCAAAAATATGCTAAAATGAGAGGAAAGAATAAAGCCAAAATTCACAAGCTGTATAGGGGTCCCTTTGCACTGCTCAGCTAGCATAAAGAGTGTGTCTACATGGCAATGAAAAATCCACTGCTGGCCCATGCCAGCTAAGGGGTTGTTTAATTGTGGTGTTGACTTTGGGCTTCCACTGCAGCCTAAGCTCTGGGACCCTCCCAGCTCACAGGGTCCCAGAGCCCTGGCTCCAACCTGAGCCTGAATGTCTAGACTGCAATTAAACAGCCCCTTAGCTCAAGCCCTGTGAGCCTGTCAGTTGGCACAGGCCAGCTGCAGGTTTTTAACTGCAGTGTAGACCTACCCAAAGAGGCTATAATCCAACCACACAAGACCAGCAGAGAATTCCTCTTTTAGACAGGAACTCACTGCTAATGCACCTAAACAGCAGCTAGGGCCTGTATCTCTGCCTGCTTTTTTGAGCTGAAGAGCAGGAAGGGGCATGATGGAGCTTGACAATGGCAATCCTTCACTGGCTTTGGGGCCATTAAGCTGCCTTGTGGTTACTTTAAATGATTTTTGGGGCATTCCCTGAGAATCTGGTAGCTGAAACCTGCCACCTCCCAATCTCCAGAGCCAGAGTGAGGTTGGTCCAGTGGTTAGGAGTCCAGCCTAGGACATGGTAGACCTGGATTCAAGTCCCTGCTCTACCACCTTCTTCCTGTGTGACCTTAAGCAAGTCATTTAGTCCTGGATCCACAAAAGTTCTTAGGTCCCTAAATGCCACTTTTAGGTACTACTGTAATCAACATAACCCCAGCTCAACTGCTGCCTAACCCTGTAGGTGCCTACATTTTTGATATAAAAGTTCCCTAGGAGCCTACGTTTTTGCCTTGGGCATGTGTGCTATAGGCTCACTCTAGATGTCCAGACTTCTTTCTCTCCTGCCTAAGCCCCAGTGTGAGCCACAAACTGGGGGAAGACAGGAAGTGGAATGTCTATCTTGCCTGGAGGGTTCAATCTGGTAGGTGTACCCAGCGGCACAGACAGCTGCAGCGGCACAGGAACCAGTAAACGGGAGTTTGAGTGGGAGTTTGCAAGGGGAGTTTGGTGGGAAGACTAGGAGAACCAGTCAGAGGAACAGACAGGCTAGTGAAGGGAGTGTGTGGTGTTCTGGCAGTGTTGTGGTGCTCGTTGGGGGTTTATTTTGCTGTGGGTGGTGGTGGTTTAGTTTGGGTTTCCCAGACTAACAGGATTTAGGTGGGAAGGCTATGACAGATACAGAGGCAGCAGCGGAAGACACAATGAAGATGACTGGATGTGGAAGCTGCAGTATGTACATGATCCTGGAGGGGGTACCTGAAAAGAGTTTCGTCTGCATGAAGTGCCTGATAGAGCTGATGGAAGAAAAGATCTGGTTGAGTTTAGAAGGGGGTTCGAGCAAATGATGGAGCAAAGACATGAGGAGGCTGAAGGGAAAAGCTCAGACTTGCAGATGGAAGCAGGACCAAAGACCTCCGAGGAGAGACTGCTGGGTGAGGAAAGTGGACAGTGGAAGCATGTGACTAAGAGAACCAGGCAGAGGAAAAGATGGGCTAGTGAAGGAGAACTAGAGCTCAGGAACAGGTTTGTAGAGTTGGAAAATGAAGAAGGGGCACAGCAGGTGGTCACTGAAGGTGGGAGGGCAAGGAAGAAGAGAAGAGCAGCTAGTTCTGTAGGAAGAGGGTTAGAGTCAATGGAGAGAACACCAAATATGAGCCCCAGGAGGATACAGGATGGGTTGCAGAGGATTGCAAGGGAGAATAGGAATCGAGAGGACTTGCAGCAAGAGGGAACAGGGGATAGACTGGAGAATCGCACCATCACCAGGAAAAGGCAGGTCAACATGATTGGGGACTCCTTACTGAGAAGAATAGACAGGCCTGTAAGCAGAGCTGATCCAGAAAACGGAAGGGTGTGCTAAGATACGGGATGTGGACATGAGGCTGAAGAGGATCCTAACGGGAGCGGGAAAGAATCCACTGATTGTCCTTCATGTGGGAACAAATGATTCAGCTAGATTCTCGCTGGAACATATCAAGGGAGACTATGCCAGGCTGGGGAAGATGCTTAAGGAAATTGAGGCTCAGGTGATCTTCAGTGGGATTCTGCCTGTTCCTAGAGAAGGGCAACAAAGGTGTGACAAGATTATGATGATCAACAGATGGGTCAGGCAGTGGTGCTATAAGGAGGGCTTTGGGATGTATGGCCACTGAGAGGCATTCATGGACAGAGGACTGTTCTCTCGGGATGGACTTCACTTGAGTAGGGAGGGAAATAGATTTCTAGGATGGAGGCTGGCACAACTGATTAAGAGAGCTTTAAACTAGGAATTTGGAGATGGTTGGGAGATGTCCAGGTAATCTCCACACCGGATTTTAACATTGAGAGTGAAGAAAATGAAGTAAGAAAGGATACAGCCGTGGGTAGGAGAATGGACATAAGGAGGAAGGGTAGTGTAGATACCAGTCTAATAGGCGATACTGGCGGTAGAATGTCTGTACCTAATCGGGTAAAGAATGTGAGCGAAGCCAAACTGCAAAAATTAAGATGTTTGTACACCAATGCGAGGAGCCTAGGTAACACAATGGGGGAACTAGAGTTACTGGTGCAGGAAGTGAAACCAGATATTATAGGGATAACAGAAACATGGTGGAATAGTAGTCATGACTGGAGTACAGGTATTGAAGGGTATGTGCTCTTTAGGAAAGACAGAAATAAAGGCAAAGGTGGTGGAGTAACATTGTATATCAATGACGAGGTAGACTGTAAAGACATAAGAAGTGATGGAATGGATAAAACAGAGTCTATCTGGGCAAAAATCACATTGGGGAAGAAACCTGCTAGAGCCTCCCCTGGGATAGTGCTTAGGGTGTGCTATAGACCACCGGGATCTGATTTGGATATGGATAGAGACCTCTTTTAATGTTTTTAATGAGGTAAATACTAATGGGATTTGTGTGATCATGGGAGACTTTAACTTCCCAGATATAGACTGGAGGACAAGTACTAGTAATAATAATAGGGCTCAGATTTTCCTGGATGCGATAGCTGATGGGTTCCTTCACCAAGTAGTTGCTGAACCAACAAGAGGGGAGGCCATTTTAGATTTGGTTTTGGTGAGTAGTGAAGACCTCATAGAAGAAATGGTTGTAGGGGACAACCTTGGTTCGAGTGATCATGAGCTAATTCAGTTCAAACTAAATGGAAGGATAAACAAAAATAGATCTGTGACTAGGGTTTTTGATTTCAAAAGGGCTAACTTTAAAAAAATTAAGGAAATTAGTTAGGGAAGTGGATCGGACTGAAGAACTTGTGGATCTAAAGGCGGAGGCGGCCTGGAATTACTTCAAGTCAAAGTTGCAGAAAGTATCAGAAGCCTGCATCTCAAGAAAGGGGGAAAAATTCATAGGCAGGAGTTGTAGACCAAGCTGGATGAGCAAGCATCTCAGAGAGGTGATTAAGAAAAAGCAGAAATCCTACAAGGAGTAGAAGATGGGAGGGATCAGCAAGGAGAGCTACCTTATTGAGGTCAGAACATGTAGGGATAAAGTGAGAAAGGCCAAAAGCCATGTAGAGTTGGACCTTGCAAAGGCAATTAAAACCAATAGCAAAAGGTTCTATAGCCATATAAATAAGAAGAAAACAAAGAAAGAAGTGGGACCGCTAAACACTGAGGATGGAGTGGAGGTTAAGGATAATCTAGGCATGGCCCAAAATCTAAACAAATACTTTGCTTCCATCTTTAATGAGGCTAATGAGGAGCTTAGGGATAATGGCAGGATGACAAATGGGAATGAGGATATGGAGGTAGATATTACCACATCCGAGGTAGAAGCCAAACTCGAACAGATTAATGGGACTAAATCGGGGGGCCCAGATAATCTTCATCCAAGAATATTAAAGGATCTGGAACATGAAATTGCAAGCCCATTAGCAAGAATGTTTAATGAATCTGTAAACTCAGGGTTGTAGTGTATGACTGGAGAATTGATAACATAGTTCTTATTTTTAAGAAAGGAAAAAAAAGTGATCTGGGAAATTAGAGGCCTGTTAGTTTGACATCTGTAGCATACAAGGTATTGGAAAAAAATTTGAAGGAAAAAGTAGTTAAGGAAATTGAGGTCAGTGTTAATTGGGACAAAATACAACATGGTTTTACAAAAGGTAGATTGTGCCAAACCAACCTGATCTCCTTCTTTGAGAAGGTAACAGATTTTTTAGACAAAGGAAATGCAGTGGATCTAATTTACCTCGATTTTTAGTAAGGCATTTGATATGGTTCCACATGGGGAATTATTAGTTAAATTGGAAAAGATGGGGATCAATATGAAAATTGAAAGGTGGATAAGGAACTGGTTAAAGGGAGACTACAATGGGTCATACTAAAAGGAGAACTGTCAAGCTGGAGGGAGGCTACTAGTGGAGTTCCTCAGGGACTGGTTTTGGGACCAATCTTATTTAATCTTTTTATTACTGACCTTGGCACAAAAAGTGGGAGTGTGCTAATAAAGTTTGCAGATGACACAAAGCTGGGAGGTATTGCCAATACAGAGAAGGACCGGGATATCATACAGGAAGATCTGGATGACCTTGTAAACTGAAGTAATAGAATGAAATTTAATAGTGAAAAGTGCAAGGTCATGCATTTAGGGATTAATAACAAGAATTTTTGTTATAAGCTGGGGACTCATCAGTCGGAAGTAACAGAGGAGGAGAAGGACCTCGGAGTATTGGTTGATCACAGAATGACTATGAGACGCCAATGTGATATGGCCGTGAAAAAAGCGAATGCAGTCTTGGTATGCATCAGGCGAAGTATTTCCAGTAGAGATAAGGAGGTGTTAGTACCATTATACAAGGCATTGGTGAGACCTCATCTGGAATACTGTGTGCAGTTCTGGTCTCCCATGTTTAAGGAGGATGAATTCAAACGAACAGGTACAGAGAAGGGCTACTAGGATGATCCAAAGGAAACATGCAAGTTGACACACCTGATACCTGTACAGAACGGAATCAACCATAAAGGTTTTTTTATCTGACACAATACTTGGCGTTTGTTTTCATATGTTCTGTATGAAAAGAGGTAAGAGAACGCATGACTGAGGAAGGTCTTGTGTTTTAAGCTGTAGGTGAAATTTCAGAAGCAAAATAATTCAGAATGAAAAATGCCTTTGTGCTGTACTAAGTGGTGGGGTGGGGGTGGGGGTGGGGGCGATTTAATAGATGGAAGGACAATGGTGTTGCAATACATGAGTGATTTTATGTCCGTGAAAGAGACACCAGATTACTCTGATGGACTTGGAGTTCTTTTAACAGATGTGGTGTGTCATCTGTGCAATTTTATCCCGAGTCCCTGTATACAGTACTATCTGTTGCCATTGCAATCACAGAAAGTTATTGAAATGAAGTACAGTAGTTTATGTAAGCAAAACAAACCCCTTCAAAATTCCGCTTCAAGCAGAGAGCAATTTTAGACTGAACAAATATAATTTGAAAAAGTTATAAGCACTGGAAACAGGCTTATAACAACAAAAAGGTGCTGGGCAACTTCTAGGCATCACTTAGCTCTGCCTATGATAAATCAGAATGCCAAAGATAGAGGATATTAACTTGTAGAAATAATCAAACTACAGCAATCAAGATATTTTTATCACATTTTAGTTTGATAAATGGGGACATTTTAATAAGGTGTGTGCTTCTCATTATTGAACAAGGATGCAAATAGTTTTTTCTTTGCTAATACTCATGAAGATCAGCCATTGAACTGGTGGAAATTCTGATCCTGACTATACTCACATAGAGACCCATGGCAAAATTCTCATTGGTTTCAGTTGAAGCAGGATAAGACCTTCTAACATGGAAGGCAGCAGGTCTGTTGAACCTTTAAAAACAAAATTGGGGGGGTGTGTGTAAGAGGGACAGCTCTAAAATTCCTCATCCAATGAAGTCACTGACTCACTGAATTCAAAGGTCTGTGACCCAGATCCTCAAAGGTACCGACTTCAGTGGAAGTTGGTGTGACCCATGGGCCTTTTGGTGTTAGCTGGCAGAGGGCACTGGGGACAGAGAGATTTACAGGGATCCCTGGTGTAATCCCTGCATAATCTTTCACCAAAGAGTGGGCCAGTAGCCCAGTGATGATCATAAACTATTTCCCATACAAGAATTAATTAAGAGAGAAGTAAAATTCTACATTCCAAAACTGTTGAAGTAAAGCTTGTCCCCTGAGTCAAGGCATATCAGTGTAAAGAACAGTGGACATCCAGGGAGACAGGCTATGCTGTCTGGGTCAATGGTAGGCCTAAGGAACCCCAGAATTAGTCTCTGAAAAGGGAACCTCCTGGGATAAGAGACAATCTGTAACTGCATTTAAAATAAAAGAGGAGCGGGGTCAAGATTTTATCCTTCACCAAGGAAGCAAACTGATAGTGTGATTTGTCTTATGAAAGAGAGATCACAGCCTGCCTGGCTGTAAAGCGTAGGTGAGTAATAGTATATTGTCAATTAAGTCTAGGCTCTAGCACATGTCATGATTTTATTTTATATGTAACCATTTGTTTCCAGTACTACTGCTTGTTATTACTTTGAATGGCTACGCTTTGTTAAATAACTCTATTTTTGATTTCACTGTAAACACAAATAAGTGCTATTCGTTAAGCAGAGCAGTGATCTGAGTGGAACTGGTAAGCTGGAGGGTACTGTTTCTTTGGAAGAATTGGATCTGTGAATACTGAGTGTCCAGTAGACCAGCGACTGGATACTCCAGGTAGACACTCAGAGGACTATTGTGATTATTAGACCTAAATATTTACTGTACGTTCAAATGTAAAAAGTATGTGCAAGTTTATAAGTTGTACCAATAGCTTATAACTTTTTGCCTGCTTGGAAAATAATGGTGGAAAAAAGGTCAAGTTTTCAATAAATGAATGTTATGAACCAGACAAATAAATTGGATTAGTTCAAACAAAAAGGGCCTACTGATAGGATTCAAAGATTGTGAGGTTGCACTCAATAAACATGAAGATTTGGGTCCAGAAATTAATGGACCAAAATTGGTGTGCCAGATATTGGGCCTAACTGGTGAATAGAATAATGAGGGGATGAACTATGCTGTCCACTTTTTTCCCTTTTGGGGTTTCTTAAAAAGACAAAAAAAACCCTCATCTTGTATCCTGTCTCATGTTGTCTCATCTCATATTCCCTGACCCTAAGGCAGAAGGAGTAGACCAAACGGAAAGACTTTATTCCTATACACATACACTCTTGCTCGTGCTCTCTCTCTCTCTCTTCATTTCATCCTCTCTCTCTCTCTGTCTTACCTTTCCATCAAATCCTGTTATCAACTGCAGGGCCATATTAACTCTCCTGTGGGCCTGCGGCTATTAGATTTTGTGGGATCGATGTATACAAATCTTTTTCCTAATTTAAAACACAATGATCACAATTATGGCGTTGAGGCTATTAACACTATACTAAACTTGCCTTTTAATTAACATAAAGCCATTCTGTGGTTACATTTCAGTCTTAAAATGTAGAATATAGTTAATTTAATTAAAAATAGGCTACTTCTTACCTTACAACAGCTGTTATATTAGTTTCTTTCTGGGAGGGAGTTTGGGTGCAGGAGGGGGCTCC
>NW_020664393.1:62225970-62243163 GCF_002925995.2 Terrapene triunguis | reverse complement strand
GTGCAGGAGGGGATTCTGATCTGGGGCAGAGGGTTGGGGTGCAGGAGGGGATGTGAGGTGCAGGTTCTGGCCAGGAGGCGCTTACCACAGGAGACTCCCGGTTAGCGGCGCAGCAGGGCTCAGGCAAGCTGCCTACATGTACTGGCGCCACACTGCTCCTGGAAGCGGCTAACTGCTGGCATGTCTCTGCGCGCCCCTGGGGGGAAGAGGACAGTGTGTCTCCGTGTGCTGCCCTCAAGCGCTGCCTCCGCAGCTCCCATTGGCTGGTTCCCAGCCAATGTGAATTGTGGAGATGGTGCTGGGAGAGGGGGCAGCGCATGGAGCGTCTTCCTCCCCCCCCCCCGCCAGGGGCCGCAGAAACGTGCCAGCAGCCAGCCGCTTCTGGGAGCGGTGTGGGGCCATGGTATGCAGGCAGCCTGCCTGAGCCTTGCTGCACCGCTGGACTTTTAGCAGCCCGGAGATTGCGATTGACTGGCAGAGGCTCTAGGATCGACCAGTCAATCATGATCGACAGGTTGGTGACCACTGAATTGTATATGATTATGGGTTTATTTTTGCAGGGCCCCCCTTAGCTCGAGGCCCTGGGATGCAGCCCCTAAAGCCCCGTGTTAATCCAGCCCTGATCAACTGCACTGCATCAGCACCGTGAGATAAGATGACCACAATCCTGCCCTTTCTGTGGCGAAAAGAACTAACCAGGTAACATCCTTGACTGGAAAGTGAACCAGGGTCCAAACAACAGGTGTCATGGTTGACCTGCTAGTCAAAACACCCATTTGTGACTGACCAGCCATCCAGTGTTCTAATGACATCAACAAAAGCGGTATTTCTTCCACCTTTTCTTTCCTATCTCTCCTCCATCTTGTGATTGTTTGGTTGTTAGAAACAGGAGAAGCAAATACCTTTTCCACAACAGGACTGAGAGTAAAATTAACCCTTTCCTTTCAATAAAAAAAAAAAAAAAAAAAAAGCTTGTTCTGAAAATAAGACAAGACTCTGATATTTTGCCTCCAAAAGATGAGAGCCTCTCAGGGTTTGCGTTGTTTGGTTGGTTGATAATCACTCAATTACAGTTTCAATATAAGTGCTTGTTTAAATTGCTTGCTTGTTCTTCTGTTTTGATCAATAAACTTTCAGCTTTAGAATGAATGCTTTTGGAAATAAGTAAAACCAAGGCCTCTGTAGGCACGCCCACTGCCCCCAAGTTAAGTGTCACTCTTTTATAGGTGTTCATTAACCCTTGCACTGTCCAGCATTAACTCTTTTGGCCCTTAAGAGCAATACAGAGAAAATTGGCCCCCCCACCCTTGGAAATGTCAGGGGTTGGAGTGTTCTTATCAATAACCTGCAGAGGGATAGCGGAGCTTGCATAGGCCTTGAGGGCAGTACTTGCATTGCCTGTGGGCGGTGGAGTTGGGGAGCTCACCCAGGACACAGTGGCGTGGCCAGGTTCTAACATCAGGGGGAGCGAACACATAAAAAAAGGCGCTACCCAACATATCAAATTACTAATTACATACTTTTAAATTCGTTATACATATATTTTGTACTTCAAATAAAAACACAAGAATGATATTGTTTTACAAATATGTGTTATTTTGCATTTAAAATATAAAAACAGTTTAACAGTATATAAAATCAAAACATAATAAAAACACGTTATTTACTTATTTTACATTTCAAAGATAAGATCAAAACAATATGATAATTTATGAAGTAACTACAACAGCCTCTTTCGTCTAAGCTGCATTCTAGCAAAGTTATCTATTACTTTATTATAATCTACTTCAGTAGCCAATTGTCTTTCAATGGAGAGCAAAGCTAACCCAGACAATCTATCTTCACCCATTGTAGAGCGCAGGTAGGACTAAGTAAGTTTGAGTCAGCTAAAGGATTGTTCCACAACTGCGCTACTTATTGGCAAGGTCAGAAAAATTTGGTACAATCTCGAAAGGTTAGGATAAATGGAACACATATCATTGGCGAACATGAATTTCAGTACACTGTGGATGGTGAGTTTCTTGTCGACACTTGACTTTACCCTACCGCTAGTGCTCATTATCTCTTTGTACATGTCTTTAAATGAAAGAAACTCTTCCACAATTTCAGTTTGACTGTCGATCACATCTGAGTACATGTCTGCCAAAAATTCTAATTTGTTCACATTATCCGCGTTGTCAAAATGCATTGGATCTAAACTACTAAATTTCGCCGCCACATTTTTAAAATGCTCGAATCTTTTACTCGTGCTATTTATAACAGAATCTAAGGACACTAAGTAGGATTCAACTATGAATTTCTCCCAGGCATCAAATATTCCTTCTTCATCCTCTGCAATTTCATCATGGAATCTTTTTCTCTTACGTATTCTGTGCTGCTTATATTCCATAGTAATATCATATTTTCGAGCCAACTCAGTTGCTTCATTCTCAATCTGTTTGAATTCAGATTCAAATTCACTTTGAATGTTTTTCATATCATTTTCAAAAATCTGAATCAAATGAGAAGCTATTATCAGATCTAGACTACTTTTCTGTAAATATGTGGATAAATGGAAAGCCTTCTCTAGCACTTTACTCCAGAATATAAGAAGAACTAAGAATTCGTAAGTATCGAGTGTTGCCAGAATACCCTTTGCCTCAGTGAGCTGTTTAGGAATACAGTTTTTTATCTCACCATCCACAATTCTTTGCAGGGCAATTACTAGTGCTGGTAAATTTTGCAAGACTGCCTCCACTGCTGACTTTCTAGACGCCCATCTCGTATCACAAAGTTTTGTTAGAGTTAATGCGAAAGAGTCAATAAGATTGCATTGTTCTTCTTTTAGTATTGAAAGACGAGGTAAACTGCCAGAAAAAAAAGTATACAGACTTTCTAGAGTTCCAAAAAACAACCGAGTTTGAATATTGGAGCTTAATGCATCAATCAGAATTAAATTAAAATTATGCGCACAGCAGTGCGTAAAGAGTGCATTTGGAGCAATTTCCCGTATCCTAGTTTGGAGACCTGATATTTCACCCGACATGGTGCTTGCTCCATCGTAAGACTGACCGTAACACATAGTTATTGACAGCCCCAAGTTTTTGATTGCTGAAAGAAGAATGTTGAAAAAATCTTCAGCACTTGCTCCAGGTAATTTGCTGAACTGTATAAATCATTCCACTGCATCACCGTTTACTGTTACATAGCGTAAGGATAAAGAAAATTGATCAGTTCTGCTGATATCAATAGTAGAGTCAACAATTACGGCAAAGTACTTAGCTACTTTGATTTCAGTGACTATCTTTGATAGAAGCACGGCTGATAAGGACTGTATCAGATCATTTTGTATGTCAGGACTGAGATATGTTGCATTTCGATCTCTCAGTAATAAATGTTGTTCCAGTAATGTGTCATTTTTAGCCAACAGCTTAATAAGTTCCAAAAAATTGCCTTCATTTGTACTTGGGGAACCTAAACCTCGATACTCACGATGACCGCGGAATGCCAATCCCTGAATTCCCAAACAGAGAACTGCATTTATAATACGTCGTAAAATCATCCTATTTTTTTCTATCTCTTTCCTTTCCGCTGTTAGAAGACCAGCCAAGACTGTTCTATCGTTGAACAAACTGAATTTGGTAAGGAAAAGTTCTTTCTCTGCTTTTTTGTGACTTTCACTTTTTTCATGTTTTTCAATTTTGTGCGTACCTTTAGCAAATTTCTTGCAACCAGTTTTTGGATCACTCCAAGCATCCGACCGATTTGCAAAAAGCCAACAAGCAAAACAAATCATAGTGTTTGCTTTTGGTGAGTAAACCAGCCAGTGCCGGTCAATTGTACGAACACTTTTCACTTGTTTTTGTTTGTACCAAGTTGCACTGAAATGACATCCAGCTTCATCTTTTGGAAAATTGTCAAAATTATCTTTACGTCCTGGCTGACAAGGGCCTAACTCAAGCAGAGCACGTACTAGATCAGGTGTTACAGGTGTGTCACAAAACAAATGTGGATCTGTTGGGTATTCCCTATGTGTGTCAACGATGTGCTCGTTCACCTGCACATCTACCAATGTGATATATGCCATCGTGTGCCAGCAATGCCCCTCTGCCATGTACATTGGCCAAACCGGACAGTCTCTACGCAAAAGAATTAATGGACACAAATCTGACATCAGGAATCATAATACTCAAAAACCAGTGGGAGAACACTTTAACCTGTCTGGCCATTCTATGACAGACCTGCGGGTGGCTATCTTAAAACAGAAAAACTTCAAAAACAGACTCCAACGAGAGACTGCTGAGCTGGAATTGATATGCAAACTAGACACAATCAACACAGGATTAAATAAAGACTGGGAATGGCTGAGCCATTACAAACATTGAATCTATCTCCCCTTGTAAGTATTTTCACACTTGCTTCTTATCAAACTGTCTGTACTGAGCCATCTTGATTATCACTTCAAAAGTTTTTTTTCTCTTACTTAATTGGCCTCTCAGAGTTGGTAAGACAACTCCCACCTGTTCATGCTCTCTGTATGTGTGTGTGTATATATATCTCCTCAATATATGTTTCACTCTATATGCATCCGAAGAAGTGGGTTGTAGCCCACGAAAGCTTATGCTCTAATAAATTTGTTAGTCTCTAAGGTGCCACAAGTACTCCTGTTCTTTTAACGATAGCACAGAGTCTTACTGTGTCATTCTTGTCCTCTGAATGATAGTCTGCTGAAGTAATCAGGTCTTCTGAGGAGTCCACTTCCACTACCTGTGCAGCCGCAGCAGCCCGGATGCTGTAACCAGCTCCTAGGTTGAAGGTAGGTACTAGCAAGTCTTCAGAGGATTTTACCTCTGGTGAAGCCGCAACGGCCGGGGCACCGTCTCCAGCTCCTGGGCTGAAGGTAGGTAGCAAGTCTTCAGAATGTTCCACCTCTGGTGCAAAAGATGTCGTGGGCATATCGAATGAAAAGTAGGCCTCCAACTTCACATATTTTGACGATTCTTTTACTCGATTTGCATCTTCCTTCATCTTCTTTCTGTCCCACCCAGATAGTTTCTTCTTCTTAGTGTGCTTATCCATCCCTTATCAGAAACAAATAAAATAAATATGAACAATATACGATTGTTTTTAAAATATGAATTATTTAAAAAACTGTCCACAGGGCAGCCAGGTCAATTTCACAGCTCTATGAATTTGACGCCCGTCGAATTTGGTCAGCAAAGTGTTAAATGATTCGTTGAAAAGGTGCCACTTTATTCAAAAGTATAGGAGAAGCGAAATCCGCACACTAAGAAGTAATCAAACAGACTGAACTATTTGAAATTATCCAAAGGGTTCAGCATTTGTTTACACTGCAGGAAACAATTCTTATGAGTATGCGTGCTTGTGTGGGTGCCTGGGTGAGTGAGTGTACATGTCAACCGATTAAAGAAAAAGAAAAAGCGCCGAGAAAAGGGCAAAGACAAAATGTTTAAAAAAAAATGTGGGGCTCTTGGCTCTTGCAAGGGATTCACGTGTTACAAGACTGACTAATGCTGTAGTGGTAAGTGTTACAAGTGTACAGAGGACGTTTCTACCGCATTTAATTATGTGATTGAATCTACTGCCCGGTACCAGGGGCTTTCCTGCACGAAAAAAGCAAGTCCCACTGATGTGTCATTTGTTCCTGCGAAGTGAGAACAAGTCAAGATTCCTGCTAAACAGGGGGCTGGATTGGACCTGGCTGCGCTGATGACATCATCAGGCAGGTTGGGTTATAAATGAATGAAGGAGAAGCCCGGAGCACTAGCTCCGCACTTGCAAGGAGGCTGCGAAGCTTGTCCAGAAGAAAATGACACCGCTCAAAAATTATTTGGAGATACCTGTATCGGAATGCGCTCTTTCGTCGGCGTTCTTTCATCGGCGCTTTTTTGTCCTGCATAGAAACGTAAACATTTCTACAGATATCCCCAAATACACACAGCAACACATCCAAATACACACTCAGAAGCACATACACTTTGACACATAGAGCGTGGACACTGATGCGCTCCCCCTAACACACACACTGACACACAGTACATCTGTCACCCACACACCCTGCCATGCATAAACAATCCCAGACACGCAAACAGTTCAGTTCACTACTTTAGAAGGATAACAACTGTTGCCCAAATTTGATGACAAATAGATTCTGAAGATCTGAAGTTTGGGGCAAGGGAAGTCCAGTGAGGATATGAGAGAGAGGGAGATCCCAGTGGCATCAGGAGAGATCTGGAGTGGGTGTCTGGTAGGGGAAGAGGGTAAGGGAGAGTGGCAGTCCTGTTCTGGTAGGGCACTATGCTGAAAGTGTTGGGTGGGGGGTCTCCAAAGAAGAAATGCTGCAGAGAGGAGGTGTCCAGGGTTTTAGAGGAGATATTGGGGAAGGGGGAGGGTTCCAGGGTTGACTCTTGGGAGGGTAATCCCTGGGTAATTTCTGCATGAGGCAAGGATCAGAAGATTCCAGAGAAGGGGAATGTCCTGGAGGTGGGATATTCTGGGTGGGTGTTGGGGGGTCTTTTGGGAGAGAGGAGATTACAGGATTGGGAAGGGGGAGGAGATTTTTGGAAGGTTTATGGGGGAGAGGGCTCCAGGGGGCAGAGATGCTGGGGGAGGGAGTCTGAGGAAGAAGTGAGTCCAGCGGGAAGATTGTGGAGAGGGGTCTGCATCACTCCTCCCAAGGACAGACCTTTCTGGCGTCTGACTTCACTGGCTAGCGCTCAAGCCACAAGTGATGGGTCCCTTGATGACACACCTCTCCACAGCAACGTAATCGCTTCCCGTTAAGATCCTGACAATAAGCAGCAAGATGAGTGGGGGAAAGAGACAGACAGACAGAGCCAGGAAAGGGGACGGGTCTTGCTGCAGGGAGCAGGAGGGCTCGGCAGCTGGGGGCCAGGTCTATTGGGGGACAGAGGGCGGGGGATAGATGGGATGTGCGCATAGGTGTGCGCAGCCCATTTCATTAGGGTGTGCAGCCAGGGAGCCCCGCCCTAGCCCCGCCCCTGCCCTAGTCCTGCCCCCATCCACTCCCTCCTACTTCCTGCCCCCTGACTTCCCCCCTCAAAACACCCAACCCCCCCTGCTCCCCGCTCTCTGCCTCCCCCAACCCCTCTCCACACCCCTGCCTCCTGACAGCCCCCCCCAGAACTCCTGACTCATCCACCCCCCTAGCTCCTTGTCCCCCGCCCCCCCCCCCCAGAGCCCCCCCCCCCCCCCAGGACCCTCCTTGCTCCCTGTCCCCTGACTCCCCTGACCCCTATAAACCCCCGCCCCCTGAGAGACCCCGGGACTCCCATGCCCCATCCAATCCCCCCTGCTCCCTGACTGCCCCCTCCAGAGACCCCCCGCCCCTAACCACCACCCCCCCCGGGATCCCACCCCCTATCCAACCCACCCAGTCCCCTGACTGCGGACAGGCACAGACCGGGCTCTCTCATGCTAATGGCAGGTGATAGCAAGGTGCCTCACATTGCAGGGTATCCCCGGGAAGCATCACAGTTAGGTGACTAAATACCTTTGTGCATCTGGGCCTATATAACTACCATCTTAGTACGAATTTAATGCAAGACCAAATCTACGACTGACAGATTCCCAGATACAGGCTCAGAGCCTCAACTTTGATCACACAAGTACCCACTATAATTCCATTTTACTGCAGAAATAGTCAGTGGGCTCAATATGTTTTGACAGCAGAATTCCAACCTGTGAATAACACACAAGATAAATATGCAAATTTGGGCAGTTGTGGATGCCCATACCCTGAATTTGCTCCTGTCTGGAATAAAGCTACCACCATGTAGTAAAGCTGCTCAACTTAAAACAAACAAACAGAAGCTTTAGGTTTATAAGAAGATAATTTGAGGGTTAACTGAGACTCAGTCTCCAAACATACAGATTCTTCAGTACCAAATAGTACACAGGCCACAAATCCTGTGCATTTAAAACATACATTACTGATTTGGCATTAATATCACCACATCGTCCTGAGCTGAACAAGTAGCAAGTGCCCGGTTTTTTAAATAGGATGGTTGCCTTCTCCTTGTGGCTATCTTCTTGCTGCAATTAGTAAAAGCTTTTATCAGCTTTCAGGGCAGAGATCTTCACCTGCCCTCTGGTATGGATGTCTCACTCTGGGTCTGGCTGAACTAACTGAACAGTTTGGTGTCTCTTTCTTTCTTTATACTTGTGAGTTGAATTGGCCCCCACCCTTGGAAATGTTCTACTGCCCAAGGGTTCATGAACTTTTTCCTTTGTTTACCAGCTAGGCCAAGACCAGCTACAGTCAGTGGACAGCTGCTCCACTCTTCTGGCAGGAAGAAAACCAAAACCAAAATTGACTACTACAGTTAAAAGGAACAGCAACAGAAGCATGGGTTACAGTGGCACGCAATAAATATGGATTAAAAATTGGCTAGCAGATAGGTCTCAAAATGTAACTGCAAATGGGGAATCATCACTGAGTGGATGTGTTTTCAGTGGGGTACCTCAGTGATTGGTTCTTGGCCCTATGCTATTTAAAAATGTTTTTATCAAGGATCTGAATGACAATATAAAATAATGACTCAAAGTTTGCAGATGATCCAGAAACTGGGGGGAGTGGTAAATAATGAAGAGAACAGGTCACTAATTCAGAGTGATCTAGATTGCTTGCACTAGTTTACCAAACAAACAATATACATTTCAATATGAGAAAATGTATATATCAAAGAACAAAGAATATAGATTATATTTATAGAATGGGGGACTCTATCCTGGGAAGCAGTGACTCTAAAAAATATTTGGGGGTCACAGTGGGTAATCAGCTGAATATAAGCTCACAGTGTGAAGCTGTGGGTAAAAGAGATTATACATCCCAGGATCACATTAAAAGGAGAATCTCAAGTGGGAACATAGAGGTTATTTCACCTCTATATTTGGCACTGGTGCAATTGCTATTGGAATATTGTGTCCAGTTCTGGTGCCCAGAATTCAAGATGGATATGGATAAATTGGAAAGGATTCAGAGAAGAGCCACAAGAATGATTAAAGGATGAGATCTTTGAGTCTATCACTATAAGGCATGTTTTCTAAATCTATTTAGCTTAAGGAGAAGGTTAAGCCATGACTTGATACAGTTTATAAGTATATACATGGGGAACAAATATTTAATAGTGGACTTTTCAGTTTAGCAGAGAAAGGTACAACACAATCCAATGGCTGAAAGCTAAAGCTAGACAAATTCAGACTGGAAATAAAGTACTGGGAGTAAAGTTTAAGCAGTGAGAGCAATTGATCACTGGAAGAATTTACCAAGGTTCATGCTGGATTCTCCATCACTAACAATTTTAAAATCAATATTGGATTTTTTTTCTAGAAGATATGCTTAAGGAACTATTTTGGAGAATTTCTATGACTTGTGTAGAGGTCAGACTAGATGATCAGAGTGGTCCGTTCTGGCCTTGGAATCAATGAGTATTACATTTGAGGCCCATTCCTATGGGCAAAACTATCATTGGTTTGAGCGGATGAAGGACCGAGCCATTTTTGGTACCTCTTGCCCTTGTAGCAGGCCTTGGTTGGTACTTTTCCTTCTCTTCTGTTCTTTCATAAAAAAGTGACTTCACTCAAACTCTTCTCAAATTTCTCTCTCTAATCTAAAGAACTTCCCTGAGCTCTGACGTCAACAGGAGATTTGTCTGAGTAACATCTTCAGAATTCAGCCTTCAATTCTCACCATCAGAAAATCCATTCCCTGGCTCTTTTGTTGCATTGACTCATTTTTACTTGACTTTTGATCAAGTCCTTCTTAAAGGCTTGAAGCATCCGGGAAAATTCATTAAATTATCTATCCTGTCTTCTTTACTTAGTGAGCTGAGTCCCTGGTTGTTATGACAACTATACTTTTATGACTTTGCTAATACATAACCTCCTGGCCTCTGCAATTGTCAGAGGCAGCATCCATCTAAGCTATGAAAAGAACCATCTATCATTTTCAGTCTTCATAACAGTGCAGTATACCTTCTTCACTAAGGACCATATCCCCCAAGATTCTTCATGCTCTCTGTGAGGTACAGGGTTCTTTTGACTCCTTCTAAAGCCAATGTGTGTTGAAGGTGCTCTGTAATTCACAAGAGGTCCTTGCCACCCAACAAGTGATGAGATATAGGTTCCTTAGTGCCTATTCCTTTTTGAAAGTGAGATTTAGGCACTTAAGTCTGTTAGTTTCAACACTGAGTGCAGCAGTGCCTAAATACCTAAAAAATCTGTGCCTCAATCCATGCCTCAGTTCTCAATCTATGAAATGGGGGTGAGATACGTCACCAAGTATATTGTGTGGAGGGTAAGATCATTAATGATTGAGGCTCTTTCATGTTGTGGGGTATATGAGTATATAGCTAGCAGCTGCACTACCCTGAAGGAAAAATACAGCTTTGGAAGAATGTCAAAGGGGAAGGACAGTTGTTGTTTGTTATGTACACAATAGAATCTAAAGCAGCAACTAGAGCTGGATGACATATGTATTACGTGACTCCTTTCTCTTATTGTTGATTATATACTGCAGCTCTAGTTAAATGCAGACTCAGCTGCAAAATGAATTGCAGGATATTTACTTACACGTGCCTTAAACTCATTTTCCCCAACCCTTACAGGATAAATTATGTTCTCGGTGTGCCTACACAAGCAGAAGCTTTTCATAATTTGAAGTTGACAGAGGAAGTTACAGCTCATAGTGATCTTCCTTTAAGCTAGTTTTGGTCATCTGTTAATTGGATTGTATTAGACTGGGACCCAGGAGACTTGTATTCTATTACTGGTTCTGCCACTGGCCTGCTAAGTGGTCTTGGGAAGTCACCTCACTGCTGTGCCTCAGTTTCCCCACCTGTAAAATGGGGTAATGATCATCCTTTGTAAAGCACTTTGAGATCAACAGATGAAAAAAGTGCTGTGTAAAAGCACCTATATATTTGTCTTATTAATATCATCAAGTATTCAGAAATTAGAAAATGCAGATTTAAGGAGAAAAGGTCACCTTCCACTCTGACCCTTGTGCTTCTGCCTTGAAACGTGGTCTTAATTTATATTGTTATCAACTGTTGGTAAATTAGTTAATTAAATTTGGCCTGGATCCTGCCCTCTGTTCTGTGCTGGTGGAATATTGTAGCTCCTCAACGCACTATTGGGGTTCTGTGCAGGCACAGGGGGTGCCCTATGTATGACGTATGCTACCACATGTGTTTTGTGCAGACTTGCATGCAATATTCAGGGTTTGTTTTGAATTTGCTTGAATTTTAATCTAAAAAGCAAGCCAGGTTTGAAGGAAATAAATTATATAATTTAAAGCTGGCACTTGGAACTTTTTTGTTTTAGATCAATGCAAACCTTAACCACACTTTACTGATTACTGCTCATGTCAGAAAAGCACATGAGAAAGAAATGAGCAACTGAGTACAATGGGGAGAGAGAAGCCCAATGAGAATACTTGACAGTCCAAATAATAGCCCCTTTGTACTAGCAGGATTTCTACGACTTCTTGATCAGTTTGCCGCTTTGATCTTTTGAGTAACAAACAAAATCAACAACAAAAAAACCTGTGCCAAAAACTACAGTCCTGTGTTAAGGATGGAACAGGACATTACAGGAAAAAAATATGAGATGTGAACCATAAACAGTGTTGAGTGGGAAAGAGGGCCACATATACATAAAGGACACAAGATGAGGAGAGATGTCAGTGTACATACGCAAGAGTAGAAGAGGCCAGGAAGAATTTCTGTAAATTCTGCACTCTGCAAAAGGACATAAGCATAAAAGTAAATAAAAGAGCCTTGCCTCCAAAATGGGGTGAAGAGCAAAACAGAATGCAGAGGAAATTTTCCACTGCCTGATTGCCACTGTATATGTTTACAGAGCTTCCACCTGTCATTACCACAGATTGCTTCCTGT
Source organism: Terrapene triunguis (assembly GCF_002925995.2). Classification (NCBI taxonomy): domain Eukaryota; kingdom Metazoa; phylum Chordata; order Testudines; family Emydidae; genus Terrapene; species Terrapene triunguis. Next base: position 62,231,244 of record NW_020664393.1, on the reverse strand, counting down.
CTCAAGTAACAAACCCCACTGTACAGTAAAAGAGGAAATGTTATAGGATATCAGTGTGGAAAAAGGATGCCACCCACCAGGAGCTCCAGGCTTCACACAGCCTCTTATGGCTGAATTTGCGTCATAATGTGCATCAGTATGTTCTCGGTCAGGATCAATATCCTGAAAGAAATTACATACAGAGCATTGCATGTATCCCTGCTAACTGGGCTGGCTTTTAACCATTTGAGAGCTGAAAATTAGTCTAAAACTTAGCAGTTTATCCTAAAAATAGCTATCTAAGGTCATTAGTCACAGAGCAGATTACTGGAGTATTCACAAATGGGTGCCTAGTAGTGTGCCATTGGCCGGTAATTTAAAAAAAAAAAAAGGCACATGGCAAATAGCGTAGTTTCACAATTAGGATCCAGGACTTGTGTGTTCAATTCCCAAATTAGCCAGTGACTTGTAGTATGGTTTTGGGGAAATCACTCATTTTGCTCGGTGCCTCTGTTTCCCTATCTATAAAATGGAAATAATATCTCAGGTACAAGGGAAAATATTAGTTCTGCATTAAGTAACAGTTCAATCATCTCATTTTTAATTTCATTTTAAATATATTCTAGGATATCAATAGGGCAGGGTAGGACTCCCAGTGCCCAATCATCTGAGATGCTGAGCTCCCATCAAAGTGTGCTCAGCACATGGCAGGCCTGGACCCTCATCTTTGTAAGTTTTCTGATCAGTGCTCAAGGACTTAATCACACAACTTCCAAATTCAGGTTTTACAATGTACATTTCAGATGTGACTAGGCAATAAAGGGTGATAACCAATCAGTAGGAAGAGGACTGAATATGGAGGGATAAGGTTTGTAGTGACACAATTGTACAGTCTGTATAGGCACACAAACATCTTAGTGCTTCCTTTCCTTATAGTAGGAAAGATAAGGATGTAAAATAGAGAATACTATTAACTCACTTCTTGTAGATATGGAACAATTTCAAGTAGGGACTGAATGGGTTTAGTAAGGCAAATATTGTTTCCCTGTTGGTTGAATGTCTTTTTGAACAATTTAAGACCATGAATTAGCCTGTTTAGAAACTGATGAGAAACCTAAGAAAATTATTCAAAATTGACTGCTAATTAAACTGCTGTCTTTAACTGCTTGGTCACAGTTTAGTTACACGTGTCAAACAGTTTGTGATTTCTACTTATAAGGGGGGAAATCAAAATATTTGAAACTTTTTTATTTTTTAAGGCTATTATTTCAACTTGAGTGTATCAGCCATCTTAATTGGTCAAAATCGCACAGAAGGAAGGGAAAAAATAATTGACTGGTGTCTTGCCCATCATCATTAGACAGATAGAACAGAGGGAAGACTTCTAAAACTCTTTTATTAATCAGAGCATGCACAGACAACATGTTTGCCTGTCCTCTTCATCATCATATTATCTTATCCTTCCTTTCAGTACATGGCTTCTTAAACTGAAGGACATGATACGTATTTAACATCCTCACAGTCTTTCACTGGCAGATACAGAGTACCTGCTGCAGTCTTTCCACAGACTGCTGCTTCATTTGTATGCACTGCAGCCATCCCTCCCTCTGCAGACTAGATCAATCACAGCTTTAGAGAGATTATATTGCTGTCAATATCCCTTCAGCCTTTTCTTAGCACTGGTCTAGCACAAGGGCTAACTCTAAATTGAAATCTAGATGAGCTTTATATTTCATTCCATCTATTAAATTTTCCAAAAGGGAAACCTGGGACTGCTTGATTCAGATGGACCATTATTAAATTATTTGAAGCATTCCATATTTCAAGTACTCAAGTTATAGTTATTAATACCAACAAAGGTTCTTAATTATGTGTCCTTGCCTTAAGATAAATGCTATGATCCACCAAAGCCTGCACTTTGGTGTTAGAGGAGGGCACTGGGAATCAGAATTCCTCGGTTCTGGTGCTAGCCATGCCAATGGCTTGTTCTATGACCTTAAACAAGAGACAATCTTTCTCAGTACCTTAATTTTCTCAGCTGTAAAAGTGCGCTAAAATGCTTTCCTATTGTAAGTCTTAATGAATGTTTAAAATGCTTTGAGATTCATGAATGGATAGTGCTGTTTTAGTACAAAATATAGATGTCAGTAGAAGTTTCATGTTTGAAGGATGCCTTGCAAATATCAATATTACTATTCTTTGAGAAAGCACTGTGTGTTAGAAGGTAGAGAACCTTTTAAAAGAGTTAGTAGCTGGATTTTTACTTAATTGAAAAATCTAACCCAAGTCTCAAATCTTCTTCCCCTTATTCCATCATCTGGGTGCAGGTCATCATGCAAGCACCCCACCATTACCTTTGTTTGTCCAAGGCTGCACTAAGATCCATCTTCTCTGATGCAATCGATCCATCACTTTCTTGGGGGTCTCTTTCTCACCACCTTCTCCTGCCATGCTATCTTCAGCAGGTCTCCTTCATTCATCCTCTGTATATGTCCAAACCAGCGAAGTCACATTTCTTGGATTTTGTCAGCCACAATAAAGGCTTTGACTTCCATCCTCATACTTTCATTTCTTACTCTGTCCCTTCATGTAACTCTTTTTATTGCACAAAGACATTTTTCCTCAAACACGTGTAGGCATGAATCTGCCCAAGTCTCAGAAATAAAAAGTTGAATTTGGTGGAAGCTGATTAGACAAACAGTTTGGCCACTATCCCTACCCCCACCCTCCTACAAAAGAGTTAACACACTGACTGGATGATTTCTAATGCTTTCAATAAAATCTGTCCAGCCCTGGGTTGGGATTAGTAGACAGGGTAGCATTTGGTTTGCAGATGCTCACTCTGCATGTAACCTATGGCTTTGTTGCAGCTTTCAGTTTCCTGCAGTGTTCTTAATTCTGTAACCTGTTCAAAAATAGAGCAAAATGGCAAAATGATTTGAAAAATGGGGAAAAAAACAAAATGCTAAGAAAAATCTTTAAATGGCCTGTTCCTGGCTGCAGCCTTTGCTTCAGTATGTAGGCCTTACTCACTTACTACAAATTTCAGTACCCAGAAAAAAAAATGGAGCAAATAATTACCCAATCAGTTTGCAGACACCTAGAAGATAATAAGGTGATAAGGAACAGTCAGCGTGGATTGTCAAGAACCAATCATGTCAAACCAACCTAATAGCTTTCTTTAACAGGGTAACAAGCCTTATGGATGTGGGGGGAGTGGTAGATGTGGTATATCTTAGTAAGGCTTTTGATACTGTCTCACATGACCTTCTCATAAACAAACTAGGGAAATACAACTTAGGTGGAGCTACTATAGGGTGGGTGTATAAGTGGTTGGAAAACCATTCTCAGAGAGTAGTTGTCAGTGGTTAACAGTCAAGCTGGAAGGGTATATCAAGTGGGGTTCCTCAGGACTCAGTTCTGGGTCCAGTTCTGTTCAATATCTTCTTCAATGATTTAGATAATGTCATAGAGAGCACACTTTGAGGATGATACGAAGCTGGGAAGGGTTGTACGTGCTTTGGAGGATAGGATTAAAATTCAAAATCATCTGGACAAACTGGAGAAATGGTTGGAAGTAAATAGGAGGAAATTCAATAAGAACAAGTGCAAAGTACTCCACTTAAGAAGGAACAATCAGTTGCACACATACGAAATGGGAAATGACTGCCTAGGAAGGAGTACTGCAGAAAGGGATCTGGGGGCCATAGTGGATCGCAAGCTAAATATGAATCAACTGTGTAACACTGTTGCAAAAAAAAGGGAACATCATTCTGGATGTATTAGCAGGAGTGTTGTATGCAGGATCCGAGAAGTAATTCTTCCGCTCTACTCCACACTGATTAGGCCTCAACTGGTGTATTTGGTCTAGTTCTGGGTGCCACATTTCAGGACAAATGTGGACAAACTGGAGAAAGTCCAGAAAAGAATAACAAAACCAATTAAAGGTCTAGAAAACATGACCTATGGGGGAAGATTGAAAACATTTTTAAGAGCAGGTTGGACAAACACCTGTCAAGAGTGATCTAGATAATCCTTAGTCCTGCCTTGAGTGTGGGGGACTGGACTAAAGGACCTCTCCAGGTCCCCTCGAGTCCTATGATTCTGTGAGCAAAGCTATTGCTTTCAATGGGGCTATTTGGTGTGCAAGGATTAGTGATGTGAGTAAGGTTTGCAGGAGCTGACTCTAGGTTCCGTACATCTCATGCTCTGGATGGCAAATGCAAGGAGTGGAAACATTCTGAGAAAAGGGCTAAATTGTATGTTTAATTATATTCTCTGGGTTGGCTACAAACTATGCACAATCCATAGTCTCTAATGTCTATGGAAAGGTTCACAGAAAGATCAGTGATGGAAAATGATTTTTACATGTTTATTTAAAAAATAACATTATTATTTGTTCAGGACCTTGTCACAAATACATTTCAGGGCCAGAAGGGACCATTGTTATCATTTGTTCTGACCTCCTGCATAACACAGACCATAGAAATCCCCCAAAATAACTCTTGGAGCAGACCTTTTTGAAAAACATTCAGTCATGATTTCAAAATTGTCAGTGATGAAGAATCCACCATGACCCTTGGTAATTTTTTCCAATGATTAGTTACCCTGATAGTTAAAAATGTGTCTTATTTTCAGTCTGACTTTATCTAGGGATTCAACGTCACTCAGGGGAAGAATGTGCTATATTTAGGCCCAATGCCATTTCTGCCTTTTGCTTTCCTTCCTTCCTCATTCTCCTTTCTGTTTCTCTCCTCTGACTCTGTGCCACTCCTTTTTCCCCCTCTGCATTTCCTTTCCTAAGGCAACTCCCAATTCCCACTTCATGTACTTCAATCCCACCCCCTTCCCCATTCCATCTACCAATCTACCAAATTATTCACCTATGGAAAAGTTAATGCTGACATGTAAAGTATCAGCATTAGTCTTTTTAGAATGAACATCTCATGCTCATTAATTGGGGGTGCATGGGAGTTCTCACCTCTGTGTCATTGGTGTTAGACTGTGCAGAGTCAGTGTAGTGAGGCGGCCTGGCTCCCGACGGCCCCAGAGAGAGAAGAACCAAAACAGGCATCCAAGTGGGCGGAGCCACCGCCACCTGTTCCCGCCCCCCGGAAGTCAAGGGGCGGGGCAGGAAGTATAAAAGCCAGGCCCCAGCACTCAGTTGGGGCCGAGCGGCCGGAGAGGACAGACGCTCGGGCTCCTGCGAGACCGAGCCTCCCCAGAGCCAGGTATCCTGACGCTGCGAGACCGAGCCTCCCCAGAGCCAGGTACCCCGAGGCGGACTGGCCGAGC
>NW_020664393.1:62209667-62225960 GCF_002925995.2 Terrapene triunguis | reverse complement strand
AGGTACCCCGAGGCGGACTGGCCGAGCCTCCCCAGAGCCAGGTACCCCGAGGCGGACTGGCCGAGCCTGCCCCGAGAGCGGTACCCCGAGGAGCGGCCCGAGCGTCCCCCTGACCCGAGACCGGAGGAGCGGCCCGACCTAGACAGCCCTCAGCAAACCGAGGAGCCCATGGTGTGGGACCCCGCTGCCGAGCCCAGCGATGAGCAGGTACCTATGGAGGAGGAGGAGATGGGAAGTGGCCCAGGGATAGCAGACCCCGAACCGATGTCAGTGTGTTGCGGTCAGGATCCCCACTGACCCCGTGGCAGACGAACTGCTGCGGATAGGGCCCCGGGCTGGAACACAGTGGAGTGGGTGGGCCTGTGTTCCCCCCTGCCACCCCACGCCGGGTGGCAGTCTCTCCTCCTCCCTGCCCAAGGGCCAGAACTGCCCCAAAGGGGACCGCTCCCCTGGAACTATTGTTTGCTGCCCCGCCCTGACTAAGGGCCTGGGCTTCCTGACTGTGTTAGTGCTCAGCTTCTGCTGCAAGGACCTGAGCCCCTTGAACTATTGTGTGTTGCCCCACCCTGAGCTAGCGTTTGGGCTTATTTGACGCTGTCATTGCCCAGCTCCGGCTGCAAGACCCGGAGCGTAGAACTGATTTGTTGTACAGCCCTGACTGGGGGCTGGAGCTCCTTGCAAAGGCAGGGTGCCTTTTGTTTAGCTCCTGCCTGAGGGGCGGAACCCTGAGACCCTCAAAACCCGAGGACTGATTTGGGCCGCGTAGTGAGGCGGCCTGGCTCCCAACGGCCCCTGAGAGGGCACGACCCCCGCACCGGACTATTACAGTCAGGAAGACAACAGTGCATCAGTTCACAGTTGGACACTTCTTTGCAACTATGGGGGATGCAAACATTTTAAAAGAAGAAATAGTGTAGAATCCATCTGGATAAGCCCTTAAAGACATAAAAATACACCCATTGGGCCAGATATTTGACACCTGTGACACATGCCGTCAATTGCTTTCCATTTGCTGGCTCTCTGTTTTTGCAGCAGTAGATAGAAAATTGAGAGCATTAATGAATGAGGGATGTATTGGAAAGAAGCAATGGCAAATCTAAATGGGAGAAGGATCCAGGTCTTCATAACAACAAGAGGCTCTTAAAAATAACTACTGTTTCATTAGCTCTGTCCACATTTGATTAATATATATATATATGCACAAAGCATAGATGTCACTCTGACAGTGGCAATGGCTATGGATTTCCAGAATTCTTGCCTGGTGCTCTGGAAAATTCACATTAGAAAGCAAACATCCTCTCTCCCACACACACTTATGATAATGTCAGTAGGCAGTGTGCTCTAGCGGAGAGAGCACTGGACTGGGACTCAAGAAACCTGTGTACTATTCCCAGCTCAGCTGCTGGCCTGCAGGGTGACCTTGGGCAAAGCAAATCACTCTGCTTCTCATTTTCCCCAGCTGTAAAAAGGGGATAATGATTTTGACCTCCTCTGTAAAGTGTTGAGATCAACTGATGAAAAGTGCTATACAAGAGCTAGGTATTGGTACTATGGGAAGTAATATTTTACGGGCTTACTCATGTGACTAGCTCCACTGATCTGTTATATATTCATATTTCTCTTCAGCAGTTCATGTGTGTGTGTGTGTGTATATATATATATATATATATATATATATATATATATATATAAAATGTAAAGCATTATAGAATCAAACTAGTTGATAGAGGAATGCAGAATAGACGTGACAGACAGTCAAATTCTTTTATGCTACGAAGCTTTATTTAATGTCTATATTTCTATTGTTAAGTTATATGCTCACTATTCATTTCTATTGTAATTCATTCTTCCAGTGTCGGTGATTCTCAAAAAATTAAATATATAAGTAAATATTATCAAAGGTTACATATCTCCATTTGATTGCCAGCACTTAGAACCCTGTTACAGATTTGTAGTACCATGGTTGAGGTCTGGAAGATGATAATTTGCATGCTGATTAGGATTGAGTAGAGCAGTGGGGTTAATTATCTAAATATGGATGAGCAAGTTTTGGATCCAGTTTGAAATATCAAAGAAAAAAAGGGTCTGAGCAGCTTTTGTCCAGTGGACCAGTTGTACTGAGACAGCACACTCAAATTCTGATTATCACAAAAGATCTCTAACATGCAACCTACATAGAAATAGAGGTGTAACCAAAGGTATAAAACTTATGTTGTGAAATGTTTAAAGGTAGTCGTGCTGCTTTCAAGAATGAGCATATTCAATGCAAATAAGTCAATTTTTAAAAAATTAATCAGTGCTAGTTATTGAGTTTATGTTTATGCTTAAAATTTATGAAATTCTAGAAAACCTACAACCAATTATGGACCAGATTCTGCAACTGTCACCTATGTTGATCAATCCTGACTCAGGTACTTGACTTGTGCCATTGACTTCCTTGGGCTATTCACACAGGTAAGTACTAGTCAGTGGGGAAACGATTACACAGACAGACACACGCATGTGCTCACGCACACACCACCCCTGCAAACTAAGGAGACGTTTGGGTCCAAATACCAATCTGAAGTCTGAATGACTGGAGTGAAAATGAAACATGGAAAATCTCAGATGCTGCTGGAGTTGGCTCACCACCACCTTTTCATTTACCTTCCCTAAAAAGCGTGATTGGTGATTTTTCTCACTTCTGAGACTATCCTGTCTAAATTGTTTTGTAAGTGAGCCACAGCTGTAGCCAGTGCTGTCATTCTATGTCCAGTTCCGCTTTTGGGGTAGTAGAAGCTATCATTCAAGATAGTAGCAGCCATTGATGTCAAAATATCAAACTTACCGTATATACTCGTTCATAAGCCGAATTTTTTTAGTAAAAAAGGGAAGCACCAGAGAAAGGGGTTGTCTTATGAACGGGTATAGAGAGGGAGAGGTGGGACACAGCCCCTCCCCCCAACAGAGGGAGCAAGGAGAGGCAGCACAGCCAGCAGAGCCAGAAAGGAAGAGGCGGGGGCCAGAGTCTCTCCGCTTCTGGCCACGCTGCTCTCCCCCTAGCCTCAGAAGCAGCTGCAGCTCCAGGGCTGGCAGGCTGCAGCCGTGCCACTCGGCTCCGCCCCCCAGAGCAGGCTGTGGCTGTGCCGCCCAGCCCACCAGAGCACACTGTGGTCGTGTTGCCCAGCCCAGCTCACTGGAACATGCTGCAGCCGCGCCCCCCGGTTTGGCCCACCGGAGCAGGCTGCCGCCATGCTGCCTAGCCTGCCGGAGCAGCTCCAGCCAAGCCAGAGACATCCGCCCCTGGCCCTCCCCAGATAAGGTGGGATGGGATGGGGAGAGTGTGGGGGTCCCGGGCTAGGGGTGGGGTCATGTGGGAGGTGGTCACATGGGTTACTCTCCTGACCTCCAACTTCTCCCCCCGCCAAAACATTTCCCCACCAGTTGCTGTCCCAGCCCGTCAGGGTAAGCAGCTGGCACGCCGGGACACTTTGTTTACTTAGGTTTACCTCCGTGCCTGCGGACGCTCGAGATAAACACACCATCTCGGCCCACCAGCAGCTTATCCTGATGGCCCAGGAGCTGACCCCTGAAATATAGGGTCAGCTTATGAATGGGTTATAAACATTTTCCATTTTTACTTATCCATCTTGGGGGGATCGGCTTATAAACGAACCAGCTTATGATCGAGTATATACAATGGGTCCCCAAACACTTCCAATCCAGTTAAGTTCTTTCCTACTTAATAGATTCATAAGTTAATAAGTTCTCTACTGAGATAATTTCTGATGTTATTTCAAGTTTTCATTTATAGTAACTTCTATCATTTCTAATATTATTTATAACAGGGGGCTTTCTAAATGTAACACAAATTTAGAACAGATCAGCCTCTGGGATCCTGTAATTTCCCCCCTCCCTCCTCCCCATGGACAACCACAAGAATATAGGGCTGCATGACAGCTAGGGCTTTTGGAGATCCACTGCATATAGCATTATATAGTTGCATAAAACTTGCTGCCGATTAAATGGAATTTCCAAATGTGATTTTTCTGTATAGTTTTCCCTTTATTAGCAGTGAGCACAAATGCCACTTGTAACCAGTTCTTACACCTGGCTGTCAAAATGTCAAGAAGTGTAGATGCCTCCTTTATTTAAGAACATAAGAACAGCCATACTTGATCAGACCAAAGGTCCATGTAGGCCAGTATCCTGTCTTCCAACAGTGACCAATGCCAGGTGCCCCAGAAGGAATGAACAGAACAGGTAATCACCAAGTGATCAATTCCCTGTTGCTCATTCCCAGCTTCTGGCAAATAGAGACTAGGAACACCATTCCTGCCCATCCTGGCTAATAGCCATTGATGAACCTATCCTCCATGAATTTATCTAGTTCCTTTTTGAACCCTGTTATAGTCTTGGCCTTTACAACATCCTCTGGCAAGGAGTTCCACAGGTTGACTGAATATTGTGTCAAAAATACTTCCTTTTGTTTCTTTTAAACCTGATGCCTATAAAATCCCATTCAATAGTTATGACATTTTATGGTCATAAATAACAGTATGTTAAGTTAAAAGTGAAGATTCAAGTTAGGGACAAAACCACAGAATGTGGCATCCTGATTAATATAGCTGTATATTTCAAATGAATTACTAAGCTAATGAATTAGTTATCTCTGCCACAGCTATGCTGTATCTCTGCCATATTTGTAGTTGCTTTCTTAAGCAGCCTACCTCTATATGTTGCCTTTTCTTTACTATAGTTTAAATGGCAAGATTTGCAGTTAATTACAGATGCAAAATTATTATTAAGTGCCTGATATATGCATAAGATCATCTCAATTAATGGTAGGATTTAATGCAGCAATTAATTATGTGTGTACAATAAATAAAGATGCAGTTTTTGATGGGGCCACCAGAGAAGAGGAAGGCTGACCTTTCAAAATGTGATCTTTTTGCATAGTAGCTGGAAAAATCTTTGCAGTCAACAGTGGTTGACCCTATGGATTCATAGGCTGCCTACCACTCAGAGGCTAAGATTTTATTCCCCCCTCCAACACTGCATTTTGCTGACAAATTTTAGACCAACTGAACTGATGTACCAGAGCTGTGTTTTAGGACTGTAAGCCTCTATAATGTAATCAATCAAAATTCGAATATGATTTTGGCCAGTGAAGAACACGATTATTACATGAGCACTTTACCCTAACACCTACAGAATTGTGGGTGAAATCTTTGCCCTGTAAAAGTGAATGGCAAAAGCCTACTGACTTCAATGGGACCAGGATTCCTCCCAGGCCTGCTGATGGGGGGGGGGGGCAAAGGGGGCAATTGCCCAGGGTCCTGGGCGATTTAAAAGGGCCTGGGGGGCCCCAGCTACTGTTGGCGGCAGCGCAGCAGAACTAAGGCAGGCTTCCTGCCCTCCCTCGCTCCGCATCGCTCCCAGAAGTGGCTGGCACGTCCCTGAGGTCCCTGGGGAGGCGGTCTCCACAAGCTGCCCCCACTCCAAGCACCGACTCCGCAGTTCCCATTGGCCGGGAACTGCAGTGCATGTGGTGCTGGGCCCCTCCCCGCCTAGGAGCCATTGCCAGAGGGGTGTGTCGGTCAATTTCAGGAGCTGCCCGAGGTAAGTGCTGACCCCCTGAGCCCCTTCTGCACCCCAACCCTCTTCCCCAGCCTAGAGCCTGCACCCAAACTCCCTCCCAGAGCCCACACCCCGCACCCCCTCCCACACCCCCTCCCACACCCCAACCCCTGCCCCAGCCTGGTGAAAGTGAGTCAAGGTGGGGGAGAATGAGCGATGGAGGGAGGGGGGATGAAGTGTGCAGGGGTCGGGGCCTTGGAGAAGGGGAGGGACAGGAGCGTGGTCTCAGGGAAGGAGCAGGGCAAGGGTCTTTGGGTTTGCGTGATTAGACAATTGGCAACCCTCCCAGGCGGGCATGGGAAGTCTTGGCCGTGCTGGAAGACCGCACCCAGCAATGCAGCCGGCAGCTGGCTGGGCACCAGCCAGCACAGGCGCAGCACCGCCCAAATGTCAGACGGACCGTGTCTGTGCGGGCGCGGCTTGTGCATGCGTGGGAGCCCACTGATTGTTCTGCCCTGGGGCCTGGAATTGCTGTCAGAGGGATTGATTCCACTCCATATTTTTAGATCTTTGCCCCATGAAGATGTCAATAATCATTATTCTGCGGACAGTGACACTTTCCTTCTGGTTGGTTCAAGTCTGCACTCCCAGCACTTTGCTCGTGTAGCTATACTAGTATACCTCATGAGCAAAGCACTCCTAGTGTGGACACAATTTACGCTTCTTCCAGCTCCCCCAAGAGAAATAAGCTATATCAGAAAAAACAGTTTTGACAGTATAATTGCATCTACAGCTAGGGCTTTTGCCACTACAGTTGTGTTAGTCGTAGGTCACACTTCCTCGCACCCTTGACCAATATCGCTATGCTGGCAAAGGTCAGCAGTGCAGACCTGGCCATATATTTCAATTTCCCTGATTTCTCCATCTCTCCGTCTCTATTCCCAAGTAATTTCACCGTCTTTCCGTCTCTGTTCCCAACTGATTTCACCATCTCTCCATCCCTATTTGCCACATCCTCTTCTCTCATCTTACACCTTGTTTAATTATGTAAATTGTAAAGAATAAAGCTACTTTAAATTTATACTTTTGATGTTAAAAACTAATGAGCAAGAGGATTTAAACCATAGCAGAGAGAAGAGTGAGATTCTGTAATAGGTCATCCCAGAGTTACAGAGAATGAACATATATATTATGGAAAGATTATAAAGTTAGTATAAATTTTCCTTCCAGAAGTATTTTATATTAATGGCACTTACCATTACATTAGCTTAGACATCTTTAGAATCATTTTCTAGCCCTTCACTGACAGTATGTTTAACAGAGAGTCTGAATTAGAACTGGGTAAACAACTGATTTTTCAGTACCCTGGCAGTTCTGGAGTGTGGGGGTAAGAGAAATCAGTTCAGATCAAACTGAAATCAAAACTTTTTGGAATTTTCAGTAAATTGAAAAATCAGAAAAATTTCATTTTGGGTATTGTTAATAAAAGGAAATGACATGAGGGACTAGATCTATAAAATACAGTAGGAGGAGGTGATGGTCGTCCCCTCGCCCCTTATAACCTTTAGTCTAGTGGTTATGGCACTCCCTTGTACTGTGGGGGCCTAGGTTCAAATCCCCACATTGGATCAAGGACTTAAACCCAGGCTTTGCCCTCAGGTGAGTTCCCTAGCAACCAAACTATTGGCTATTCTGGGGTGAGACTGTCTGGTGGAGCTGTTTCACTTTGTATGATATGCCTGTATCGTCACTATATGTAAGAATTTGTCTCTAGCCCATGGTTAGGGTGATTACTTGGTTTCCAGTCCCTGCTCCAATGAATATTTAGTTAAGTTATACAACGTGGAAAAGCTTCAATAGGAGAAACTCAGAGTATCCCAACTTGGTCTACCCCATAGCCTGGTGGTTAGGGAATTTGCATTCACCTGGAAGGAGGGAGACCTGTGTTCATGTCCCTGCTCTTGAGCATGGATTCAAACTGGTCTCCCACAGTTTTTATTGTTGTAGCAGCCAGGACTCTGTTGTGCCAGGTGCTTAAAAAACACAGAACAAAAAGCCTCTATCCTAAAGAGCTAATAATCTAAATATAAATCAAGTGAAAAAAGGTGGATATAGCAGGTGGGGGAGCACAAGGAAACACTGAGACAAGACAGACAGGGTGGGGGAAGGAGTAGAACACACAAAGCAGAGTGAACAATGGGATGGTGGCAAATGTCATGTTACTTCCACAATTTTAGCATTATTGTTGTTTGGGGGAGGAAGGGGCTTAGTTAGGAGAGGAATGGGAAGGGAAAGGGTCCAGGGGGGCAGGATAGAAGTGAAGCTAAGGTGAAAAGACTGGGGGATTGGACCGAACAGCCAATCAGCACAGGGCAGAGAACATTCTACAAGTTTGATTGGAATAATGTCCTGGGGTCAACGGGTCCCAGTTTTGACTGCTCGCGTGCTCATGCCTGTGTGACTCCTCTCTGCAGATTTCCCCTAAGCATGGTGAGGGTGAGAGGAGGCCCTGCCTGGATCCTAGGACCCACAAAGTGGGATACTTCCTGCACATTTTAGGTCTAGTTCTGGGGGGAAGGGTGGCCCCTTCCCCTGGTTCCCATTTTACTGACTGGTCCCCATTTTACCTCCTTCCCCCACTGCAGCAGGCCTTACTTTGGCTGCTTCTGTTCCTGCTATTATTTTTAGCAGTGTAGTGTCCCACTGCATCCCCCCTTTTGTAGTCTTTCCCTGCCACAGGGGGACGCAGAGGGAAAAGACTCCAGCAGCTCTCCACTGCTGCAGCTTTCCATAGGGAAAGATTCTGGCAGGCGGAAAAGGCTCCTGGAGCTCACTGTGGTGGGGAAAGGCTCTGGCAGCACTGAGAGGTTCCGGCAGTGGGGAAGTAGCAGGGAAACTGCTGGGGCCTTTTCCCACTATCTCCCCCTGCAGAGCCTTTCACTGCCATGTGTAACTATGCACCACAGTATGGATGCAGCCTGCTTTACATTGGGTGTGTAGCTACACATACCGTACACCCTGCTGCCCACAGCGTGCAATGTAGGCATACCCTATATGTGATTGGCAAGAGAAAACTTGATCTCATTTATCCTCCTACACTAGCCAATGAGATGCAAAAGATAGGTCTCATCTACATGGGAGAGTTTTACCAGTTACCGGAGATATAGTCATACCAGCATAAAGTTCCTCCCCTCCCCCACCCCCAATCAAAGTGGACACCCTTATTCTGGTATACGGACAGTTTTTTTCAATGTAGCTAAAACCCCTTCCCAAGTCATTAGTGCTGGCTGGGATTTTTCTATCAAAATGTTTGAGGGAAAATGGTTTCTGCAAAATTGAAATTTGCCATGGGAAAAATTGAACTTTGCTGATTTAAAAAAAAATCAAATATGCAAATCAAAACAAACCAGTTTCAGGTTGCCTCAGATCAAGACATTTCAATTAGGTGAACCAAAATGCAATTGTTTTGTTTCAACTCTGATTAATATTAATCTGTGCTGTGTATCTACATGACCCCATTCTCCTCTCTGGGCTGGGCTCCCTGGCTGAATTACATCTTCTGTGATATATCCCTCTGGTCAACCTGCCACAATGCATTGTGGGAATCTCATGAACATGGTGCATCCTGGGAAACAGTCCAGCTGGGGATCCCAGCTCTGAAAAGGCAGGGAGCACCCAAACTGTAACTCCTTTCTCCAGGTCCCAGCTCGGGTCACTCAGCTTAATATCAAACCAAAACAGAATGTTTTGACATTTCTAAATTGAGATTTTTCAGAACTGTTCATTTTGTGACAAGCTTTGATATTTTGGATTTTTTGTCCCAATTTGAAATGAAACAAGTTGAAATATTGGAATTTCCCATGGACATTTCAAATGCTCAGAATGTTCAAGTAAGTTTGAAACTCTATCCTCTATTCCCTTTTCCAAATGGGTTTGTATGTTTGCTTGATGGTCTGCTTGAATGAATGGAAGCTATTAATGGCTGGCATTGTCCATCTTGTTCTTTCAATTGAGTTCTTCTCTAATTTTGCCTTACTGCTCTTGTTGTGTTAGTGTCTCACTCTGGATGTTTCTTACTGAGCCTGTCTACATGGTGAGCCAAGATTCTTAAAATAAAACTTTAGAAATCTGCATTCTACTCTTGCATATTATTGTTTTGCTTTGCTTTTTTTCTTGTGGTTGGGTGGAGAGCTGCTGGAGTCTTTTCCCTCTACGTCCCCCTGTGGCAGGGAAAGACTACAAAAGGGGGGATGCCGTGGGACACTACACTGCTAAAAATAATAGTGTAGTAAGGGGAGGCATTATTGGGTCTGTAGAGACCAGTGTGTGGTACATATACTAAGGGTTCAGATGTGTCTTTACCACCTACACTGCCATTTATACCCATGCTAGGAGGGGCATGCTGTTTATGTATTCTACATGCCACCATAAGGAGTACGCAGTGTAGACATATTGGGAAGAGGAGACTGCTAGATTGTGACTAATATGTTTGTTAAACCAATTTGTAGTGGACATCTTGTCCACTGAGAAAGAGAGAGAGATCACCAATCTTATTTCATATAGGCCATCAAGCAAGCACTTAAGGCTAAACATTTTCCATCTCAAGGGCTCAGTACGAACAACTTTTGACATTAAATTGCAGCCATTTATCATAGGCAAAATCGAATTACAGAGAGGGAAGCAGAGCAACATTCTGGCTTTCACAATATTTTGTAGTGCACAATAGATAAATAACTACTGTTTGAAGTTTGTGTCAAATTTACTGAAAAAATCAGAAATGTCAGTTCGCATCTCCCTGGTTAAACGTCTTAGCTTAAAAACTTCTAGAACTGAAAAATCAAGTGCACTTGACAAAGACAAAAACAAAAAAAAACCTTATTTAATGCATTACATCCTACACCAGTGATCAGAATCTCTTTGTAATGCAGAGTGAAAGAAGACTTATTTAATGAATTCTAGTCTGAGATGTACTGAATGATCCAATTCTTTTCATAATATGATGGTTAAGAAGATGTCTTCACATCAGCACTCTCTGAAAATCATACTTACAAATCAGAATTCCAATCATTTTCACTTAGACCTGGGTTTGAGGATACAGAGAAGGAGATTGCCACTGCTTTTCTGTATTCTCCTTTATGGATAATCTACTACTTTGCAGAGTCTCTTTTCTCGAGCACTTGGTTCAGGAGTTCTCTCAGTCAGGGACTTGCATCATCTCTTATCAGCCCTGAAACCAAATCTCCCTGATAATTTGGGCCAGGCTTGTTCAGAGAAGGACAAAAACTTTTGATACCCATTGTCTGGTTTTATTTGTGAAGATGATTAATCAGAGAGCAAATCTTGCTCACTTTACTCATGCAAGTGGTCTTACATAAACCAATCAATGTATGTGCAAGAGTAAGGTGAGATTTGGCTCTAGCCTTTTTGCTTTTTAGACTTAACAAAACAACTACAGTGTTTCGTAAAGTAATTAGCTTCTATGTTAATGTGTGGAGGTCTGAGAATTGAACAAATTATCAGATGCAAATACTGGACTGAAAAAAGTGCAACTATGTAAATAATACTTTATGCAATATGATAAGTCACTGCATAGTGGAGTTCTGATCACAGGTTGGATTAAAAGAATCCCATGCTTCTTTTTGAATGTCATGATCGCATTAAACCCAGTTCTCATACCACTGACTAACAGGGGCTCCGTAATTTGGTATGTCACTGTACATGAGTTTGTGTCTGTGAAATTTAGTGGGATTGTTCCAGGGAATATAAACTGGCCACATGCTAGTTGTCAGGGAAACTCGGTCTTATATCATAGGTCAATAATAACGCAATAGTACCATTGACTTCAGTGATGCTATGTGTGGAGTAAGGTACTACTCAATGTGAGTAAGGGTATGTCTACACTGCACACTAAGCCCGGGTCTGTGGGACCAGGGCTTGTAGACTTGTTGTTTCCAAGTCCATGCTTGAGCATTGTAAGGAATATATCGGACAGATGTGCCTTGAATGATTAATAATAACTAATAATTCCTTCTGGCCCTCAGAAATTAAAAGAGATATCCACCTCCGTTTATCCCAAAAAGGATCCACATATGAAGACAATAAGAAAATGGCTCACATGATGTGAGACACTTGGCCTAAGGACCCACAGATCAGCCATGGTCTGGCATCCCCCTCCCCATCTACAGAAACTCAAATGGCTAAATGCGGGTATTGTTAATCACCTGGACAAGAATCTTTAATAATTTTCATATCTATAAACCTCTTTATCCTTCCCAACCTAGCTAAAAATAGCCTAGCAAGGGTCACACCCTGCTTTCTATGCAGTGTTTTCATCCCAAACTACCTACAAACTATACATTATGTCCCTTGTAAATCTATTATACCATGAATAATCTTTCACCCCAAATTACAATCTGCACATTTGTTTCCTTTGTGAGTCAGATCTGCTTCTTTCTACAAATGTTAAAAATATCTCTTGTTCTGTTGTAAGTCCTAAATAATATGAAATGCTTATATGCCATACATTCTTTGATTATATACATCCTCCAAATTTAGAAGGTTATAAGGATTGTGATAGTTTTCATTGTAAATAATTGTTGCACTCTAGAAGTAACAGGAATTGCCTGGCAGAAGGAAGGAGAAATGTTAAAAGATATAAACCAGGGTGTAACTTTGATATATTAAGAAACTTTGTATTTCATTATTTGCCCCTACTATCAGTTGGGATTCCCCCTTTTAAGCAATCATTGAAATGAGTCAAACTTAAAAAGGCCTCCGATAAGAAAAATATTAAGTACATTTATTATTCACTATTGCCACCTACTGGATACCAATTGAAGCAGCTGAGAAACTAAGCTGAAATCTGAGAACACACTTGACAATAAAAATCAGAGGATGGGCCCCTCCGAGCCCTGAAATTACATATATAAAACTGAGGTCACCATGTGCTCAGGGGAGTTGAATGAACCCAACAAAAGAAGCTGCAGAATCCTAAGTGCAACCGATGCCTGGACTAGCTCTGTGGAAAGAACTCTTCTCCCACCCTAGGGCTTAGAGGATAAGAAGCAGCAGTGACATTTCATCTCAATGATGCTATTTCCCCTTGTATGTTGCCCAACATGTGGCACCTCCAACAACACAACTGTCTTTAATACCATAGAGGTGTATTAGCTCAACACGGACACAAAGGAAAGAGTGTCATCTTCTGAATCATCAACACTAAAGATGAGGCTGAATCTTGCTTAGGTTGTGAGGGATTTGGCAAAGGGTCTGGGGAGCTGAATTGCCACTGTTGTGGTGATATGGGATGGGAGCACGAGCTGATGTGTTATGATTCCATTTCCTTTGCTGTCTATGAATTAAATATGCATGTCCATTTTTTAAAAAAACAGTCATGATGGCATTAATGAAACATTCATGAACTTTATCATGAATCCGCTGCAACCTTTCTGTAACATTACCCATATTGAGCAGAATTTTCAAGAGTGCTCGTATCTCTGCTCTTACTAAAGTTAATGGGAATTCTAAGGGAGCGAAGTTAGGACAATACACAAATAAACCCATAAAGCCTGTTGACAATTTTAATTAGGTTGCTTATGCAGCCCTACATTTGTTTCACACATTTAATGAGGGTTTTTGTTTTGTTAAATAAAAACTTGAGCTATGTTTAATAGTAGAGCTGGTTGGAAACAGAATTTCCATCTTGCAAGAAATTCTGACATTTCAAAATTTATTTTTTGTTCTGAATGAAACGGAATGAAAATTTGAAATATTTTTTGTAGAACCGAAATTCTGAAGTTTTGATTAGAAACATCAAAAGGTTTTGGGATAAGGGCTAAACAATATATAAAATAAAATAGTTAAAACAAAATGATAAAGTCAACACAAAATATTTCAACATTATTGAATTGCAATGAGACAGTCAAAATTAGTCATTTCAACACTTTTCCATAGAAAATTTAATCAAAATCTAAATGTTCCTGCAAAACATTTCAGTTTAGATTAAACTTCATTTTTGACAGAAAACAGTTCCATTAAAAAGTTTGACCAGCTTTATTTAATACAGAAAAAAATCTTCTCTATCTCTCTTTTTAAAGACAGTGATGTATTCAATAAATAGAGGGTGACATTTAATTTAATTATTGAAGTACTTGAACTAAAAGTTACATTACTTGTTTCATTTCAGATTAGTTTTAGCTTTAGAAAGAGAATTGCAGCTTCCAAGGTTATTAATGTTTATGTATCCTGTTACATACTGTAAAGACACTGCACTTCAAACACAAATGTTGATTTCTCAAGTCTCTCTTAACACATCTAACATATGGGGTTTGAAGTATGTTGGCAGAATCCTATGCCATCTTTCAGAACAGGTTAGTTAGAAAACAGTAGGCGCTTTGGCAGTGGTGATGTGGCCTACCTCGGAGCCATCACTGAAGGTGGAAATGTGAAAGATTCTAGGTCTAATCCAAAGCACTCTGAAGTCAGTGAAAAGACTCACAGTGACTTCACTGGGCTTTAGTTCAGGCTGTGTAACTATCTAGAATGGAATCTTTCCATCCATTGCAAGGGCCTGTGCATCAAGCTGATAAAGCAGTGCATGAGCTTCAGCAATCAGCTCTTTCCAAGAAAGGCTTCAGCGTATGAATAATTTCAACTACACTTGGGCAAACATTGTTGTCCAAATGTTTTTTTTTCCACTGAAAAAAAGTAGATTCGGGTTGACCAAAACATTTCACAAATTCATGTTGATTTTGGCAAATTGTTTCAGTCAAAACAAAAGCAATAAAACATTTTGGAAATGTCAAAATGAACCATTTTTACATGAATGAAACATCTTGATTGGATTTTTGTGGGCTAGCTTCACCAAAACCACTGAAAGAGGACATGATGGTGGTACCCAGGTTTGGCTCAACATTAAAGAGAGCATGAAGACTGCACAAAGTCATCACCCTCTTTAGGTGTATCAGGCAAAGCACCAGAAGAGATGATGGTCTGACCCATAGTGGATAGTAACACTGAGCAAACTTTTTTACTTCAACTGCAGCAATAAATCCTACAGGTGAGTACAAACTTCACCTGTGAACCTGCAGTGGTTCAGTAGTTACTTTGTGCCCACAACTATCTGGAGAGTGTTTTGTTTTGCTCTGTCTGGATACTGAAAAACTGCTCTGCACGGACTGGAATGGTTATGAGCAAGACATAGCAATCCAATATGCTTGCATTTAGTCTAAGAAGGATATTAGATTGCAACTGCATTTGCAGTGGGATCTTGATGTATGTTATCAGTTTGAGGAGGAAACAAAGATGGAGAGCTACAGATATGCAAGCATCAGCTGAGTCATTCTGTACATTTCCTCTCCTCTGGATTTTACCTGTAATGCCCAGAGGGGGTCCTGATGCATGGGCAACTCAGGGCCTCCATATCATTTGCCCAGGCTTGTGTCCTGGAGAGATACTCCTGCTTCGCCTTGAGTGTCGACACAACACGGGAGGCAGCAATCACCATTTCTAAGCTCTTACTCGATTGGTGTAGAGTTGAGCGCTAGGTGCTGTCTCCAGCGGTGGGAGAGATCATCGTATCTCATTGGACAACCAGCACCCACCATAAAACTGGGCAGCGGCCAGACAATAGGGTGTTGTTCCACCACAGTGTGATTGCTTTAATGGGTGCTTGGAGCTTAGAGTTTTAATATTTGACAGGTGGACTGTAACCAATGCACCAGGCAAATCAAGTAAAAGAAAGAAAACATCCTTAAAGATACGGTGCTGGAATGTTCACATCATGATAACTAGATTATCTGAGGATCTTCAGCAAATCAACTATACGCCTAAAACTGCTGTGATCAATGACAAGCTGAAACGACTCAATATGAATATCGCATCATTCCAAGAAACATGGCTAGCATCAAGTGGATCTCTCAGGAAAAAATACTACACATTTTTCTGGCAGGGGAAAAGTGCTGAAGAAATGCAAGAGCACAGAGTGGGATTTGCCATCAAGAACTCACTTCTGGGAATGACTGAGCCATCTACAAATGGATCAGAGAGAATTCTGGCACTATGCTTGTTCATATCTGAGGGCCCAGTCAACCTTGTGAGTGTGTATGCCCCAACACTCTCCTTGTCTTCTGACATCAAGGACCAGTTCTACGACCAGTTGAACACCACCATCAGCAGGATTCTGAAACATGAATATGTTTTCCTAGTAGGGGACTTCAATGCAAGGGTGGGAGCTGTACATGAAGCATAGACCAACTGTCTTGGTCAACATGGAACTGGTAAGATGAATGGAAACTGTCAGAGACAGGAACAAAATTCTAAGAACTATGACCTCTGTGTAACAAACTCATTCTTCCAGACTAAGCCACAACAAAAGTGTCTTGGGAACATCCCAGATCTGGCCACTTGTACCAACTGGATCTGACATGCCCTGACAGATCCCTTTCCAGCCCCTCACACACACACACACACACACAAGGCATACCAACCTTAACAGCATCCTCATTACGTACAGTTATCAAAGTGCTAATTGTGACACAGACCAGTCTCTGGTATATTAGAGCTCAGAACAAGCTTTCTGATCCTGAGGGCTGCCCCTGGCTTCCATGCCAGGCAGAGCTAAGGGACATCACTGACAGAGAGTCCTTAATGCACTGACATGCCCTGACAGATCCCTTTCCAGCCCCATACACACACACACACACACACACACACACACACACACACACACACACA
>NW_020664393.1:62201308-62209657 GCF_002925995.2 Terrapene triunguis | reverse complement strand
CCTAGTACTAGAAGGATACTAATTGAATAGGAGCACTATTTACTTCTTAGTTCAAATATTCATGGGCTGACTTTAAATTATAAACTCCTCTAGCACAAGACAGGACATAATTAGTGTGGGGGATTTTTATAAGGCGTGCCATCGCTGGTAAAATGAGGGTCCGGCTGGAGAATCTTGCCTGTATGCTCGGGGTTCTACTGATCGCCATATTTGGGGTCGGGAAGGAATTTTCCTCCAGGGTAGATTGGCAGAGGCCCTGGAGGTTTTTCGCCTTCCTCCGCAGCATGGGGCAGGGGTCGCAAGCTGGAGGATTCTCTGCGACTTGAAGTCTTTAAATCACGATCTGGAGACTTCAACAGCTGAGTTAAGGGAAAGTGGGTGGGTCAGCTTTTGTGGCCTGCATCATGCGGGAGGTCAGACTAGATGACCATAATGGTCCCTTCTGACCTTAAAGTCTATGAGTCTATATTGGTGTAGTCAAATTGGTAAAGCAATGCATAGCTTGAATGTGAAATCAACCATTGATGTTCCTGCCATGCTTAGTGAAGAATGAAACTGAATGCAGGTTAAGTTGGACAAGTGGAACTTTATTAAACCCTGTGCACTGCTCTGTCTATGTGGCTGACTTGCTTCCAGATGAACGCCAAACTCACCACATTCCCTATTCTCATGGGGTCCCATTAATAACGGACCCGCCAAGGACCATGAGCCCTTAGACTCCATTTCATTGATAAAACGATAGTGTTATTGATAGGTAAGCTTTACAAGACTGTGTACCATTGCCCTGCTTACTATCTTAGCTCTGAAATTATGAAAAAGAGAGGATGTGACAATACATGAGGAGTCAGCATTGTGGATCCAATCAAGGAAAAAATGGGGAAAGTTGAGAGTCTCTTTACTGAAATTTGTTATAGACCTACAGACATGAGCAAGGCACAGGAACAAATATTCGCTAGAGAGTTGTGGAAAGCATTTGTGTGATCCAGTCCTGTGAGACTTATGTAAGCTGGAAACAGGAAAGGGACAACAAGGTCTAGCCAAATATTCTTGGAAATTTTGTATAGCAGTTTTGTAATACAAATAATAAGGAAGCAGTCTAGCAAGGAGGCTATCTTGTACCTTGTTATGGTGAACTCTGAGGAAATTGTAAAGAATATATGATAGAAGTATCATTGTGTGTCTAGTAAGTGCAGAATTAGTTTGAAAACCCTGCTCTGGCTGCTTGAACTGGAGTGGAATTATTTCTTTCCCCATCCCACATACTGAATACACCGGGGGTCGGAGCTATCTCTGCTATTCTACCTCTCCCTTAGTCTCTTAGGGTACGTCTACACTGGCCTGTGTCAGATGACTCGGGCTTGGAGGGCTGAGGCTGTGAGATATAAAATGCAATGTGGACATTTGGGCTCGGGCTGGACCCAGGCTCTGAGATACCGCTAGCATCAGGCACCTAAACACTTGGAAAATTCCACTGTGTGCCTATCTGCATATTAGGTTCCTAAATACTTTAAAATCTCACCCTTAGTTACTGACTGCTCCTAGTATGTGCAGGGAGAAGAACTGCAGTCAGATACTCTACCCTTCCTAGGCATCTTAGTAGGTTTCAAATGTGAGGGGTAGCTCTCTGCTATGCTATTTCTTCCTAACCTCCTTGGTGCTGAGAGCCTGGCGTTCTGCTATGCCAACCCTCCCTGGCCTCCCTTTTATGAGTATTTCTCCAAAATGAATACTTAATGCTCATTTCTGCTGCTCATAGATATTTCCAGACAGCAGTCATGTAACAATGACATGGTTCCTGTTAGATTCACTGCTGCCTGTGGTGTTTTAAGCAATGTAAATAGCTTTAGAACTACATTAACATGCATCTTCACCTCTCTAAAGACTTCAGAGACAGGCAGCTGTCTTGTGTTCAGTTCAGTGCAGACTGATGTATAGAACACACACACACACACACACACACACACTGTCTGTACTCTTTCATGGAGATTTTATTGTTTTCCTATTTTCTTTAATTTAAAGTAAAGGGAATCCTGATTGAAAGTATTGTTATGATCTTTTTGTATGGAAGAAGATAAGTCTCATGTGAGGGGTGGACTAGGCCTAGAGGTCCCCTGCTGGAGGCCTCAGGGTCTTGCCACACCCATTCCAGGAAAGGAGCAGTGGAGCTAAGTCCACCAAGCAGCCTAGAGAAACTGAAGGGCTAGCCAATCAGAAAGGCTGCAGAGAGCAACCAATGAGGGCCCAGGAGGGCCATATAAAAAAATCACTGCAGAGCCAGAGACAGTTCTTTGGTGGAGCCAGAGGAATGCAGAGGATGTGCTTGGGTAGCCAAAGGGAATTGCAGCACCAAAGACAGCTAAGTGCTGGCAGGGACCAGGGGAGTGAGGAAGAGCTCCTGGCTGGCTTCTAGGCCTGAACATAAAAGAGCCCTGAGATAAAGGTGAAGTTTTGGTAAAGGCTGGGGCCCCAAGGAACTGGCTCAGGGAACTGAAAGCAGTTTTTTTAAAGGGACATGGCGGCACATGGCTGCTATTCTTTGGGTCCCTGGGCTGGGACTTGGAGTAGTGGGTGAGTCTGAGTCCCTGTTATAGGCCACTGGGGAAGTGGCCTACATTTGGATGGCAATAAGCCCCCAAAAGGAGATCTGAACTACTTAGTGGCCCATCTGGATAGCAAAGCCATTGTCTCCAGGGAGGAAGCCCCAGGGGGTATGACCCGATACGAGGGCCAGGGCTGTTTAAAGACTGCAGACACACCCAACGAGAAGGGGCATTTGTGAGAGGCGAGTGCCACGCTGTTACAGTTCTGAACAGGAGCTGTGAAACTGACCAAAGTGTTCTCAATTACACTTCACTGGGGCTTGGGAGAGCTGGGAACAACTGGGGAAGTTCTAAAGGATCAGTCTCCAAATTCAGAAAGAAAACATTGCATTGGCTTACATTTGTTTCCCATTTGGAAGTTTCCTTTGCAAACACTAAGGTTAAAAGCTTTTGTTTTTATAAACAAAATCTTCTTTGTTATATCTGGGTTACTTAAATTCTGTCTCTAAAAAATAGTTACAAAATCATTGACTTTAAATTTCAAAGTACCTCATTCCATATTTTTAATAAAAAGAAATCAGTACAAAACTTCTGGAAGATTTTTAAAACTCATCAGATCAGAAAGGATCATTGTTAAAACCATGGCAATCACTAAAGCAACTATTAGACATTAACTGATCCATTGCTAATTAGTAAAACACATTTTCTTCAAATCTTTGGGTGCTGCTGTTAAGACCCTAATGGACATTTGCTAGTGATTATCTGCCTTTGCATCATACTATTACTTTTTTGTTTTGTTTTGTAATTGTGTTTTATGATGAATAATTAAGCAGGAACACTATGGAGAAAATATTAGGAGCATTTTTAATAATCAGAGCTATGATGTTAATGTTCAGTACAGCTGCATTGTTTGAGTGTTGTTGGTACACCTCTACCCCGATATAACGCGACCCGATATAACACGAATTCGGATATAACGCGGTAAAGCAGTGCTCCAGGCGGGTGGGGCTGTGCGCTCCGGCGGATCAAAGCAAGTTCGATATAACGTGGTTTCACCTATAATGCGGTAAGATTTTTTGGCTCCCGAGGACAGCATTATATTGGGGTAGAGTTGTATGTTTCAGGAGACAGGGTATGTTTCATGGGTGACTTACTGTGACCCAAATTGTCTGAGGGTGAGCTGGAGACAATCAGTCAAAGGAGGCAGTTGTTTTAAAGGAGAAATTCTGCAAAACTATCTTTCATAGAAATGATAGAAGATGTCAGACTCAGAAAACATGCAAACTGGCACATATCTACAAATCAACAAGTTTCTCTTTTGGTGTATATAGCTGGCTGAAGACTTCTTTCTCAGATAAGTTTCATGAGGTTTTAGTTGGTCGTAAGGCTAAATCTGTATTAGCATATATCAGTATTGCCCTAAGTGTTCAAAAATCATGAGTCAGGCCCCAGTCATTAATTTGACTTAAAAATAATGAAATTTAAAATAATAATTGTCATTTTATTTGTCTTCTTGTTTTTGAGCCTTTAGAGAGTGCACTTAGGTCATGTTTTCAAGCACTCCGCTCCAAATAGGACTAGGATTTTATTTTTTTTAAATGAAAACTGAGATTTTCATGTAATAACATGATTCCAGGAATTATGCCTTTAAGACAAACACGAGAGTTGGCAAAACTGTACTTCAAATATAATTGCCAAAATACTTTTGTTATTTTAAGGAATAGGCATACAGCATATTTGTTAATTTCAATGTTTCACATGAATACTTCATTGCAGTTTTGTGAAAATAATACTTTGCTGAATGATTATATAAATAGACGGCAGAAAATAACAATCCTTTTTGAAAATGTATATATTAACAAATAGAAGAAAGGAGCAAGTTAATACTAATTAATACAAATCAGAAGCTAAGAATTATAGAAATTTGTTAAGGGAAGCCAAATGACATAAGAAGAGCTCCTTGGCTAGCAGAATTAAGGACATAAAAAGGATTTTTAAAAATATATTAGAAACTAAAAGAATCCTGACAATGTCATTGGCTCATTAAAAGATAGAAATGGTAGAATTATCACAAATAATGCATAAAAGGCAGAGGTGTTCAATAAATATTTCTGTCGGGTTTTTTTGGGCAGGGGAGAGATGAAGCAGTCTCATCATATGTTGATAACACTCTTTCCATTCCACTACTATCTCTGGAGGATATTAAACAAAAACTACTATAGTTTTTAAATCAGTAGATCCAGATAACTTACATCCAAGACTTTTAAAAGATCTGGCTGAGGAGCCTCCTGGACCATTAATGTTGGTTCTCAATGAGTCTTGGGACACGGGGGAAGTTCAGGAAGACTGGAAGAAAGCTTATGTTGTGCCAATTTTTATACGGGGTAAATGGGATGACCCAGGCAATTATAGGCCTGTCAGCCTGACATCACTCCTGGACAAGATAAAAGAATTAAAAGAGGGTAAAGGAATAATGCAAACGAACATGGGCTTATGGAAAATAGATTCTGTCAAACTACCTTGATATCTTTTTTGCTGAGATTATGAGTTTGGTTGATAACGGTAATAGTGTTGATGTAATTACTTAGACTAGACTATAAGGCATTTGACTTGGTACTACACAACATTTTGATTAAAAAATTAGAAAGATATAAAATTAATATGGCACATATTAAATGGATTATAAACTGTTGAATAGGTTTGAAAATGAAATTGTAAACAGAGAATCATTACTGAACAAATGTGTTTCTAGTGGGGTCCCACAGACATCAGTTCTTGGCCTTACGCTATTTAACATTTTTATCAGTGACCTTGAAGAAAACAGAAAATCATCACTAGTGAAACTGGGGGAGTGGTAAATGAAGAAGGCAGGTCACTGATTCAGAGTAATCTGGGTCACTTGGTAAACTGGGAGCAAGCAAGCAAGCAATGTTCATTTTAATATGGCATAATATAAATGTGTACATCTAGGAACAAAGAATATAGGCCATACAGGATGGAGGACTCTATCCTGGGAAGGTGTGACTCTGTCCACCATGACCCACAAATCTTTTTCAAGTAGCTGAACATGAGCTCTTAATGTGACACTGTGGCCAAAACAGCTAATGCAATCCTGGGATGCATAAACAGGGTAATCTTGAGTAGGAGTACAGAGATTGTTATATCTCTGTATTTGACACTGGTGAAACCATTGCTGGAATACAGTGTCCAGTTTGGGTGCCCACAATTCAAGAAGAATGTTGATAAATTGGAGAGGGTTCAAAGAAGTCATGAGAATGATTAAAGAATTAGGAAATATGCCTTGTAGTGATAGACTCAAAGAGCTCAATCTATTTAGCTTTACAAAGAGAATATTAATGGGTGACTTGATTACAATCTAAAAGTATCTATACAGGGAAAATATTTAATAATGGGATCTACAATCTAGCAGAGAAAATATATATCACTATCCATTTTATGATCTCAAAGTGCTGCAACCTGGGTTTGCAATCCCTGTAAGGCCCCCACTAAGTCTGCAACAATGAGCTGAGCTCCCGCTACAGTCATTCCAGGAGGGAATTCCATGTTGCAGTTTGGAGTAATGGTCAGTGTAAACCCAGGAGTCAGGTACCAGGCTGAGTGTGAAGCTAGAATCAGGGTCAAGAAGCCAAACCAAAGGTCATATATGGCATCAGAATCAGGAGCAGGGAGGCAAGGACTCGACTGGAGCAGACAGGAGTGAAGGCTGGAGTGAGAACAAGGTAGGATGGAGCAGGGCTGGAACAAGAACTAGAAACAGGAACAGAGCAACGCAACTTCAGAGAGAAGACATCAAAACTATTCAATATATGGAGGCAGTACTTTAATCAACTACTTGAATGGCAAGCCAGTGGCCAATCCCCCAGATATAGAAGAAGGAGAAGATCTGGACATCGAACTATGACTTTTCAGCAGAGTAAAAGCAGAGAGTGTAGTCAAAGTATTTAAAAAGGGGCCAACTTGTTTAATTTTACTCTCTGAATAAAGTAACCTGGCTTGTATTTCACTCAATACATTGCTTAATCTAATGTGTTACCTCTAAATACTTTACAGCAGACCATCTATAAGACTATATTCATATTCTTTTTGTCATTTTTCTTCTCCACCTCATGTGTCAGATGTTTACTACCAAAAAACAACTATGAAGTGGAGAATAATATCTAAAATTATTATGAATCATGCTACTGGAGCACGGAGACAATGCTTTGTCCTGAAATTGTAATCAAACTACACAAGGGTTAATTTGGTGGCACTGTGGATATTTTAAAATTTCTACTCTAATCAGGCTGGAACTAACCCCCCCTAGACTATATGAATAAATGATACTGGAATTTGAAAACATCTTACCTGCTAGATTTTTCTGCATAAATTCTAATGAATGGTGTAATCAAAATATTTATACAGCTCTTTCACAGTGAATGTAAACTGTATAGATTTCCTTAATGCAAATAGACTATGTTCAATGTCCTCACCACAGCACTTACTCCCTTGCAATTTCTTGGAAATCATTTATTCTTGGTTGCAGTTCCTTCTAGATTGGAGGTCACATTTTCAGGTCTCCCTTGCTTTAAATTTAAGGAGGGGGGGTTATCCACAATAGCCCTATATAGTTGATTTGTGTGTGTTTCAAGCAGTTGACAGAGAATACCTGACCTTGAAAGGTCAAGGGTGTGTAGAGGTTTGGGGAGTGAGATTTCTTTTGTTTCAGGTAGAAATAAACTTTTCAATGCTTCAAGACCCTCTGATTGCCTGTTGTGGCCCCCCGTGAAGGTCACAACCTGCTCTAGAACGTCCATCTGCCTTCATCAGTTCAACGCTAGCTCATACTTTCTTAAAGTCAGAACATCCTGAATGAAACTTAACAGAAAAATGAAAGATAATAAAACATTCCCAGTGATAAATAGTCATTGGACTACAAAACTTTTCTTCATGGGACATCAGCATGTAATGTAAGTCAATGTGGCTTTGTAGAATTTGGACATTTTTAGGAAATTATGTATAAGCATTTTTACTCCTATTTCTGTGATCTTTAAAATAGCAAGTATTACCATCTAGGCAGACTACAGACAGGTCATGTGATAAGTTGATCAGCTGCTGTTGGGGGTGATTTATTATAAAAATAACATGTAAATAGCAACCACAATAATATTGGAAATTCATCTTTCTCAAAGCATTGTCATTGCTTCAGAGCAAAAAAAAAAAAGGTAAAGATTAAGTACAGATTTACTTGCATTCTGGGAGCTACAATAGCAATAATGAACAAAGCACAAGGCATTTCCTAGGTAGTTAATCACTTGACTGGGGTTAATGGCCCACGGCTTTGTTTCAGGCCATCAGTTCTCCTAGCCATTCATTAAGCTCCAGAAAATGCTCTTTGTTCTGATAGCTATTGCTTAACTATTTCCTTGGTCCATTATAAATGTTATGGTAGAGTCATGATTTTAAAATGTCACTTCATCACAGATTTGACAGAGCATTATTAATGCATGCTTTGTAAATATGCATTTATTTAGTCTGCGTTGGCTAGACACTGAAGTCAAAGAAGGCAGGGGGCAGCTAATGTTGAATGATTAGCTAATGTTGAATGTTTGTTCAGTTAGCAGAGTTACGGGTTCATCACTACATGTTAACCAACCTGGCACTTTTCCGCAGTCACACAGCTGGAAGGAGGCAAAACAAAACACGGCAGTATTCCCCACCCCCACCATCGGCATTGAAGAAATTTTAGTTTTTTTGGAAAAAATCCAACTAAGTCTAGTCACTAAAGATAAAATTTTTGAAAAGTGCCTAA
>NW_020664393.1:62178719-62201208 GCF_002925995.2 Terrapene triunguis | reverse complement strand
ACAACTATATATATATATATATATATATATATATATATATATATATATATATAAAAATTAACTAATGAGATGACAATTTAGGGACTCTGTGTACAATTTATGAATTTGGTGTGAGATTATAAACTTTTCTGTATGTATCTTTATCAAGCTGCAAACTCCATTTTGAATGTGAAGTCCTTTACCTTCTCTCTTGTCCTTCTGCCTTCATGTTGCACTGAAATTCCTGGAGGTAGTGGTACAGGGCTGACAAGAGAGGCTTCTTACATTTGGATAGTCCCCTCTTCAAATACAAGAATCCAAGACAAAAGGCTGGCTCCTACCCAGGGGAAAAGTCATCTGGCAACGTAGTCACCTGGGAAGAGTCTGTGGTCACCTGAGGAAGCTGCTCATGAAGTCAGATGGGACTGAAAGGTTATAAAAGGACAGGAGCTGCTCTACTCAGGGTCTTCACCCATTTTCACCAGCTCAAGCTAAAGGGAGCTGCTGCAGGAGCCTGATGAAGTGGTGGGAACCCTGCTTATCTAAGGATTCACAAGGGAAGGGTAAGTTAGAGTGAGGGGCATTGTGGTCAGGGTGTCTGTTTCCTAGATGATCAGTATTCTCTTGTGCTTTATCTTGCAAGTAAAGAGCAGAGTGGTGTTTTAGGATCATGTGCAAAGTCTGTTTCTACGTGTCTGTTACATGCTACACCTATCAGGTGCCCCTGTGAATACAGAGCACCCACCCAGCTGGAGTTCAGGGAGAGGGAGAGTATAAGCCACCGGGGAATCTGAGGGGTCAACACTAGTCTTAGGGGCTAGGTAGTTAGACCATGAGGTTTTGACTGTCAGGAGAGGAAGGCTAGACAGGATCGGCACCCCAAGAGTGTGCCTAGTGTCCAGGAGGGGCAGCTCAACGAGATCTGTGACAACCTGCCTACTAGAGCTGCTTGGAAAGACAGTAAAATATTTCACTGGGATTTTCTCGAGAGTAGGGTGTCCAGTAGGATCCTATACTGGAGAGGGGACCAGTGTGGTGAACAGGGAACCGAAGTGCTCTTTCAAGTTTGACAGATATGTGAATACCTAGATAATACCATGCAACTTGCTCACTCTAGT
Organism: Terrapene triunguis; assembly: GCF_002925995.2. NCBI lineage: Eukaryota > Metazoa > Chordata > Testudines > Emydidae > Terrapene > Terrapene triunguis. Next base: position 62,200,111 of record NW_020664393.1, on the reverse strand, counting down.
GTAGCTTCTGATTGTGGTCTCTTTTAAAGAACTTCTGAAAAGCCAGCCAGTGTTCACTTCTCCATGCTCACTGAAAAGTATGTCCTCTGCAGAGGTGGCACAATGACCTTCTCTTCACTACACTGTGAGACGGGGCCAGCATACAACCTTCTCAAAATCTACTGGTCACTTCCCCATTTGCTCTCAAATCCCATTTATCTAAAGGCCTCAAGGGAAGCAAACCAATATATAGGAGATTTTATTTATATATTTATATATAAATAAAATCTCCTATATATTGGTTATATATATATATAATCAAGTACATCAAAGGTTGTTACAAGGAGGAGAGAGAAAAATTGTTCTCCTCTAAGGATAGAACAAGAAGCAATGAGCTTATATTGCAGCAAGGAAGTTTTAGGTTGAACATTAGGAAATAATTCCTGTCAAGGTAGTTAGGCAATGGAAAAAATCGCCTAGGGATAGGGTGATCAGACAGCAAGTGTGAAAAATCGGGATGGGGGTGAGAGGTAATAGGTGCCTATATAAGAAAATGCCCCAAAAATCGGGACTGTCCCTATAAAACCGGGCCCTCTGGTCACCCTACCTATGGAGGTTGTGAATCTCTATGATTGGAAATTTTTAAGAGCAGGTTAGACAAACACCTGTCAGGGATCGTCTAGATAATACTCACTCCTGCCATGAGTGCTAGGGACTGGACTAGATGACTCTCAAGGTCCCTTCCAGGTCTATGATTCTATATAACATCTAATCTAATGGAAAATAAGCTAATCACAAATATGGACCATAGTGGGTTCAGTATTTAACAATTTCATACTAATTAACCTCACAGGCATGTTCTGAGGATTAATATGTCAACATTTCCAAAATGGTATGAAGATGTGAAATTCTACATACAGTAAGTCATAAGTATTGTTTAATGTAGCATAACTTATATTCTAAAACACTGGAAGAGATTTTTAAAGGCCTTCTAGCACATTTAAATTAAGGGCCAGATTTTTTAAATGTGAAAATCTGCATGCCCATGATTGTAGCTTTAAAAATCTGGTCCTAAGCATGTGTTTTCTTATACTTTCAGCTTGCATAATGACAGATTTTTCTTTATAAGAGTCCCTACAGCAGTCTAAAATCCACATGATGCCCTTGATAAGCCTGTCAAAGAGCTTTCAGCAGCTAATCAGCAACAACAGACCCACATCTTATTATGACTGGTTGTGTAAGACATTGTAACACTAGCTATGGAGTGATGGTGAATCATAAAAATGACATCCAAATAATTGTTAATTAAAAGGAGAATATAAACATGCTTTTGCAGCAAACAAAAAAAGTGGATTTTTTTCTCTTTTCCTCCCTTTTTTCCCCCTAGCAATGATCACCATCTGCTGGACAATGTGTGCATTTACTAACACTAACAGAGAAATTGATCTCAAAGACGGAAAAGCAGGCTGTGCCCACAAGTACACACACGTTTTATGTAAATATCCACATAAATTCTCATTTTATTCCCAGATATGCAGCTGAAATGCATTTTGCCACCTGCTTCCAAACACATTATATACTATTAAGCACTTGCATGTCACCACATTACATATTGTAGCTGAAGTGTTAGAATGAAAAGTAATCAAATTAAGGTATCATACTCTTCGTGTGTCAGATTCTTAGCAGCCCCTATGTAGCATGCAGAGAGGACGAGGGAAGGTAAAAGACTTTTCTCCAATCTCTTCCAACCTTCTGCAGGAGGTGGCCAAAATCTAAAGTGGGAAGGCATAGTCCCTGCTTCTAGTTAGCATCCTATGAGTGCTAGCTACTGAAAGGGGAATGGGTTGAAAATGGGGTCATTACATTTCATGTGTACTTGCCAGTGGAGCTGGCTTGGCACAGCATGCTGTGGTAGAGCTCCAGGTGTGGTAGTGGTTCCCTCGGAGTTCCCAAGAGGAAATCAGGCTGACCCAATTGTGAAACAGAAGGAAACCAGCAAAGATTTCAAAATTTCCCATGGAACAAAATTCTGTAAAAAGAGTTGGGTTCAGGTAGATTGAAACACTCTTCTGCTTTTGACAGATTTTTAAATTTCATATTTCTAATGTAGAATAAATAATTGAAACAAAAAGCCATTTTGAAATGGAAAATTGAAACTTTCTGAAACAGAATGCTCTGTTCTTTGATTTTTGAGGGTTTTTTCCAAAATAAAATGTGGTTGAAATCTACGTGTCCATGAAATGTGAGGGAAAGACAGTCTATCAGAAAATTACCACCAGCTCTAGTAACTACCGATACACAAACCAAAAATTCCTGTCTCAAAATGTTGTGAGATAACTCCCAGTTCAGGGCAACTGCGTGTGTATCTCCCCTCTGTGGTCCAGCAAGGGCACACACTCCAGGCTTCTGGCTACAGAAAAAACAATAAAAGAATCTATATACATGCTAATAAGCTTACCAGAGATCACCCCAACCTGCCATGGGCTCTGGCAGGAGCAGTCCTTCCAAACACCCCCGAGGGGTTTCAAGTTCTGAGCTGAGACTGTGATGAACAATTACACTCATGCCATGTTTAGTCCACCCTTTATATGGTTAGGGGATCTTTGATCTGGAGTTTCCAGGACCAGGTAATTAGCAGATAATCGGTTTCTCTCGTAAGGGTGTAGCTTCAAAAGGATGGATTCAAAATGGGTTCTTTGCATTCCCCTCACCCACAGAAGTCTTTTGAAGTTCTTGCATTTACATTAGGCATGTCCCTAGAAAAGTTACATACAATAACACATAAACAATTGCATTTTTAATACAATGGACACCAAATGTACTAAACCTAATTCAATAAGGTTTAGGTTAATTCAGTGAAGTTTATCTTAATTTCACATGATTTGTCCAGGATAGTGTCAGTCTGTCACAATGACAGTCCTACCCTAGCCCATCCGTTCACCAAACAGGGGCTGTTTTCAATACACACCGTAAAGACAGTGCTAGGTCTGAGAAAAGATATGAAAATAGGACATAGGGAATAGGGAGATAGTGCCGCTATTCTGTATTGCAGCCCCAATTAATGCTTCAGACTGACACCTCCTATCCCATGCCCAGCAAAAATAGAGGCATCACAGGGAAGAAGGCCAAAAAGGGAAACTGCAGGACAGTAGTCTCACAACACCAACAACAATGAGCTAAAAGGACAGAGCACCCCAACAGCAAGAAGGACTGTTATAAGAATCCTGCAGACTCAACTCAGAGATAAGGAGGCTACTGGAAATGGCTGCTTATTTCAAATTAATAAAGGTCATAGGAATGTTAAACTAGAAATTTCCCCGAGAAAAAAAATCAGTCATGACTATCTACTTCCAGACCTCATCTGACTGTGTCTTCTGCCCTTGTCTTCTCACAGTGGAAAGCCTTCAACCTGAACTTCAGGTCCTACAGATTTAGTTCAATCCTCCTTTTAAATTTAATGAATATTCCAGAGGAAAATTTCCTTTCCCTCTGTAAATTATTTATATTTGTTCTTAATCAAGTATTGCCTTTCTGATTGGTTGTACCAAGACAGGATAATCAATCTCACTTTATCATATGGAAGAACTGAAAGACTTTATATGGGACAGGAATAAATTCAGACTTACTCTGAAAAGGTTAAGGTTCCAGCTCTTAGAAAGCTCTCAATCTCCATGTATTCAGTTTTACTTCCTGTCTTAGGCTAGGTTTACACTATGGGGGGAGGGTGGGGGTCGACCTAAGATACGCAACTTCAGCTACGTGAATAGTGTAGCTGAAGTTGCGTATTTTAGGTCGATTTACCTGGCTGTGAGGACGGCGGCGAGTCGACCGCTGCCGCGCTGCCATCGACCGCTGCCGCGCTGCCATCGACTCCGCTTCCGCCTCTTGCCGCGGTGGATTTCCAGAGTCGACGGCAGAGCGATCAGGGATCGATTTTATCGCGTCTTCACTAGACGTGATAAGTCGATCCCCAATAGATCGATTGCTACCCGCCGATCCGGTGGGTAGTGAAGACGTGCCCTAAGAGGTCATGGTATGGCACTCAAGTACTCTATTGATCTTTTGGCTATCAGAAGTAAAATATTCTGAATCTATATATCCTAAATTGATCTTGGACTCATTTCTCCTCGAAAACAAAAGATAATAACCTGTAATGGGTTCAATAAGAATTGTTACGACTCAGCCCTCCTCTCTCTAATTTTCTTTTTTGCATCAGTGGTACCGCTGAAGTATTCCAGATATCAACACTAACAAATGGCAAACTGCATTTATTTTAAATAACCATTCAACAACAAAAAATCACCTTCCTCCAAATTTGGAAATGACTACTACTAGAAGAGTGATTTCTGAATACTAAAGCCCAGATCCACAAAGGGTCTTATGTTTCTAAAGCCCAGATTTAGGCACCTAAAACCCAGATTTAGATGCTCCTGCAATTCACAAAACTCTTGCTCGACTGTCACCTAACTCTATAAGCTGCCTAAACTCATGCAGCACATACATTTTCACTCTGAAAGTCTACTAGATGCCTAAGTTTCTGCCTCTGGGCACTTGCACTGCTCCCTCAGGCTAGGACTCCTATCTCCTGTCTAAGCACCACTGCAACCCTCAAACAAGGTGAAGCTAGGCAGTGCCTCAACTATCATGTTTGCGGGGCCTGATCTGGTTGGTATGCTGATTGTATCTAATTCCACACACAAGGGCCAGGAGAAGGACGCAGTGCGATCCTTTTAGTCCAATGCTTAGGGTACTAGCCTAGGATGAGAAACACCTGAGTTCAATTGCCTGCTGAGGAGAAGGAATGTGAACCGGGGTTTCCCATCCCTGATATGCTGATAGAAGGCTCTCTCAATCTCTCTTTTATTAATGTTGTTCCACTGTGTATTAAATTATTAACTATGCATTTTACCAAAGCAAGAGCGACTTTGTAGTGCAGGTATTAGGGCAGCCACTTGAGAAGTGGGAAACCCCTACTCCTTATCAGGCAGAGGCAGGAATAGAACTGGGGTCTCCCACCTCCCAATAAGTGCTTTAACAACTAGGATAAAGGTAATCTTCTGTCTTCATTTTGTGTGAAGTTAGGGGTGCTGGGAGAATGTCTACCAGATTGGGCTCCATAGGTCAGCTAGGTGAGGCAAGGCCTGTCTCCACGTGGTTTGAGGATCATACCAGGGTTTAGGTGCAAGATAGCCATCCAGGTGTCTGCCTCAAGGCAGAAACTTAAGTATGTTGGGGACTTTTACTGCAAAAACTTAGGCAGGGGTTCTATGGATCGCAGTAGCACCTAAATCTGAGGGTTAGGCACCTAAGGGAATGTCTACACAACCTGCAGCAGCAAGGCTCCAATTCTGGGTTGACAGACTTGGGCTTGTGGGAGATCGCACTAATAGCATTAAAAATAGCTGTGTAGATGTTGGACTGGAGTTTGGGCTTTGAAGCATGGTGGGGGAAGCACTTCAGAGCCCATGGTGCAACTTAAAAACACTGTCTCCACAGCTATTTTTAAGCACAGTAGCGCAAGCCCCATGAGTCCAAGTATGTTGACCTAAGTGACTTATATAAGGTCACACTGGAAATCCATGTAAGAACGGGGAATTTGATCCAGGTCTTTGCGTAGCACCCTAACCTCTATACCATCCTTCCACTCTTATTGTGAACCATATGCAGCCATGAGGAATTCAAATGGCACTGTCTTGGAGCATGAAGTTGCATCCCTCCTATGGTCATATATGCAACTTGCCAGCACTTCCTATTTAATGTTAAGCAGAGCCAGAACAACCATATACAGGGCACAACTCTTAGCCACTCTGACAATAACCCTACCACGTTGTACTTTAGGAGAAAAACACACCTTTGTTCTTTCTATGCTTACTGTGTTCTTCTAACAATTATTTAATAGGATCATAGAAGATTAGGGTTGGAAGAGACCTCAGGAGGTCATCTAATCCAACCCCCTGCTCAAAGCAGGACCAATCCCCAACTAAATCATCCCAGCCAGGGCTTTGTCAAGCTGGGCTTTAAAAACCTCTAAGGATGGAGATTCCACCACCTCCCGAGATAACACATTCTAGTGCTTTACCACTCTCCTAGTGAAACAGTGTTTCCTAATATCCAACCTAGACCTCCCCCACTGCAACTTGAGACCATTGCTCCTTGTTCTGTCATCTGCCACCACTGAGAACAGCCAAGCTCCACCCTCTTTGGAACCCCCCTTCAGATAGTTGAAGGCTGCTATCAAATCCCCCCTTACTCTTCTCTTCTGCAGACTAAACAAGCCCAGTTCCCTCAGCCTCTCCTCGTAAGTCATGTGCCCTGCCCCCTGAACATTTTTGTTGCCCTCTGCTAGACTCTCTTCAATTTGTCCACACCCTTTCTGTAGTAGGGGGCCCAAAACTGGACGCAATACTCCAGATGTGGCCTCACCAGTGCCGAATAGAGGGGAATAATCACTTCCCTCGATTTGTTGGCAATGCTCCTACTAATGCAGCCCAATATGCCTTTAGCCTTCTTGGCAACAAGGGCACACTGCTGACTTGTATCCAGCTTCTCATCCACTGTAATCCCCAGTCCTTTTCTGCAGAACTGCTGCTTAGCCAGTCGGTCCCCAGCCTGTAGCGGTGCATGGGATTCTTCCGTCCTAAGTGCAGAACTCTGCACTTGTCCTTGTTAAACCTCATCAGCTTTCTTTTGACCCAATCTTCCAATTTGTCTAGGTCACTCTGGACCCTATCCCTATCCTTCAGCATATCTACCTCTCCCCCATCTTAGTGTTATCTGCGAACTTGCTGAGGGTGCAATCCATCCCATCATCCAGTTCATTGATAAAGTTGTTGAACAAAACCAGCCCCAGGACCGACTCCTAGGGCACCCCGCTTGATACTGGCTGCCAACTAGACATCAAGCCGTTGATCACTACCCGTTGAGCCCGACAATCTAGCCAGCTTTCTATCCACCTTATAGTCCATTCATCCAATCCATACTTTTTTAACCTGCTGGGAAGAATACTGTGGGAGACTGTATCAAAAGCTTTGCTAAAGTCGAGGAACAATCTCCCACTAATCACACCGAACAGTGTCAATCTGCTTCTGTGTCGGGTGTAACTGTCAGGGACAATTAGATTATCTATCTAATTGTCTATCAGCACTTTTTAGTTTGAGTACCTAGATGAAGTTAAATAAGAAACACTGGTGCAGTCCTAATAAAGGCTACACTGGCAACATCACATTCAATGTTTCATAATGATTTACAAAGCAGAATCTGTACTTGCACTTAAACCACAACAAAATAGAAGTATGCAAGTAGCCTTTTGCACTATGGAAGACCCTGAAAGGAAGCAGAAGATGTAAAAACAGATTTTTTTAAAGGTTCACATAATTCAGGAATTTATATTTAATGGAGGTTGTAGAAAGGCTACAAGTTTTAAGTGCACTGAATTTTTTTTTTCTTCCAGGGTGTTGTTGGGAACTTTCATTTAAATTCTGTTCCCCCAAGTACAGCAGACAAATTGCTTTTTGTATGATTCATCACAAATAGCAGTGAAACCTTTATTATCCCAAGTATTTCTCTTGTCCCTTTCAGAAGCTACTGCTGTTTTGACCTTCATTATTCACTTAGCCAGATGCTTCTCTTGCACCTTTAATTTTTTTTGACCTTTTATAAAGTGGAAAAAAAATAATGAGTCTTGAAAGAGCAATTTTGACATTAGAACATTCTCCAAGATTCATAAGTCTCTTTGTTACTCCCACTCAGAAAAGCTTCATTTATGGCTAAGTTGTGAATCCCTTACTCATTCTGGTGAGGCATTAGTCACATGAGTAGTGACTTTAATGGAACTACTTGTGGGAGTAACTGCTCATCAGTGTGAGCAAGAGATTCGCAATCTGACTGGAATTTTTCTGGTTGTGTTCTCAGCCAGCAAGGGAAGATATCTTCCTGTAGAGACAGATGCAACTCCCACTGCCATCAGTGGGATCTCATGGCTGAACAGGGCCTTATCTGTAGAAGGTGCTTCAGCTAAGAACAACTGCACCAGACTATTTTACATATTTTACAAAATATTTTCAGATGCTCCAGACCAGTCATATTGCAGTTTTCATAAACTCCATTTTGTTATGTTTCTCTCCTAGTTATTTGGGGTATCTGAGGAATCTCTGCAGCTATTTAATTTTAAAAGAAAGCTTGTTTCGGTGTGTTTTTTCTATGTAATTTTATTCCAATGTCCAGTAATTATTCATTTTTATTAAATACAGATTCATTTACCAAAGTAGGCAGAGATCAACTTGATGTGGGGGAACAGGCATAGCTTGGGAGCCAATAGCCATAAGGGATGTCTAAGGGAGAGAAAATCCTAGGGAGTAGCTCCATGTGGATAGTCTGAGATCTGTAGGATTTCCCTATGGACTTTGGAATGTCTTTGAAATGCTGAAAACTAACACACCTGCCCCATTTATATGCCCACAAAACATACCTCAGGCTGATCCTTCTGGATTACAGCAAATGTTAACCAAGAATTTCCCTAGTAACCTTCCCTCTTCCATGGGATTTACATTGGAGGGGATCAGTAGCACACACATTTTATTTAAGATGAATAAATTATTTCTGTTTGGAGTTTTATTGTGAGCACACCAAAAAACTGCATATCTGAATGTAACACAGAATTGTTAGAAAACTGTGTAATGAATTGTGTTAGTCAAATATATACTAAATAGTATTGTTGGAGAAATGAATATTGTATATAGTATTTTAAGAAAATAGAAAGGAATTCTTGCATTTGTATGTGTGTCTGCTGATGCAGCATTTCAGAACTCAGCTGAAAAAGCTTCAGGGTTATGTTGAACCATGAAACCTGGGTTGTGTATCTTATTTGTAAAATCTTTGGTCTGTGTATATAGCAGGCAGCAACAGAGTGCTCGCAGGGAATTATTAGGTATGCGCTGTCCCTCAACAAGACAAGCTAATAAGCAAAACCCCAAGGCCACAAAAATAGACCAGTAAGATTAAAAACAACTGGATGAAACCAACTGGGTTGACAGTAGAGAATAAATGACAGGAATGGCCTGAATCAGATAAAAGTAAGTTTTACCAGGATAAGCAAAAATGTATTCGTTTTCATTAGTTATTGTGATTTATGCATAAGAATGTTTTAATTGGAGGTATAGAATAGATAGTTTATTAAGTTACCTCATCTGTGTACCTAAGTCTGCAAAGTTACAAGGGATAAAAGATAGGTGATTGACAACATGAGAATGGAGAAAACTCAGGGAAGAACATAGCAGAGACCAAAGATTTGAAAAGAGTTGCACTGTCCCCAGGAGAGGTAATTTGATCAATTATTCTCTTAATTTATCTGTTTTTGCATGTAATTCAGAAGTGATAATAGCATTGTCTTAAATACAAAATAAAGGCCAAAAAAAAAAAACAGTTTACACCTAAATGGATAGAAATCTTGGGCTAGGAAGGACCTCAGGACATCATCTTGTCTAGCCCCCTGTGCTGAAGCAGGACCAAGTAAACTTAGATAGTCTCTGACAGGTGTTCATCCAACCTGTTCTTAAAATCCTCCAATAAGGTGGATTCCATAACTTCCATTAGAAGCTGATCCTAGAGCTTAACTATCCTTATAGTTAGAAATCCCTGTTTCCTAATGTCTAACCTAAATCTCCCTTGCTACAGATTAAGCTAATTTCTTCTTGTCCTACTTTCACTGGACATGGAAAACAATTGATCACTCTCCTCAACTGGTTTTGGACCCATCTTAGTAATTTCATATGAACCACATTTCCCTACTTTGCTTATGAGAATGTTATGTAGATCTGTATCAAAAGCCTCACTAAAATCAAGATATATCACATCTACAACTTCTCCCATCCACTAGGCCAGTAATTCTGTGGAAAAAAGGAAGTTATGTTGGTTTGACGTGATTTGTTCTTGACAAATCCATGTTGGCTATTATTTATAACCCAGTTATCCTTTAGGTGCTTACAAATGATTGTTTAATAACTTGTGTCAGTATTTTTTCAAGGTATCAAAGTTAGGGTGATTGGTATATAGCTCCCTCGGTCGTCTTTTTTACAGATGCGTACTGTCTGCCCTTCTCCAGTCCTCTGGGACCGCACCCATCCTCCATGAGTTCTCAAAGAATGGTTCTGAAATTGCTTCAGCTAGTTCCTTAATTACCTAAGGGTGAATTTTATCAGACCCTGATGACTTGAATACATCAAACTTATCTAAATATTCTTTAACCCTTTTCCTTATTTTGGCTTGCATTCCTTTCCCTTTGTTGTATATATTAATTGTGTTAAGTATCTGGTTACAATTTACCTTTTTAGTGAAAACTGAAGGTATTAAATAATAGGTATACATGCTAAAAAGAAAAAAGGTTGTCAAAGTGCAGGACATACGGTGACATACAAATTGTTGAAATAACAGGCATTAAACACCTCAGCCTTCTTATTTTATGTGGAGTGTGTAGCAATACCTATAGCTAGAGATGCATAAATGTTTTCATTCTAAAGGGTCCTTTTCAGTTTCTTATAACTTTTACTTATTGGGCTAAAAATTGGAACACTTTTTTTCTCAGACTGGGGGTGATATTTTTCTGAACGCTTGAGTAAAAATATCCAGTCATTTTCAAGCACAGAAATGTAGCTTATGCTTGAAGACCAATTGGCCTAGTAAGCAATAATGTATGGATGGCTGGAGTATACAGTACAAGCATCTCTTGTACCACCAGTACCTGAAGCATTAAATTGGTAGCACTGGAGTCATTTACTTTTACTATACACCAGATAGCCACATGTAATTGCTACTGTGCTTCAGGAGAAATGGCTTTGAAAATGTTAAGATACAGAAAGAGATGCAAGAAGCTAAGCTTCTTCCTGTGTGAGCAACTTACTTCTGTAATTCCATTGATGGTAATGGGGCAATACACAGGGAACAATACACTACACCTACATATTGAGAGGAAATACAAACCACAAAGTGGTGTTGTCTGTGCTGCTACAAGCATGGGCGTGATAATGAAAGGTACACTCTGCTTTTATTATCATCTATGTTATCTATGTAATATTGTTGTGGTTGAAGCAATTATACCTCCAGAGATGAGATGCAAAAATAGTAACTATTTAGTTGCTACTTACTACTGTGTAGAGTTTATTTTAAGCTAGTATTATTTATTAATATTATAACAGCTTCAACAGACTACACATGATAGAGATATCTCTGTTTTCTACCTCAAAAGTCCTCCCCAAAACCTCTCCAGTTGAATAATAACTGACCAGACATTCAGCAATTAAAATAAGACATTGTAAGCATAATATTTGCACCTCTCTAGCATCTTTTATCCAAATACTTTACAAGAATTAATGAATGTTTATAGAAAACCCATGAAGCAGGTAAGTGTTACACCCATTTTGCAGATCAGGGGAATGGAGGTACAAATAGGCAGTTGGTGGGATTTTCAAAGCACTCAGCATTGGCCTAACTGTGCTCTCATTGAAATTAATGGGAGTTTTAGCAATGATTGTATTGGGGCAGAATTAGGCCAAAGCTGAATGCTTTTGAAACCCCCAATTTATGTGTCTTTCCCAAGCTCATGAGGAGCCGAGAACTGATCCCAAGATTCCAGATTACCAGTCACTTGTTTTAAACTTTGCTATCATTATTATGGGTGTCCATTACATTTACAAACAGTAGGATAAGTCACCTGCCCTCATTCTCATTAGGATAGTTACAGAACACTAAAGAAATAGAAAGGCCACATAGTTCCACATCTCTGAAATAAATGATATGCAAAAGGGCATTTCAACAATTTGTATGTTATCATATGTGAAGTATTTTGACAACCTGTCCTTCCTTTTTAACATGTATTCCTTAAGTTTGATCTATATGGAGAATTTATTTTCCTTGCATCCCATTTTTATCAGGGTAGATTGTTACATTCAACGGGTAACAACACATTTCCATGGCATTCTTACAAACAACTTTTTAAAAAATAATAGTTATAAAAGCTCTTTGATAATTTATATCTTTATTTTATTGAACTGTGGTAAATGAAAGAAAAGGAAATATCTTAACATACTCTATGGTAAGCAGGGAAGCTGCAATTTATTGTTTTCTTGGGCTAAAATTTTCAGGAGTGGCCTTTCAGTTTTGGACCTCAATTTTTGGATGTCTAAATTGAAATACCAAAAAATTAGTGGATGCTCCTTAAAATTTTGGCCATTTGGCCAATAGAAAAGTGAGGAAATATTTATAAATCTAATCATCACCACCAGATGGCACTACTTTACACCAGCTGAGTTACACCAAGTAGTATACCTAAGTCAATAACAATTAACACACTCCTTGTAAAAACAATCTTACATGGATATGAAATATGCAGGTCTATAAAAAGAAAATGAATGGAGATGGTTCAATGGGGACGAGGACAGGACTTAATATGTAAAACTAGCTAAACTGGAGAATGAAGTAAGCCAAGGGAAACTAGGGAACAGAAGCAGTTCAGCAGTGCAACATCTGGCCCTGTGCTACCAAACAGAAGGTCAGAGGTTGGAAGTAAGGACTGATGAACTGGTTCAGATTAAAGAAGAACTAATTCAAATTATCACTGAAAATTTAAATTGAGGTTGCTGTTTTACAGCTTCAAAAATGTTAACTTCCCACTCCTGATCCAAAATCTTTGTCATTCTAGCCCTTTTCCGTGTGAAGATGGGTTTGATATAAACTGATTGCTAGGACTGAACAGATCTTTCTGAAGCAGAAAGGGGAGTCCTGAACGCACACACATGCACACATGTTTTACATGTTTTATGTAAAATGAGTCAATTAAATTTGGGTGTATTCTAAAGAATCATCTCACTAAAACTCCTCAGAACCTCCGTGTGATGCTACGAGTAATGGTGTGATCATGGGGAACAGGACATTGTTATGTTGGGGATGGGGAGGATTGGAAGAGTTTTCTGAAGCATACTCAAAAATGCTAAGGTAGTTTCTGCTGTAGAAACTTCCCATCCTTTCTGACACTGACACTTGGACAGCTGCTGCTTACTCCGAGCTAAAATATCCCTGGCCTTTCCAGAAGTGGGAAGGATTGGGGGAGTGCAGGAAATCTTCACCTCTGTGCTCCTGAATAAGGAGCTGGGACAATTATAACGTAATAATCCTCACTTAAGGACTGTACAGTACTTCTGTGAATCCCCCAGGAAGACACCTTCTTCCAAAAATGGTGGGGAGGAAGCCATGAATCATGCATTCCCATTGACTTCCGTAGGAATGCAGGAGCTCAGCACCTCTGGAAAATCCCTGTTTAGGTGTTTAAATGGATGTAGAGGAATAACTTCAGGCTCCCAATTTTGAAAATCTTGGCCTAAATTTATATTATTTTGTTTGGGAAACATGATGTCACTTTCACAATTGATTGACTGGAATATTAGAGGTGGGAGTAACTTTCTTATTGGCTGGGAGAATATCTAAGTACAAGGTTTTCTCAGGTGTTTCACTGAAGAATGTCTTTGGTCTGTCTATCGACCTATCTTGGATTTTATACTCCCACCCATCACACAATATCTGACCATTTTCATGTAAAATTGATAGCAAAAGAAAAGTCCCCAGACGATTTCAAGGGCTGTCCGGCACTTTTCTCCTTTTTGGTCTTTGCCAAAACATTATTTCTTTTAATAATGTTTTTGTGATTAACTTTTTTTAAGGTGCTGTGCACTTGAGGCTAGACTGGTTATGTCCCTATCTGAGTGCATGCAGGAGCCTATACATTCTCATCCAGGGGCCACCTTCTGGGCATATAACAATGCAAAGGGGCTGAGTCATACCTGTGGAACTGGTTGGGCATGGAGAAGGGCAGCATATTAAGGCATTCTAAGAGATGGTAATTTGGGGCAGTGTGACTTTCCTCCATCCACAGCACAGACCACAGGGTTATTCACACAATCTGTCATTTCATGTGTTGGGGCTTTTTTCTGATTATCTGCCATAAGAATGTAAATGCCACTTTGTCCACATTAGTTATGATGCATTTTGTTATTGAAATACACAGATTAAATGAGGCCAGAACAGAAGCTCTGAAAACTCTTCACAAGGGTGGATCAAACATCCTGAGTCCATTTTAACACTTCTTTCAACTGTTCTCTCCAGCGTGCAATGCACTTCGAAGAATCCCAAATTGGAGCAGACAACCATGCTTCCAGCAGAGCCCAGCAATTGCTAAATACACGGTTAAGAAAAGCACTTTGATACGTGCAGTCTACATAACTGGAAGTCTCATTTTCTGCTACTTACATCTTGTCACAAAACCTCCACAAGATCAAGGCTGATCTATCTTTGTATTGTTTCTGCTGCAGAACTTAGCCTGCTAGGTTAGGACCTCTGTAATACTGAATGGTTACTTTCATCTCCTATATGTTGAAGGCAGGGCAGAGAGGATGTAGTGTGTGTTATATAAAACTGTTAAAAACGGTCTAAATTTAGAAAGTATGATAGAAAGCGAAAGTGTTATGAGCGCTTATATACACAACATATCTCAATAATGAGATAAGGAGCTTGAGAAATAAGTACATCTCAAGGAACCGTCTAAAAAAATCTTTTCACTAATTTAAGATTTTTTTTCTTCTCCTCTTCCTTACTACTTATTTGTTATTTACACTCTTGTAGTGACTTGAGGTCCCACTTTTGGGAATCAAGGCCACACTGAGCTGAGAAGTCCATTCTCCAAGAAAGCCGCTGGCCAATAGCCACCCTCTTAATGGCAGCAGAAAAAGGAAATGAGACCCAGGCTTCTATCCTGTCTGGATCAGGAAGTAGATGGTACAGTCCAAGGCTTGGTAAATGTTTTCTCAACTCAGCTCTTGATGGTGTGACCTCCAGACATGACATTCTGGGGATAGGCTCAGGACCCTGGAATACTGTGTGCAGCAAGTCTCCTATTCTGCAGATGTTATGGGATGGTCTTACCATAACCCTTTAAGCCATGAGTGTTTTAACATGCATGCTCACCAGTACAGAGTGAACTGTCTCAGAGACTAATAAACTGGAAGCTTGACCTAGATCTGGGGCTAGTGATTGTTGCAATATCACAGTCAACAGATGAATACATCTTGTTCCTGATTTGCAAACCCAACTACAGACTAGCTACAGCCCAATAAACTGTGAGAACAGCACCTGGGTGTTTAGTTGTACTCCGGACTCTGAATGTTATTTGGAATTACTACTATGGGGAGTATGGTCTTTGCGCATAATAATAATTTATTATCATTTTTCAAAGATCCCAGAAGGAAGTCAGTTAAAATCACTGGATTATGAGGTATTCAGTTGTGCTCCATGTTTTTGTTTTCAGTAGAACATGGTATTGTCAGGTATTTCTTGTATGTATAAACATATATAAAGGATGTAAATAAAGTGACATGAAATATATATTTATTAGCTTAGACTGTGGATAGAAATGATTGAACTCATACAAAGATTTATGTTTCAGTTTAATTAGAAATAGTCTTTTGTATTGCTCACCAATATGTTACATAAATATTTTCATTAGTATAAAGTGTTGTACAATATAGATTAAAATATTTCCAGTAAGCCATGGAATTTATTATAATACTGATACACAACATGAGATAATGGTTTTGAAAAAAGGGAGAAAAGCATTAGTGATTCTAAATAAATGTGAGCGAGTCTAGGGCACTTGACAATTATTTCTCTGCACTTCTAGCACTTCTCTTTTGAAGTTGGAGAATAACATTCCAAAATGATTCAACAAGATTAGCATAGAATGGTCAAAATTTAAAGAACAGGAAGAGCTCCCTATGAAAAATAACAATAAGAAAACAAATAATAATGGATCAAGAGCCACATGATAAATACACAGATTGGCCCTCTGTGTTGAAGCTGTTGCAGAAATGGTTAATCATGGGAGAGGCATTTTTCTTGTTTAAACTTGACAGGCCCAATTAACCACTGCCCTATACTTTTGTACAGGCATTTACACCTAAGTGAGCTCAAAGTACATGTAAAAGACTACTGTTTCTGACCTGGTAGCATTTAAAACCAACTTGCCATTGGTACAAGTGACTACACCAGGTGCAGAGCAACTGTGAATTAAACCTGACATAGATAAAACTAGAAAAGGTGTGGTGTATTCACTTTATTTGCTTTCATCATTTATGTTATCTGTATATTCTAAACTGAATATTCCTGCTCCATAATTTAAAATCTAGGGTTTACCTTAGATTATTATCTGTCTTTTGAATGCTATCATTTATGGGTTATTTTTGCTGGATTGGCAGAATTTAGATGATGCTTCTGCAGCTTAATAATGATTAGAGACCATATATTAGTCACATTTAGATTAGGCTGATGCAGTATTTTGCTTGTGGGTGGGCATTTTGTTTTCCTTTAGTATATACTGGTCCAAACTGAATCAACTTGCTGAAAGTCTGAAAGAGTGACTGAAAGAGTCACTTCCTTCCAATACTGAAAAGGGGACTTTAGGGACAATACTGTTTTTCCTTATTCTAATAAAGCCACTCTGTCTGTCTTCTTCATTACAGAGCTTCTGCCCTGAACCTTCTTCATCTCCTTTCTGCCTGAAACCCTGCTACAAGTTTAAAGAAACCGTTCACATAAGGTCACATAATGGGGTGAAGCAATCTCCAGCAGCTCCTAGGTGGGTGAAGAGATTCTACCTCTTCCACCCACAATGTAGAACTGTTCCTTAAAGGCATAGTGTAGCCTTATACTAAATACGTAACTTTAATTAAAGTATTAGCATTTCAATTTGATGGACTGTTGGTTAATGATAATCAGTTAACACTCTGAGTTTATATGAAATGAAAACTAAGAAGATGAAGATACTGAGATGCAGAATAGAAAGGAAGTAAAATGAGAATAAAACAGAGTAAGGGATGTAGAGAAAACACCAGCTAAAGATCCAGTAGCCTGGGAGGAATGGTCCATTGGGACTCTGGTAATTGAGCCCAGGCGCGCTAGGTCCTAATGCTGCCACCTTAGCTACTATGCCAGAACAATGCCCTGACCTGGTACCCCCTGACCAACAGCCTTAGTGGTAAAGGCCTACAGGCTCACAGCAGCCACACGCCAGACTCCTCATTGGATGGACAAGCAGCACTCTCATTCGGTACCTGGACTATCTAAAGACTCCAACAGGAAGAGGAAGCTGTCTGAGCAACAGACCATTGCCTGCTGGTTGCTCCTCAGACTGCCTTGGCTTGCCTGACCCTGCCTTGCCTCCTCGTCCAATCTCGCTTCCCCAACCCACTGACCCAGCCCCTTGGATTGGATCTTTCATCTACTGACCCCTGTGAGAACCTTGACCATTTCTCTGTATAGCCTCTGATATGGATTGACGTACTAGCTACCCAACCATCACACACACTTGACTACTGCTCTGGACTGCCGCCTAGCCCACCTCAGACACCTGGGCATTACATGGTCCTACAATAAATTGTGATTCTACAGGGATATTTAAGGTGTTGTCAGAGAATAATAATGTCTGTTTTTCTTCTATAATTGTTTTAAAGAAGGTTAATTATTTATTGCCATATGCATTCATTGTTCTACTTTTCTACATGTTGTAATGTGTGTACTTTGACTGTCCAGTATTTAGCATCCTGATATCACCTGATGAATCAAGCATTTGGAAGGTCATGGGATATAAGGAACACCTTTTAAAATAAAAATCAATCAAAGGAAGGATGGCCTACATCAAATAATCATCTTCAAATAAGACAGGAGGCCTCAGAATAATACAAATATTCAGGTACAAATATAGTCAATGTTTGAAATGAATAGCTCCAGAAGACTGACTGCTGCCATAACGGGGTAACTTCATTACTGAGCCTCCAAAAAAAGAAAAAGTGTAGCGACAGTTATAAGACGTGCAATGACTCTTAAGGGCTGTGCTCGTTGGCTATGAGACAAACTTCTAATGTTCCCAGTTTCACTGCCTACAACCAGCACTTCAGTACGTGCAGTTATTTATATATTTATTTTTAAGTAGCTTCTGTTTCACTAGAGCCTTTGTAAAGGCTTTTGAGCCCTCATTACATAGCAGCTGCCAAGGTCTAAATTTGCCAGTTCTTTGAACAGCTAAGCCTTCTCTTGAGTGACCCCTCTGGTTGCAGTTGTGGCACCAGCCCTATACTTTGGTACTTTCCTTTTACTGTGTTTATGAACAAAACCCCATTATGGCTGTACCTAACTTTGGATAAGTAAAACGATACCAAAAACTGATTTGTTTATTAGGCCTGTAGCGGTGCGATGACTCACCGGCGTGGAGCCTCCTGCTGGTCATCCTGGGAATTAGCTCTTCCAGCCCAGAGCGCCCTCTGCAGGCCAGTGTCTCGCCTGCCGCTGGCCCCCGTGTCCCTCCCAAACCCTGGTGCCCCTCTAAGTCAGAGTTCTGCCCCAAGCAGTAACCCACAATCTGGGTCTCCCCTCCTAGGGGAACCCCCAACCCTCTATCCCCACCTTCACCTCAGTCCCTGTTTTTCTCATTAGTTGTCCCCCGCATTCATTTGGTCCCTGGGTCCAGTGGTCCCTTACACTAGGCTGGGGGAGGGGCCTTTAGAAGTGAGCGGGCTTGTGCCCACCCACCTCCCGGGTTTTCCAATAAGACTACAAGGCCTCACAAATGACTCACAACAGAACCTGGGGTTGGGCAGCTTTCCTTTCCACATCAGTTATCTGTTCTCTCTGTGGTATCTGATTGTCTGTACTGCTGTATATGGCACACTTTACTCTGAGTCAGGAATGGACCAGTGACCCAACATGGTGTGACTATGCTGATGGAAGTGTCATCTTTTGTAGGAGATGTGAAACAGAGAACTTAGTATAAAAAGGGCCATGAACTCTTTTAATGACTATAAAAGGATAAAAATCAACCAATTTGTGCTTTCTCATATAACTGTTGAGAACCAAAATCCATGAGTTTTTGCATTGCCTACATAACAGTTACCACGGGTCTAGTAAAATTTTAGCCAGGTTTCCAGCAGAATTCAAATGTATTACAGGAATGAGGCTGAAAATAGTTATAATTGGGCTGCTATTTAACACTATCTTCCAATGTAGTTACAGTACAGCCTTTATGAATTCATATCATTGTCATGTAGCAGTAATATAATTATACTGTTCAATTATTTGTATATTTTAGTATATATTTACAGCAGCTTCCTAATTGTTACCTGTGAAAAAAAGAACCAGAGTTCACAAGTTCAAGTAATGAAAAAAGGCGTAACCTAAGAAAAAGAGAAGTACTTCTTTAAAAGGCAATGAAGCATCCTGGCCCAGAGGGAGGGAGGAGACCATAACAGGGCATTCCTCTCAATCTGACAGGAGGGATTTAGGAATGCAATGAGGAAGGAAGGAAATGGAAACTGGCTGACAAACCTCAGATTCTAAATTGGGATATGACCACTCCTGTGTCCCAAGAAGCCAATTTTGCATATTGGAAGGTACGTTATATAGCATATTTTCAAACACACAAAAGGAACTTGACCATTTATGAACGGGTTTCTGTAGAAATGGATAAAGAAAGCCCCAAAGTTCCACTTCACTGTCAGTGTGTCTCCCTTGTGCTTTTGATTTTAAGATTCAGGGAGATTTACAGATAGAGGACCTAATCCCTATTTTTATTGAAATCAATGCCAAAACTTCTATTGACTTCAGTGATGCAGGATCAAGCCCCTAATATCTGATTAGGGCCATACTGTGGCATTTAGCAGCTAGCCTGACTAAGGGACAATGCACATTTCATAGTCCTATGGGAAGCATGCGGGAGGGAGTATTCTCCAGGACACAATCTGTTATCAAGTGGCCTGGTGGGCATAGGGAATGTCTAAGTCATGTCCCCACGTTCCCTTCTCAAACCTTTTGGGCAACAAGAACTAATCCAAAACCCAGTTAAGTCAATGGGAGTCCTCCACCTTCAACGGGTGTTGCATCAGGCTGCAAGAGAGCTGTCCCGATGTTTTTCCAATTGCAGGGACTGCAGCTATGACACGCCTGTGCAAGGGGAAGAGGCCCATCACTGTCACAATACGGGCCTTAAAAACTCTCATCTGGAAACTTGTTCTCTCTAGGATTTATTTCATTATTTATTCATGATAGCCCTCAATATGTATTAAACCTTAAAAGGAATTGACTTTAGCACTACACCTGGATTCAAATCCCAAATCTTTCAATATGTAGCCAGCTTTCTTCACCCCCACAAATCTTTTAGAATTTCCTGAGTACCACACAGTTTATTGTGGGCAGTGAAAGAATCCTCTGATGTGACCTTAAATGGAAGAAATCCTTTCTGCCCTATTTTGTTTGTTCAGTAAAGATCCCAGGGCCCTTTTCACTGGTCTAGAGGTTTGCCTGGTGTTCTTAGCCAAATATATCTCTGGTCCCTCACGTCTTACAGCATGCTGTATGTTAGGCTACATCTGCCTGCCAGGCGAGGGGTGTGAGTCTCCTACTCGTGTACACAAACTCATGCTAACTCAAAGAGAGCTAGTACCAGTATGAATAGCAGTGTAACTACAGTAGCACTGGTAGCAGCAATGGAGGCACCACTGAGGTGGGCTGAGTACAAACCTGCCAGAAACCAATGTGTATGTACTCAGCACGACTCAGCTGTGACTACGCTACTGTATATACTCACACTACCTCAATGAGAGCTAGCATGAGTATGTGTACACGAGTAAGGGAATCACCCCCTCGCTTGTAGTGGAGACTTGGCCTTAGTTAACCACTGCCCTCTACGAGTGGTGATTCCCTGTAAAGAGGCTGTGTGTTTGTAGTGGCTAAGTGCTTTGGGATGTATGGTGCTATATAAAGGGAAGCTAATATTATGTTCTAAAACTTTTTGCCAAACCCACGTTTACTTTAACTTTTTTCTCCCCCTCCAAAGAACAATCATTTTGTTCATTCTAGAGATCATGAATGCGGCTTTTTTTGATATTCCTGGACCATGCAATGCTATTCTCAACTACTCCTAGTCACTGGCATTAATAATGTAATGAGACATAAATAAAGCAACATAGTCATCACACGTCAAACTGTGAATGGAAAAAAGGGACCAAGAATGCCCAAGTGTTCCTTATTATAAGAACATAAGAATGGCCATACTGGGTCAGACCAAAGGTCCATCTAGCCCAGTATCCTGTCTTCCAATGGTGGCCAATGCCAGGTGCTTCAGAGGGACTGAACAGAACAGGCAATCACCAAGTGATCCATTCCCTGTTGCTCATTCCCAGCTTCTGGCAAACAGAGGTTAGGGACGCCATCCCTGCCCATGCTGGCTAATAGCCATTGATGGACCTATCCTTCAAGTACTTATCTATTTCTTTTTTGAACCTGTGACGGGTTGGATCACAGAAACCCCCTTGGGAGCTGCCACCCGA
>NW_020664393.1:62169155-62178709 GCF_002925995.2 Terrapene triunguis | reverse complement strand
CCCTCTATAACACAGATAGAGAGATATGCACAGCTGTTTGCTCCCCCAGGTATTAATACATACTCTGAGTAAATTACTAAATAAAAAGTGATTTTATTAAATACAGACAGTAGGATTTAAGTGGTTCAAAGTAGTAACAGACAGAACAAAGTAAGTCACAAGCAAAATAAAATAAAATGCGCAAATCTATGCCTAATCAAACTAAATACAGATAATCTCACCCTCAGAGATGCTTCAGTAAGTTTTTCTCAGACTGGACACCTTCCAGGCCTGGGCACAATTCTTTCCCCTGGTACAGCTCTTGTTCCAGCTTAGGTGTTATCTAGGGGCTTCTCCATGATGGCTCCTCTCCCCCTCTGTTCTCTTCCACCCCTTTATATATCTTTTGCATAAGGCGGGAACTCTTTGGGTATGTCTACACTACGGGATTAATCCGAATTTAGATAATTCGAATTTGGGAAACAGGTTGTATAAATTCGATTGTGCGTGGCCACACTAAGCACATTAATTCGGTTTTTAACCACATTAATTCGGTGGTGTGCGGCCACACTACCCCATTTATTTTAACCACATTAATTCGGTGGTGTGCGGCCACACTAACCCTAATTCGAATTAACAAAATCGATTTTGGCGCTACTCCGCTTGTCGAGGTGGAGTACAGAAATCGATTTAAAGCACCCTTTAATTCGAACTAAATGGCTCTGTAGTGTGGACGGGTGAAGGGTTAATTCGAATTAACGCTGCTAAATCCGAATTAATCCCGTAGTGTAGACCAGGCCCTAGTCCCTCTGGGTTTTCACCCCCCCCCTCACTGGAAAAGCACCAGGTTAAAGATGGATTTCAGTTCAGGTGACATGATCACATGTCACTGCAAGACTTCATTACTCACTTGCCAGCACACACATATACAGGAAGACTCACAGGTAAACACAGTCATCTGCAGACAATGGTCCTTGTTAATGGGAGTCATCAAGATTCCAAACCATCATTAATGGCCCACACTTTACATAATTACAATAGGCCCTCAGAGTTATGTTTTATATTTCTAGTTTTAGATACAAGAGTGGTACATTTCTACAAATAGGATGATCACACTCAGTAGATTATGAGCTTTGTAATGATACCTTACAAGAGACCTTTTGCATGAAGCATATCCCAATTACATTACATTCACTTATATTTTTATAAAACCATATAGACTGCACAACGTCACAGAACCCTGTTATAATGTTGGCATTCATCTTCTGGCAAAGAGTTCCACAGGTTGACCGTGGTTCCATAGCTCAGGGGTTAGAGCATTGATCTTGTAAACCAGGAGTTATGAGTTCAAATCTTGCTGGGGCCTGGGTAGCAGTTTTAAGCTGAACATCAGTGGCCTAATGGATAAGGAATTGGCTTCCTAAACCAAAGATTGTGGGTTCAAGTCCCATCTGGGGTGAAAAACCACTTTCTTGGGGGAGGAGGGATAACTTAGTGGTTTGAGCATTGGCCCGCTAAACCCAAAGTTGTGAGTTCAACCACTGAGGAGAGCCATTTAGGGATCTGGGGCAAAAATCTGTCAGGGATTAGTCCTGCTTTGAGCAGGGGGTTTCAACTATCTGACCTCCTGAGGTCCCTTCCAACCCTGATATTCTATTCTTGTATGAAGAAATACTTCCTTTTGTTTGTTTTAATCCTGCTGCCTATTAATTTCATTTGGAGACCCCCAGAGCCATCCCATCCATAGGACAGACCGGGACAACCACAGGGCAACCACTTTGGGAGGTCCTGCACTTCGGGACGTGGGGTCCAGGGCAGCCTGGGGAGATAACGGGGGGCCTGGTGCTGGCATCAGCAAGCGACCCAGCCTCAGCCCGCCCTGCTCTGCTCTGCTCCGTCCCGCTCTGCCAAAATAAATAACACTTCCTTATTTACTTTCTCCCCACCAGTATTGATTTTATAGACCTCTGTCTTATCCCCCCTTAATCATCTCTTTTCCAAGCTGAAAAGTCCCAATCTTATTAATCTCTCTTCATACAGAAACTGTTTGCATACCCCTAATCATTTTTGTTGCCCTTTTCTGAACCTTTTCCAGTTCCAATATATCTTTTCTGAGATGGGGCGATCACATCTGCATACCATATTCAAGATGTGGGTGTATCATGGATTTATATAGAGGCAATATGATATTTTCTGTCTTATTATCTATCCATTTCCTAAAGATTCCCTACATTCTGTTCACTTTTTGACTGCCACTGCACAGAGTGGATGTTTTCAGAGAACTATCCACAATGACGCCAAGATCTCTTTTGGAAACAGCTAATTTAGACCCCATCATTTTATAAGTATAGTTGGGATTATGTTTTCCAATGTGCATTACTTTGCATTTATCAGCATTGAATTTCATCTGTCATTTTGTTGCCCAATCACTCAGTTTTGTGAGATTCCTCAGTAGCTCTTCACAGTCTGCTTTGGATTTAACTATCTTGAATAGTTTTGCATAATCTGCAAATTTTGCCACCTCACTGTTTACCCCTTTTTCCAGATCATTTATGAATATCTTGAATAGGACTGGTCCCAGTAAAGACACCTGGGGGACACCACTATTTACATCTCTCCATTCTGAAAACTGACCACTTATTTCTACCCTTTGTTTCCTATCTTTTAACCAGTTACTGATCTATAAGAGCATCTCCCCATGACAGCTTACTTTGCTTAAGAGCATTTGGTGAGGGACCTTGTCAAAGGCTTTCTCAAAATCTAAGTACATTACATCCACTGGATCATCCTTGTCCACATGCTTGTTGACCCCCTCAAAGAATTCTAGTAGATCATGTTAACTCTTCCCCAACAAATTATGTTCATCTATGTGTCTTATGCAGAGGTAGCCTGTTCAGAGTGAACCTGATCATAACTTTTCCATTAGAAACCTGATTTTTTTCTTTCCTCTCTCCTACCCCTGAACTTTTCCAAAACTCAGCCTGCCGGGGTGCATAATGCCTATGATACAAAGAACAATTCTTTTGAGAACAGTGACCCTTTATTAATCCCTTAATTATACTTTCTTTCTTGCTTGCTTTCTTTCTTCATACATGAAGCCGTTAAGGGCCAGATCCTCAAGTGGAGCTACCCCAATTTACATCAGCTAATGATCTGGCCCTTGATATGTTACACATAACTACTGTATACTCAAATTGTGAATTCAGACCAAATTATCTTCAGTGGAGTTGTTTTAGGTTCCGATGTACATGAGAGCAGAATGTAGTCCTTGGCAGGGAAGGCATTATAGAAAGCAGACAAAGCAAATCAATGTAAACAACCCTATTAAAGACAGCTTGAAATAAATTTCACTGTGACTTTTCAGAATTATAAAGCTGTGCATAGCCACCCAGAAAATTCCTTTTAAACTCCCCACCTGCTAGTTGTGATATCAACCTTTTCTTCAGTACATTTGTGACTACATGATAATGCGTGTTTGAATGTTAGCAATGGTTGAGTTTGCTTGTCATTTTTTTTGTTTTAATGACAAAAACGTGCACACATGTGTTTCCTGCCTGAGGTGAGATTCACATCTACAGGATATGGAAAGTTAGCATGATAAATGTAATGATTGTGTAGAAGGAAGTGCGCTCTGGTTAACAGGCATCCTATTGTATTTTACTGTCACCTGACACAATGTGCTGCACACCATTTCAGGGAAACACCAAAACAAGTCTGGGCATAAACTTCATGTACAGAAATTGGAAACTCTGATAGGAAAAAAAAAATCATGGCTGGGTTTACTCCAGAAAAAGGCTATAGGCCAAATCCTTCCTTTAAATGCAAAGCATTCAGCTCCCATTGACTTCATTAGGAGCTGTGGGCATATGTCAAAGGGCAGAATTTAGCCATAAATATTTGGCAGCAAATATTTTTTGTGCAAATGGACGTGTATGTAATAATCCTCAAAAGCTGATATGGAAGAGTACATTTGAACAAAAAATGGTTGCCCAAAACGTCAGTTAACAACACTATTCCTTAAACATATATTAATTTTAGAGTCTTGGTCTCTGCTGCTTTTATGAAATGTTTCACTTTGGGGTAACTC
This sequence comes from Terrapene triunguis, assembly GCF_002925995.2. NCBI lineage: Eukaryota > Metazoa > Chordata > Testudines > Emydidae > Terrapene > Terrapene triunguis. The sequence goes on along the minus strand of NW_020664393.1, from coordinate 62,174,643 downwards.
ACTTATTCTAGTAAGGACTCCAGAAAGTCTTCAGTGCAGCAGAACTGTGTAGGTTCCACTGCATAGCTGAAGCAGAGACGAAGACTGGAGGCTATGCATCCCCTTCACAGCTGAGCTCCCCATCAATTATCTATAGGCTCATTCAGGGGGAAGCATGTAATGGAGGGGCAAGAGTGCAGCCAATGACTCTACAATTATGTGGATCCAAAAGCCACAAGCCCCCAACATAGGGATGCAGACTTCAGGTGCTAGATTAGAACTCATTTTGGAGTTGCAGGGCACACCTATACCCTGCCTGTGGATTGGCGGTTAGATATCCACACAAAGGAGTTTTTCAAAGAAAGGCCATTTACTTATTAAGCATATAATATTATATTAAGACCCCTATATTTGAAAATTGGGCTGTGATTGTAACAGAAGTTACTGAAAACTGTATGAAAAATTGTTAAGTAAATCTGCAAATTTTGCATCTTGGAAGAATACCCCCTAAGTGGTGAAAAGATTAATAAGGATTTGCTCAGGGTTATATGTTGTTAATATTTATTAATTTATATTTATACAGTGCCATAGGTATGCATACTTTATACTTTTGTTTTAAATTCAAAATCACCAAAGGATGATGTTGGATGCTGATTTTAATTAGTGCTATGGTGAACTGCCATGTGTCCTGGCTAGTGCTATTGCAACTGTAGTACACCGACTCTTTAAAGTTCGCTACAATTCTCTACTTACTCACATGCTGTTATGTCAGTAAGCATTTGCAGGATCCAGCCCTAAGTCAGTTGATGTCAATGAGTGCACTGATTCCCCAGTGGCCCCAATGGGAGTGCTCTGAGTTACTACAGAGAATTCTTTCCCAGGTGTCTGGCTGGTAGGCATTGCCCACATGCTCAGGGTCTAACCATGATATCTGGGGTCGGGAAAGAATTTTCCCCTGGGTCAGATTGGCACAGGCTCTAGGGTTTGTTTTTGTTTTTGTTTTCTGCCTTCCTCTGCAGCATGGGGTATGGGTCACTTACATGTATAAACTAGTGTAAATGGTGGATTCTCCATAACTTGAAGTCTTTAAATCAGGATTTGAGGATTTCAGTAACTCAGCCAGAGGTTAGGGGTCTATTTCAGGAGTGAGGGAGTAAGGTTCTGTGGAGTAAGGTTCTGATTTGCAGGAGGTCAGACTAGATGATCATGATGGTCCCTTCTGGACTTAAAGTCTATGGGCAGGTCTACACTACAGCCTAAGTCGATACAACTTGTGTTGCTCAGGGATGTGAAGCCCCACTCTCATGTGAGACAAGTTTCACGCTGTCCATACCAGCCCTATGTCGGCGGGAGATACTCTCCTGCCAACATGCTTCCACTTCTTGCTGAGGTGGAGTAATTATGTCGAAGGGAGAGTGCTTGTCCATCAGCATAGTGCATCTTCACCAGACACACTACAGCAGCTAAGCTGCACTGGTGTAGCTGCGCCAATGAAGCACTGTAGTGTAGACTTGCCCTATGAGTCTATGAGTCAGGAAATAATCTCTCCTGCCTCTAGTCTGTGATGCATGAATTGAATTCTGTCTGATGATATCAGTCACTGAAACTGATCTTTTCCAGGGTGATAACAAGACTTGCTGCTGACTCAAACCCCTGAAAACAAAATCTGTTAAAGCAAAACAAAGACATTTCAGATTAGTCAGAGAATCAGGTTAGCAAGCAGTAAAAGGTTATATTTATAAATTGTAAAACACAATTGAATGTAGGTGCACAAATGTTGGAAATCGGTTTAAAAGATGGCAGGTGTTGCAATAAAAAATGCATGAATATGAATTGATTTTTGCCACAGCTGCAGCATATAGATGTTGCTCGTCTTACAAATCTATGAGTAGTAAAAATCATATTCCTGCAAAGAGCAGATGAGATGGGGAAGCTCTCACTAAGATCTGATATTCTCTCTGAACTTTGAAATGTTGAATTAATGAGCTATGTAATGCTGCTGGGTAGAAAGCTGTCAGTAAGGATAGAGTTGTTTCACAGCAGAGTTGCTCTATTAAAAAAACCTCTTCCTTTCCATAGTCCTGATTCAGAAATGGAGGGAGGAGTTATACTGAACTTGACTGTTGACCGGACAGTGAGAATGGAGCTATTGTATACAAAACTGAATATGCCTATCTGTGCTTCTTTTCACAGAACTGTACACAGCAATTACCCTTGAAGAGAGAGAGGAATCCTCTAAAAAGCTGCTATGAGCTGACTGTCGGTGACTCAAACTCTGCAGAACAAAACCCTGAAGTCATAAAGTTCATAGGCCACAAGAGGTAAATATGCAATTTGTAATCCCATCCCTCTGTTTTTCTCATTAGCCTCAGGTTAAACAACAGATTGCAAAAGCCATACAGCAAAGATCATGTCATCATCTATGCACTGTACAGCAATGTGCACATTGGTGATGCTTGATTAATAATATATACTGCCAGGGTAGCAGAGCTGGAAATGTTTATCTAATACTGTGACCTGAATTTGCTTATTTGAATAAAACACTCATCACTTCATGGATACTTTTGCATTAGGCATCATCTTTCAATTGCATGGTTTCCTGGTGGGCAAAAAATAAAATGTGATTCAATCTGAAATGTAAGGCATGTTGGGAAAAGTGCAGATTTTCAGTGGGAGGAAGAAACCTGGCCAGTGGTGATGAGAGACGTAGGGGCATAACGGATAAGAGATTTGAAATGACATTTTTCACAGCATAATTTACTCTTTTATGTTGTTTACTGTGGGTTCCTTCACACTTCTGACCCTTTAGTCTTCTAAGATCTCAGAAGGAAGGGCTCTCAGGAAACTTTCAGGGTTTGTTATTTCTGATAGCTAAGCAGAAAAATTAAATACACAGAGTGGAACTTCATTCCTTCCCTGTCATCCTCACCCAGATGCTGAGGATGTTCTTATTTAATTTTAGTTGTTCCTGATATGTAAACCCTTTCTGTAATGTATGCAATATAAGACCTCTGCACCACTTAAATCACACTTAAGCCCTTGAAACAGACCAGGTCTACTATAAACTTACATCAGTATAACTACATCACTCTGGGGTGTGAAAAATCCACATCCCTGAGCATCGCAGTTATACTGACCCAGTGCTATGCCAATGGGAGGACTTCTCCCATTGACATAGCTACTGCCTCTCACGGAGGTGGATTAACTAAGCTGACAGAAGAGCCCCTCCCATCCGCATAGTAGCATTGTCATTGAAGCGCTATAGCCACGCAGCTGCAGCTGCCCCGCTGCCGCGTTTTAAAGTGTGTGTAGCCCTGCCCTAAGTGATGCATAGGCCCCCTGAACAAGATGAATTCCACTCTCTAAAAATAGCTGAATGATACTGTGTTTCTCCAGCTGATCTGCAGATGAGAAGGGAAATGAATAGGGTGACCAGATGTCCCGATTTTATAGGGACAGTCCTGATTTTTGGGTCTTTTTCTTATATAGGCTCCTATTACCCCTACCCCCTGTCCCAATTTTTCACACTTGCTGTCTGGTCACCCTAGAAATGAGGGTCTCCCAGCTCATTCGTTTTCCCCATTGTCACTTTACAAATAGAAAAATTGCCTCATTCAATGAATAAAAACTGTGGCTTCTTTTCCTGTCTTGATCCAGATAGAATTTATGAAGCAATCAGCCACTCCCTGCTAAAGGCTGCCATTAGGCAGCAGTGGCTAATTTCAAAAGTCACAGGTGGAGCTGTAAGCAGTCATCAAGAACAGATGCATTGTGAGTAATTCTATTAAATAAAAGACCTAAAGCAGAGCTTGGGTTTTACTTCTGAGGTCTGAGGAAAGGCTTTAGTACAGTTTCAGGCGCTGAAAACATAGATTTTGATGGTATTCAAGATATTATGACTCTTTATAGACTCATAGATTTTAAGGTCAGAAGGGACCATCATGATCATCTAATCTGACTTCCTGCATATCACAGGCCACAGAATCTCGCCCTCCCACTCCTGTAACAGACCCCTAATCTCTGGCTGAGTTACTGAAGTTCTCAAATCATGATTTAAAGACTTCAAATTACAGAGAATCCACCATTTATTCTAGTTTAAACTTGGAAGTGCCCTGTGCCCCATGCAGCAGAGTAAGATGAAAACTCCACAGGGTCTCTGCCAATCTTATCCATGGAAAAAATTCCATCCTGCCCTAAATATGGTGATCAGTTAGATTCTGAGCATGTAGGCAAGACCCACCAGCCAGACATGGGAAAGAATTCTCTGTAGTAACTCAGAAACCTCCCCATCTAGTGTCCCATCACCAGCCATTGGAGATATTTACTAGTAGTGGTCACAGATTGGCTACATGCCATTGTAGGCAGTGTCATCATACCATCCCCTCCATAAACTTATCAGGGTCAGACTTCAAGCCAGTTAGGTTTTTTGCCCCAGTGCTCCCCAGGAAAGGCTGTTCCAGAATTTTGCTCCTCTGATGGTTAGAAACCTTCACCTAATTTCAAGCCTAAACTTGTTGATGGCCAGTTCTTGTGTCCACATTGATGCTTAACTTAAATATCTCCTCTCCCTCCCTGGTATTTATCCCTTTGATGTATTTATAGAAAGCAATCATGGTTCCCCTCAGCCTTCCTTTGGTTAGGCTAAACAAGACAAGCTCTTTGAGTCTCCTCACATAAGTTAGGCTTTCCATTCCTCGGATCATCCTAGTAGCCCTTCTCTGCACCTGTTTCACTTTGAATTCATCTTTCTTAAACCAGAATTGCACACAGTTCCAGATAAGGTCTCACCAATGCCTTGTAATGTTACTAACACTTCTCTGTCTGTACTGGAAATACTTCCCCTCATGCATCCTAGGACTGTATTAGCCTTTTTCATAGCCACATCACATTGGTGGCTCATAGTCATTCTGTGATCAACCAATACACCCAGGTCTTTCTCCTCCTCTGTCACTTCCAACTGAGATATCCCCAGCTTATAGCAAAAATTCTTGTTGTTAGTCCCTAAATGCATGACCTTGCACTTTGAACTATTAAATTTCATCCCATTTCTATTACTCCAGTTTACAATGTCATTCCGATAATCTTGTATGATATTCTGATCCTCCTCCATATTGGCAATACCTCCCAACTTTGTGTCATTTGCAATTATTAGCACAGTCCCACTTTTTGAGCCAAGGTCAGCAGGGCCAGCTTTAGGCCTATACAGCCGATTCGGCTGAATTGAGCCCTGCGCTAAGAGGGTCCCGCGCCGCAGCTCTCCACCCCGCCCTCAGCTCACTTCCCCCTCCTCCCCTCCCCTGAATGCTCCGCCCCCTGCTCCTCCCCCTCCCCTGCTTCCCACAAATCAGAGGTTCACGGGAAGTCTGAAAAGAAGCAGGGGCGGGCAGGCAGCACCAGGTAAGCTGGGGTGGCGGGGGGCGCGAGAAGGGCTCCAGGGAGGCGCGGCCCAGTCCGGCCCCGGTTCCGGCCGAGCACGCAGGCCCCAGCGGCTCTGGCCCGGCTTGGCTCC
>NW_020664393.1:62146556-62169055 GCF_002925995.2 Terrapene triunguis | reverse complement strand
GGTGCGGCTCGGGTCCGGCCCGGCCCCCGCGGCGCGGCTCGGGTCTGCCCCGGCTCGGGTCCCGCGGCGTGGCTCGGGTCCGGCGCGGCTCCGGCCCAGCGCAGCCCTCACGGTGCAGCGCGGCTCTGGCCCGGCCCGGCACGGCCCCCGCGGCACGGCGTGGCTCTGGACCGGCGTGGCCCCTGCAGCGCGGCGCGGCTCCGGGCCGGACCCAAGCCCGGCAACCCCGGCCGGAGCGCGGCTCGATTCATGGGGGCGGGGCTTGCAGCAAGCCCCGGCCCCAGGAATCGGGCCCCGCTCTTGCTAAAGCCGGCCCTGAAGGTCAGTAATAAAAATGTTAACTAAGATTGGTCCGAAGACCGATCCCTAAGGAACTCCACTACTAACCTCCCTCCAGCCTGACAGTCCCCTTTCAATATGACCCATTGTAGTCTCCCCAGTTCCTTATCCACCTTGCAATTCTCATATTAATCCCCATCTTCTCCAATTTAACTAATAATTTCCCATGTGGAACTGTATCAAATGCCTTACTGAAATCCAGGTACATTAGATCTACTGGATTTCCTTTGTCTAAAAAAATCAGTTATCTTCTCAAGGAAGGAGATCAGGTTGGTCTGGCATGATCTACCTTTTGAAAATCATGTTTATATTATCCCAATTATGGTTAACCTCTATGTTCTTAACTACTTTCTCTTTCAAAATTTGTTGGCCCACGGAACAGGTGTAGGGGCACCTATTCCCTAGGCCATGCACTTTGAATTGTTTCTTTGTGCACTGGGCTAGAATCCGGTGGAGTACAGAGGGCCTAGGTTCCCCTATCCCTGGTCACTGACTCTTGCCACTGGGCAACACAGCCACTGAATCCCACCGCTATGCACGGCAGCAGTGTCTCTTGCCACTGGGTGACACAGCCATTGAATCCCACCACTAGGCAAGGCAGCTACCGACTCTCACCACTGGGTGACACAGTCCAGAGTATAACCACTAGGTGGTACTGCCGGCCTTAGACTAAACTCCTCTCCTCACCCCCCTTTTACAGCATGGACCCTAATTATTCAGTTGGTGACAAGTTTACAATGTAACAGAGCAACAGAAGTGTAGAGTAATTTTAGCTGTGTATATGGAAGTGTTCTTAACACCCCCATTGGTGTTATACACTAGAGAGAAGTCAGCGTGTGCTGATGTGACTGCCACCATATTAGCCAACACAAGCCTGGTCAACACTAGAAATTTACATCAGTATTGCTGCATCTCTGAGGGGTGTGAAAATCCACAACCTGGAGAAATGTAGTTATATTGATTTAAATCCCAGTATAGACAGCGGTAGGTCAATGGAAGAATTCTTCCATCGACCTGGCTACAGCCTCTTGGGGAGGTGGATTACCTATGCTGATGGGAGAATTCCTCTGGCAGCTCACCTGTAGCATTTTAAGGGTAGACAAGCCCATAATAGGGAATGAACAGGGGATCTCCACAGCTAAAAGCATAAGTGGCTACAGCTTGAGCTAAAGAGTCAAACGTTTATAATTGCTGTGAATTGGTACAAAAGGGGACCTATAAAACACACACATGCACACACAGTGATTACACTTAAAATTACTAGGAAGTAGATGACTAAAATAGCTCTAGTTTTGGCACAATCTCAGATAAGTCTCTAACCATGCTTTTATGTCATACTTTACTTTTCTATCCATATTTGACTAAAAAAGGGAAAGAGACTTTATTTTGAAGGTGTAAAATGTCTGGCTTTCCAGACATCTCCAGTTAAAAAAGTCATTCATAGAAAGTGTCTTCTCACTTATCATGAGACTTAGGGCTTGGCTACACTGGCACTTTATACCACAATAAAGCCTCCCAGAGCGCTCTACCTTACTCTCCGTCCACACTGGCAAGGCACGTATAGCGCTCTGACTCCCTGGCTAGAGCGCTCCTGGTACTACACCTCCACAAGAGGGATAGTGGCTGTTGCGTATTGGCTGAGACGCCCCAGGGCCAGTGTAAACGGGGAGTTAAGTTACAGCGTTCTGACTGACCTCCAGAAACGTCCCATAATCCCCTTAAATCAAGTGGCCTCTCTTCTCTTTGTTGTGAAATCGGCTGAGGAATACGGAAGTGCCTTTTCAGAACTCCGTTTCAGACAGCGGCTGCTTATCTGCAACGGGGCAAAGCAAACGTTTACTGAGTGAGTGAGTGAGAGGCAGGGGGGTTAGGGGGAATATGAACTTACAAACCAGCGTGCTGACACACTCTTAGCACTCCAAAAACCCACTCTCTCTTTCCCCCTCACATACAAACAACACACTCCACCCCACCCCCCTCATTTGAAAAGCATGTTGCAGCCACTTGAACGCTGGGATAGCTGCCCATAATGCACCGCTCCCAATGCCGCTGCAAATGCCGCAGACGTGGCCACACCAGTGCGCTTGCAGCTGTCAGTGTGGACAGACTGCAGTGCTTTCCCTAGTGCGCTCTCCGAAGGCTGGTTTAACCCAAAGCGCTTTAAAGCTGCAAGTGTAGCCATGGCCTAAAAACACGTAAGGAGGATTTAAAGTTGTGTATCCTAGTTGCTGCCAAATAAAATTGGAAAACAAAACATTTAGAGCCTGATTCTTCACCGCTTTGCACCTTGTGAAAAGTGGGTGTAAAGTGCTACTGAATCAGAACAGTAGTGGTTTACATTCATTCTGCACTTACTTTGCACAGATGGAAGGCATTGATTCAGCAAAGCACTAGAGTACCTGTTAAAGTCCCAGGTTAAAGTAAAGGGCATGTTTTAAGTGTTTTGCGAACAGGGGTCTAAGTGACTACAGGGGGCAAGGAAGTGGAGAATCAATTCTGTATTTGTCAAGCCCTACTATCCTTCTAATTGTTTTAGAGAGTATAGTCGTGATCCTGCAAAGGTTGCTATCCTATACACTATCCCGTATTTCTTTGCAGGACTAGGACTTAAAATATTTAACTGAATTAATATTTAATCTCTTGTACTCCAGCAGACCCACCATTTGTCTAGCCATCTTTTTGTCATTCTATTCTTTAGAATGCACTATGTAGGTGTTTGTATTCTATAAATAAAAACTACATGAAAAACTTTATTTAGATTGCAAAGTCAAGCGCTCCAGTTAGAAAATGCCAGAATGTAGGATGCCAATGCAATCTTAATTTTGTCTAGCTGGGCATCCATCCTGTACACTGAATGGGGTTCTGTGGAAAAAAAGAGTATGCCACTTGATTTAAGCCCTTTTTCATGATGCATATGCATAAGGATGGTCTCAATTCTAGTATTTCATAAATGTCAAGTGCTTGAGTTTGCAACCTAAATGTTAGTTTTCACTGCACACAAACAGTTAGATAAAATCACGAAATACTCTTGCTGGAATATTGCAACAAAACTGTTCTTTATTTCTTAGAATTCAGAGTAACACATAAAAACGCAAAACCAGAGAGACAAAACAGGTGGCTCCCTAAAACAGAGAGGCACAATTTACATCATCTAGCTTGGCTATCTACAGACTAACTCCTGCTAGGCCCAAACTGCATGCTTCTCTACAGAGCCCCCTAGCCTGCAAGAAGGACCAGGAAAACCCCCTGAAATTTTTAACACAATTTTCAACACTAAAAACATTAGTCTAATGTAGTATTTATATGTAATTCCCTAGGACTTTTATTTTTTAAGGTAAAAACAAATTATTATGTATAAATGTAACAACCTGCACATCACCAGCAGGGTTTGAACTGAAGCACAGACGTCTACCACTTGAGCTACAAGACTAACTGGCAGAATAAAGCTGTTATCCAGAGTGGGGACATCTGGAGGGGCCATTAGAGGGAGCCTGGCCCAGCTCTCTTCCCCTCTTCCCCCATTGCTGCTACAGAAGCTCCCAACATTGTTGCTGCTTTGGCATCAGCATGCATGGGTCTGGCTCTTTAGAATGTTCACATTTAGTTACTATTCTGTCACACAACTGTAACTTTCAGACAGAAGACAAGCAAGAAAAGGAAATAAATTTATAATTCATCCAAACCTGAACAGAGATTATGGGATGAATAAAAGGTACATATCTACCCATAGGGCTTTGTCCTTGCTGAATTTCAAAAGCCTGCTGCAAACAATGGAGGTGTTCAAGCATCTTTAACAAAAAAATTCTATAATCTTTTATAATGTAAAGTGTCAAATCAACCAAAATATAGGGGTTTCTACCAGCTCCCTCTATAATACATATATAAAATACACACACACAAACAGTCTACAGATTGGCAGAATATTTGCTGATAAAATAACCATGGGTGAAATTCATATCTGTGTTATAGGTTAGAAAAGGCCTATGCATTATTTAAAGTCTGTGATGTAGCTGACAGTGATTGAGTTAGTGTTTATAACTGGAAAGAGCAGGCTCTGTGGGACAAATACTTTTCCTTGCTAGCAAATGGGCAGGATAGCAATGCAGAAGGATGGGAAATGGGTAGAGCTTTAGTTCTGTCCCTCACCTCCGAAGTGCTGGCCAGCAGAGCTATAACTGTGCATGTGGGGAAATATGCTGCACCATAGTAAGATCTACAATAAATTATTTCCCTCCCCACAGATCAGATCAAGGGAGTGCACAGGAGGAACTCAGACTTTGGCTAATAGTTCCTTCTCAGGGCACCACTCAGGGTGGCCCACTTATGCAACACACAGGGCTGGGTGTAAATTCTCAATCAAGAATCAAGCCTTCAGTTTTTATTGAGCAGGCATATTGAGGAAAATGTACAATATACCATTCTCCTAGATTCCATCTATAGCTCTTAGCTATAAAAGTCAGCCATCTTGAATTCTCATTATTCTTGCAGTAGCAGATCATTTGCATAAAATGAAAAGACTAAATTGTTAGGAATCTAAAAATATACTGTTGCCAGGATACATCTTGCTAGATGCAAATGTAACTGTGTTTGTGCAGACCAGCTAAAAATAGTTTGGTACTCAAAAAAATTCATATTAACATTAGTGGTAAGTGAAATGATATATACCCACTGAGCTACTAAAATTCTGGCTATTCATTCTGAGTAATATGAAAAATAACTTTTGCATTAGCGATGTTATTTCAAGAAAAATGGAACTATTTTACAAGGTAATTATAATTCCATTAATCACCTTTTTGCAGTCCAGGTGCCACTATAGAAGGATCATATTGCAAGGGTAAGTATTCTATTTCAGCTTCTAGATGCACTTCCTTGTACAATAAATTAGTCATTCATTAATGTTGGTTGCAAGGCAACATCCCCTCCCAAAGAAGTAGCACCAACAACAAATATTTAACTAGTCCTATATAAAACAACAGAGGGTCCTGTGGCACCTTTAAGACTAACAGAAGTATCGGGAGCATAAGCTTTCGTGGGTAAGAACCTCACTTCTTCAGATGCAAGTTGCTAAGTATCAGAGGGGTAGCCGTGTTAGTCTGAATGCAAGTTGCATCTGAAGAAGTGAGGTTCTTACCCACGAAAGCTTATGCTCCCAATACTTCTGTTAGTCTTAAAGGTGCCACAGGACCCTCTGTTGCTTTTTACAGATTCAGACTAACACGGCTACCCCTCTGATACTTAGCCCTATATAGTAACACTACTACTATATTGTCAATGTATACATATTTTGTAGAATCACAGCTGAGAGTTAGTAAACAAAAGTGCTTTCCTAGGTTTTGACCCTGCACCTACTAGAGTCTATAATCAATTTTTAATGTGTTATATCTACTTATTCCTGTTTATCAAATAAAATCAGAAGAAATAGAATTATTTTTATTGCTAATAATATACTTTAGAAATATTAAATGATTACAAATTGAACATACACACAGGGGCTTATTTTAAAACCCTATACAAGTTAATTAACTATCACTTCCCTTGGGGAAATTGTTTAATTTGTGTAAGATTGAGCGAGAGGAATGAGTAATGCCAAATCACTGAAATTGGAATTTAATGTATAAAAACATGCACATTGGTAGTGTGTGCTGTTTAAATTGCCAGCATGTGGATATTGAATAAATCTTGCTGAATGAATTAGATTTTGTTATTTTAAAAACTGATGTTTTTAATATTTCAGGAAGGATTAAACTGAACATGAATTTATACAGCCAAAAATTGTACTGCAATTACAATGTTAGATAAGGAATAAAGAGAGATGTTTAGATCAAAATAAAGATGGTTAGAAATAGTATTGCCATAACTTCCAAACAGGCAGAAAAACTTAAGCTTAGATACTCAGCTGCATCCAGTTCTATGCCTATCCTGGCCCCAGCAAACATGAAGCTGTTCTATCTTATACTGGCTGACTGAGCTACCCCTCTCCCCCAGCCCAACAGGCCACTGCCAACCTTGGACTGTCATAACACACTATGGCCATGCCCCCTCCTCACCTCCTACATTGGATGCCTCAAAAGGAAGTAGCCTAAGAGTTTATTATGCTAACTGTGTGCCCACTGGGAACAACCTCATGCTGAAGGAATCCCCAGCAATGGCGATCCAGGAGCTCTCTGCTCTCTTTGGGGAGCCAGAAGAGAGCTCAGGATTCACCCTTGTTCTCAAAGAATAGGTTTCTTCCTTGACTGGAGAGAAAGGATTTAATAAAAACACAGGAAAACCTATCCTTGAAACAGAAAAATGCATTACGGTGTTGAAAAAGGATACTAGACGGCAAAAGCCAATTGCTCCGCATAATTCAGAGACATCAGAAAATGGATTCATCCCTCACATACATTTAATTGGTTTTGCACGGATATAATTCCATCTGTGGTTTCAGTGGAGTTACTCCTGATTTACATCACTGGAGCTGAGAAAAGAATCAAGCCCCTCAACTCCAGAAAACAGCTCTGAGCATGGTTTTTTTTCAGAAAGGCTAAGCTCTCACAATTCCAGCTAAAGTCACATGTGCAAGGGTTGGTAGGTTCAGGCTAGATATTAGTATAATTTATTAGCTTCATTTTTTTTCCATTTTAGCCACAAAATTATGGTCCTCACAGACTGAGGGAGTGATTAAGGACCTGATTCAGAGGTCATGACATTGATGAGAGTGTTTATATTGACTTTAATAGTCTTTGGATCAGGATCTAAATCTTTTTGTTAAAGTGATATTACCTATTTTTGGCCTTCACAGAGAGGCAAAATGAGCATTAACTAGGTTGTCATTTTATTCCACATATTAGGTCTTGGATGTAATGCTCAAGAAAACTACTAAATAATCTATTAGTTGTGCAACATCAAAAGCAAATAACTCAGTCTCCCATCTGTTCTGGGGCCTTTGTTTGCACCCAGATGGCTGTTGGTGTGGTTTTGCATAACGAAATATGCAAGGCATCCTACCCTCCAGACAGAAAAGGCTATGCCAGGTGAGTAGTCATTTGCCATTATTTTCAAGATGATGTTACAATTGATTCATACTCAAGAATCATTCAAAGTCTATATTCCAGCAAATCACTAGATTTTAAAAAAATCATGTTTTAGATTGTTTTATAAATGTATCCTTACTATCTATTTATTGTTGGTCCCTTTCCTACTCTCATCAAAATCAATGGATGTCAAAACTCATATTGATATCGGTAGGGGAGGATGGTGCTGTGATGGCCACCTCTTGGCCAGGCATAGTGTAGCAGCTTTCATCCCATATGGTGCCCCCTGCCAATGGTCGCTCCACTGTTGCAGTAGTCTTTCTTAACGTAATTCACAGTGCTCCCTCTTCACAACTCAGCCCTCTAGCTAGATCACTATGTGTCTCCCTTGGTAGCCTCGCCGGACCAGGTAGGGAAATGCAGCTTTTCCCTCCCCACACACCCATTCTATGCTGGGTTCCAGCCCAGGGACCCCTGTATAAAGCAACTATGGTCTACTTGCTCCCAGTCCACATCGCTATTTCCCTGGACTCCTTCCTCCTTTCCTTCTCTATCTTATGGCCCTATCCCCCTCTGGGTTTGCGGACCTAAATCCCTTCCTCCCAGGGAGCAACTGTAGACTACTCCCTCCCCCCGTCCCGACTTCTTGCCAAACTCTGTAGCCCCAAACAAACCTCCCTTCTCCCAGAAAGTGACTGCAGACTACTTTCCTTGCAGTCCCCTTCTTTTCTTTTTTTTCTTTTCTTTTCTTTTCTCAGCCCCTAGCATGTGGGGGGTTATGACCACCACCCACTGCAGTTTTCACATAAGCAAAAATCTATTTCCTCTCATCCAGTCTTGTATCCATAAAAAAGCAAATGTAATGCTTTATTAATGCTATTACACTTTCCCGGTACTCTCACTAATCTTTTCAGACTATATTCTTTCACCTTGAGGCATCTCAGTTCTTCATAAAGAATCTTTCTTTCTGTGCAATTCTCCCTGCATTGCCACAGCAGATGCTCAACTGTTTCTTTGGCTTTGCATGTGTCGCACAACCAGTCTTTGTACTTGTTTAGTAAATATAAATTACCATTCAGGTCACAGTGACCTGTTGGCAATCTAAATATAGTTATTTCGCTTCTTCTATCATAGCTATTAAGTATACCATTATCCTCCAGTTTAGGACATATTTCACAGAATCTTCATCCTTTTTTTCTCTTTGGTCCATTGTTCTAGCCATTGTTCCTTAATTTCACTCTTAACCAAACTTTTGAAGTCCTGTGTACTCAGAGGAATCTTTATATCAACCTCCTTATTTTTAAGGCACTTTTAGCTGCTTTATCTGCCTTTTCATTGACCAGTATCCCGATATACACTGGAATCCACACTATTAATATATGTATACCTAGTTGTACTATCTCCCTATTTAAGAACAGTATTATGTCATTCCTGTTTTCCAGGGCTCCCTTTCTAATTGCTGTTATACCCAATAAAGATTCAGATAGGATATCAGTCATAGAAGGTGTGACGGGGTCTGCTTACCCTGCACTAGCCCAGACAGGGTTAAGCCCATATTACTGACAGTGGAAGTCCCGCCTCCCTGGCAGGGCTGGGCATGCTCCAAATGCGCTAGCAGTATAAAAGAAGGAAGCCCTGCTCATTCTGGGCTGGAGGCCCCAGGGGAAGGACCAGTCTGGGAAGCTCCTGCGGAGGGCCAGCCACAGCCCCTGACTGTGCCAGGAATCAGAGCCTCCCTGGACCATCTCTCCCCCGGTGACTGGAGGAGCCACCGTAGGTGACCGGCCCAACTGACCACAGAGAACTTGACATCTCATGGAAGACCCCAACGCAGATACTGGTAGGAAGTGACCCAGGAAGGGTGATGGAGTGGTACCTCCCACCTGGGAAACCTCAGTGTGTTTTGGTAGGACCCCCCTGCTGAGTCAGTAGCAAGTTGCAGTGCCACTGTTAGGGCCCTGGGTTGGGGCCCGGTGGAGTCAGGTGGGCACAGGCCCCCCCTACTGGGGCCGCCACATCCCTTGGTGGGCGCCCCACCCTCATAGACTCTGGCCGCTAGGCCACAACGGCCAGCACCCAAGGGCTACTTTATAGACTCTGGCCGCTAGGCCACGCTGCCCTGACCCTAGGGGTGTAGACCATCACAGATGGGTATATGTCCCTTATTCAGATCAGTGCCAACAGTATGCCCATCATAATGGCCACAAGATTAGATGGTCCTATAGATCTTTAATTCCAAATTCAGGGATACAAAAGTCCGTTCCCACTCTACCAGTGTTGTCAATGCTGACCTCATTTCCTATGTATAATCTCATAAACCTTAGTCATCATATTTGACAGTCCTGCTCTTCTTTGTTTTATTGTATAATTCCAAATCCAAAACTGGAGAGCCAACCATCCAGATATAGTTTGATTTCTTCTAAGTAGAGATTTTAATTTATTTCTTTTCATCCAAATTTTTTACACATCCTTTGACCCTGTTAACTTGTGGGCATTTGTGGTGCCCAGTTATTTCTTGTCTACTTAATTCCCAACAGGGGTTCCAGAACAGGGGGAGTCAAGGGGCCATGGCCCTCCCACTTTTGAAAGTGAACAGGCCTGGACCATACACTTTTTGCCCCAGGCCCAGCCCCCTGCCACTCCTCTTCCCTTCGAAGCCCCGCCTCCCAGCCAGGCCAGAATCTGGAGCCAGGTCAGGAGTAAGAGCCGTGTGTGCAGCTGTAGGGAGCCATGGACCCTCCACCTGTTCTGGGGCACAGGTCGGGGGCTGCTCTGAGGCCTCCCCACCCCGGGCAGGTGGAGGGGCTCAGGTTCCCTAGCCTAGTTCCAGATTCCAACTTGGCCAGGAGGGCAGGGCCTCAGGGGAAGAGGAGGGGCAGGGACGGGGCTACGGAGGAGGTGGGGCCTCATGGGCCCCCAACTTTGAGGAAGAATCCGTGGCACCTACTTCCCAACAATCCTCGTATATGCATTTAGTACCCTTATCTTCACTATTTCCATTAACCTTCTCCCAAAAGTTTAAATCTAACAATTTCATTCTTAAATTTATAGGTATTTCTCTGGTTGCTACCTGCAGCACACACAACGGAGTTATAATACTAGCACTACATGCGATTCGCAGAGCTTGGGCTTTGATTGACTTTAATTTTTTAACTGATGATTTAGAAGTTGAATTAAAGTATTGGCGTCCATGATATAAAACTGGTCTTATTAATACCCTATACAGCATCAGCAATGTGTTCTTATCTGCACCCCAATTTTTCCCAGCAGTACTTTTAAGCAGATTTATGCTGTCTTTTCATTTAGTCTTTATATGGTCCTTCCAAGTTGGTTTGTTATCGAACATAACTCCTAAGAATGCAAAATTTTGAACTACATGTATTTTTTCTCTATAGAGATATAGGTTCCATTCTTCCCCAGCCTTCCTTTTTGTGAAGATCTTTCGATTTGTTTTACCAAGTAAGAACTTAAATCCCCAAGTATATCCCCATTCTGAAATCTGCCATAGCACCTCACTGGTTCTCTCCATAGCTATTTTAAGTCTTCTATGTTTGGCCCATATAGCACGGTCATCCACAAATACCTATTCCTGCCTGTATATTCCCCGGGAAATCATTAATCATAATATTAAACAGGGTGGGCTGATAACACTCTCCTGCGGAGTGCCATTAATAAGTTTATAAATATTCAACAAAGCTTTGCATAGTTCTATTACTTCAAAAGTCTCTTACACACCAGAACAGTCTTCCTTTTATTCCACTTCTTGCTAGTTTGTACAGTAAGCCTTTCCTCCTTAGCATGTGAAATGCTTTTTCAATGTCCAGAAAGACAGTTATCATAAACTCTCTATCAGAGGGGTAGCCGTGTTAGTCTATATCCAGAAAAACAACGAGGAGTCTGGTGGTACCTTAAAGACTAACAGATTTATTTGGGCATAAATGTTCATGGGTAAAAACCCCCACTTTTTCAGGTGCATGAAGTGAAAATTACAGATAACAGGCATAAATATACTGGCACATGAAGAGAAGGGAGTTACCTTACAAGTGGAGAACCAGTGTTGACAATGCCAATTCAGTCAGAGTGGATGTGGTCCACTCCCAATAATTGATGAGGAGGCGTCAATACTAAGAGAGGGAAAATTGCTTTTGTAGTGAACTCTCTGTTCCTCCTGGTTTTTTGTATTTGTTTCTAATCTTACAATATTATCAACTGTGCATATTCCATTCCCGAAACCAGGACACAGTTTATAATTTCATTTTTTCCAAATATGCTACTAAGCTCTCATTTATCATTCTTTCCATAATTTTGCCCACATATGATGTGAGGACAATAGGTCTATATGCAGCAGGTCTTGTATGTAATATGCCAGGTTCTCCTATTGGTATAACCACCGCTTGCTTCCATTATTCCCTTTACTTATATTATTACATAATTTCAATTAAATTCTTAAACTCCCTTTGCTATGGATCCTGGCATCAAGATTAACATGCTAATATTATTTGTCTTCACTCTGCTTGAGTGAAAGGCCTAGGAATTATAAGATTTCCTACAACTGTCAAGCAGAAATAGTCAGCCATCCTGCATTTGAGTCCCTCTTGATAACCCCAGACCTGGTCATCTCACCTAGCATCTTCTGTAACCTGTGCTCTGAGAAGCAAATAATCTATATTTCTATCAGTTGACATAAACTTTCCAGTTTCCTTATTTCAAATTCTAAAGTATATATGTTTCTGTAATAAAGTATGTAGAGAACCTGTTTGGTGATAGCCACTTAACTTACACCAGTCTGGGATTTCATTTGGTGACAACAGCATCTGATGCCTTCTATAATTACTGTACTTATAGATTACCCACATTCCACTAAGAACTTGAATTGAAACTATTTGAGGATTGTATCCTTGGAACTGAAGATTTAAGATTTCTGTAGTAAATTCAATTTTCTTCCTCTTGAAACCTTTCTTTTCAAAGAGGATATGATTGGCTCTGAAAGCTTAATGTTTATAACATATAGAGATTTAAGGCTTGTTTGGGGTGGACATCCCATTGCAGACAAATTAGGATAGGTTCCTTCTTCTAACACATACTGACTACCAGAGAAATCTTCTTTATCATATGCAATCCAGCTGCCACCCAAAATCTTTGAAGACGTTATAGCAAATGAAACATCAATATAATTGATTTTTTCTCAAATATTTGGCTGTAACCTTTGAATTCTGGTTATGAAAATTACTGGACGTTGAATTTCCCCATTTGGCTATTGATGGTATCCACAACTATGGACTGAATTGAAGAGATCTTACAATTTGTGGCTCGTCCAAGCCTCAGTGCTGGGATACAGTCCTTTATCAAGTATGTATTGCTCTCCTGTAAAGTCAGGATTCTCATAGACAACCCACTCTCCACTTAACACGTTTATGGATTGTGTCCTCAGCCATTCCAAGTGTCTCTCAAACTGGAAATAATTCCTAAAACATTGATATTGGAACTTTTACTCCCAAAGTATTTTTCACTGAACATTATCATATGGGGGTTTGTGAAATCTCCTAGCTCTTCACTGTAACCACCTCAATCTTTCCATTCCTGGTACACACCTTCCTCCAGCAAATGATGACCTGCAAACTAATTTATTGTAAGGAATCCAAATGCCTCCGAACACTTTTATGGACCCAACTGATGTAAATAGCAGTGTCTTCTTTTCTCCCGGTACTTCTTTTTGCTTTCCTTCCTCAGTAAGTGTGAGTATTTCTGGTCCCAGTTTCATATATTTACCTTCAAAGAGAGAGTTCTCATAAATTATTACCTTTGGTTCTCCAATGGATTCAATTTTGTGGCCACGCATTTTCAAGGGATCTATCTCATGGACCTAATCTATACTTCCATCTTCTCCCAAAACACTAAATTAGGATATTCACCAGGCTCTAACATTAAAGGGACTCCCTGGAAACCATGTTCTTCATAAATGAGTCCTATGCTCCAATTTACTTTTAGAGAACACGTCTGCCGTCTTGTGCCAAATATATGTGTTTCCTCTTTGTTGTCAAAAAACGAAGTTACAATTCCTACCCCCTTCTGGTTCCACATACAAGTTAATTTGGCAGATCTTTTACTACATGTTTAATTTAACTAGTCACTGCAAGCTTAGCAAATATATATTAATCTTTTTCTTCTGAAGTATTTTCACCCCAAATATTAGTGAGTTCCTGTTCTCCTTCCTCCAGAGGAATAGAGGTCCTTCAAAATTTGGTTTCTCATACAGAATTCAGCTTTAACTATGTACCATTCTTGTGAAAGTTTGTTTCACTATATATCAGCATCTGGTGAAGTCTGGGACAGATTTTATTTTAGCTGTTTCCTGAAAATGCCTCCCCATCTAATAAACCAGCAGGGACATTTGGTTCATATCAGCTAGACTTTAATGAGCTTGAGAAATTTTTGTCAGTGCTTTCATAGTTTGGCATTTGTAAATTTAGTTATTTTTTCACATTATTTGTTTGCAAATATTTTTCCATGTTACTTGGAACTTTTGAACCTGAAAGGGACTCAGACTTTTGAGGTATGTTGAATGGTCTGGCTGCATCTAGTTGTAAAGCAGGCATCCCTTAGGAGTCAGCTGTGAAAGTTGTTCTGATGGTGTTTACTGAGGTTACAAAGGGAGTAAATATCTTTTCTTTAGTTGTAAATATTAGCAAGCTTGAGAAGACAGTACTTTTTCCAGACGGAACTGCTTAATTTCACAATCTTTACCATCCTTGTTCTCTTTTCCATTTACTTCCTGAATCAGTGCAGGTTAATCTCTTTTGGATGACTTGAGAAATTTGAAAAATATACTTTGTTCTGTAGATGCACGCTTGGGTCTGACTCTGGCTTCAGTTTCTAGGCTTTGTATTTTAAATTACAAGGCTGGTGCTAGATCCTGTGCTTTTTCTCTCTTTATTCACAAAATAAACTAAATATACTCGGATTAAATACTTTCTCTAAATTGTCTTCATGAATTGGAGACATTGTAAAGTGATTGTGGGGGACTTTGGAAGCTTTGGCCTTTTCTTCTTACAGGCTATACAAATTGATCTGTCTAGATTTTTGATAGTTTCAGTAAACTTTTTCATGTCAGATGGGGACTCGAAAATGCTCTCATTATTACCATCAAAAACATTACAAGTGTTACTGGGGCTTTTCTGAACATTGACAATATTTTGCTCTAATGTCTGTATGTTTTCTAAATTGCTTTTGTTACACTGCATGTTTGTAGACATTGACTCTCCTGTTTTTTGTCTTTTTCCCTTCTTTTTGTATTTGAGAAAACATATTCTGCTCTAATTCTGATTCTTTGGGATCAGATTTTAAGGGATATTTATAATCTTTACAAGGTGACGTGATCTCTGTGTTTGATAACAATATTTGTTCTTCATGTTGATGGGATTTTGAGGTTGTATTAATTGCTCTATTAGCATTATCTTGGAAGATTTCATTTTGTTGGGGGGTTGTAAAGATGTTATTTTAGGTAACAAACAGTCCTTATTAACAGTGGTGGGTTCTACATCTGCTTGTCTTAAAGAGTAAGCACTAGCATATGCTTTGCTGGTGTGGTTAAAGAGAGATCCCATAACTTTAGTTGTAACTGTAGATCTGGAAACATCTAAACATCTAAACATAAGTTTCGCTGCTCTGAGCTGTCTAAATCAGAACCTGTTTGTTTTTCAGTTGATTTGTCTACTTTTCCATTTTTAATCCCTTCAGTACACAAGAGAGCTCCTCCACCAGAGCTCCATTTTTACACGTTTTGCTGTCTTGGATTCAGTTTTACTTTCAGAAAGTGAGCAAGTGGTGCTTCTCTGTGTTATCAGTAGAGGAAACTTTGGAAGTCTCCACATTGCTTTCACCAGAAGGTGTGGTGAAATACTTTTGGTTTTTGGTTTTATTGTTTATTGCTACCACAGGTTGGATAAACTGTCTTTTTGGTAAAGAATCTTTTACCTGACTCTTCAAACTAGTGGGAGAAACAGGGACTGCGTAAGATTGACTCTTTTTAAATGATCTTCTTCTGAATGGGGATGAAGTTTGTAGTTGTTTACTTTTGTCAGATTCAGTTTTAGGTGGTCCCTTGTGATTTATGTCCTGGTTTCTCAAGGTGGAAGAATTCCATTCAGGAGTCTGTTTAGATTTAATTTTTCTTTCTGACTTGGTTATCTTTTCTGAAACCACATCCGAAGAAACAATGTCATCCAAAACAGAATCTTTTTTGCAGTATTCTCAGTCTGATTTCTCTCTCCATTTAGAGTGTCATCAAATGACCGAGATATCCTCCTCTTTCCAGATCTCTTAGTAATCGTTTTTTATCCAATATGCCTGTATCATCACAAACTTCTCCTGATAGGTATCTAATGTTAGAACTCTAGCAGGACACATGCATTCAGTTGATTTGGATTTCACACTGTGGCAATTCCTTTGATTTGCATATTTGGGATGTATGGACACTTACACATTCACTAGTTGCTTGTTAATATGTTCTTTTCTAAGTCTTCACTGGATTCATTATTCAAATTTCTGATGAAATCTAGCATTGTGGAATTAGAAGTATATAGAACAGGCTCTTTTTCTAGTTCCTTTATCTAGTCTCCGCTCTAAAAAACATGTTCTCTGAAGGTGACCTAACATATTTCAATGCTTCCGTTCCAATCAGTTGACCTCTCACTGTCAGAATGGACTCCCTTGCTGCTCCGTTCTGAAATATCATGACTCAAAGGTGTTATTGCCGTACTGAAATTATTGTGTCTCTGCAACAGCATTCCAACTTCTTGCCTTCTGCACATAGGGAGTTTAACATTTTTTCTTTAGGTCTTCATTATCTATTGATTTCAGTGAGGTTGTATGCTTAGGAGGATTTATTATTTGGACTTGAAGAGGGTTCTAGCAAATTTTTGGCATTTTTTCTCCTACCTGAACTAAGCCCATTTCCAAGCTTTTCCAAAACTGGTTTATTTTTGTTCTCTTCTTTGAAGGAGTCTGGAGACTGTGCTTTGGAATTAACAATTTCAAGATTGGGGCCCAAGTCATTAGGGCATGGCATGACCCTCTATATGCAAAGGTGAAAACCTTGCTCTTAAACTTACAGAATATTTTGTTTGGGTGTTCAAATCAAGTAACAATAAAGGTTGCTCAAGTACAACCACCACCCAGACATGAAAAATGAGGAAGTCCACTTTTATGTCAAATACATACACAGCAACCAATCACAATTTATAGAAAGCCCTGGCTTTAATATGTCATCCATCAAACTCCTAAGCAGATACCCCACCAAATAAACCTTAAGTCTGTCCCTGTAGTCAAGCGCCCTTCTATTCGCAACTTAATCCCTTTATCCAAGCCCAATCTGCTCCTTCCCAGCTGATCTTTGTCTTCCATTAGGTTTACTTTTCCCTGGCTCTCCTCCAGGTGCAGAATATAAGCTTAATTGACCTAATTTAACCTACTCTGCCTTGTGTGGGGGTGGACACCCCATCACAGATGCCTATGATTTCCATACAGTTTTAAGTGCAAGTTCAAATTGGTTAGCTGTTTCTAATTCACGGGACAACATTAAGCCAGCAGTACCAGCCAAGGCCTACCTAAAAAGATAACCTTTGTACTATGCTCTGAAGGTCAGTGGACTGAGCTGTATGAGCAGCTACTGAAACAGTTAGGGTCCAAACTTGGTTATTCCATTGTGAGCACGGTTGAGCTCTCTTTGGATGAAATGAGAAGTAAAAGGGAAAAATTGATTAAATATCAATAATCAAGCCTCTAGACTAGATCCTCAACTGATGAAAATCAGCATAACTCAATTTCCTTCAAGGGAACTGTACAACTTTACACAAGCTGAGGACCAAGCCCAAGAGCCTGATATTCAACAGGTATAAATTAATGGAATTACAGCAAATTACATTATCTGAGAATATGGCCCAATAGATATTACGCAAATTCTACTTTGTGTGTTTCCATTCAAACAAATTTGCATGTATAACATATTGGTAAATAATTGTCAATCAATTACCAATTCATTAAAATAACAAAAGGAAAACATAGTTCTCCTTCTCTTTTAACAGGTTTATAACAAGAACTGTGCAATAAACAAAATCTAAACTTTACTGTCAATACTAACAACATTTACTTGTGGTTCTTCAGTTTTCTTCTTTACTGTTATCTCTGTTTTAATTCAATTTCCAATTTAAAACAATATATACACCGCTACCTCGATATAATGCGACCCGATATAACACAAATTCAGATATAACGCAGTAACACAGTGCTCCGGGGGGGGCGGGGCTGCGCACTCCGGTGGATCAAAGCAAGTTCAATAAAACGTAGTGGTTTCACCTAAAACGTGGTAAGATTTTTGGCTCCCAAGGACAGCGTTATATCGAGGTAGAGGTGTATTTGTCTTCCATTATAAAAGACCCATATTACTGTGCATACATGTATATTTTATTCATCCATCTCAATAAAAGTGCATTCGATTTTAAAATTTATTCTTATAATGGCTCCAAAATATTATGTTGTAAATCGAAATTAGTTTCACCAAGTCTGGAACCACTTCTGAAGCATAAAGACTTAAATGGAAAAAAAAAGTTTTCCAGCACTGTATCAGATTTAAAATAGCCAGCATTAGGTGAGACACAAAAGGCCTGCCAGAGACAACTGGTCAGATTCAAAGTGTTTATTCTTCTGTAATACTGATATCATTTTGTATCTGTTGATTGGCTAGGTGGTTAGAGTGTAGTGTAGTGCTCTTAATGTCAAGGTCTTAAACTTAATACAGAAGAAGAATGGTCCAGTGGTTATCGCACTGGCCTAGGACTTGAGAGACCAGGGTTCAATTTCCTGCTTTTTGTGTGACCTTGGCCTCCCTGTGCCCCTTCCCTGTCTGTAAAATGTGGGTAATAGTACTTTCTTGCCTCAGAAGGGTGTTGTGAGGACAAACACATTAAAGATTATAAGAAGCTTAGACACTATGGTGATGGGACCACTAAGTATGCCTTACATGGATATCCTCTTAGTATCTAATACTATCCCCTCCATTCATCTCATGTATTCTAATTAGATACTGAAGAAATCTGGGGTTTTAAAAGAAAAGTTCACCTATGGCCATAATGTGGCAAAGCAAGTAGAGCTATAGTAGCTTCAGCAAACCTAACATACTGCTTGTATGTGGATGAAGGGCTAGAGCAGGGGTTCTCAAACTTTTTTTGTTGGGCTTCCCTTTGAAAATATTTCAGGCTGTGATGACCCCCCCCCCCAAAAAAGTGATAGCAAATTACTGTACATACTCATACTCATACTGTACATACCTCCTCTATTAGCTCCTTGAGTATGCATCCTAGAATACTCAAGGAGCTAATAGAGGAGGTATCTGAGCCTCTAGCTATTATCTGTGGAAAATCATGGGAGACGGGAGAGATTCCAGAAGACTGGAAAAGGGCAAATATAGTGCCCATCTATAAAAAGGGAAATAAAAACAACCCAGGAAACTACAGACCAGTTAGTTTAACTTCTGTGCCAGGGAAGATAATGGAGCAAGTAATTAAGGAAATCATCTGCAAACACTTGGAAGGTGGTAAGGTGATAGGGAACAGCCAGCATGGATTTGTAAAGAACAAATCGTGTCAAACCAATCTGATAGCTTTCTTCGATCGGATAACGAGTCTTGTGGATAAGGGAGAAGCTGTGGATGTGGTATACCTAGACTTTAGTAAGGCATTTGATACGGTCTCGAATGATATTCTTATCGATAAACTAGGCAAATACAATTTAGATGGGGCTACTATAAGGTGGGAGCATAACTGGCTGGATAACCGTACTCAGAGAGTTGTTATTAATGGTTCCCAATCCTGCTGGAAAGGCATAACGAGTGGGGTTCCGCAGGGGTCTGTTTTGGGACCGGCTCAGTTCAATATCTTCATTAACGACTTAGATATTGGCATAGAAAGTACGCTTATTAAGTTTGCGGATGATACCAAACTGGGAGGGATTGCAACTGCTTTGGAGGACAGGGTCATAATTAAAAATGATCTGGACAAATTGGAGAAATGGTCTGAGGTAAACAGGATGAAGTTTAACAAAGACAAATGCAAAGTGCTCCACTTAGGAAGAAAAAATCAGTTTCACATATACAGAATGGGAAGAGACTGTCTAGGAAGGAGTACGGCAGAAAGGGATCTAGGGGTTATAGTGGACCACAAGCTAAATATGAGTCAACAGTGTGATACTGTTGCAAAAAAAGCAAACGTGATTCTGTGATGTATTAACAGGTGTGTTGTGAGCAAGACACAAGAAGTTATTCTTCCGCTCTACTCTGCTCTGGTTAGGCCTCAGCTGGAGTATTGTGTCCAGTTCTGGGCACCGCATTTCAAGAAAGATGTGGAGAAATTGGAAAGGGTCCAGAGAAGAGCAACAAGAATGATTAAAGGTCTTGAGAACATGACCTATGAAGGAAGGCTGAAAGAATTGGGTTTGTTTAGTTTGGAAAAGAGAAGATTGAGAGGGGATATGATAGCAGTTTTCAGGTATCTAAAAGGGTGTCATAAGGAGGAGGGAGAAAACTTGTTCACCTTAGCCTCTAAGGATAGAACAAGAAGCAAGGGGCTTAAACTACAGCAAGGGAGGTCTAGGTTGGACATTAGGAAAAAGTTCCTAACTGTCAGGGTGGTTAAACACTGGAATAAATTGCCTAGGGAGGTTGTGGAATCTCCATCTCTGGAGATATTTAAGAGTAGGTTAGATAAATGTCTATCAGGGATGGTCTAGACAGTATTTGGTCCTGCCATGCGGACAGGGGACTGGACTTGATGACCTCTTGAGGTCCCTTCCAGTCCTAGAATCTATGAATCTATGAATCTATAAGAGCACTAAATGAAGCATGTAATTATTATCCCTGCAGTCAAAGACGCTGAAGACTTTCAAAAAGTATAAAGCAATAGTTTTCAGGAATAAATATGTGGACATTTAAGAAACACATTTTTTAGGGAGGTGCAATAGACAACAGGACAAAGTTTGGGAAGCTGGAAGCCTTTTCCAATGCTTTTTGGCAATAATCATAACATTGTCCCAAGGATTGTGGCTTTATACGCAACTATATACAATAAGTTTCCGGATACTTAATGAGAATGTGCTGCTTTTTTAAGGACAATTATTTTAATCCAGAGAACTGATATCCTTACATCAGTTTTGCCCAGTATTTATTCTTTAAGTACATCAAAGCTGAGAAACCAGATTTGCATAAGTAAGTGGTTGGAAATGGGAGAAGCACATGACTTGCTGCAGTTGAGATTTGGGTATAGGCTGCTTTGAGAGAAACTCAGAAGTCAGCCAGAGGCTGGGATTGGAATTGCTGCTTCAGAACGGAATCACATGAGATGTCAATCAATTCCTCTTGAGTTTTCAAGGTGAGTTTTATTAGGAGATAACTGGCAGTCAAATGGATTTCTTATCCAATTAAATGTGGTTAGGTTATAATCAGCAAAATATTTCAGAAACTGGGCTCAGAGTGTAGAGACATGTTCAGTTACATGTTCTTGTATATCCCCAATAGTGACATCATTGGATGAGAATTCCAGGAGATTGTTCAGTGTTGAAAATATTTGAAAATTTTTGTTGTTGACTTGTGACTTCCACAGATCCAGTTTTTTAGCAAAGGCATTAATTTTGTCATTGAGTTTGAGACTGTTAGTTTCTTTTCCTTGCGGTGACTCATTCAATGAATTTAAACAATCAAAAATGTCTGATAGATATGCGAGTGCTGCCAGCCATTTGATGTCACTTAAATGCTTCGTCAAGGAGGAATCCACTTCAGTAAGAAACAAACACACTGCATCTCTCAATTCAAACAGATGAGTTAGAACTCTTTCCTGTGTCAGCCAGCGAACCTCTGTGTGCAGTAATAAGTGCTGATGCTCCAATCCCATTTCTCCAAAGAGACTTTTAAAAAGTCATGAATTCAGTGGCTTTACTTTAATAAAAATAACAATTGCTACAGCTTAATTCAAAATTGATTTAAGATAGGGATCCATGTTCCTGCAGCAAGAGCCTCCCTGTGAATCATTCAGTGTCTACTAGACTTCTAGGGCCACTTCTGTAAGTCTGCCGAGAAGTCCACTCTTGGTACCAGGCATAGCTTTTGCAGCATCAGTGCAGATTCCTACACAGCTGTTCCAGTTAATATGTTTCCCCATTATAAAGGCATCAAGGAGCTTAAATATTTCCTCTCCCATAGTATATGTCGGCAGTGCCTTGCAGAAGAGAAAGTCTTCTTTACTTGTGTTTTCTCAAATGTACTGAACATAGACCAGTAACTGTGCTGCTCCTGAAACACCAGTGGATTCATCAATCTGTAAGGAAAAGAACTTGCTCTTTTTAATCCTTTCCATCACTTGCTCTCGTATGTCATTGGATATATTGTCAATACGACAACTTGTATCATTTGATAGTGGAATAGAGCTCAGCTGAGTGGCAGAATCTTTGTCAATCATTGTCAAGGCTGTATCCCCACTTTGAACTTTAGGGTACAAATGTAGGGGCCTGCATGAAAACTTCTAAGCTTATTTACCAGCTTAGCTCTGGTCCGCTGCCACCATCTCAAGAATTCCCTCCCTGGGAAGCCTTGAGAAACCTTTCACCAATTCCCTGGTGAATACAGATCCAAACTCCTTGGATCTTAAACAAGGAGAAATCGACCCTTCCCCCCTCCTTCCTTTCACCAACTCCTGGTGAATACAGATCCAAACCCCCTTGGATCTTAAAACAAAGAGAAATCAATCAGGTTCTTAAAAAGAAGGCTTTTAATTAAAGAAAAAGGTAAAAATCATCTCTGTCAAATCAGTATGGCAAATAACTTTACAGGGTAATCAAACTTAAAGAGCTCAGAGGACCCCCCTCTGTCTTAGGTTCAAAGTACAGCAAACAAAGATAAATACTCTGGTAAAAGGTACATTACAAGTTGAGAAAACAAAGTAAATCTAAGACGCCTTGCCTGGCTTTTTACTTACAAGTTTGAAATAAGAGAGACTTGTTTAGAAAGATGGGGAGAACCTGGATTGATGTCTGGTCCCTCTCAGTCCCAAGAGCGAACAACCCCTTAAACAAAGGGCACAAAACAAAAGCCTTTCCCCCCCC
>NW_020664393.1:62129312-62146546 GCF_002925995.2 Terrapene triunguis | reverse complement strand
GCACTGTACACAGGAGAGCTGTCACCCTTCCCTTTATAGTTATGACAATCATAATCTCACATATTTGTTTAGCTGCAGGAAGAATAAGAGAGGCTTTTTTGCCCTGGTGATTAAAATTGAAACAGCATAAGATGCCTCCAGAGTTTTGGGTATCACAGTTGCTTATTTACGTATAACAGTTTTTTGTTGCTCAAGTTCATGAAGATTTCTTTTAAAAAATTCCACAGACTTCTCATTGTATATAAGTCACTAAATTTTATTTGGTTTTAGGCTGTTATTGACCAAAACTTCACTGCACAAAACACACCGGGGACTTGGAATGTCTTCTGAGCCAGTGTAAGCAAATCCAAATGCCAAATAAAAACCAGTATTTTCTGTTTTTTGGGCTTTTTTACCACACTTACGATTCCTAACTCTTGTTCTTCACCATCTATGTCGACTTCAGCTCTCCTCTTCAGGCCATGTACAACAAAATGTTCCATTTTAACAAAATTAATTTATTTAAGAAATTACAGTACTGTATTTTTTTTAATTTTTGCTACCTATTTTTTCCTGCTTTTAGAGTGGGGGCTGGCTGTCTTCAACAATATGTAACTCTTCTTCCAGGTGGAGCAAGCAGCAACCAAGGCAGGATTCAATATCTAGGGGTTCCTTTTCAACAATGCAACACAGAACCAGTTCGAGCCCCCACCTAGTAACCTGAGAAAATTACACACCTCCCCTGGGCGCCTCTGATATGCAATACTTCCCCACTCGCAAGCACAGAGTCTGAGTGTAGAAAAGAAACTTTAAATAAAAGGAGAGAAGCCACCCAATATTAATTAGGGAAAATGCCACAAGCAGGATTCATAATCATAAAACTGTGAGCAGGGCGCCCACCCAGACTGCGTGGGGCAGTGCCTTCCATCTCATGTTCTTGAGCTCTACAGCCAAAAGTTCCTTTTCTGTGCCTGTCTCTGTTGGTCAATAAGGACCCTGGGGTTCAGAGGTGCATATGTGTGTCAGTTCAGCTCTCACCCAGGGAAGAGGGCACGTTGCTTGCTCTGCCATCTGAGCGCCTGCTCTGGTTTGCTGCCCGGCCACCTCGCCAGCTCACTGCCAGTCACCTTCTGCTGCCACCTGCCTCTCTGCTGTGACCTCTGCAGGTCAGTCTCTTGGTGATTGTCAGCTCTTTGCAGGCTGGGCAGAAACACTGCCCCATCAGAAGCAATTTCACCTCTCATTTGAGCACTTTAACATAACAAAAAGGCTCCTCCTAAAGCTTATTTAGCTCTATCTTTGAACAGTGGGGAGGAATAGGTTAAACCGGGCTGGGGAACCTTAGGGAATGTCCACATTTCCTAGCTAGGACACCTGTCCCCACCCCTCTTACTTTCACAGGGCTCTGGCATTCGAGCCCCTGGCTTAACAAGGTTCTTTCAGCTGAGGGTGACCCCCTCATTTGGGACAGGTTAAGCACAGTTCTGTTCCCCTTTATTCATACAATAACGACAACAACAACACTGATAACAGCATTTCACTACCCCTGCAAGTGATTTGTAACCCAACACCAGCCAAAGTTGATTACTTTGAGCAACACTGCTCTATCTGCAGGATATCTAAGCAGAGTAGGGGTGTTTATGTAAATACAGTCTGCTCCTGAAGTCTCTCCCCCGCCCAGCTAGCTGTCAGGGGAGAATTCATTTAAACCCTGCTCACAAATATGCTAAAAGGGTCACATTCCTTGACAACAAGGCTGTTGCTTAGGGAAGTGACACAATCACAACAGCCTTGTTGTCATGGAACGCCCAGCTCAGAAGGCAGAGCCACTGCCAGCAGCAGCGCAGAAGTTTGGGTGGCTTGATATGCTATTGCTACCTTTACTTCTGCGATGCTGCTGGTGGCAGCGCTGCCTTCGGAGCTGGCCAGCAGCTGTCAGACTTCCCCCTTTTGGGCTGGGGTCCCCCGTTTGAGAAATGTTGGGCTAGAGAATCCATTTAGCAGCAGTTCCAACCTTCCCAGCATCATACACAGCCCCAAAATAGGCATCCCAAATCTTGACTTCTCTTATCCGTTAGAACTACTCCAGTTCCAGTCATAGGTGTTGTCTTCACTACAGATTTTATCAGGTTAGAATACAACTGTGAGGTTTGTAAAGTCTGTGCAACAATTTAAATATTTTGGTTCAGTGTTGAGCTATGATGGAAATCTGACTCTGGATGTTAGAAGTCACAGGAAGAGCACTTGATGCAAATGGAGGGAGCTGATGGGAATTCTCTGTGACAAGAATATGCAAAGAAAACTAAAAAAACACGATTAGGTCAGCCATGACGTATGGGTCGGAATGATGGCCAATGAGGCAGAGAGAAGAACAACTGCTTCACGCTGCCAAAATGGGAATGCTTTGTGCATGCTGGGTGAGATGAGCGCTGATAAGCTATGCAATGAAATGGTACCTGCCATGATGGTGGAAAATAGGGTGACCCGATGTCCCGATTTTATCGGGACAGTCCCGATTTTTGGGTCTTTTTCTAATATAGGCTCCTATTACCCACCCACCCCCGTCCTGATTTTTCACACTTGCTGTCTGGTCACCCTACTGGAAAAGCTGAGGAAATATTGACTGAGAAGGCTGGTGTCAGTGCGTGGTTTACTCCTCCGCTCACACTGGGGCTGAGGGGTCCCAGTGCCTGTTTCCCCCCCTTACACTGGGATTGGTAAGTCCCAGTGCCTGTCCCCCCTTTACACTGGGGCTTGGGGTTTCCAGTACCAGTTTCCCCCCCTTACACTGTAGTTGGGGGGGTGGGGGTGTCCCAGAGCCTATTCCGCCCCCTTACCCTGGCTTTGGGGAAGGTCCCAGGGCCTATTCTCTCTTCCCCCCCCTCCCCGGGGTTTGGCTGGTCCCAGTGCCCGGTGTCTGCCCGTTACTCGCTGAGGGGGAAGGTGGGAATCCGCTGCCCTGTCTGTCAGAGGCGAGGAGGCGGGGCTGGGGGCGAAGTGCCCGCCCATAGCGGGCTGGGCGGCTGTGATAGGTCAGCAGGCGGAGGGGGTGGTGCAGTGTGCGCCGCGCCCCCTTGGCTGGGCGGGCACTGGGGCTGCTGTCGCGCGCGGAGGCAGCGGTGGTGCGGGTGCCTGCTGCCGGCGGAGCACAGCGGCTCAGGTAAGGCGTGAGCGGGTTGCGGCCAGGCGAGGTCCCTCCGCCCCGCGCAGGGAGAGGTGGCGTTGGGCCCGCGTCGCCGCTTGCGTTGCCCCGGGAGACCGTGCGGGTGGGCGCTGGGACATGTGGGCGCAGACCAGGGTACGGCCGCGCTCTTCCCTGCGACCTGCCCCCGCCTCGGAGTCCAGCCTCACCCGCCGGGGGGGTCCTGCTGGCTCCGGGCTTCCCCCCACCTCATTCGCTGCGGAGGCGGGTGGCAACCAGCGTACTGGGCTGCTGCTCCCCCCGCCACTTCACTGGGGTTTGGGTGGGGAATGTGGGGCTAGCCCGTGTCTCTTCCCGTTATTCGGGGTGGGGCGGGGGGCCGCAGGGCCCAGTCTGCTCCCCCTCCCCGCGTCCCCGGGGGCCGCAGGGCCTGGTCTGCTCTCCTGGAGCACCCGCATGCCCCCAGTGGGAGGCTAGCACCGCACAGACACTTAAGCAAATAGGTGGGCAGTCACCTCCTCAAAGAGCTGACACATTTATTTCAAACTATAGCAGGTGGATGAGGCAAGCAGAAGTAGGGTGTGTGGGGGAATAATGCACACGTATTTAGGTGGTTGAAGGAGAGGGACCTTCACGTCCACTGGGCTCTATATGTAATTTGTTTCCCCTTTATTATAGTTTGTGCATCCAGCACACTGCAAAATGTGTTTTACGCTTTAAACTCACCATTTGCCTATAAATAGGGTGAGGCAGTACCAACCTGAGACTCCATTCCCCCTCTTTTAAAAACAAAATTTACTTTGTTTTTATTGTCCCCCTGTGAATCATTGAGACTGGGGGACAATGCAGGGACGTTTTACCCGTTATACTGGTATAGTTATACCTGTATAAGCCCTGTGAGGACATTCCTATTCTGGTATTAGGTTGGTTTTCTTTTTTAGCTTAAACCTTCTTTCAAAGTGTAATGTAAACTAAACCAGAATGAAGAGTATACTGCCGGTATAACTACTGGTTTTAATTCATTCTCGGGTTATACTGAAAAAAATGTTTCCTTCTAGCTGCTGGTGACATTTGACTGTAAAGTGTCTCGAGAAGTCTTTTCTTAGACTAAACATGAGAATACTGAAGTTAGTTATGAGGATGGGTGGAAAAGACTTCTGTAACATTGACTCCACCTTCCTGGTTGAATCCCTAAACCCTTTTCTGTATAGTGATGTTTCTGACATTGAACTGATACCACACTTGATTTTACTCATTTTTTAATTTAGCTTCAAGGCAGTCTCCGTTTTATTTTATTGATCTGGCTTTCAGTATGCTTAGCTCTCAGCATTCCTGTTTTATGTACTGACATCCTGTGTATGTTCCATAAAGCTCGAGAAAGATTTTCACTTTTCATTTTTCTCCCTTTTTTATTTTCATGTTGTCCTGTCTCTCTTTTTTTATTATTTTGATTTTTCCCTTCCCTTCTCCCAGCATCTCCGCATCTGCTTAGTTAGAAATGTATAATAATCTAAACCTCATTTTCACTTTGAGCTCCTACCTTGAGGAATGAAATGCATTTGTGACATAAGATTGCCTTTTGAGTACCTAGCACTTGACTACAAAAAAACAGAGAAACCTTATGCCAGGTGGAGAAAAATAAAGCTAATTCCTTGCCTGTTTTGTAAGGTGTGATGTTATTAAATGTTCCTTTTTGGTAAAGTGTAGAGAATATTTGTACACCAGCAATTTTGTCATTTTTCTCTTAGACATGATTTCTGTATGAATACAAAGTTTCTTTACTAACTCCCCATATGTTTAGTTTAAATAAATAAAACTATGAAGCCCTATAGAGATCAGGAATTTCTTAACCCTCCCAAGGCTATACTGTAATTTGTTCGTGGGCATAAAAGAAAATTACAGATTATATGAGAGTAACATTAAGAGCTTGACCTAAACCCACAAAAGTGGAAACTAACAGTTAAGGCTAAAATTCTTCCAAACACTACATTTTTGCCTGAGTACTGCAGCACATCTGGTTTATAAGATTATACCTAAATGCAGCTAACTATATCTAAGTGTTTCAGGATTCCTTATTAATTCCTTTCCCTTCTGAGTACTTCATATTTTAGTTCACCCCCTTTTTAATTTCCTTTTATGCTGCCCTCTTGTATCCTTTATGTAGTAACTCTTGAATTCTTGTTTCCTTCCACCCTCAATTTAAAAAAAAAAAAATCCATACGTTAGAAGCCATTAAAAAGTGAGTACTTGTTAGTCAAAAGAAAAAAATAAAGGTAATACATAGGGGGAAACTATAGTAATGTTGGATTAGTTGGATACCATTGCATAGTAACCATTGGCAAACATTGACACTCAAATGGTGGTCAGAGTAGTTGTAATTGTCATAGTGCTGGGGAGATTCTTTATTGTCAGTGTGCTGAGGTTTAGAATGTCTTCATAACACTGCTTTATATGCTCTGCTTTTCTCAGGCCAAAAAACCATGTTGTTTAAAAATACATCTCCAAAGTATCTGGACTACACAGTGCAAATCATTTAGACTAGAATGAAAATTTCCACCTTAAAATAGAAATCCTTTTTTGCTGATGTACAAATAACCTCAAACTGGTTAGTCCTCTCCTATCAGTCACATTTATATGCATATCTGAATATCCTGTAATAATAGCTTTTAATGTAATTTGTTTGTGTTGGGCATGATGCAAAGTGCCAGTGGCCTTCTTTAAAACCATTTTAACGACTACATTCAGAAACTCCCTTTCAGCTGCATACATAAAGTTTGATCATTCATTTGCTAATTCATGTAATAATATTCAAAATCACAACACTTCCATTGCATTAGAAAGGTAAGAATACTGATATTAAAATATGTGTTGTGCGCTTTTATTTGTAAATCAAAAACAGTTTATTAAGGGTTTTTTTTTTAATATAGAGCATTTATACAAAGCGCTTTACAATAGTTAACTAACGGTACAAACAACGTTTGGAAAGATCAGTAAGTGGTCAGCCGAGACCGTCAGCAATTTTTAAGTGGTCTGCGGGGAAAAATAAGTTTGAGAACCACTGGTCTACGATACAATTTTGCTAGTATAGTAGTTCTGGGTAGAATGGTCTATCAGCAGTCCTGTTTGTTGTGGCCCTTTATTGTGGTAATAAAAATTGGCCCAGTTTGTGAATGTATTCCTACTTTGATCTCGAGGACAATATTGATGTGGTTTGATAATGATTGATTGTATAGGTTGTGGAGTGTGTTTATCAGATTCCTGGGTTTAGTTCTCTAGTGCTCTGTGGTGACTTGTCAATTAATGAGTCGTAATTGGGCCTTAGATTTTGAATTCATAAACCTTCCTACGCCATTTACTCCTGGGGGAATTCTGCGTCAAAAATTTAAAAATTCTGTGCCAAAAAATTAAAAATTCTGCGCACCATATTTTAAAATTCTGCATATTTTATTTGTCAAAATAACACAATATAATCATGCCAGTTTCAATTATTTTGGTAATTTATTTCAAAATATCTCTCAGTAAGTATGCCTGTAACAATACAGACCAAATAAAAAAAGATTCTGGTAACTTTTTTTTTTTTGTGTGTCAAATAGATTCCTTACTAGCACATTAATACAGAACTTTGAGTAATTAATTTAAATTACAATACATAACTGTCTTTCCTCCACCTGTCGGAAGCAGTGCAAAGGCTTGGGGGAGTCAGGGGTAATGGAGGAGCTGAGAGAGGGGGAAGGAGCCTGGAGGGTTGTTGGGTGTGGGTGGGAGAAGTATGGAACAGGGTTTTTTGGAGGGAGGGAGAGGTGGGATTGTGAGGGAGTTGGGAAGCCTCCCCCATGCAGACCCTGGCTGACCCCAAGCCTCTCCCATTCAGTCAGGCACATGGGTCCCTGTCCCCACACCCTCATGGGTCTCTGCAGCCTCCCTCCCCATGTGGCCTTGCACCCCCACTCTCATTCAGCCCCTGGCTCAATGCTGTCACCTCACAGGCTCCTGAGCCCACACCCCAGTGTGTCCCCGCACTAGCCATTCTGAACCCCAGTCTGTGACCTCCCCCAGCAGCCTTGGGTGCCCCACTCTGTCTGTCCTAATGTGGCTCCGTGGGGAGGGTGCTGTGATGAACTTCTATTCTTGGGAAAATTCTGCGCCACTGTGCATGCACAGAACTTTTTTTCCCCCACAGAAAATACATTCTGCCCCAGAAGCGTTGCCGTTCTTCCTTTTGCCAACTAGAGGCCGCTGTGGTGTCAGAATAGCTGGCTGGGTTCATGCTGCTGGCTGTTCCAATGCCACAGCAACTTCTGGTGGGCAAAAGGTGGAAAGGAACTGCAGCACTTTTTGGGCAGAATGTATTTTCTGCAGGAAAAATAAGAATTCTGCAGGACACATGAATTCTGCACATGCGCAATGGTGCAAAATTTCCCCAGGAGTATCCATTATCTTGTTGTGGTGTTTGTGTTCTTAAGGGGGGAATGTAGGCATACACTGACGTTTCAGGACATAGCAGGTTCATGGTGTACTGTAGTTCCTTGATGCTTTCATTTTGAAGCAAATTTATGAGTAATGCATGGTTTGGAGGCTTTTTTAGTTGGAGTTTTACCTGGAAAACATGGCATTTTTTCTCTCTAGATTGCCTTGTAGGGGCCTTGTGCTTTACTAAGTCTAAGGCAAGATTTGGCCAGATTATGACAAGATCATTTGTATACCAACTGACTTTTTTTTTTTTCTTGAAGGTTTTTAGTGAAAGCTCTGGGTAAGAGCACAGTTTGTATGTGTAGGTTGAACATGTCTGGATTGATACTGTGGTCCTTTCTGTTATCTTGTCACTTGAAGGCATCTGTTTGAACATGTAGTTTTTTGTTTCACAGAGAATGGATTGGTACATATGCTAATTAATCCACCATCATTTCCATTTTGCAGAAGCCCAAAGTTCCATCCAGGATGTCACATTGAAGAAAAGCTCTGTGTAAGCTCAAAAGCTTGTCTCTTTCACCAACTGGCACTGGTCCAATAAAATATATTCCCTCACCCACCTTGTATCTCTGATATCCTTGGACCAACACAGCTACAACAACACTGCATAGATTGAATCAAAGGTTTTTTGGGGGAAAGAGATGCACTTCCTAATTTGAAATGCACTTCCTAATTTCTTCTTTTTTTTTTATATATGTTGATTACCATTCTGTAGTGCAAAGATGGGGAACATCTGTTTTGGGTTTTGTGTAGTCCAATGATATTGGCTAGTCTTTTGATGATAATCAAGTAACTTGAATATCTTACTGATGTTCCTTCTAATACAGAAGAATCTGTTTTTTGAGGGCTGAAGCAGTCCCAGCATGGTGGTTAGCTCATATGATTCTGTCTCTGGTAAATGGACTCCAGAACTAGGTTGAAACAGCTCCTATAAGTCTTATTACTGTGCACACCTAGAAGTTTGAATTTCTCCTTTAATATATTATTTGGGACTTGTTGGATCTAATTTTCTGTGGATTTTATTTGAATTAATAGATTGCAATAGAAATGTCTGAGGACAGGTTTCATAGGCTCCAAGGCCAGAAGGGACCATTCTGATCATCTAATTTGACCTCCTGTATAACATAGGCCACAGATCATTTCTCAAATAATTCCTAGAATATATCTTTTAGAAAAACATCCAATCTTGATTGAAAAGTTATCAGTGATGGAGAATTGAACATGAACCTAGGTAATTTGTTCCAGTGGTTAATTACCCTAACTGTCAAATTTACACCTTATTTCCAGTCTGAATTTGTCTAGCTGCAACTACCAGCCATTGGATTGCATTATATCTTTCTCTGCTAGGCTGAAGAGCCCATTATTATATATTTATTCCTCATGTAGATAATTATAGTCTGTAGTTAAGTTACCTGCTGTCTTTCTCTTTGTTAAGATAAATAGATAGGCTCAAGGAGCTCAATCACTATAAGGCATATTTTTTAATCCTTAATCATTCTCATGGCTCATCTCTGAACCCTCTCCAATTTATCAACATCCTTCTTGAATTATGGGCATGAGAACTGGACACGGTATTTCAGCTGTGGTTGTACTAGTGCCCACAGAGGTAAAATAACCTTTGTACTCCTACTCCAGATTCCCCTGTTCATGCTTCCCAGGATGACATTACTTCTTTTGGCTACAGCATCATATTGGGAGCTCATGTTCAGCATATTATCCAGCATGACCCCCAACTCTTTCTCAGAGTACTTCCCAGGATAGATTCTCCTATTCTGTAAGTATGGCCTACATTCTTTGTCCCTATATGCATACACTTGCATTTAGTCGTATTAAAATGCTTATTGTTTGCTTGTGCCCCGTTTACTAAGCGATCTATATCGCTCTGAATCAGTGACTTGTCCTCCTCATTATTTACCACTCCAACTTGTGTGTCATCTTCAAACTTTATCAGTGATGATTTTGAGTTTTATCTTCCAGGTCATTGATAAAATGTTAAATATTGTAGGGCCAAAAAATGACCCCTGTGGGATGCCACTGAAAACACACCCACTCAGTGATGATTCCCTGTTTAGAATTACTTTTTGAGACCTATCGGTTATGCAGTTTTTAATCCATTTAATGTGTGCTATGTTAATTGTATATCATTCTGGTTTTTAAATCAAAATACGGTGCAGTACCAAGTCAAATACCTTACAAAAGTTTGAGTATATTATGTCAGCACTTTTACCTTTATCAACCAAATTTATAATCTCATCAAAAAAATTATCAAGTTAGTTTGACAAGATCTATTTTTCCATAAACTCATGTTGATTTACATTAATTCTACTACTCTCCTTAAATTCTTATTAACTGAGTCCTATTATCTTGCTGGGATTGATGTCAGGCTGACGGGCCTATAATTACTAAGGTCATCCCATTTACCCTTTATAAAAATTGACACAATATTAGCTTTCTTCCAGTCTTCTGGAACTTCCCCGGTGCTCCAAGTCTGATTGAAAATCATCATTAATCTTCCAATGACTTCCTCAGCTAGCTCTCTTAAAATTCTTGGATGCAAGTTTTCTGGACTTGCTGATTTTAAAAATGTCTGTCTTTATTAGCTTTTGTTTAATATCCTCCAGAGGTACTAGTAGGATGAAGAGTATTTTTATTGCATGATGACACTACATCATCTTTTCCTTCAAATACAAAACAGAAATATTTACTGAGCACTTCTGACTTTTTTGCATTATTATTGATAATGTAGTGTTGTTATGGTCCCATATTATTGTCAGGTTTCTCTTGTTCCTAATATATTTTAAAAAAAATCCTCCTTATTGTCCTTAACTTTGCTGGCCATAGATTTCTTCTTGTGTCCCTTGGCTTCCCTAATCAGTTTTCTATAATTTCTAACTTCTGGTTTATATTTCTTAAAATGAGCTTTCCCTTTCTTTCATTTGGTATATATTATTTTTAATTTTTTTGTAGCTGTCTTCACTTCCCCTCTAAGCCAGATTGTGCTGATTTAATAATAATAAAATAAAATAAAAAAGTCTTCTTCCTGAATTGTGGCTTTTTGAGAATCTGGTAAGGTGTCTTTAAATGATATCCAATTATCATTCACATTGTTCAGAGTCAGTTCTTCCTTCTAGCTAACTGGCTCATGACTGTTCTCAGCTTTGTGTAATTGGCCCCATTAAAGCAATAAATATAATATATATTACTGGGTTGGACTCATTCTGCTTGCATGTTATAAATATGACCAAGTCATGATCACTTGTACCTAAGCTAATATTAATTTTTAGTTCTATGATCAGCTCCTTGTTAGGACAAGTTCTACACTAATAAAAAAATTTCCCATGTTGACAGTACAATTTTGTTAGTTGGGAAATTGTAATCTGTAATGTTTAGAAATTCTGAAAAATTTTTAGTACCGGCAGCATGAGACCTCCAACATGTATCATTTAAATTGAAGCCCTCCCATAATCACATACCTTTTCTCCTATGTATTATGGATAGCTGCATAAGGAGGAGGTTATCCTTTTCCCTGTTGTGACTTGGTGGTCTGTAGCAGACACTAACTAATACTGTATCTTGTACTTTATCTGTTAGAACATTGGTTCATAAGCATTCAAGATCATTTTCTTCTGAGTGATCAGTAACTCAGGAACAGGGAGGAAGGATTTTCTCATAGTATTTAATATTATTTGTTTAAATGGCTTGTTTCTAGATTGGATCTGGAAGTTGGAATTGCTAGGATTGTTTCTCTTCTGAGTTGTCATTATTTCTAGAAACTATTAGTGTCTAATGCTGCTTCAGCCTGATAATCCCCTCCCTCAGTGTAACTTGATTCCCTCTGTTAGCGCATTATTATGTAATTTTGTAGTTCTGCAGTTCTCAAACTGTGGTGTAGCCTGCTGGTGGTTTCAATAGAGGAGGTTCTATGCTGTTTGCGCATTGTTTTCAGATCTGAAGGCCTTGGACATCTGTAGAAGCAGCA
Organism: Terrapene triunguis; assembly: GCF_002925995.2. NCBI lineage: Eukaryota > Metazoa > Chordata > Testudines > Emydidae > Terrapene > Terrapene triunguis. The sequence goes on along the minus strand of NW_020664393.1, from coordinate 62,134,976 downwards.
ACAAGGCAGAGCCACCATAATTGCCTCCAGTAGAAGCGGCTCCTGCATAGAAGAGGAAATGGGAGCTGTTCTATATTCATCTACATTACATCTTTAATATCAGTGATGTAAGCTCTAGCATAGACTATGCTTAGGCATTTTCAGCATAGTCTCAGAGTAGGGTTTCACAACATGGGAATGAAAATGTCAGACCTTATCTACTCTGGTGCTGGCACTGCTATCACCAATGCAACTGTATCAGTGCTGGATAGTGGGTATGAACTTCTGTAGTGTAGACAAGGCCTCGGAGACAGGAACTGTCATCTACCAGTGAGAATGGAGCTACCAATTGTCTCAGGAGCTGTCAGTGAGACAGGAGCAATCTCTACCACTACATAGCTCTCTTGTGGTAGTCCCCTTCTTCCTGCACATAGGTCTGGAGGTGAGACCTCCTAGTGAGGTAAATAGAAAGGAACATAAACACTGCCAAATTAAGTGTAAAAATGTAATAAGAAAAGCCAATAAGGAGTTTGAAGAATGGCTAGCCAAAAACTCAAAAGGTAATAACAAAATGTTTAAGTACATCAGAAGCAGGAAGCCTGCTAAACAACCAGTGGGGCCCCTGGACGATCGAGATACAAAAGGAGCGCTTAAAGACGATAGTCATTGCGGAGAAAATAAATGGATTCTTTGCTTCTGTCTTCATGGCTGAGGATGTTAGGGAGATTCCCAAACCTGAGCCGGCTTTTGTAGGTGACAAATCGGAGGAATTGTCACAGATTGAGGTGTCACTAGAGGTGATTTTGGAATTAATTGATAAACTTAACAGTAACAAGTCACCGGGACCAGATGGCATTCCCCCCAGAGTTCTGAAAGAACTCAAATGTGAAGTTGCAGAACTATTAACTCTGGTTTGTAACCTGTTCTTTAAATCGACATCTGTACCCAATGACGGGAAGATAACTAATGTAACGCCAGTATTTAAAAAGGGCTCTAGAGGTGATCCCAGCAATTACAGACCGGTAAGTCTAATGTCAGTACCGGGCAAATTAGTTGAAACAATAGTAAAAAATAAAATTGTCAGAAGAACATAAATTGTTGGGCGAAAGTCAACATGGTTTCTGTAAAGGGAAATCGTGTCTTACTAATCTATTAGAGTTCTTTGAAGGAGTCAACAAACATGTGGACAAGGGGGATCCAGTGGACATAGTGTACTTAGATTTCCAGAAAGCCTTTGACAAGGTCCCTCACCAAAGGCTCTTACATAAATAAAGTTGTCATGGGATAAGAGGGAAGGTCCTTTCATGGATTGAGAACTGGTTAAAGGACTGAGAACAAAGGGCAGGAATAAATGGTAAATTCTCAGAATGGAGAGGCATAACAAGTGGTGTCCCCTGAGGGTCAGTCCTAGGACCAATCCTATTCAACTTATTCATAAATGATCTGGAAAAAGGGGTAAACAGTGAAGTGGCAAAGTTTGCAGATGATACTAAATTGCTCAAGGTAGTTAAGACCAAAGCAGACTGAAGAACTTCAAAAAGATCTCACAAAACTAAGTGATTGGGCAACAAAATGGCAAATGAAATTTCATGTGGATAAATGTAAAGGAATGCACATTGGAAGAAATAACTCCAACTATACATACAATATGATGGGAGCTAATTTAGCTACAATGAATCAGGAAAAAGATCTTGGCGTCATCGTGGATAGTTCTCTAAAGACGTCCACGCAGTGTGCAGCGGCGGTCAAAAAAGCAAACAGGATGTTAGGAATCATTAAAAAGGGGATAGAAAATAAGACGGTGAGTATCTTATTGCCCTTATATAAATCCATGGTATGCCCACATCTTGAATACTGCGTACAGGTGTGGTCTCCTCATCTCAAAAAAGATATACTGGCATTAGAAAAGGTTCAGAGAAGAGCAACTAAAATGATTAGGGGTTTGGAACGGGTCCCATATGAGGAGAGATTAAAGAGGCTAGGACTTTTCAGCTTGGAAAAGAGGAGACTAAGGGGGGATATGATAGAGGTATATAAAATCATGAGTGATGTAGAGAAAGTAAATAAGGAAAAGTTATTTACTTGTTCCCATAATACAAGAACTAGGGGCCACCAAATGAAATGAATGGGCACTGGTTTAAAACAAATAAAAGGAAGTTCTTCTTGTGGAACTCCTTGCCTGAGGAGGTTGTGAAGGCTAGGACTATAACAGCGTTTAAAAGAGAACTGGATAAATTCATGGAGGTTATGTCCATTAATGGATATTAGCTAGGATGGGTAAGGAAGGGTGTCCCTAGCCTCTGTTTGTCAGAGGGTGGAGATGGATGCCAGGAGAGAGATCACTTGATCATTGCCTGTTGGGTTCACTCCCTCTGAGGCACCTGGCATTGGCCACTGTCGGTAGACAGGATACTGGGCTAGATGGACCTTTGGTCTAACACAGTACGGCCATTCTTATGTTCTTATGGATGTGGCAGGCCAGAATTTCAAGGGAGTGGAGAAATAGTTGCAAGTAGCTAGGGGGGAAGTATGACTTCCCTCCAATAGAAGGACAAAATAACAAATATAGAAAACACAGTAAACAATATCTAAATACTTTCCTAATGTTACATTTCCATATAAACAATTGCAATTACTACAAGGACAGTTAGTGATTACAAATGAGATCAGGACTGGGATATTGGAAAACAGCGTCCATGAGATTCTCTCAAAGTAGTCCATGCTAGGAACATTTGAGAACCCCTGTTAGTGTTATCAGTATTGAACAGATTAGTGTCTATATGGTGTATGTCTTGAGGTTCTTTATAGTTTTTCTTTATATTTTTGCATCAAATATTACCTCTTTTTAAAATTTTTCTGTTGTGTGCTTTTAATAATTTATGTTGTTGGATTTCAGATCTTGAAGTGAGTTTGGGCTATATTGTTTGATTAACTGATTAGTTTTTTTACAAGTAGAGAGGCTCATGGTTTGAATGTTTTCCTTTTTTAATTGTATAGCTTTTATGGACAGATCATAAAGGTTTTAGGTGTGTGGCTAGTTGCTTATCCATTAATATAATGGGTGTAAAACTAGTTAGTTACATTTTGACAAGCATGGTTGGGATTTGACTATTTATTTGTTCATTATGTCATAGGTTGTCACACGTTGTCTTTTACTGAACTAAAAGTAAATCTACCTAAAAAAAAAAAAAATCCCCTTTTATTCTGCTACTGACGAACACTGTGGGCTGTTAAGTCCTTACAGTCTGAGTCACCACAATTGTAGTAAATGTTAATAGTTTTGTGAACGCAGTTACATTCTGTATGATTGATTTATAAATAAAACAGAAGGGTTACTGTCGGGTTAAAAATCAAATTTAAGAAGCATATTCCTTGCTTATGTTTGAAATCATATTTGATTATTAAAACAAAATTAAAAACATTTTTCACTATTTATGCTGCTAAATGCAAAGAGCAAATCCTATGGTTATAAAAATTTGACTAGTAAGTTTCTAACAAATTTCACTTTCAGGTTCTCATGTACTAGCAGTGATAGGCCTGGGGGGGGGGGGGGGGTTTTTTTTTTGTTTTTTTTTTTTTGTTTTAACTGGTCACCAACCCTGCATTTTGAATCATATTTGACCTGACAGTGTCCCTTGTTAAAAGTTTGCATCTCTTTCAGTTAGTTTTAAGGACCAAGGCTCTGCTATTTCAAATGCTTACACATGTTCTTAACTTTAAGACTTGGCCTGTGATCCTGCAAACACTTACACTTGGTTAACTTTAACTGTTTGCTGCATCGGTGGCCAAGAAAGAAGGGACAGCTTGGTTACAATATTAAGTGAAAATAGCTGAGTAACAACAGGTGGATTTTTGGATCTGAGTCTGCAGCCCACATCCTATGGGGCTGGTGACTAGGTTGGACCTATAAGTAATCTGTATAAGCAGCTGTAGTTAGGCAAATGTGTGCGTGTCAGGAGCATCATCATATGAGTGGGGCCAGGCTTCCTAATTGTCATCTGAGTTACTGAGGCCCCAAACTGAACTTTGTCTTGTTAATAATGCAGAACAACAAAACTCATTGAAGGCATGTGGAATGGCATTTACCTTTCTACAGTTTGGAGCCTTAAGAAGTTGACAATGTCTTCTAGAAGGCCAAAGTTTTGTAAACTACATTATTAGTCTCTTTTCTGGTCCTGTTTTGTTGAGCTGCATTTGTTCAACAAAAGGATGTGGAGGCAGACACCAAAACATTATAGAACACATTTAGGAATGTAGAATAGTAAATACTGTATTACGCAGTTTTGCGTTTTACTTACAGTTCTGAGTCAGTATATCTGATTCCAAAAGATAAATTCATATACTAGTGATATGGCATTAATAATTGTATTTGCTTACCCGTCCTGCATCTTTTAGTTTTTAAAGTGTAGCCAGGAAATCATGACATATTTTGTGACCAGTAACTACGTACGTATTAGAAAAAATGTTGATAGATTTTCATGTTCTACGTTTGTGCTTTGTGTATGCACTCTTTTTTTTTTTTTTTACTGAGATGGGAATGAGTGAGTAGTAGTAGAGCTGCTCACAGCATCCTAATTCATATGCCAGTGCTGAAGGGAGCAGTTCTTGTAGTGGTGCTGACTTCCTTCTATTCTTTTGCCCATAAAAGGAGAAAAACGCTACCATATGACTTGCACTGGAGAGAATCACAAGGCAAAAAATGTATGTTTTAAAAATCGCATTAGGAAGTTTATTCTGTTACATTGCTTGCTGTATTCTATTTTATGTAAACATGTCTAAAGTAACTCAGATATTTTTTTGGTCCCCTCCCTCCCCCCTGAGTTTTGTGCATCTCGGATGGTAACAATTTTTTAAAAAAGAGAGACCATATTACTGGTAAAGTGAAGAATAGATTTAATTCTTCCTGGGAATACTTGATAGTAACACCTTCAATGAAGATCTGCAGAATTGAAATAAATTTTGTTCTGATGATTTTGTTTTTTTGTTAAACAACTTTGAATTAAAGGCCCAATTGTTCTTTCTTTCCCTTTGATGAGAGAGGATTCTGATGGGCGGGGGGGAGGGCTGGGTGTAAAGAGGGTGGAAGATAAATATCAGCTCTTTCACCAAGCCATTTCTAAACCTCGCAGAAACATTTCTCCTGGGGCTGAGAGGAACAGCTTTCCAGAGCATTCTTCCATCCTGTGTCAGTGACTATCTACACACACAATCACTTAAGAATCACTTGGATTTTACAGAGTATCATGCAGTTTTGTCAATAGCATTGTTGTTTTGGCTACTTTAAACTAAAATAGATCTGAAATTTTAAAATATGTAGCGAAAAGCTGTGATTGTAGATTGTCAGCTGTAGAAAATCATTCCATTGTGTGAATATTTGTATAGTTTCAAAAAATTATACATATATTGGGGACCAGATTCTTTACTGCCTTGCAACCCTGTGTAATCATTTATACTCATGCAAAGTGGGTTACGGCATTTTTTTTTTTTTGACTATGCCAGTGATATTCAGACCTCAGTGGTTCAGGAGCCAAATTAATGATCAACATTACCCAAAAGAGCCACAGTAGTGTGAATTCATTGTTTCATTTACTTTAGTAGTATATATTCATGTTTAAACAATATGACGGGGAAATATTTAGTGTGTGTGTGTGTGTGTGTGTGTGTGTGTGTGTGTGTGTGTGTGTG
>NW_020664393.1:62090483-62129302 GCF_002925995.2 Terrapene triunguis | reverse complement strand
GTGTGTGTGTGTGTGTGTGTGTGTGTGTGTGTGTGTGTGTGTGTGTGTGTTTATAATATATCTATAAAAATTCTCTCAGCAAAATAACTGACCAAGTGATAAAATAATAATACCTAGAATTGGTTAATAACATAGTAAAAGCATCCTAATTGGTTGTTAATTAAATCACAGTGTTTTAATATCATGTGCTGCAAATAGCTGCAGGAGACACATTAAAGAGCCACTTACTTAGTCTGAGTATGACTGAACTAGGCAGTATTTGATACTCACTTTGTACCTTGTGTAGCCATTTACCACTGGAAAATCACACCACTGGCAATTAAAGAGCCATTTCTTTTATCAGAATCGAGGGGAAACTTTTATATTAACTATGAAATTAAAATCTTAAAAATCTAGAGTTTGGTGCCTTTTCTTTAAGAATAAAAAGTTCTTTAACAAATTGGTGTTAACAAACAAAGAGGATTAGCTGGTCTGAAGTAACTACTATAGTCTACATCTATTAATCTGTTTTGGAATCAAGTGGAAAACATAAGTAGATGTCATTTCCCCCTCCATTATTCATAAACAGTAGCAAACATACAGCCTCCTAAAAATTGGTGATTTTTATTTTACATTCTCATTAGCTTCTCAAAGAGATCAAGTGTCCTCTCCAGATCCCCACATAACAACCAGCCAACTTAATGAGTGGCAATGGAAGGCTGTACTGTCAGCTGCTCTATATTGGCATACCTTCATTGAAGCTAATGGACCTATGCCAATTTACAGCAACTGACAATTTGGCCCAGAGTCTCTTCTGGTTTTGGAAGCAATCCAGGGTGATTAGAATAAGGAGTCAGATGCTCAGATACAATAGAGATGGGCACACTAGTTATTTTTATTATTAAACAGAGATTGAGAATTTCCAGGCTTCTAGATAGAAGATGCACTTAAAATTCCAGTTATTCCTCACAGTGCCAAAAGTGTAGAGAGACTGTTGCCTTTGATCACTGCAATATGTAGATTGATATACACTAGCTGAGGATCAGGACCTTTAACTTTTGTCATCTAACAAAATATAGCAAACCTCTAATCACATTTTTAACTAAATGTAAAAAGGAGCTGCTGAGTACCTATGTGGAATACCTGAAAACGCAAAAAGATACTGTCTGCTGTGTCCCTGGTTGCTTTTCAGAAGCAAGAATTCTGAAAATTAATGTCTCCAGAAATGGAATTGCAGCAACCCTCACTCAAGAGTATTATGAGAAGTATCACCTTTCAGGAGATTGTGATTCACAAACTTCCCATTGATGCTGTGGGGTAAGCTATGACCGGTTTATCTTTAAACTTTTCAGATGATTGGCTATAGGCATCCAGCGCAACAACCATGGCTATCGGAGGAGGCCTTCCAGATAATTAAATTGAAGGCCGCAGCCCGCCAGGGTGGTGATAAGCACGCTCCTAATCAGCTGAAGTGAAAATTTAACACCCTGACACTCCGCAATTGCAAGGCATATTATAACCAAGTTGCGGATGATGTCAAATTTGGCTTGAAGCTAGCATTTCATGCCATTCGCAATCTCAGCGGTCAAGAGGTAGTCACTACAAACTGCATCCTGAATGACAGCCAAGGCCATCCATGTAAATCGGATGATTACCTTCTCTCATGGGTATTCTATTTCACATTTGGGGACAATGTATACCTTCAAGTCAGCGGCACTGCTATGGGTACCCGCATGGCCCCACAGTATGCCAACGTTTTTATGGCTGACTTAGAACAATGCTTCCTCAGCTCTCGTCCCCCAACCCCCTATTCTACTTGCGCTACATTGATGACATCTTCATCATCTGGACCCATGGAAAAGAAGCCCTTGAGGAATTCTACCATGATTTCAACAATTTCCATCCTACCACCAACCTCAGCCTGGAACAGTCCACACAAGAGATCCATTTCCTGGACACTACACTGCTAATAAGCGATGGTCACATAAACACCACCCTATACCGGAAACCAGCTGACCGCTATATTTACCTGCATGCCTCCAGCTTTCATCCAGACCACATCACACGATCCATTGTCTACAGCCAAGCTCTCATATACAACCGCATTTGCTCCAATCCCTCAGACAGAAACAAACACCTACAAGATCTCTATCAAGCATTCTTAAAACCACAATACCCATTTGCTGAAGTGAAGAAACAGATTGACAGAGCCAGAAGAATACCCAGAAGTCACCTACTACAGGACAGGCCCAACAAAGAAAGTAACAGAACGCCACTAGCTGTCACCTTCAGCCCCCAACTAAAACCTCTCCAATGCATCATCAAGGATCTACAACCTATCCTGAGACAGACAGCCCCCCAACCTGAAGCAAATACTCACCAGCAACCACACATCCCACAACAAAAACACTAACCCAGGAACCTATCTTTGCAACAGGCTTTGTTGCAAACTCTGTCCACATATCTATTCAAGGAACACCATCGTAGGACCTAATCACATCAGCCACACCATCAGAGGCTCGTTCACCTGCACATCTACCAATGTGATATATGCCATCATGCGCCTGCCATGTACATTGGCCAAACCAGACAGTCTCTACGCAAAAGAATAAATGGACGCAAATCAGACGTCAAGAATTATAACATTCAAAAACCAGTTGGAGAACACTTCAACCTCCCTGAACACTCAATTACAGGCCTAAAAGTGGCAATTCTTCAACAAAAAAACTTCAGAAACAGACTCCAATGAGAAACTGCAGAACTGGAACTAATTTGCAAACTGGACACCATTAAATTAGGCTTGAATAAAGACTGGGAGTGGATGGGTCATTACACAAACTAAAAACTATTTTCCCATGCTAATTTTCCCCCTACTGTTACTCACACCTTCTTGTCAACTATTTGAAATGGGCCATCCTGATTATCACTACAAATGTTTTTTCTCCTGCTGATATCCCACCTTAATTGATTAGTCTCGTTAGACAAATTGCAGTCTCTGCCTAGATGTCTAGAAGGCTGTGGAGCATCTATACAGAAGTAGGGTTTAGCTCATGCCACAGAAGTGTTGCTTTTTAATATATCTGTTTTCCAGAAAATGGTTTCCACTATTCATTCTGAACATCTCTGAAAAATCTATTGTTGAGTGCTGTAACCTACTGATGACTTCAAAATTCTGGCTATGATATTCCAAGACCTTTTTTGAGGCTGGCATAGAATGACTAATTAGAATTATTGTTTGTTTTCTCTTGTGCAGTAAATTCTTGGACTCTGACTCCTTTAGCCTAACCAGATTCTCTGTTCCTATCATGGGGTTTTGTTCGGGTGTGCAGACGTGCAGGCAGAACCATAACACTCTAGCAATGGTGTAGGAATTGGCCCCACTCCCTTATGAAGCCCCACTCATGTGTGTCCCCCAGACTTACTGCTCCCAGAAAGGGTTTTTCCCTGCTCTACATCAACTTCTCTTCAGAAGAGATTCTAAAAGGGCAGACAAGCCACTGAAGGAAAAACTACCAAGGCAGAAAGAATCTAACCAATTCTGCTCTGCATGGTGGGGGATGGGTGGCTTTTATCAATAAAGGTTCCTTCCTTTTCTCCATATCGATCTGTTTGTTTTCAAGAGCTCTAATTAGGAGGCCTTTGATCCTATCATGGAGCAAGGTGAATGGGCAGTTGCTTCTTGTCTCTAGTTAGATCCACCGTGGCTCTCTTTTTCAGACCATTGCTGAGCTGCCAGAGTTCCTGCTCCAGGGACTGTCATCTAGCCACTTGCCTCTTCCTGGTATAAGTCAGACTTCATTTTTAATGCCTCAGAAATTCTTTTAGTTGCAAGGTAGTGTTGAATCTGAAGTGCTTTAGTGGTTCTATCCGTTGAGCCGGTGTATAGCTTTCTTTTTCCTCCTTCCATCTTCAATAAGAACTGATTAAATACCCTGTTGAATTCTAAAGATGTGAGGCTTCTTTCTACCTACTGTGCTCTGCTGAGTCCCTAAACTTGCTTTGACTCAAGTGTAAATGATCACCCTCCACACACTCTCCATTGCCTCAGAACAATAAACTGCTTCCATTAGGTCACTGTGGGCTAGAAAACACAAAATATGGCAATCTTTTCAGAGAGTTCCCCAACTTGGGCAGCTCTGCTAGCTTTCCTGCCACTCATCTCTAACCAAACAGGAACTATTTTAAAAAAGTAAAACCATTTTCCCTTCAAAGTTTGAAAACAAAATTCACCTCCAGGCAGAGATCAAGCATGAAAATTTTCACTGAGTGAAAACCTGTGATTAGATTGGAAACAGTTACTTTACAGCTGTAATTACAGTAGGATCTACAAGTGCAGCTCTGGGATTTCGAGAGCCAAGTTTTATCCCAGTAACTTATTTGCCTGATTACCTCTGCCTCTAAATTTGCACAGCAGAGGGAATAGTAAACCTGGATGCTTAGAGAAGAGACCTCTATTTTCTACTTCCATGTTAGAAATATTGTGGTTATGGGTGAACTGGCATTTCAATTCCAAGCTTTTGTTTAGTGGCTTTTTAAAGTTGATTTTGCGTCTCTGCTGGGAAAAGCATGAGCCTTCAAAAGTAACTTCGTAAACAAACAAACTGAAGCTGTTCTTGAGTTTGACTATGGAATGAATAGTGGATTTTTAGCCATAAAAAAAGATATTGATACACTAGAAATAACCCTTGTGTTTGGTTACTTTGTTTTTTCCCTAATATTTACATATGATTTTGAAAGCTTTGGTAATCTTCTGAAAGTATGAGAGCCCGATCTCAGAAATCTTCTAGTATGCAAAGGATTTTGGCAAAAGCAGTTCCAGTTTATGTAAATATTTTGTTTTAAATGAATATAGGTATTATGACAAGCAGCTAAATTTTACAAGGTATGTGTCTCACGCATTCCCATAATTTAGTTGAATTCTTAACATAGTGCACATGCCTCAATTGCATGAAAACCACCTACACCAGTCTTGGCAGCAATTCATCAACTTAATCCCAACTAATTTGTTGAGGCAGTTCAATAATTGAATATTTGCATGAATAAAAATTCAAATTAAATATTTTAAAAATTCAGCTCTGCCACACCTTTAAAATTGTTGTTCTAAGTCTGTTTTAACAATGTTCCAAATTTCACTTTTTAAAGAATGAGTATGGTCTTTCTTTGATATAACCCAATTTGTTTTCTTTTTAAGCTACGGAAGTGTCATCTGCAAAGTTGAAGGAAAGGAAAAGCATAGTGATTCTGGGTGTGATCCTGAGTGTTTTATGTGACAGACGGATGCTGAGTTTCTAACTCCATCATTCTAGATTGTTGAACCTGAACTGGAACTGCTACCTTACTAGGTAAGAGATTGCCAAGTGTGTGTGATTTATATGCCTTCCCCCTTTGTAGTGTTTAAATGAAAGTAAATTTATATTCTGAAATGTAGCATATTGTAGACTTGTAGAGTGTGTATTTTTGTTAAATGTGCTTGGCTTTATTAGGGGTGCCTGCACTGCTGAAATTATTGGTACAGTGTCCCCACGAGAGAGACAGCAGCTACAACTCTGCATGGAACAACTTTGAAACAGCTGGCCATCAAAGTGTACTATGGAACTTTTAGCGTCCGGCAGGCTAGAGCACTGTAGATCTACACCCCAGCTTGAGATGCGCTAAGTTGCCTTATAGATGATCTCTTGGTCTCCCTCCAAGAAAAGACTTTTGAGGCATCATGAATTAGAAGGGAGCCTGGTCTGAAAGACGCTACATACACCATGGTACTCTGTCCTTGACAATGACTTCTCCCATCACACTTCTCTGTGGGGGAAAGCTTTGGTCTTTGGCTATTGCTATCCACCTCCTGAGGGGAACAGAAACTGAAAAGGAAAATATAATCTTCCTTTTAGCACTATTAACGATGGACAAGTTCTTGATAAGAAATGTTCTGGGGCAGCGTGCCACAGAATTGTTCTCATCAGCTCTGACTGAGACAAGCTGCTCTTCACCAGCTCTTCTTCTTAGCTTGTTTGAAAACTTTTGGCAGATGTTGGTGTTTTGAAGCGCACTGTCCCTCAGATAGTAATTCTTTGTCAAATCCTTAAGGGAGGGACAGTTTTTTGTTTGTTTTCATAGTGTTTATGTTTGTGGGACAAGGCTCATTAGAGGAAGTCAGTTTGGGTTAGTGGTTCCTAGCAGAAAGAAAAAGAGCCCACAGATGTATGGAAATGAGTCTTTAGGATAGCTCTTCCCTATTCTGGCAACAGGACAGCTGTTGTGCATTATCCAGCATGGTATGCTATGAGCAAGTGACCCCCCAAAAGAAACAACACTGATTTTTTCCTTGATATGAGCAGAAACAAATCAGTTCATCACATCAGAAGGCTGTGTCATTGGGGATGTCAACAAAACAGATTTGGTTCAGCCACACTCAGATAAACCCAGGAAACTCAATGCTAATATTATAGATGTGCTGTGAAAGGAACAGAATAGAATAGAACCACTAGCAGATTTATGGATTCACTTTTTTAAGGCCAGAAGGACTAAAATGATTATCTAGTCTGACCTTCTTCATAACATAGGCAATAGAATTTCACTCAGTAAGTCCTGCCGTAGAGGGAAGTATTCTTCTCTACCATGTAAAATGACGCCATCAGGTCCATAAGTAAATACACACTGAGGTTGTTAGTAATCAACATAGATGCTTTGGCATTTGGGTCTCACTTATTTTTCTTTCTTGGTCTGCGTTACGGGGGTCCCTCATGAAAGAATCCTATAGGATTTAACAGAAAATTATTACTGACAGATTTCGACAGGATTTTTTTAAGTATAAAAAGACATACAAGTATAGAAAGGATATTTCTCTCAATTAAATTCTAGGGCTCATGCTTCTTTGAGAGGGAATGGGGGCTGGGCAACAGTGCTGCCCATGTGCTGCTGCCACTTTCACAGGCAGGAGCCGAGGGGCTCCACAGCCAGAAGCCATTGCTCTCCACTGAATGGGAGAGAGGAACTTGAGTGAGCCAATGAGTGAATGGCTGTTGGTGTAGAGGGGTGTGTGTGGGTAGGATGGAGAAGAGGGGATTAATTAAGGCACAGGACAGAGATCTTTGGGGGGAAAGTGATGCAAAGGGGAGAAGGAAGAGGACTAAGGCGGAAGTACTGTTGAAAGAGGAAAGGATATAGGCAGGTGAAGGAAGAACAAAAGAGAAGAGGGTCTATCACAATACCTATACCAATAAAGGAGAACTAACAACTTAAAATGCCTTGTTCAAAAATTTTAAGTAACACTTAATTTTCAAATGCCTGGACGGCAAATGTAATTTTTCTTATGTGCATGGTAAACACTGGCATTTTTATCTGTTTGAATAATCAAAGTGGTGCTTTCCGTGCCTTCTTGGTTGCAAAGATTTGAACTGCTTTCTGAAGGTCCACAGTCTGGGCCAGCTCATGCTCTATTGAGATGGCTGCAAGGCCAACCACAATGACTCAGGAGAGGCTGGAGCATAGATGTGTTTTATTAACTTCAGCTGGGAGAGGTTGCGTTCTCCACTGGCAACTGTTACAGGAAGTGTTAAAAGTATGCGCAGAGCAACAAAAGCATTTGGAAAGAGGGTGGTCATCTTATTTGTGCACATATATTCCAGAATAGTCTTTGGAGTTGATCCTGCTGAAATGTATCTTGAAAGGGCTTTCAGTTCATCACCTAAATCACTCACATCAATATCACGCATGTCATCATGTGTCAACACTGTCTCCAGTACCCTGCATTCCTGATGTAGGCCTTCTTCAGGTATAGTGAGGAGTTTTGGAATATCATACAACATCCCAAATATACTGTTCGGTTCCTTGAGCTGCATGAAACGTTCTTCAACTGACTGTATTGCACAATCTAGCACCTGGTTAAAGAATTCAACTTTTGAATTGTTGTTTGGGGTCTCTTATGGGATTATCCCATGCCTCGTAATGAAAATGTCGTCTTCGGTGACTCTTGTATTCTTGAATGAGTGGGAAAATAGCTTCAGTGTGAAGTTCCTCTGCCAACTTCTGTGCACTCTTCAGAACGTTATGAAATCCCTCATCTGACCGGTAAGACTGTAGGTATGACTTTGCTTTGTCCAGTTGTTCCATTGCTCCAGATATATCAAGGTCAACACCTTGGAGTCTCTTGCTTACAACATTTACTTCAAACAGTATGTCATGCTACAACACTAAGCCACACAGAAATTTGAAGTTATGTATGTTTCTGGTGATTCCATTTCCCTCTGCCACTGTTCTCCCATGAACAGTTCCTGTCATAGCATTATCTTCCATAATGGCAACTATGGTATCATCTAACTTCCCAATTTGGTGTTGGATAGGCTTTATCGCCTCCACTCAACTGTCCCATTGTGTGGCCGTCAGTGGTTTCAGTGTCAGAGAGGATGTTCCCAGACGTTGCTTCAAAATTCGCCGTTGATGAGTTGATGCAGAGAAAAATACATAGATGCTTTGAATTATATTAAAAAATTCAGCAGCCTCACTAGAAGCTGATGCTGTATCACTGACCATCAAGTTAAATGAATGAGAACTGTATGGGACAAAAAAAGCTCAAGGGTTTGACTCTTGGATCTGTCTGCACTCCTCTGTTCTTTCCTCTCATGTTGGCTCCACTATAGTAGCCCTGACCTCTCATGTCAGCTATCACAATTCCGGTATCTTCCAGCTTTTTAAGAAGCACATTTGTCATACCAGCTCCTGTAGTATCATCAATATGAATACATTCTAGAAAATGCTCTCCGACAGTCACCATTGCTGGGACATTTTCACTAGGTTCTGTTGTTGTTACAAAACGCACCATTAAAGCCATTTGTTCCGTATGGCTGATGTCAGGTGTGCAGTCCAGAATAACTAACAGAGTAATATCTTGCTGACTTCAGATGTGCCACAATCTTCTGTTTGACTTTTGTTGCCAGTAACTGTATGATCTCATTTTGAATTGTTTTTCCAAGGTAGTGGTGTGTGTACATTTCTTGGGTGGTGACTCTTCTTAGATGCTCCTGGAGTACAGCATCAAACTCAGCCATCAGCTCCACAATTTCAAGGAAGTTTCCATTGTTTGGCACATACAGCTGATCTGAAGTGCCACACAGTGCTAGGTTTTGGGTAGCAAGCATTGCCATTGTGAGAATGAGCCTTTTCAGAACATTTTTGCCAGTAAAGAGACTCTGATGCAATCTTCTCTTGATGCTGATCATCTATGGTGGCCTTTAACCTTAGTCTCATCTCAAGCTCTTTCCACCTATGGCATGCTCTCTGGTGATTTGCTGCCTTCTCATGGCATGCCAGATTTCTAGCCAGATTTTTCCAGTCCTTTGTTCCTGTAGAACCCAGTGTGGCTGGAACATTAGACTGGAAGAGTTTGCAACAGAAACAGTATGCAGCATTCTGGGTTTTGAGTACATAAGCCATGGCCTCTCCACTTTGTCACCGTTGAGGATTTCACGCCAGTAATGTGTTGGATGGAAACTCCTATTTTCATAGTCTTTGGGGAGCATGACGTTTTTCACTTGCTGAGGCCCATTCAGTACAAGGAAGTCCCTCAGGCTACTGCTCAAGTGGGTCCACAGCCCTGGATCATCTAGACTTAAGGAACTAAACTCAACAGCAGCTGTTTCTTGCGCCTCCACCACGCTCTTCTCTGATCTACACTTTTCTTCTGGAATGTGCATGGTTACATCCATTTGAGATGGAGATATGGATGCTGCAGTAGGTGTCAGGTCACCTGCACTCTAACTGGAAGATCAGGCATCTCCTCACCACTCACATCCTCACTGGGGCCGGAAAGCTCACCGTGAACATTTGTGTCTATGTATCTCAGGAGAGCTCCTTCCTGCTTAGATAGAAAAGCTTCCTTTGCTTGCTTCCTTTTTCTGAATTCTGCCCCAGAGGGGCATTCTCTTCTTTCCAAGGTCGTCTCTAACTTTTTTGCTGCCCCAAGCAAAAAAACAAAACAAAAAAAACCCCCCCCCCCCCCCCCGAGCACTGCTCCGCTGAACCAAAAACAACAATAAAAAAACCCCGAGCGCCGCCCCGCCACCGCAAGATTGGCTGCCCCTTAAAAGGTGTTGCCCCAACCATGTGCTTGGTCGGCTGGTGCCTGGAGCCGGCCCTGCTTCTTTCACTCATGACTGCTGTTCTGTGCCAGCTATAGTGGCTCTCAACACTCAATTGAAGGGGACAAATAAGCAGGCTGGCAGCAGGGCCTGAGTGAGGGAAGATATCAGCGTCTTAATGGCCTAACTGGCTCCTATTAGTTCAGTTGACTGCCTGTTCTCCTCAAGTGGGTTCAGGGAAGCAGCAGGAAACAGGAAGCTCCCTAAGAAGCTGGTCTTAATTAATCAAGGCTCCTGGGGGTGCTAGAGAGGTACATAAGAGACTCCTCCTCCTCTCTCTCCCTGCAGCTCCTGCTGCTTTCTGTTATTCCCTCACCTTTTCTCCTGCCTGTCTGTTACGTCTCTTGTGCCCTCCTTCCTCCAGCACATCACTCCACCATGTCTGTGCATCTAGAGCAGAGAGAATACATATGCACCAGCAGCAGAGCAGACACAGTTTTCTATACTCTGGGTCCTAGTGGCGCCACCTCCCCCCCGCCCCCCCAGTCTGGCACCTGAGGCGGCCACCTCAGTTCACCTCATAGTAAGGCCAGCCCGGTAGAGATCAATATGTTAACAAGTGAACTGTGGTACTCTTGTTACACACAAATATTATGGTGTTAGGCACATTCACAATGCATGAATGTCTCTTGACCAATGGTTGAAATAGACCCCAAACTTTCACTAATCCTTTTCAAGTGGAAGGACCAAAATACATAACTGATTATAACTATTTTTCTTTTTTTAAAAAAAGGTTGGTTAAGAAATAAACCCAGAAACATCTTGTAGAGCAATCTAGGTATCCAGATTCAATGACAAAATGATTCTACTGCACATGCTTACTTGGGCACTTTTATTTTATTGATCATAAGTATTTATGTTGTTTCTGTTACCATAGTATCTCAGTGCCATGCACAGAAACAAGATTGGCATAGGAATGGTCATATAGGATTCGGCAATCTTTTCAAAGCCTTCCCCCACTTCTGCCAGTTTTTGCTTACTGTGGATTTTGTGGTTGTTGATGCTGTTGTATTTAATATTTGTATTGTCATAACACCTAGAGGCCCCAATCTTGTGTAACCCTTCTTCCCGGTGGAGCAGCAACGGCCGGGTTCAATATGTCCCACTTAACAATACAGCACAACCGGCTCAAGCCCCCATCCAGTAATTTAAACATCACCCTTGAGCGCCTCTAAGAGGTAATATTTCCCCAATCGCAAGCGCAGAGTCTCTGTATAGCACAGAGAACTTTTAATAAAGAAGGAGAAAGGAACCCGGCATTAATTTGGGAAAACACCACAACCATGATTTGAACACATCTGACCATGAGCAAAACACCCGCCCCAGAGTACATTGGGCAGTGTCCTTTGCCTCAGTTTCTCATTTTGCAGTGTGAAAGTCTGACAAACAAATGTTCCTTGAACATGCCGCACCCCACTCATGGCTGCTGTCCTTGGTCAGCGAAGACCCGTTTCAGTGTTGTGCTCACATGAGGTTTATCTCTCACCCTGGGAGGGGATGGGTGGCAAGGGGAAACATCGAGCAATGTTGCTGCTGCCGCCGTTGCAACTGGCTTACAGTTGCTGTCATTCACTCTGTGTTGGTGCCTGTTGCCGCCGCTGCACCACCATTCACTGCAGTCATTTGTTGTGCCACCGTTTGCTCCTCCTCCACCATCTGCTCTGCCGCCGATGGCATTGCACCATCGCTTTCTGCTGCCACCTGCCTCTCTACTGCAACCTCTGCCAGTCGGTCTCTTGAGGTGTCACCCAGCTCTCAGTGATTTCAGCAGCAAGTGAGGGAACCTCACTGCTAGTGCAGGCTATGCAGTCTCTTCCACAGAAATGCTGTCCCACTTCTTGTACCTTCTTGGATGGGAGCCCCATTATGTTAGACACTGAGCCCAGATAAAGTGAAAAACTAGTCCCTTTTTTCAAAGAGCTTACAGTAAAGTATCGGACAAAAAATGTTTAGATACCTTGTACACTGCTTACAATAGCGAGATCAAGATTAGTGTCATCATTACATTGTAAGCTTTCTGGGGCAGGGACTATTCTTATTGTTCTGTCTGTACAGTGCCTAGCATGTTGGGTCCTGGTCCATGACTGGAACTCTTGGGTGCTATTTCAATACAAATACCTAATAAACAGCTTTCTGATCACGCCCGCTGTCTAGTCATTGTCAAATGTTCTATCGGCATTGTGACATAAGTGAGTCTTATAGAATCATAGAATGTCAGGATTGGAAGGGACCTCAGGAGGTCATCTAGTCCAACCCCCTGCTCAAAGCAGGACCAATCCCCAGACAGATTTTTGCCCCAGATCCCTAAATGGCCCCCTCAATGATTGAGCTCACAACCCTGGGTTTAGCAGGCCAATGCTCAAACCACTGAGCTATCCCTCCCCCCCCCTTACTCTCCTTAAGGAGAATAATGTAATTGTAATTCTTTGTCATGTGTTACTTGCAGGAAGGATGTTGCAAAAAGGTATAGGTTTTTTTTTTTTTTTTTTTTAAGAAAATGGGAAAGCTCAGACTTATGCTTAATTTAATCTTCTGTGCTAGATTGTTCTACAGTCAAGTGCCTAGATTGGAGAATACCTTTGAGAGTATCATCCTGGCTGCATTCTCAAGACTGGAGCTGTCTCAGTGGGCATGAATGGAGAGGTGTTCTCTGATGCAGCTTGTGCCCAGCCTATTGATGATCTAAAATATTATGGGTAGGGTTTTCAAAGGCACCTTCATGACTTGGGGGCACAAGTTCCATTGACTTTCCATGCCCTAAGACCAGGGCTTTGAACTGTCACCAGAAGCAAAATGAGAGGCCGTAAAGAGTAAGCACAGTGAATTTTTTTTTTTAAGCACTCATTTTAATTTATTTTTAAAACACACACCTTTGTGTGGTGTCCATCTCCATTAACAAAACTTGCTGACTTCTTCCTCAAATACTTTCCAACTGGAGCAAAGAAACAATTTTTAAACAGCTCTTGAATTAATTGATGTGAAGAATTTGGTAGTAGATTTGCTCATGTGCACCAAATGTTTGTGGTAGGTGGATGTGTAAAATAGGCTGTTGGCCTGGTGTGAACTCTGCTGTGCCTACACAAATCAGGAAAAATCCATTTTTAAAAACAGAATGGCTTCACTCTTTGAAGTGTTTAAGCATGCAAATTTAGCTATGCACATGCTTATGTATTTGCAAAATTGGGGCCTAAATGAAGAGGTCATTATCTAGTCCACAAGTCAGATCCAAGACTGCACTGTGCTTTTGTATGTACTGATGCAAATTCTCCACTGCCTTCTGTTTGTGCCTAGTGTAGTCATTTATAGTTGTGCAAAGTGGACATAAAGTGCTACCAAAACCAAATAGTAGTGTTTCATACCTACTTGAAACACTATTATTTTGCAGGTGTAAATGACTACATGAGGCAAATCAGACCCATTCAGAAGCTAAGCTAATTCTAATGAACTAGCTCTTTGACTAAGATGAACTCAATGTTTACAGGCAATCTGAAAATACTTTACTCTACATGTAGTATAATAAGTTCTGGAAACACTAGGGCCAAAATCTTCAAATATTGCTGCCTAAAATTAGGCATCTAAATAGCTGGCATGATTTTTAGAAGTGTTGAGCACCCACAACTTGAATTAGCTAGAATTGTGAGTTTTCAGCACTTACTTACAGATGCCTTGGTATGCATCTAGGTTTCTAAATTTGAGGTATCCATGTATGAAAATATTATACAGTCCTCGGTTGAGCACTCTGCTTCCATTGTACTAATGTTCCACTGATTCAGACTTGACTGTTTCCATGATTGGATTTTTAGCCGTATGCTCATGTAAGTAATCCTAGCAAGCACTCCCTTTCCAGCCTCTCACTAGGGCTGCTGTGAGGGAATCCAAGCCTTTGCTGCTCTGGATTCCTGGCTGTTTTTAAGCCCATAAACCTGAACCAGAGTCTAGCCACTGCCGCAGTCCCAGGGTTTATAGGCACGCTCTCAGAATACAGATCTTCTATATGATACCCTCTTTGGAGAGCTGGAGCCTGCGTTCCAGCTGCCTACTCCCTCTGGATGCAGCAGGGAGTAGATTCATCCCTGCTTAAACACCTGCTGTCCCAGATTCCACCCAAAAGGTGTGAAGCTTCTTGTTTACAGTTTAACTTTGGCTACGTCCTCACTACGGGGGGGTCGATTTAAGATACGCAAATTCGACGTATCGGAGCCGACTTACCCCGCTGTGAAGACGGCGTCAAATAAACCTCTGGTGCTCCCCCGTCGACGGCGCTTATTCCTACCTCCGCTGGTGGAGTACAAGCATCGATTCGGGGATCGATTGTCGCGTCCCGACGAGAGATCGATTTCTACCCGCTGATTCAGGCGGGTAGTGTAGACGTAGCCTTTCTCAGGAGCACACAGTGGTAGAGAAGCAGTTCTCTTATAGAAAGACTCTGTGTCTGTATCTCTCTAACACATTTATGCTCTTTTACTTAATCATTTAATGCGCAGGAGAGTGCAGATGATAGAAAACAATAAACACTGCACTTGTGTCCTGGCGTTCCTCATCACTTCAGGACATTTTTTGGCCTGCAGCAGGCCGTCCAGAGCTCTTCTGCTTCCGTGCCAGTGCATGGGTCATGGCTGCCATTTGCTGGATTGCTTTTCCATTGTGGACTGGAGAAAAATGGCCCCTATGCAGACCAGTTTCTGCTCTTTTAAAACCTTTTCCCCCTCTCCCTCCCCGATTCAGCTGACACCCTTGACCAACTTTCCCACATGACAAACACTGTCAAATGACTTTGTTGCCAAGATGACCTACCCCTGGCTATGCCTGTCCTTCTGGGCAGGAATCAGTCTATCTAGACTGAATAGATTTCCAGCAATTAGGTACTTAGTCAACTAGCCTCTATTGTTCAGCCCTGTATCTCTGTGTATTGGAGCTTCAGTCCACCTTGGAGGCAAACAGGCAGTAGAGAAGGTGAAAAGCTGCACATTCAAAATTAAGTTTGCAGCCTCATGCAGATATATAGTTCATAATTTATAAATCGTACAGACAGATTCCCAAATTACAACGTGATATGACATTTCTGTTTTTTGCATCTTGCTAATGATTGCTTTGTGACTGGACATTTCTGCTATGTATTTACAATTGTGTTGACTGAACTAATAACCTGGTAGTGCCAGGTTACTAATAAGCTTGAAACCTGTTAATTAAATTGGAATAATGCTTAAATCTTCAGCATTCATAAATGAAATTGATTATCCAAAATACTGTTCTTCAGCCTATTCATTTTTAGGAAAATATATGCACTGTGTTCAGATGATGATTTTTGCTATAGTTGAGTAAATAATGCCACTTAGTGGATAACTGCTATCACTGCAGCCACGTATGAAGAATTAAATACACCTCCGATATAACGCTGTCCTCGGGAGCCAAAAAATCTTACCGCGTTATAGGTGAAACCGTGTTATATCGAACTTGTTTTGATCCACCGGAGTGCGCAGCCCCCCCACCCCCACGGAGCACTGCTTTACCGCATTATATCCGAATTTGTGTTATATTGGGGTAGAGGTGTATTGCTCTTTATACTGTTGTTTTCTTTCATTTCTAGATAGAATATGCTAAAAGTGGCACTTTTTCAAATGATGTTACACAGGTCCAACATTCTGGTAAAAGGAGAAGATAGTATGAGTGGAGAAGAGGTTTGGCAAAAAGTAAAATTTTAAAAGTGCAGGATGGGGATGGAAATAGTTCTTTCAAATTCTAATGGAGTCCTCCTTTAGTTTGTTATGAAATCTAGAGAGGAGTCTAATAATTTTTTCTAAACACAGAATTGTGTGTTAAGATGCATCTGCCCTATTAAATCACTTCAGTGCATCAATGATTGCTTCCTGAAGTATGTTCCCTAGTACTTTCCACTGCCCAACTATACCAGTGTATCTGAGCAAGTTTATGGTACAAGATTTTGAATGTGTCAAAAATCATGATGAAAGTTATCTAATTATTAATAGATTAAGGCCAGTTTTTAGGGAAGTAGCAGGTGAGGAACAGTGTGGCTTTAGACCAGGCCACATCGATCGGATATTTATGCTCTGATGTTACGGGAGGAGAGAGAGGGAATATAAGGCTGTTTGTTGTTCTCATCTACTTTATGAAGGCATTTGATTCAGTTTGGAGGGAAGCATTATCGAAAGTAGCAAAATCATATGGCATTCCAGATAAGATAATTGTAGTTAAAAAAGCTGTGTGTGAAGACTCCTTCAGTGCTATAAGAACTGGTGGAAAATGAAGCAACTGGTTCAAGTCAAAGTTCTGTGTAAGACATTGGGGCAGGGAATAATCATTGTTTTTCATTGTGGTTTTTTAACTGGATGAAAATGGGAAAATGTTAGAGGAGTTGGAGGGTGTGACAACTCTAAACTAGAGTTGAGCTCTTTAGTTTATGCATTGTACAGCTGGTAGGCATGCTTGTTTGAATTAATGATATCTTTCACTACTCTGGAAAATCTGTGTACTTGACTTGTACTTACAATAAATGCCAAGAAGATTTAAGTGGTTGCATCTTGGAAAAGGGGCAGTAGACAGTGTTGAAATGCAGCAACGGTGAAGTCATAAACAAGTAAAATCTTGTGTACCTAGAAAGCTTGGTTAGTGCCAATGGCTCCATAAAGGTTATAAGGAGATGGGCCGCAGCTACAAGTGCTGCATAGACATTGATAAAATAGTGGCTGCTATAAACATTTTGGTTCCAAAGCATGCTAACAGTATTATGCTATAGTTTAGAAGCAGCTGCTTTAAATGAAACAGACGACATAAGGCTGGAAGTAGTAAAGATGAGATTATTTTGAAAGATGGCTGGTGTAAAATGGAATGATTTAAGATAAATTGTTAGGAGCAGAGTAGGATGTGAAATCAGGGGATGGGATTGGCAACAATCAAAAAATTAGGATGGTGAGGAGAAGACAAACATGATATGAAGCCAAAGAAAATAGTGCAAACGCAACCAGTGTGATGGCAGGACACTGTACGCAGGGACACAACCAGGGTGGGTTTATTGGAGGAACAAGCCAGGACAGGAATGAATAGTGATTCTGTACAGCTCCCCTTGTCTGCAGAGATGCTTTGGGATGAAGGAGAAGCTTTTGACCTTGTGCATCAAAGCCACTCGAAGTGCCTTCTATTGATACACACCCTGATATGACTTGTACTATTAGAGCATGGCTTCTGAATTTTAAAGCTAAAGTCTTTAAAAAATCTGGATGCATGGTTAGACTCAGAAATCCTTTTTTTAGGTGCTCAAATAAGTGGCTTGATCTTTCTCCAGTGCTGAGCACCCCAAAACTCCCATTGCCTAGCTTTAGGCACCCACTTTTAAAAAAATTGTAAACTAATGTTAAAAAACAAATAGAAGTTTGGGTAGCCTCAATGGAATATATCCCTTATACTATGAAAAAAATGCTCCCTAATAGAAGGGGGGGGGGGCAAATAATAAGGGGAAGTTACACTCCTTTTCTCTACTCTCTTGAATATATTCATGTGTGCTGGTAGTGTTTTTAGTGTTGTCTGGACCACTTTTCCCTTAATACATTTCCACTACTTCACATGAGCCTGGCTGTTTTGTTTTTTTCTAATTGCATTAGAGGGTTTTGGAACAGGGCCTGGGTTTCAACTGCAGAATTTTTGATGCATCAACAGGAAATAATTTAATTTGATTTTCAAAACCCAGGATGAGTTATTGATTACAGATTCTCTCCTTCTCCCCCCCTCCCCCCCAACTGATCAAGATTGCTGTGGAAGTTACTTTGGCAAAAAACATATACTTTGAAGAGACTAAAATTATATGGAGTTATATGTTTTCATCTTCAAGCCTTTTTGTATATCGTTCCTGTTTGACAGTGGTAATACTGTAATAGTATGGAATTTTGGGGATAATAAAAAATACTTGAAATATGTCTCTTCCTTGTAGTTGCCCTTGCAAGCAGCAGAGGGCACTATTTAATCAACATGTCTTACTCCAAAGCTTGTTTTATCCCTTTTTCACATGAAGCCATATTGAATGAGCAAATGTCTATAGACTGGTCTGTGAGTTTTAAATGTCTCCTTCACAGGAAATCCACTGAGTAGCATTGCAGGGTTGTCAAAACAACTGCACAATGTCCACTTTTGTGCATGTGTTTAACTTTTCTCACATCACTGAACAATATTCTGTTTTCTTTGTATAATGGAGCTTTCTGGTCATGGGCATCTTGTAATATGAAGGGAGTAAACTGAGAATCATAAATGGGTTTATATGATTAGTTACTATGCACTACTAATAATAGTGAATTGATCTAAAATAGTAGTGTATAACAAAGCTGAACTTGAACATAAGTTCTACTGTGTATCAATTTTATTGTCTTAATAAAAAATTACTGTGCAATTTTCATAGCTAAATTAACAGTAGTGTCTGATCGTGATTTGCCACAGTTAAGTCTGTCAACATATATTTTAAATTTCCTTTACCATTTTAACAAATTTAACTTCAAATTGCTAATTCTCATTGTGTGCTGTGACAAGGTGCTTTGTATTTGATCAGTTGCTGGATTTTTTTATTTCCAGACCATCTGTGGGCTTGTTTAGCTGCCTTCTCCACATTGCAGATTTTCTTTTATTATGACTTTTTGGAAAAATAAAAGATTGTAACTGCTCATGCTGGGTGTGTGGGGGGGGGGCGGGGGAGGGAAGCTATCCTGTGAAGCTGATATTTTACATTCTACTTAGTTAAAGAAGATTGATATCTTGTCTTTCCTATTTAGGAGTTTCTAGGATTTCTGCTATAATAGCAGTTGGATCTTTATTTTGCCCTTTAAGGAAGCTAATGTGACAATTAGCAAAAGGTGATATGCAAGGAGGGAAAAATGGCCCTGAGTGTTTTTTGTTTTTTGTTTTTGTTCTTTTACTTCTTCTGTTTTCAAAGTGTGTACATGGGGAAGTCTGCTTAGGCTGATATTAGACAGGACCTGAGCTTCAAGTGGAGAAGACTGAGCGGTAACAGCAAAAGCGTCAAGAAAATTAAACTTGAACAATTGAGGGTAGGGTTGAGGGGGAAGAGTTAAACTGTCAAACTTTATATCTTGTAGGTAGGATGGAGGGGGCTGTTCTTAACACCTGTTTAACTTGAATGCCTGGCTAACATTTTGGAAGAAGGAAGTCCTAAAGATTCAATATGTTGGTCCCTAAATTAAAGTAGGATATTTAACAATATGCACCTTTTGAGACATCCAGTAGGTATTCATAGAACATAGGATTGGAAGGCACCTCGAGAGGTCATCTAGTCCAGTTCCCTGCACTCATGGCAGGACTAAGTATTATCTAGACCATCCCTGACAGGTGTTTGTGTAAATATTCTTAAAAATCTCCAATGATGGATATTCCACAACCTCCCTAGGCAATTTATTCCAGTGCTTAACCACCCTGACAGGAAGTTTTTCCTAATGTCCAACCTAAACTGCCCTTGCTGCAATTTAAACCCATTGCTTCTTGTCCTATCCCCAGAGGTTAAGGGGAAGAATTTTTTCTCTCTCCTACTTGTAACAACCTTTTATGTACTTGAGACAACATGATAACAGCTTTCTTCTCCAGACTAAGCAAACCCAGTTTTTTCAGTCTTCCCTCCTAGGTTATGTTTAATAGACCATTAATCATTTTTGTTGCTTTTCTCTCGACTTTCTCCAATTTGTCCACATCTTTCCTGAAATGTGGTGCCCAGAACTGGACATAATACTCCAGTTGAGGCCTAATCAGTGCAGAGTTGAGCTGAAGGATTACTGCTCTTGTCTTGTAAAACTGTAGAATGCTGCTTCTGATATTTCTGAAGTAAAAAGCAGACGGTAAAACAAAACTTTCATGCCCTCTTTATAAATTGTCAATCAATAATGTCGGTACCAGCCATCAACCTAGCCTCCATATATTTGTTATTCATATCTTATTTTTTAAAAATCTAGCTGGCCTATGGTAATGCATGTTCTTACTGCTGCTTCCTTCATCTCTCCCCTCTTCCCAGTCCTTCTTAGTGCTAGTTATACTTGATTTAAATTAGGCTGTAAAGTCTTCAGAGTAAGTCTATCCTTTTACTTTGTTGGTACAGCATAATGGAGCCCCAATCACTTTTGTGGCTTCCTTACATTATTGTAATATACATAATAAATAATAGGAATCTATGTTCTGTCTCTCTCATCTCTCTCTCTCTCCTGCTCTCACTCAGAAATGGTGCCAGATCTTAAACTAACTAATTTGAAACTGCCAGGTGAATTAGAATCTTAATAGTAGCAGTCAAAATATGTATCATCTAAGTGCCCCCACTAACCTATTTGCAATGTTGTAGGATAATGCATTTTATTCACTGGAAGTGTCAATGGAATATGAAAGGGTAATATTACACAGAAGTCAATGACCATTTGTTACTTTGTGTAACAGAACTACCAAATATAGTCGCCCTCATGCATACTAAAATACTTAAACAAACAATGTATAGTCTTTATAAAGACTTAATATTTATCCTTAATCACGATGTCTTGCAATATTACTGCATACAGTGTGTCGTCAACCACTATTTCAGAATTTTGGTGATGTCACAGAATTTCTTGTACAAATAAATTGCTTGCTTAGCATTATAAGATAGCATTTGTTTTCTTTTGTCAGAGTGGAATACTTGCAAGGATTAGTTCAGATTTGTGCTCCATAGTTTACCTTATTCATAAATGCTACAAATAATAAAAAATAAAATAATATACATGTTCAAACTGGGGATAATACAAGCATTAGCTGCTTGGTGCTGACAATTGAAGTGCACATCACAGTTACCTCAGGATTGATATGGCAGGTTTGATTGAAATTAGATTTGTTATTTTGACACATACACAACAATGGTGATAAAATATTTATTCATTTCTGTAGAACTAGGGTAAGATTTCTCTCAAAGCTCTAGGGTATGAAAAGGTTCATCTTGTTTTTAAAGCATTTGTATTGAATTTGCTCTTCAGTATACTCCACAAAGCACCATCAAGAGCTTGAATAACAGATGAGACAACCAGTGATGGACAAAAAGGAACAGCTACATTATTAAAGTACTGTGCAAGTCCTTCTGTTCCTAATTTTCTTCTGCATTTGTACACCACATCTGATGAGCAATAATACTGTTATTTTCAACCTCTGCATGGTCTATAGGATATTTTCCAAATAAATCACTTCAGACAGTTAAACTTGCACATTTCTGGGGGGCATTTATTGCGATGGCTTCTCTCCTCTTTCACTGTGATCTTGATGTGGGTTAAGTGGAGGAACATCCTGTGATTTCTTCTGTAAGACTTCTCTCTGGCTGAAGAACAGCTGAGTCAAACTCAATCCAGGTCTACACAATGTGGTTACATAAGAACGGCCCTACTGGGTCCATCTAGCCCAGTATCCTGTCTTCTGACAGTGGCCAATGCCAGGTGCTTTAGAGGGAATGAACAGAACTGGTAATCCCTAAATCATCCATCCCCTGTCGCCCATTCCCAGCTTCTGGTAAACAGAGACTAAGGACACCATCCCTGATTTGAAGTGGGGGGGACTTTGAATTAGGCAAAACATTGTATTCCTTTTTCTATCAAAGGCATCTGCCCCATTTCTCAAAGCAAGCCAAAGCAATGATGGGATTAGGGGAAAGAACCTCTTTCACTTCCTTCCTGCTTGCAAACTTTACCCCTTCTCCAGGATGAGCATCTACGAACTTGATCTGTATGTCCCTCAGATTGAAACTGGATACACTGTACACAAAGCTGATTGTGGAAGCAATGAAGGACCTGTGCAAAATGTCTCTTCCTGCCATCTCAGCCACAAGCATATTAGTCTGGTGCTCCAGTCCCTCCACTGGCTTCCATTCCACTTCTATTAACTGTGTAAAGTCCTGATCTTGACCTGCAAATCCATCAGTGGATCAGGAGCAAGATATGACCCAACCTCATCTCCATGCCGTCAAGATAGCTCCTTCTGGGACACTGCAGCCTCCAAAGCCCAGGACAAAGTATGTAGGAACTCAAGATAAAACATACATGGAGGGGGTTGGATGTGGGGAAAAAAAACATTTTTGAGGTTGTAATGCTAGACAAAAGGCTTCCAGTTCAGAGAAATTAAGGTATTATAATCTGAGGTCATCCCTTTTTATTTCATGATTTTGGTGAGGTATCTTTCGAGTGTATATTTCTGTCATTGGGGTTGCAGGCTCTGACAGTGCTGCCCAGCTCTCCAGTGTGATGGAATCAGGGGAATTATTTATCATAGTGGGCCATTTATTAAGCAGTGATATGTTAATCCCTTCAGATCTGTAGAACTCTTCCTATAGTTCTCTTTCCTGATTGTGTGCCCGACAGTCTGCGTGTGGATTCCAGACTTGGAGCATTATCGGTCTAGCTCTGTATTATGGCATTCTCTCCTCTTTGAACTGTTACTCTTATATTGGGGATTGTTTGCAACTTGCTTTTTATCAATGATGTATGTCTTACTCTCCATCTTGTGGCCTACTCTGTACAGATCATATAGCCCTGCTTTCCTTTTTTCATTTATTTTGTTGTAATTCAGATATGTTACACCCTGCTACCAGTTGATGTGTGGGTAAATCGTTCCCAGTTATTATTGATTTTAGTTTTTGTTGTGAAATTATTTATGCAGTGTTTTTTTTAAAAGGATATGTTTATGGGTCATACTGGGGCTGAAATGACTGTCTTCTTTGGAGATGAGTAATAGTGTTGCCTTTGGTGTGTAATCAGAATGATCTGTGTGTTGCTGAGTATAGGTGTAGGTAATGCAGTATGAAAGTTCTCTAGGAACGGCCTCTAGCCTTATCAGAGAAATGCACGCTCTTTATATACTGTAGGATTAGTTCCAGTGATATTCTGGTGACATACTATGGCTGTTCTTCTGTCTCTTAGGCCTGGTCCACACTAACCCCCCAATTCGAACTAAGGTACGCAAATTCAGCTACGTTAATAACGTAGCTGAATTTGACATACCTTAGTTCGAACTTACCGCGGTTCAGACGCGGTCCACACGCGGCAGGCAGGCTCCCCGTCGACTCCGCGGTACTCCTCTCGCTGAGCTGGAGTACCGCAGTCAACGGCGAGCACTTCCTGGTTCGACTATCGCGTCCAGACCAGACGCGATAAGTCGAACCCGGAACTTCGATCCCCAGCCGCCAAACTAGCGGCTGGGTGTAGACCAGCCCTTAGAAGGTCACCCACCTCTGTATGCATGTTTCTTCAGCTGTTATTGATAGCTCTTAATAATCAATATACAAGTGATCTGGCTGCTTTTATGTCAAAAAAAAAAAAATCAGTCTAGTCTTGGGGAGTATCTCCGTCACACACACATTTTATCCACTCCAGGTTCTTTGTCATCTGTGGTCTCTTTCTTGCACCTCAGTCATTGAAGATAAAAGGAATCAATATCCCTTGTTTGAGTCTGTTCAAAATAAATTGAGAAATTCTACTTGTGCTTCAGATTAATACAACAGTTTTGAGGCAAAAAAAGCCTTTTTTAATGGATTCTAGAGGGTGAGTCAGTTTCAGGCTTATAATGAAAACTTATTTGCAACCTTAGCTGTTAAGTGTCTGCTCTAATAATGTGATAGAGTAAAGTTAGTATGCACCTTTCAATCTTGACCAGTAATTGTAGCCCAGAACTACAGCTAAAATTTTAGCTATCTAAGCAGTTTGAGGTTGGTCAGATTGGAAGGTGCGGGGGTAGGAGGTGGTAGTACTCTTCCAAGCTCTACCTACGTAAGTGTAGGAAGAAAGAATGTAGGCCATTCCTATAGAATGGGGAGGGGAAGGTATATACTGGAAAGCAGTGACTTTGGGGAGTAGGAGTATGGGAGGCGATTTTACTTGTGTTTATAGCATTGGTGAGACAAATACTGGAAAGCTCAGTCCGGTTTTGCTGTCCACATTTTTAAAAGGGTTTTGAAAAATTGGAGATAGTGCAGAAAAGACCCACGGAAATGATTCAAAGATGTGAGAAAATGTCTTGCAGTGAGAGACTTAAATTTCTCTGTTTAGCTTATCAAAAAGATAGAGGTGTCTTGATTACAATGTATAAATACCTTTAATGAGGGCAAAATACCAGGTACTAAAGGGATATTTAATCTATCAGAGGAAAGGTATGCCAAGAACCAATGGCTGAAAGTTAAAGCAGAAAAATTCAAATTGGAAATCTGTGCAGAAAATTTAATAGTGAGTGTTTTTAACCATTGGAACAAACTATAAACATAAAGTAATGGATTCTCCATCTCTTGATATCTTCAAATCAAGACTGAATGTTTTCCGGAAGATATGCTTTAGCCAAATACAAGTTATTGGACTTAATGCAGGAATAACTGGGTGAAATTATATGAACTGTGTTTTATATAGGAGGTCAGGCTAGATGATCTAATAGTTCCTTCTGGCCTTAAACTCTGTGAATGTATGAATAATTGCTGATGATCAACATGATTTTGTGTGGTTTCTGAGCTCCTTGAGTTTGGCTTCACTTGAATGTGCTCATTGTCTTGTTTACTGGGCTCCTTCTTGACTAACTGGTGTGCAGGTGATGAAGCTCAGGCGAACACTACCTGCTTGTGCACCAGAATAGACATTCACTTTCAGTAAATTGTGAAAATCTGATTTCCCCTCCCCCCCATTCTTTCTTACATGAGGCATGAAATAGTTATTGTTGACATCTCACTGAGATGAATGAGGCAGTTAACAAGTCTTGTTGCTATTGTTCCTGCCCCAGATAGCAAATAGCTGGTCCTGGGTCAGTAACCGGTTTTAAAATCTAATAGTTTACAGTTGATTAGGATTGGAAGCCTTATACTCCTGAAAAAGGAGACATATTTCCAATTTTTTAATAGAACACAGGTATCTAGGGCCACTATTTTAACATTATCTTTATGTTTAGTTGCTTTAGGATAGCTTTAGTAGTAGTTTTTTTATATAGATAGATGTCCATACAGCAGGATTTATGTCAATAGGGGAGCCCAGAGGGATAAAAAATAATCTCAATTGCATTTTAAAACTCTAACATTTCTAAAATAGCCTTTATGTAAAATAAGTGATACATACAGAATAGATGTTGGTGAGTTATACAAAGATGTTGATAGGAGTTTGAGAACATCCTTCCACAATCTAGTATTAAGGCAGAGAGTTTAGAAGGATTAAAAAAATCTACAATGTTCTCCTCTGTCCCTCCTCCCCCTCCCCCAACCCCCCGCCACAGCAATGGTTAAATTTTCAGCTAAACTGAAACTAGAGTTGGAGGGAACATTTTCCCACCCTGAAAATGTCCAAGATTTCAAAAAATCTGTCATACCAGGATGAAACTGAGATCTTTCAAAAAATGTTGAGAAAACTAGGGAGAGTGGCCAGTTGTCCTATGGCTAGGGCACTCACCTGGGGTGTGGGAGACCTAGGTTCAAGTCCCTCCAAATCAGACGCAACAGGGGCTTGAACCCAGATGAGTTTTTTAATCACTTGGGCTATTGGCTATTCTGCAATTTCTTTCTTGAAGGAACTTTTGTTGAGAAACTGAAGCATTCCCACAAAATAATTGCTTTTGAGGAATCATCATTGTTCAGTGAAAAAACATTTTGTTGAAACATTTCAACCTGCTCTCACTATAACTGAATGAAAAGGGGGGAAATTATCTATCCTTTGGTGTGTTTTGGATTCTCAGAGTTCTAACAAGTGGGCTTTTTCAGCTAATTTACGGAAGTAGATCTTAAAACATTTGAGTCATTATGTAATTTTTAGGGCAGGTGATGTAGTGACCACTTTTCCCCTTCATTATTACTTGTAGCACATATTCATATATTTTGCTACTGATATATTAAGTTTTAAAATTAGAAACCAATTTTATTTTAAAACGATGAAAACAAAGTAAATTTTACATTATGCCCTGAAGGCAGCCGTATCTGTGAGAGCAAATTCTGAAGACTGGACACTGTCACTAAGACCCCCAGTCCTGCAAAGATTTAACTATTCCTGTATAATTTAGAAGTAACTATTCCTGTATAATTTAGCTATTCTGGTCAGTTTTCCCCCATGCATGCAAGGCCTGAGGCAGTACGTCCCCTCACCCCCCATTGATATCAATGTATGTAGAGAGACAAGGTGAGTGAGGTATTATCTTTTTATTGGATCAACTTCTGTTCATGAAAGAGACAAGCTTTCAAGCTACACAGAGATCTTCTTCAGGTCTGATCCCAGATGCCCATTTATAAGTGTATATAGTGATATAACGTCCTCAACCCTCACTGCTTTTTATTATGACCTCTCTGGTTTTCTTTTTTTTTATTTTGAATTGGTTTTTTGTCTAGAGCTTCAAATTCGGAGCACCTAAGGAATAAATTGGGATTTGATGCTGTTAACTGTCCTGAAAATTTATGTAAATGAAATAGAAAAGATGTTTTTCTTACATGCTTGTGTAAATTCATAACTAAATTTGAACTGTTTGGAGAGCAGAAGAAAGCATAAATATATAGCTGAGATTCTCATGTCAGCAATTCATTGATTTAAAGCATACCACTGAAAGGTAAGTTATTTCCACAATTTTAAGTGGTTTGGACACTAAACAGAATTTGGCACCCCATTTAGGAGTATTACGGAGTAATACGGTATACACCTCATGTGTATGTTGAGCTGGAGCTCACCTTTTAAACTGAGTCCACAGTACTAGAGAGCAAATACTTTCCAGTTTAGTGAAACGGAACATTGTGCTCTTCTAAAACTAAACTAGTGATTATACATGATTTGCTAGTCTATCAGCTTTTCACTTGAGTATCTAATCTGTGTGATTGAGGAGACAAATTATATTCACACCCCTGAGCTGAAATAATTAGCTGCTATTTTGTAGAGTTCACCATTACCACAAAAGATTCTTTATCAGGTTAAAGTTTACAAGCAAACTGGTTTGCACTTCTACATCCTCCTTCACGATAAAGCTTAAAATACTGCATTTGAGATTTTTCCGGTGGAAGTTATTTTGTAGAAATTCTGCATTTTATACCCTGAAATATGGTAGAGCAGTCA
The DNA here is from genome assembly GCF_002925995.2 of Terrapene triunguis. Lineage (NCBI taxonomy): Eukaryota > Metazoa > Chordata > Testudines > Emydidae > Terrapene > Terrapene triunguis. Next base: position 62,102,136 of record NW_020664393.1, on the reverse strand, counting down.
GTTGTCCACACAAATGTATTTGTCTGAGGTTTGAGCTAGAACAATTGTGAAATACGAGATTAATGTGTTGTATTTATTAACTGTTAACACTGCTGTTGACCCTATGCTAACAACACTCATGTCATCATAGTTTTGTGCGCCCCCTCCCTCCCCCCAATAAGGATCCTGGATAGGCCTTTCCTATATTAGAATGTTTCGACTGGTGGGACTGTTGAAAATTGTAGTTTAATGTAGCTCAGAGAGTTACAGGCATTTTTACCATACTGTAGTCAAATATTATATGCACATAAATATTTGACTGACATTGAGTCAAAAACTAAAGGCAGGCATCCTGAGGGGGAGCGGGTGTTCAAGGCGGGGGGAGTCCTGCATTTTTTTTCTTTTCTGAAACACCCTTCCCCCACCTCCTTGTTCAAAATCTTTCTATTCATAGCCCTGAAAACTGTGGTAGAACCTTGCTTAGCAACCCTGTTTATAGTTAGCTGTCCCTTGGGGTGGGCAAACTTTGTGTCCTGAGGGCCACATCTGGATATGGAAATTGTATGGCAGGCCATGAATGCTCAAGAAATTGGGGGTTGGGGTCGGGGCGGGGGGTTGAGGGCTTCGGTTGGGGCTGCGGGCTCTGGGGTGGGGCTGGGTATGAGGGTTTGGGGGTGCAGGAGGGTGCTCTGGGCTGGGATTGAGGGGTTTGGAGGGTGGGAGGGGGATCGGGGTGCAGGCACCCAGCAGCGCTTACCTCAAGCAGCTCCTGGAAGCAGCGGCATGTCCCCCCTCTGCCTCCTACGTGGAGGCACGGCCAGGTGGCTCTCCATGCTGCCCCATCTGCAGGCGCCTCCCCCGCAGCTCCCATTGGCCTCAGTTCCCAGCCAATGGGAGCTGTGGCGACAGCACTTGGGGCAGAGGCAGCATGCAGAGCCCCCTGGCTGCCCCTACGTGTAGGAGCCAGAGAGAGGACATGCCACTGCTTCCGGGAGCTACACGGAGCCACAGCATGCGCAGAGCAGGGCAAGTCCCGGACCCTGCTACCCAGCAGGAGCTTGAGGGCCAGATTAAAGTATATTAAGGGCCGGATGCGGCCCCCAGGCCGTAGTTTGCCCACCCCTGCCGTAGCGTGATTTCATTCCTTCTGGTGTGATTGTCTCTCACTGTGCCTGGTCACATGCCACGTGAGGCACATATGCTAAGAAGACTGCCTAAAATCCAAATTCAATTTCAATAACTTCTTGGCCGGACAGGCTTTGCCAGTGTTTCCAACAGATACACAATGTTTCTTATTCCTGAGATTTATGGGCTTTCTAATTAGGAGGAGCTATATTTGTTTCAGGTTGGGATACCAGGATGGATAAATGGAAAGATGCTAGTTTCTCTAGAGGGTTGAAGGTGACGTTACGTTAGATGTCTCTCCCAACATCTCCAGAATTAAACCAGTCTGCCTGAAATTTCATGTATATGATCTTAGCTCAACATACAGTTTTTTTTCCTGCCATGTCTAAAGCAAATCTTATATAGAGTTTTGGGGAATTATGAGTGTTCAAAGATAAGGTAATCTCACTTTTTCAGCATTATCCTAAAGTGTGTTTTGGTTTCTCATAACTCCAAACTAACTTGGTATATAGAGACTCCCAACTTGTTTTTAATCTTTTGCTTTTCGTGAGGACTTGTGATCATGTTTAGTTTGTGAGGATGATTGTGGGTGGAATTTAGTTCTTTAAAAGTTTCCATGGATGTTGAGCTTCTGTGTTGTGTATGCACATAAAGTATTTATGTCTGAGTCTAAAGACTGCTGCCAAACAAATCTACTAACTCCATTTGGTTTACTATTCTCATAGTGGAGGAAGTGGAGAGCTATGTAGAAGGAAAGAATGGGCCCAATGTGAAGACTGGGAAATAAGATGTTCAAGTATTTTTTAAAAAATTAAAGTTGGATTTTCCATTTAATCCATGAACAGAAACCCTTAAGAGGATGTTGAACATTGTATTCTAGCCTGAAAGTTCAGTAACTTGAGACAAGATTTTGTTTCAGCCCCATATTTTTTGTTTTTGTTTTTGTCCTTTTGATTTTAGTACTACAAAACAAGGAACAACGTTTAGTAATCAGCTTCACCAAATCTTTTTGATACAGAAGTTTTCATGGTTTTGTTTTGTTTTTATGTAGCTTTAGACACCAGTGGTAGAGGATGTTGAAGTATCAACTTCTAGAACATCAGAAGTGGCAGCATAATCATCAGCAATGATCACTATGAAATCACTATTTGTTAAGCGATCCTTGTTTGTGACGGGGAACAAATGAAACTTGAGGTGTAAATAATTTCATTACCTGACTATTCCAAATGAGGGAAGAAAATAAATTAAAATCGAAGTCCAGGAATATGTAACTTAAGTCCAGGAAATGTATTTAGATTTTTTTCCTTAGCCCTGGAGTGCTACACTACAGTGTATTCATAAAATACCCAAGGTCAGAAATAAGAGTTTTAGTCTCAGACTAGCATGTTTGTTTTTTGGCAAAGGGGACTGCTTTCTTGCTGTTTCTAGCATGCTGTCAACCAAGCCAGTCTTTGGATGTAGTGCTGACTTTGGAACTAGAAGAAATTGCTTTATCAGATGCTGTCTGAACAGTGAGGTAAGACACAATTTAAAATGAGTCGGAAGTGAGGAATCCAAAGTGGGACTAACTGGGTCATGTTAACTGTTTTCTTAAAGCAAAGGTTCAATAACAGTGCATTGTTTCTTCCACGATTATGAAAAGGAAATTGAGATCTGCATATTGTTTCTTCTGCATGATGCCGGTAGCAATGTATTACTGTCGTTGGGATGAAATGTTAAATTACTGAAGAAATACATGATTTAGTACTATATAAACTAATTTTGGTTCCATTTGCATTTTATTCACTTTTGTAATCTAATTGGAAAGTTAAACTCAGTAGTTATAATACAGACCTTGCTTTGAAAGTTTTTAAAGAAAGATAGTAATCTTTATTTCTGCATATGAGCTGGTATAACTTTCTGAAAAACCTGATGTTCACGTTTTAATATTTTGAATGCAAAATGTTGCTAATTGTAAAGGGCTTGACAGTCTGCTCGTTAGAGGTGTTCTGGAAAGGAAACTTCTGGATAGTTGAATTCCATGAAAAATGTACAACCATTTAAAGCCTAATATGGCTTCCTAGATGAAGTGAGATCATATATCATTGACTGTTAATTTCACTTATAACACTTTATGAAATAAACAGGGCTGCTTTAAAATCATAGAAACATTCCACTACAAGGCTATTCCTGTTCTTTCTTGTCCTGGAAACACATCCTTTAAATGTGTAACAGGCAGGTGCCATGTCACCTTTCATTCACAAGGTTTATAGGATCATTGGAAAAAATCTCACTCCTCAAATTAGGTATATGAACACTGTATGTGTGCTTATTAAGTCAGAGTCTCATGTGTGGTCTAATCCTCGTTTAAATTAAGAAAGGAGGGGGGGGAGAGAGAGAGAGATTAAACTAAAAAATAGATGACTATCAGGTGCCAGTCCGAAGATCTATGGATGATCGGGTTTGACAAACATATTTGCCATGCTTAAATTGTCATTAATATAGTGCCTCACTTATCTTATAATATAGTACTTCTGAAAGAGGTACTTGTGTAGATGAAGGTAAAGGGGAAATATTGCGGTCCTAGATTGCTATGGGCACTGTCTAAACATGGAAGTTTTTCAGTATCACTTAGTTTAACGCTTTCTCTCTCTCTCTCTCCTATTATAACTGCCTTTTTCAGTTTAGCTTGTTTCTCTGTCTCTTGGGAAGTGGGGTTAAGCTAACCTGAAAAAAGTCTTTTTATACTCTGCCAGAATAAGAGTCTCCATGTAGAAAGATTATACTGGTATAACTGGTAAAACTTTCCAGCAAAGACAAGGCCATACAGAGGCCTCTTCCATGTCTGTCAGTGAGACACTCCACTTTTTCAGGAATTTCTGCAAATTTTTCTGTGACAGTGAGTTTTTTTCATTAAGATGGGGCCTGGGTGTTTCTTAAATCACTAACAAGATGTATCTGAGGTTTAAGGGGTTTTCCCTTTTTTTTTTTTAATTTTATTTTTTTTAAATAATTGTACTACAATGAAGGGGTAAAGTTCAACAGTTTTTGTAGTAGTGCTTATGATGATAATGCTATTTAAATCTTGTTAACTTTAGAAACACCGAGAACAGTAGCTTTTTGGTTCTGTTCCTTAGATTAATGGATGGTGGGCTTTGTTTTTTTTCAATAGATGACTACTTAGGTTTCTATTTAATATAAATCCAGGACTGAGACCTTGTTTTTCTTTGGAATATTCCTGATTCAGCAATTGGGAGGATTCACAATCATTCAGGGTTTGTCAGTTTTGCAAAATGAAGTAACTCCGACATATCTTTGCCTACATTTAAGGGTCAATACAAATGCATCTACCCTGACTGCTGACCGTCTGTTTCTCGATCAGAGGTATTTCCAAGTATAGACAAGGCCTCACTCTCTCTGCATTGGTATGTAAATAAATACCACACAATTAATAATCGTTTTCTGTAAGGTCCAGAACTTACTATGAAATTTAATAGATGTTGCAGACTGTGTCAAGCCCTTAGTTTTAACTTTCTAATTTTGCATATACAGTATAATTATTTTATGATTTTGTTGCATTCACTAGGTTTGCTGGGATGGGTAATCTTCTTAAGGTCCTTACCAGGGAAATTGAAAACTATCCACATTTTTTCCTGGATTTTGAAAGTAAGTTCAAAAAATTACAAGACAATGAGAGAATCTTTTCCATGACTTAAAAGCTCGTTGAAAGAACTTTTTAATGATCAAATACAGTGGCAAGTTTCCAGCAGAATCAGAATATCCAAATCCATATCTCCAAGATCATTCATTTACTCAGGATGCCTGTCCTCTTTCTTTTCTGTTTTTCAATAACCAAATATGAAAGCTTTTTAAACGTACTCATTTGCACAGAACTTGATCAGGAGGCACATTTTTTCCTTGACTTTGAAAGTGAGCAAAACTTCTTGCCTGGCTTGCCGCCTTTATTCCTAATAATTTTTTCCTACTACTGTATGAATTTATGCATCATACAATATTTAAAAGGAGATTTGTAAACAAATTGATATATGCTTCTGTTTAATATTGAATTCCGATAAATACTTGTAAAACATTTTACTGTAAAATTGCTAAAATCTTGTTGGGCAAAGAGGATAAATGTAAGAGTAAAGTCTCGTCTTGACTTGGTTTCAATACACGTAGTATCTATCCTGAAAGTAGACACACAAATAGTGATGTTTTTGATGAAAAGCCTTGATTGCCTTAAACTTTTTTTTAAGAATCATGTTTATAAAAAAAAAAAACCCACAATATTTTATTTTGTCACTTCATCATATAAAAGGTTTTTGTTTTTTTTAAATAAGTACCAAATATATCAATAACTACAACATAAATTGTTCAGATGGCACTTTTCTTTGCATTGTTCAATACTGAATAAACTGGGCTATTTTTATAACGTCTAAAAATGAAAATGTGGACTATATATGCTTTATTGCATCTTTGTCACATGTTTGTCAGCTTACAAAATTTAATGTTTTGCATGCTAATTTTCTAACCACATCTGCACCTTGATGCAAGATAATTCATTTTTTACTGGTTAGTTCTGCATGTATTCTAGACGTTCTCTTGAAAACTGGCCATCACATTTTTAAACATAGATTGAATCTCAATTCTGCTACTTAAATGAAATGCCTTTTTAAATTATACCAATGCATGTTGGCATGGCTTTTTTTCTTAGAGTATTTAAATACCTTTATTAAACAATGGTTCTGGCAGAAATAATTAATTAAAGACTTCTGTCAAATTCTTTTGGAAGAATGACCAGGACAATTTCAGTCTGAGTCCAAATTTGTACTTGTCTTAAAATACTCTACTTGAAGAATTTGATACCCACCTGTTTTCTAAAGTCATTTTTTTTAAAAGATTGGATCCACTTTTAAAAAAAAAATCTAGTCATTATTTTTAATTCTTAACAGAAAAACAATGGCGTTATTTACACACTCAGGTCAGCATGATCTTAAATCAATGCCTGTTCAAGAAACCACTAGAACATGCTTTCCTGAATTGAGGCTACAGCTTGGAAATAGCGTTATGTGGATATATAACAATTTCCCCTCCCAGATCTTAATTTGCTACGTCATGAAGAATCATGCTGATACTACTTGTAGAGTTTAATCTATTAGTTCCAATAAATAGTACAAGTAAAAATTTGAGTTTGTAAGCCTTACATCCTTCTCTCTCTTGTCCAAATAACATGAATGTGTTTTATTGTAAAACTGGGGTGTCAAACCTTTGTCCCAAACATTGTAATCTGGTCTATCAAACTTTAGAGTATTCTAATTGAGCTCTACACCTGCCTCTATACTTTTACAAAGACCTCTTGCTGCCTTGGGGATGCACTGTTTAATCAGTACCATCATGTCATGGATTGAAAAAAAGGTACTTCTGTCAGAACTGCAGACTTGGCAGGAGACTGTAGGAGGCCTTGAAGGAAGAAATATCTATTTTTAAAATCTTAGCACTAGAACTGGATTTTCCTGAAGTATGTTGCCAACAAGAAATGGGGTGGGGTAATGCAGAGAACACCCACTCCCCAAAGACAGTGACAAGTAATTATTATAGGTACATGCATACACTTGTCTGGCACTCCCAACTATGGAGGAGCAAAAGTGCCTACAAATTTAAATTAGTTGACACTGCTGAATGAAAGGTTAAAAATGCTGTGGTTTTGTTATTACTTTTAAAAGTACTACATGATTGAATTGAGCCAGGTCTAAAACGTATAAAATTAAATACACCAGACGTTTCCCTTAGCTGCATGCTTGAATGTACTTTACATTTACCCCATTACAGCATGAAAAAGAGGCTCTTAAACTAATGTGCATGCATAAGAATGTACTTGGATTCTTGCTGGACTTGTTTTCTAACTTCTTGTATACTTAAGGTTTCTAGTTTTAGGTTTAAGTCAATTAAAATGCCACTAAAGCTGACACTTCAGAAGGCTTTTCTAAAATACACACTAACCAATGCCCTTCCGCAACTTACTTTTTTTGCATTGTTGAATTTTCTTTGAGGGGGCTGGGCATACTGTACAGTTACTGGGAACTCCTCCACCATACTTCTGGACTTGGGAGTTGGCCAGTTTATTTTGATATACAGTGAAACAAGATACTGTCCTTAATGCGAACCTCCTCACTTTAGAGACCACCCTAAAGAATTTCCAAATGTATGCCCTGATCCTGCAAGCAACTTTGCTCATATTTAAGTCTGAGTAATCTAGTCAGTTCTATGGGACTACTCACATAGTGGTAAACACATGCATAAGTGGTGGAGGACTGGGGCTATATTGAGCACAGTTCTGTTTCATGTTCGTTAAAAGACCACCTCTGTTCTGCAACCAATTGTTGGTGGTCCCTTACATGATTAAAGCTGTCTTCACTGTATTTCAATAATAAGATAATTTTCACTCAAAAATTAATTTGCCTAAAAAGCAAACAATAGAAACAGGAAAAAATAGAACTATCACACACACACACACACACACACACACACACACACACACCTTTTATAGCTTCTGTGCCCCCATCACTCCTCATTATTTATATAGGGACAACTTTTCAATTGTATCTTTACATTTTATTAGGATATAATATATATATTATAGCTATTCTTCAATATATTTTTACATCTGAAAACAGTTGAGTTCAATCATCTTTCAGCTTCTTATGAAGTTGACACACTTATTTTAGGGCTGTCTCTCAGAATTCTTTCCACACTCGATTGTGTGACACACACACAGGCTTTGTGTCACAGACCTCCCTGTTTATCACAAGTGCACAATAGCCAAGCGATGTGTCCGAATGGTTTGGAGATAGGGGACGCACACAGTGTATGTGTATTCTTGGTTTTAGATTTATAGTTCTTAAAGTGAGATTATGTAGCAATTAAACAATAAAAACAATTTGCACCTCGAGTGCTGTCCTAAATATCTGGTATGTAACTTTAAAAGTGCTGAGACTTTAACGAATCTGACCATGTTCTACTGCTTTAGAGATTATGATGAGAACCAGTAGGGAAGGGCTAATAAACATTAGATTTTTGTTACTATGATGTTACTCTAAATGTGTCAACTGAAATCATAAACCAAACCAGCTCTGTATTCCTCAAGCTTAGGTAATCATCTAAGTCCAGAGAAGTCTAGTTAGTGTACTGTAATGACATGTCTGATTTACTGCACTCTTAGTCAATATTAGTTTTGTTTGGGACAACTGCCTTTGGTAAAGTTATTTTATTTTATGATTGTATTGTCCCCAGATTGGAATTTCTGGCATGACAGTGTTTTCCCTGACTCCAAGGCTTTGTATTATCTTGATAGTCTATGGTTTGGTGACCTTCAATAATTGATAATATTGGCAGATTCCTCAATGCATTTATCCCTTCCTGACATTATTTCTTACCTGGCTTGAGCTAGTTGCTCTTTGTCCACGTGCTCATCTTTCTAGGCACTGGAACATGTAGGTGAAGGCAGGGCCTGCCTCCTCAGAGAAGAAATAGACAGCTGAGTGTCACCAGCATCAGAGGTTCTGGTGTTCTTTCCTCTTCAATATCTGCATAACAGAGTTTGGAGAAATTAAGTGTATATTGAGCCTTGCAATACTTCCTATGCTAGTGCATTGGTGACCTGGAGTAAAGGCCAATCATGATCCCCTGGGCCCTGTTTGATAGGAATGAATGAAACCAGTAGCATGTTGTCCCATTTGCTTCTGCAAGATCTTGTATAAGTGTCATCAGCACAATGTGATAAGCAGTACCAAAGTCTTCAAAAAATTGAAGTACTATTACCATGTGACCTTTTTTCCCCCCAAACTTCTCAGTGGGTTTGGGTAAACAATGAGTACCAGCAGAACTATTTTGATGCCATATCTTGATATCTGACATCTGATTATGATGACTTCAGGGATTCTGGCAGAGAATAGATACTAATGGAGCTTGGGTGTTACCACTGTCTCAATTATCTTGCCAAGCAAAGGAGGCTGAGAGTAATGCAGACAAGGATACAAGAAATGTATGACAAATCAGGATACTTTCAAAGTGGTAAGATACATTCATGCTAAAAGCCAAATCCTACTCCATACATTCTATAATGGAGTGCAAATGGCAGTCTCTGATACATTTGGACCCTTGATATATTAATGCTCTCAAATATTATGGAGGAGTCCATCGTTCAGGTAGCATTGAGCTTTTCACTTAAAGCAGGACTAAATTTGCTGTGTTTCACATATTAATGATTGAATTCAGTCTCAAAATTTAACACTGTTGTTCAGGGGAGAAGTAAATTTTATGGAACATTTTCTGGATAAAATACTTGCCAATTTTTCTAGAGAATTTTTTTAAAATCAGCCATCTATGAAATTTTAGCCCTAAGTATGTCTGATATTTCTTGTTAACTATAGCTACACAATCACAATTAGTACAAACTGCAGAGTTCATAGAATAAAATATCAGGGTTGGAAGGGACCTCAGGAGGTCATCTTGTCCAACCCCCTGCTCAAAGCAGGACCAATCCCCAGACACATTTTTGCCCCAAATGGCCCCCTCAAGGATTGAGCTCACAACCCTAGGTTTAGCAGGCTAATACTCAAACCACTGAGCTATCCCACATACGTTCTACACCAGTGTCTTTTCTCAGGCACAGGCCACCACTACAATTTAAAATACAAACACATTAAAGAAAGTTATTCATCATAATAAGCTTTATTTCCACCAAAAGAAGCAGATGGAACTATCCCACTGTATGATTACTTCTGTTTTCAGACACTTTCTGCCTAGCCCAGCTGCTTGGCCTGTCTCCTTGCTCCCTATCTCCACTCCTCAGAATTCCCTAGCCTGATCATGGGGCTGTAGACTGAGCTGTGGAATGATGAAAGTAGAATGGCATACATGCAGTATTACTTGATAGGACTGCTCCCCAGCTGTGCTGCTTAATTTGTCCCCTATCTCTGCTTTAAGATGTGGCATCTTTTGGCTTGGCTGAGTAGTCCTACCTGTAAACAGACTCAAACCAACCACCACATTAGCCTTTCTCTAGCTCCCTGGCCCACTCATTCCGGGCCCCTGTCAGTGTCATTGCTTCCACCAATGGATGTCCGCACCTGACATATCTGCTTGGGTCCAAAAGACTGAAGCCCCTCTCTGGCAAACTACAAGTGGATCCCAAGAAAAAAAATTGCCTCCAGAGTTTAGGTGATGACCTGCGGTGCACACTGTTTTTGTAAGAATTTCTTCCCTCTCTTCTCACTGTTAGATGGTGTAAAAGATCTGATAGAGAGGGAGATTTGCAAATTAATGCACCTGAGAAGCAGAGCTTAATAGTTCAGCTCCTGAGGATGCCCTTTCCTCTGTTGGACTTCCTGTGACTTGCTGAAGAGGAGTCCGAATGTGACAAACCTGAGCATGTTAGCTGCACCCTGCAAAGGTGGTGGGGGGGTATTAGTTGTGTGGGTGAAGACCGCCATTAGAACATGGCTGGAGGTTAAACAATCTTGTACTAAACACACAGCCACTCCCAAATATGCTCTTAGAAAACGGGCTGAAGTCCAGGGGGGAGGATGAATCAAGACATGGGTTGAGGACAAATGGGTGAGCTGAGACTGTGTAAGGATGTAGGTGAGCAGCGAAGCATGCGGACAGGGAAGAGAGGGTGTTGTATGGAGGCAAGAGGTTGTCCTGTGCTGAGGCATTAGTGAATGAAGGGCTCCCTAGAGTGTCTAGAAAGCAGCACATGGAGAGCTCTTGATATGCCAGTGCCTCAGTGCAGGCATACTTTATGGACGTAACATGTTACAGGTATTTCTACTAACAAAATATCTTAATCTGGGCCAGGTCTGAGTTCATGTTTTGTATGAGTGCTCTCAAATCATTGGATGAGTGCATTGTGAGTGGCTGTTATAATTGAAAGAGTTTGGGTGGGTGGGTGGGTGGGGTAAGACCTGGGAATTAAGGATGGTTAGATAGGACTATTTGCTTAACTGATGATTTCCTTTATTACTTTTAGGTTGTTGTGTTAAGTGGGATGTGCATTTGAACATTAACTCTGTTAGTTAAGATTTTTGTTGACAACCAGAAGTACAAATAGGTTTCAGAAAATATGCACATATATCTAGGTAAATAAGGACAAGTTGGTTACTTATGTTAATTTTCTCAGGGCTGAAAAGATTCCTTTCTTGTTCAGCAAAACATTTGCCACATGAAAAAGTTTTTCAATTATGTGACTACATATAAATAAAGTCAGTATTGGTTAGCTCAGTTCATTCAGTATTAAATACAATGTATAAAATAGGTCAAATGAGCTATCAAATTTCTTAAACATTTTATATTCTTTTGACCAGATTCATGGGTGAATCTTGGATAAATTTAGAGGAAGGATAATCTGCATGTATGTATTTACAGAGATTTATTCCAGGCACATATCACCTGTGTGCCAGGGCAGCTAGATCTCTACAAAGTGATGCTTCTGGTTAAAAGGGGCAGGGTTTTAGCTCAGTGCGTTCCTTCTTCGGGTTCTGTTTTCCTTACAATGATCAAAATGAAGTCC